>NC_142351.1:18433338-19086909 GCF_059441175.1 Urocampus carinirostris | reverse complement strand
AGTGTCCTTGGGTAAGACATTGAACCCCCAATTACCCCCAATAAGCAGGTTAGCGCCTTACATGGCTGCACAGATCACGGCCGCTATTGGGAAATGTGAAGCACAATGTAAAGCGCTTTGGGAAGTCATTGACTTGAAAAGCGCTATATAAATGCAGATCATTTCATTTCATCATCATTATTAAAGCTTTGAAAACTCTCTCGATGTGCCGTCTTTCTTTGTAAATATGTGTAATATGTATTTGCAACTGTGTATTTTTGTAATGTATTTATTTGTATTTATTTGAGACACTTATTCTGCACGAGCAAATTAAAAAAGAGGGGCAGAGCAGACGCGGGCTGATGGGAAAGTGGAGACCGATAAAGGTGAGTTTTTGTGGACACGGCGGACAATAATGGATATATATTTTTCCCACCCTTACCTTTGGAAAAATACACTTTTTTTCCTTGGATTACTATCAACGGGCACCCAGAACCTGGAGGTCTGCAACGAATTTTAAGTACCTATATCATTTTACGTTCATCTGGGTGGCAGTGATCTTTAAACTGTGTGCTTCAATGAAGGGCATTTAGTTCCAATCACGGGACTTGAAGTTTGGCTTGGATTAATTTCGTGTTTATTCGATATGGGTGTATGCGGCTTATATACAGGTGCGGCTTTTGTGTGGACAAAATCGGTTTTCCCCCTAAAATGTCACGGGTGCGGCTTATGTGCGCTCTATAGTCCGGAATTTACGGTATACACTTTTGTCTTGAATAAAGTCTTTATGTATTTAGTCGTACTTATGTAACTTCAGTTGTTTTTTACAATATCACCTAGTTTTATTGTGTGGAATACACAATGTAAGACAGGAAACATCAATTTAAGTTCATATGTAGATGTCTAAAAAATCCAAGCCTGAGATCACACTAAGTAAAGTCCATCTTTTGTCCGTTTTACACAATACAAATAATTTTTTTCATTAAGGGTGGAGCGGCTTGAGTAAAACCTTTAAAATGACATAGTAGTCGTCAGTAGAATAGTCCTCCATTCAACTCTATATTTGACATGTAATTGATTTTAGATCAGCTCATGGACTGCCCCTTTTTGAAGAGAAAGATTTTATAAATCTCAGCCTTAACACAGGTGAATTGCTACAGCCATTGTCAGTTATTTCATTTATGCTTTGAATATATTCTGTAATAAAACCTTCCCAGGAACTGCTTATCTGTTTTTAGCATCTATTTTGAAAACCTGCCTTCTCGGTGTCTAGAACCAACAAACACACCAATAAAATGGCCATTCCTCAACTATTTTCATCATAAAGTATCTCAACAGTGTTGATTCATTTTTAAATTAGCTTCCATTGATAATAAAGATGTACAGCCAGAATTTGATCTATTGGTGTAACACCGTGACTGTAAACTTTAGTTGAAACTGTGCAATACAGACGCTGCTCTACTTACGAATGAGATCCTTCGTAAGTTGAATTTGTTCGTAAGTTGCCTCAGTGCTATATTTTGTATGGAATTTATGTTTAAGGTCTATATAAGTATGTTTAAGGCTTGTATAAGTAACCTGTATTGTTTTGTACTAAAAAGTAGACATTTCATAAAATAATACGCTCCATCAATATCTCATCTCCTCTCATTAGCTGCACCGCTTATCCTCAGTAGGGTCGCGGGGGTGCTGGAGCCCATCCCAGCAATCATCAGGCAGTGGGCAGGGGACACCCTGAACTGGTTGCCAGCCAATCGCAGGGCACACAGGGACAGACAACTCGCTCGCTCGTTCACACCTAGGGACAATTTGGACCGGCCAATCCACCTCAAATGCACGTCTTTAGAATGTGGGAGGAAACCGGAGTGCCCGGAGGAAACCCACGCAAGCACGGGGAGAACATACAAACTCCGCACAGGAAGTCCGGTAGCTGGATTTGAACCCACACAAGAGGTTCCCAAGACCTTAGAACTGTGCCGCACACGCGCTAACCACTGTGCCGCCGTGCTGCCCCTCCATCAAGATACAGAAAGTTAAGTTTAACTTACTTTTGGAAGATGAGCTTCAAGAATTAGGAGACTTCCTCCACTGTGGTAAAAAGTGGCAGAAAAAAGAAGATCCAACCATTTTCTCAACAGCATCAAGCTTCCATATTCCACTTTCATTTCAAAAGAAACTGCTCGCCTCTTCTTTACACTTTACACCAACCATATTGAATGAATGCACGAGCTATTAAACGATAAAAATGTCAGTTCTTAGCGTGCTGGAGATACAGTATAGAATGTCTACACACAAACTAGGAAGAGTAATTGGATTTCTTCTTCGGGTTAGCGGCGGAAAGAAGCACTACAGCAATGTCCTGTACTTGGAAAAAGGTGCACACAATACAAAATCTAACTTACAGCAATGTGCGGATATTTTTTGTCATCCCCAAAAATGTTTGTATCTACCGTTTTTCGTAAGTCGAATGGTCGTCAGTGCAGGAGCGCTGTTGTGGAATGTTGATGATAACTAATGATAAGTATGTAGATATTTCGTGAAGGTCTTCCGCCCCGGCACAACGTCATCCCACGACGTTTAACAGATGCCTACATACTTATCATTAGTTATTATCCACATTCCACAACAGTGTCTGTATATATTTTGGAACATACTTTAGCTTTTGTAGTGTCGCTTCGGCTTCTCATATGTTAAAATTGGAACAACACAGACAAGGTTTGCACAGAACCAATTTTACCTCCAAGACAGATATACTTAGAAAAATAGCCATATCTGGCTTGGTAGCCTTAGGTTTCTGACCCCTCTTCCAGGGGTTGTATATAACCCTAATAGCGGCAATAGTCTTATCTCAAATGCAGTCACTGAAATCATCGAAACTTGTTTCCTTTTGAATCACCCTCCCTGAAGCCCACAGTACGTTAGACGTTGAATTAGGGCTCTTGTCTGTGATGCAGCTTTCAACATTTAACAGTGCGCCAGCTGTTGGCTTTTCAAAGGACAACAGACAACTTCAGCATGAAACAAACACTCGCCTTCCCTGAGGTGAAATTGGCACCGAGCAGCTATTAAACAAAATTACTTTGCAGTAGGAGTCGTCTCTGTTTCACTTCCAATGGATTCGGCTTCTCCTCATCCGAGGACTTTTATTATGGGCGTACATGAGGGAGAGCAGTTTACTGAAGTGGGTGGAGGTTAGATCACTTCAAATGTCAAACCTTTTCACTAGGGACGACACATTGACAAATTCCTAATAATAATGATTTGTGATTCCCTGAAGGGTGAGAGGAAACAAGAGATTATTTTTTTCTTACTGCAAGCAAAAGTCAAATAGGAAAAGAAGTTCACTGTATGACTTTCACCACCGATCGAGGGGTTCTTGCTTAGTGGAAATTTGTAATGCTCGGTTATAACTGCAAAGGTGAACCTATTTCTTTTCATTGCACAAGGTTTTTTGAACTTATAGTCATTAACTGTTGTAGAGTTGGAAGACTTCTTCAAAAGGAAGAGTTGAAACAGAATGAGCAGCAAAAGATGTAGAAGCGGCCTACTGGCAGCAATCGGGCTTTCCTTGAAGCGCTGTAGCTACTTACAATTCTCTCTATGTTCTTATTCTTCGTCTTCATGCGCAATGAGCTTAATGTATGCCCGAGGCTGAGCGTGTGGCTTGGCGCTGGTTGAATATAAATATTTAACTGGCGCTATAAGAGGTTATAGGCAAAACAAATTACATTATAATACGGCTGTTTGCCTTTGATATAACACAGGTATTGTCAAGCTCTGAATGAATGAAGAAAAATGACGGAAAATACATTTTGTAACAATTAACTAGGTTTACATATATAGTGGATAATAGCATGCCTGTGAACCTATACAATATAATTACAACATATACAAATTATACGAAAATTTCATGTTCAGAAATAAAAACGATTTTCAGTTATAGGTAGGGTGCATCATTTGAGCAGTACTTAAAAAAATTGAAAGTCAAATATGTTCTTTATTAAGTATGTCCAATGCCCAACTGAGTTCAAAGAGCCCCTTTTCCCCCCACCCACGCTTATCTGCTTTTATCTTACTTTAGCAAAGCTGTTTGGTGCGGTGCTCATTAAGTGGGCAGATCCTGTCACGGTGCCAGGAATGCAGACAGGACACAGTAGCGTTTGTTTACTCTGTTTCATTGATAAGAGGGAGAGAAGGGCTTGCTTCTACGATCCAAGGTTTGACGGACACGGGTGGCAGGTGGCGGGAACGCGGAAGTGGCACTTCCGTGTCGAGCGAGGATGGTCGAAGATTGGCAGGAAATACAAGTCGTTGGCCGGGACGGGAGAGCAAGGGCGGTGTCAAGTTCAGAAACAAGGTCGGCAACAGGTGTCAGGCAGGTAGCGGGATAAAACAGGTCGGATATCGGAAAGGCAGAATGGGGCAGAGTCAGGTCCGGAAACAGGTTGGCAACGGGTATCAAGCAGAGAAAAACAGGGCAGGAACAGAGTCTGAACGTGAGAGCTTGCCGAGCTGGGGCGAACAGTCAGCACAACGATCTGACAGGGATCTCTTGAAAGCCGGGGTTTTGAAAGGAGTTCATCAGCCAATCAGCTCTCAAGTCTGTAGGGGGCAATTGAGCAGTCACAGGTGCTCTGAATCGGCAATTGTGACAGGTCCGGGATGTCATGGAGAGTGACGTTATGCCTGTAGCCATGTACAAACAGTAGAAAAACAACAATTTAGAGAAGAATAATACGGTTTCCCCGGAGAGTTAATTGCTGTAGCCACTACTATTGTACAATTGCATCCCCACACTGCAGTTACATGTGTATTAGTACTTTGCATGCACCAACGGCACCATACAAATATGGCAAAAAATAAAGTGATTGCATAAAAAGAATAATAGTACCTTATGTTTTCTATCCCAAAATGCCTGTGCTTGATTGCAACTGGCCTTGTAACTCAGTATCAATACTGGTAGTGTCATGATTACCGATGTGATGCACCTGTGCCCGCTCCTTTGGCGCCAACTGCCTCGGACTCTGATTGGCTCCCTGTCCCTATTTTGACCCACTCCTTTCTGTCACCTGTGGTCAGTCTGTCTGCAAACCTCAGTTTACACTAGGCAAGCCTTTTTTTTCGACCCTGACTCCAACCTGTTTTTTTGCTCCTCCCTGTCTCCCGTTTTTGACCCGTTTTTTTTGTCCTCGACCATGTCTTCTCTCCTTTTCTGCTTTATTAGTAAACTCAGGGTTGGAATGGTCATATTAAAATCAGACTTTTGCATAAATCAAATTTTGTATGGCCATGTAGGCCTGAAAATAAACACATTAATGTGGGTTTGTCACGAGCTTTACCTACTGAGCTACTTCTGCCCAAAGTCTTTATTTCATGTTCTACCTTGGAGTTTCATCTCTAATCTTGTTGCATACGATGTTTCAAAACGTTTATATCATTGAAAATAATCGAAAATACTATTCTATATTGGATTATTCTGACGGAACCAAAGATCAAAAGTAGGATCTGAATCTGAGTATCCCTTGCATGCAAACACACGAACAAAACACTTCATTTGTCAAAAACAGACAAATAGGTGACATGCAGAGTTATCCATATTGAGAAACTGACCGACAAAACTGAACTCTGACCGCAATTTTTCTGCTCAGCACTCTACTAATACATCAGGGAGTTGTTGTTTTTTTCCCCAATTCCTTTCCCTGGCAGTGAAGACAGAAAGAGTGTGTGTGTATTTGTACTTGTGTTTGTCAAACCTACAAGAAGAAAATAAGTTTGACTACTTTCCTTTTTAAACCTGTGCCTGTATTCTTCTCTGACAGTGTTGTGTTGTCCTGGAACAGAGGAGTTTGGGTCTTTAATTATTGATGAAGCAAATATTCAAAGAGCAGTGGCGATGCCAGCTGCCTGCCGTTCTCTCGTCTGAATCAAACAAAAGCCAGGAAGTCAGCCACCTCTGCGTATGTTTGATTTTGTATGGACGAATCAGATAAGAAAATCGTCTTTGCCAAAGCTTTCAGACTTTCCAACTTGAACGAACAAAATAGAATGGAAAATGTAAGGTAAGCTTGTGATTAAGTAAAAATCAATTCAACAGTAAGGAGCGTTTCAGCTTCAAATTGCTTGCAGTCTTCGGGGGAGTTTAACACATCAGGCTCTGTGTGGCACTCATTTGTGATGCCAGCCGCACCTGATATTTTCTATTGTTTTTAAAATCTGAAATAATGCAGCGTTCTTGTCTCCCTTAATGTTTTTTTTATTATGAAACCAAGCAATTATTTGTGTCACTAATTACAATAAAAGGATAAAAAGGATTGTCCTATACTGTCTCAGCCGGATGCGGAGATCATAATTCACGCGTTTGTTACCCCCCGTCTCGATTACTGTAATGCACTACTCTCCGGTCTCCCGAAGTCCAGAATGAAGAGTCTTCAGCTGCCACAAAATGCTGCAGCGAGGCTTTTAACTAGAGAATGGACTTGCTCCCTCATATCTTTCAGATCTGATTTCCCCCTATGTTCCGGTCCGAAGCCTTCGTTCTGAGAGCGCCGGTCTTCTGGTGATCCTAAGAGCCAAGAAGTGTTCCGCTGGTTCGAGAGCGTTCTCCATTCGGACACCGGTGCTGTGGAATGCTCTCCGCCTTGAGATCCGATCTGCAACCTCAGTGGATATGTTTAAATCTGAGCTTAAAACACACTTCTACTCTATAGCATATGAATAACCTATACTTTTCGTGGACAATATCTCTGTATTATTTGTGATTGCAACATCCTTTGCTGTCTGGTAATCCTGAAAGGGGGATGCTACATGTGCGGTCCCTTCTCAAGGTTTTTCATTTTCCTCATGTTGAGGTTTTTGAGTTTTTCCTTGCCCTCATGTTGGTTCCAGATCAGGGGATGATGTAATAATAGTCTGAAAAATAGGCTGTGTAATAACCTGTGCATCCCTTTGAGACTCTTTGTGTTTAAGGGCTATACAAATAAAAATCACTTGAATTGACTTGATAAATGTCTGCTGATAAACAGACACAGTCAGACAGACCAAGTTGCAGACCTGCAAATAAATCACCGTTATGACTCTTACTTTATTCATCATCATGGAACAGAGGAATGGAATCATTTTGATGTCAAAATCCAGAGGCCAGCTTTGTACTCTTGCTGCAGTCCTCAGCAAAATTCTTAAATCGTTTGTCCTGCAAACGCCTTTCTTGGCTCATAATAGAACAATCGAAAGTGGAGCTCCAACCTCTATATCGATCTTACAGACTATGAAAAAGATATACCACGCAAGGATGCCCATCTTAGTAAGCTTTAAATTAACTTTACTGGAAAGGCTGGTCTGCCAAGACAATGACAAAAAGACAAGTAATCCAGAAAACTAAGCAAAAACAAAATACTGGAGGGGACATTTCAACTAGATATTTCAATCATAAATTATCTTGATCTATTTTGGAATGGTAAAAATGGAATTAGGGCACGGTTCAGATTTTTCTATTATCTGTGTTGAAATGAGATTGCCTGCACAGCGCAAATGTTCGAAAACAAGAACTGAACAGCACCAACGTTTATGAGAACATGTTTACCTATGCCAACTTCTGACGCCTTTATCAGCCCTTTAGTTGGTGATATAGAAGAGGAAATGTAAAAAAAAAACTATTTGCAAGTAGTTTCTTTTATGCCAGATTTACTTTCTGTTAAAAGCGCCAATGATATGAACAAAATGTGTTCTGAAATTTGAAGAAAGAAAATATTTTCACTCGTCATTATATATTCCATAACAGAGGTCTGTGGTGGCCCACAAACTTGTCAGCCACCTGTCACTTTTCAGCTTTCCAGACACAAAACAACTTTACCCAGGAAATCTTAGAGCTGATTTCATTTCGGCATGCTGCCTTTTTTAATGCCTTGCTGGAACCAATCTAGTAAACCTTAGCATTGCAGAAAAACTTGCACTTTTTCCCTCTTTTCAAATAATGATGCAAAACAACAAATGACTAAAAACCAGTGTGAACAGGAGAAAATATAAAAATTAAAGAAAATCAACACATCTATGAATACAAAATGAATGAACATTGCAATTTAGACATTACACACACCACACGCACAGAGATATATTATGTCTTGAATCAGAAAAGTTGTGTAAATCCTTTACTTTTTTAAAGACCATGTGGTTATCAATGTGACCATCAGAATATCAATTCAGCAAAAATTACATAACCCACAGAACTTGCATCAGGAAATTCAGTTGGAGTACTCTTCTCTGGTACACATATGTCAAACTCACTGCCCGCGGGCCGCATCTGTCCAGACGTATAATTATATCTGGCCTGTGAAATCATTTTATATACATCTACTATATTGGTCGAGCTCTATGAGAGGCTGATCGAGAACTACAGATCCCAAAATCCAGCACTTCTGCTGCTGCCACTTTCCGAAAATGTTTCCGCATCAATCGGGTTTGCTGTAGCCTGATGAGCGCAGCCACTTCTGAAAATATTTACTGACAAACAACATGTAGACCTGCTGAAAAACAAGATCAACAAGTGCATTAATAGTGAGTCTTTAGTATCGGGAAGCAGAGTTTTAATGCTCAGGAACGAACTTATATCTATCACGATGTAACGGAAGGCTAAACAGAGAAAAGCAGGGTGAAGTTTCTGTTGCTGTGGATTATGTAGATCCTAAACCCACTCAATGGCCGAGCAAAAGGTCGATCCGGAAAGAATATGAGAACCCCGGAAATATTTTTCACCAAAGCAAAATTTCCAAAGTTAAAACCACAAATTGTATTTATATTTCCATTTTTTTCATCATTTTAATTTTGTATAATTTTGATAGGAGATATTTTTGTGGAGAGCAAAGTTGTTTGTTTAAATGTAATGTTTAAATTTGGTTATTCCAGATTAAAGAAGGAAGTTGAATGATTTTTAGATGAAGTGTTTGAGGACTATGTTAGGAGTGACAAGATTGAATAGACTGAGAAATTAAATTGTGAGAGACACAACTGGAGTAGTCGTGGAACTGAGCAAGCATGTTGATTAGAGAATACTCTTGTTTGGACACATGGAGAGGATGGATGAGGAACGAATGTTGAAGAGGATCTACAGAGCAGAAGTCAATGGAAGGAGACCAAGAGGAAGGCCGCGATTGACGTGGATGGATGGTGTTATGAGTGCACTGCAGGAAAGAGGTCTAAATATAATGGAAGCTAGAGCTCTTGTTGGTGATAGAAAGGAGTGGAGAGGTGTAGTGAAAGGATAGTGGGATTGTTGACGCGTTCTTAAGGATGGGCTGGGCACCCGTATGATGCGGCAGGGGTAAACCAGTGAAAGCTGTCGGGCCCTGCTGTTGAACAAAAGAGTGTGTTGTGTCACCCTAACCCGAATGACATGGCCGCTTTCTGGTGTCCCATTTCATCTGGAGGGACGAAAGCATGACCAACTTGGGTGTCGAAGTGCCTAACTTGTTTGGGTGTTTAGGCAATTGGGTTGGCCATCGTCCAAAACTTTTTGTGTGTTTTTTTAATGCTATTTATAACCCTTTTATTTTCTTTGTTATTGTATGTGTGTGTCTTGCTGTCGGTCACCCCTCTTGATGGATATGACCAAGGTAGATAGATAGATAGATAGATAGATGGATAGATGGATAGATAGATAGATAGATAGATAGATAGATAGATAGATAGATAGATAGATAGATAGATAGATAGATAGATAGATAGATAGATAGATAGATAGATAGATAGATAGATAGATAGATAGATAGATAGATAGATAGATAGATAGATAGATGGATGGATGGATAGATAGATAGATAGATAGATAGATAGATAGATAGATAGATAGATAGATAGATAGATAGATAGATAGATAGATAGATAGATAGATAGATAGATAGATAGATAGATAGATAGATAGATAGATAGATAGATAGATAGATAGATAGATAGATAGATAGATAGATAGATAGATAGATAGATAGATAGATAGATAGATAGATAGATAGATAGATAGATAGATAGATAGATAGATAGATAGGTAGGTAGGTAGGTAGGTAGGTAGGTAGGTAGGTAGGTAGGTAGGTAGGTAGGTAGGTAGGTAGGTAGGTAGGTAGGTAGGTAGGTAGGTAGGTAGGTAGGTAGGTAGATGGATAGATAGTGTTTTAAAATCGTATTTATGATTGAAAAAGAATGGTCACGTTTTAGTGTTTTAAATAAATATTTTTCCTCTTCGGCCCGCGACCAAAGGTGTGGTTTGAGTTTGACACCCCTGCTCAAGTATTTTCAACTTTTGCCGTGTCATTGAATTGGGTAGACATACAATGGAATGCAAATTAATATTGATGGACAGTTGAGAGGACACAGATGATCCTATTAGGAAATTGTGTCGATATTTACATGGACATTCTTACCTTTGGGAGGGAGCTAGCTAACAGTTTTTGGATGGTATTGACTGCAGATGTGTTAAGGACCTAGGACATCAGCCTGTTAAATGCTGGACTTTATTGAAAAGGAAATTAACACACTGACAGCCTGAGGTGCTGACATGAATTTATAATCCTCAAAATTAACAGTTCTTTTCTCTTGTGGGATTTTGTTTGTATGTTAAACTTCAGGTAGTAAAAAATGTCAATGAAGTGTGTCAGGTTGAATGAATGAAAACTTTATTCGAACATTAAAACAAAAACAATAACTCAACTACAAAATAAAATTACATAATATGTTCGAAAAGGCTGCGATTGGCTGGCAACCAGTTCAGGGTGTCCCCTGCCCACTGCCCGATGATTGCTGGGATGGGCTCCAGCACCTCGCGACCCTACTGAGGATAAGCGGTGCAGCTAATGAGATGAGATGAGATGTTCGAAAAGGGGTAGTCAGAAGCAAATGCTTATGTTCCCTACCCTTTGATCTTCCCTGTTAAACACACCAACTATATAACAACAATTGTAATACTATTAATAATAACAGTTATTGTATAACAACAGCAACAATAAAACAAAGTCGATCATAGTTCTAGACGCACTCGTATCACTCATACCCGGTTTTCTTCGTCCCTGTATTCCGCCAGGAATGTATTTTTGGATTTAATTTTGAACAAGTAAATAGATGGATATCGTTTGATCTTGTCTTGCAGAGCTTGACTCCACACACAGACACACACAAACTTCTGGTGGTTCTCACCTTTGGGATCATGAATTCACTAAAGCCCCTTAAGTTAGAATTTCCTTCTTTTCAAATGAATAATTTATGGAGTTTTCTGGCACTATGTTTTTGTTGACCTTAAATAGCAGTTGTGCAGTGAAAAATTTTACTAAATCATCTAATTTTAATAGTTTGGACTGCAGGAATAAAATATTAGTATCATCCCGATATCCTACCCTGTGTATAGTTCTAATTGCATGTTTTTGGAGGATAAAAAGGAGCTGTAGTGAACTTATGTAATTATTGCCCCAGACTTCTGCACAATATGTTAAGTATGGCCGAACTAGAGAACGATATAATAAATACAATGCATTGTAGTTTAAAATGAATTTGGCTTTATTAATTATTGAAATGCTTTTAGATCCTTTAGTTTGTATGTGTCTGATGTATGTTTTCCAGCTTAATTTATCGTCTATTATGACCCCTAAAACTTAATTTCTGATACAGCTTCTATTGCAGCACCATCCATTTTTACTTCAAAATCTTGATTTGCCTTGCGATTACCAAAGAATATTACTTTGGTTTTATTTAAATTTAAAGATAATTTATTTATATCCATCCATACTTTTAAGTTAATTAGTTCTCGATTAATACAGGTTACCAAATCAATATAGTTATCATTTGAATAGAAAATGTTAGTGTCGTCTGCAAATATTACTATTTTCAATAGTTTTGAAACATTAAAAATATCGTTGAGGGATAAATTAAATAACTTTGGACCCAGGATAGAACCCTGTGGTACTCCACTACAGATGTCCAAGTATTCAGATGACAACTCTCCCATTTTTACATATTGCTTCCTCCCCGACAAATAACTTTGAATCTATTGCAAAGCCACGCCCCTGATACCATATCTTTCCAGTTTTTTTAAAAGTATATTATGATTAATGGTATTAAATGCTTTTTTTAAGTCAATAAATACCACGACTGCGTATCTCTTTTCTTCTATGCTATGGGTGATTTCTTCTACTGCATAGATAATAGCCATTGTTGCTGATCTGTTTGCTCTAAAACCACATTGACTTTCATTAATCAATTTATGATTATCTACAAATTGATCTAGTCTATTATTGTAAAGTTTCTCTAATATTTTAGAGAACTGAGGAAGCAATGATCTATCTATCTACCTTGGTCATATCCCTCAAGAGGGGTGACCGACAGCAAGACAAACACATAAAATAACAAAGAAAATAAAAGGGAAAAAAAAAAAGCAAAAAAAAAAGCACACACATTTTTTGGGACGATGGCCAACCCAATTGCCCAAACACCCAAACAAGTTAGGCACCTCGGCACCCAAGTTGGTCATGCTTTCGTCCCTCCAGATGAAATGGGACACCAGAAAGAGGTCATGTCACTCGGGTCAGAGTGACACAACACACTCTTTTGTTCAACAGCAGGGCCCGACAGCTTTCACTGGTTTACCCCGGCCGCATCATACGGGGTCCCAGCCCATCCTTAGGAACGCGTCCACAATCCCACTATCCCACTATATTAGGAAGCAATGATACCGGTCTATAACTTGTGCTTGTTTCCATTTTTGTATATTGGTATAACTTTTGCTATTTTCATTTGATTTGGAAATTTCCCTGTTAGAAATTATAAATTACATTCCAAAGACATACTGTACGTTTCAGGTGGATTGGCCGGTCCAAATTGTCCCTAGGTGTGAATGAGCGGGCGAGTTGTCTGTCCCTGTGTGCCCTGCAATTGGCTGGCAACCAGTTCAGGGTGTCCCCTGCCCACTGCCCGATGATTGCTGGGATGGGCTCCAGTAACCCCGCGACCCTACTGAGGATAAGTGGTGCAGCTAATGAGATGAGAGATATGTAGGTCAATGGTTTCACAATGCTATTTATAATTTGCTTAACTAATACCATATCAATGTCAAAATAATCTATAGACATTTTGTTTTACAGTTGTTAACCACGTCTAAGATTTCTGATTCCGTAACCCCAGATAAAAACATGGTCTTGGAGTTCATTTTTATCAGTGACTCAAATTCCTCACAACTGCACTCTGGGATATTGTGTGAACTTTGGGGTGTCCTTTACAGGCCAACTGCCCATACTTTGAAACTTCTTGACCATTATTTGTTGCTCCGGTAAAATGATGAATGTTACAGCATGTGTTGCCTATAGAGGGCTCTTGTCTTTTTTGCCTCTTGTTTTTCAGCTAGTATTCAGTTTCTTGAACTGTTGCTGCCACGCCATTGGTTGCTTATCAATCATCACCACCTGTTAGCCATTAGCGGTTTAGTATTAAAGCACCCTGTATTTTGCTGGTCACTCTCTTCTCTTTTGTCTACTTGTCTACCCTCTGTTGGTTACCCTCTGTTGGTTACTCTCTTTTTTTTTTACCACAGCGATATTGTCTTCCTACCATCGATAAACCAGAGAACATTGAGGAAAACCACCCCATGTTACCTAAAATACAAATAACGGATGCGAGATTTACGGCAAAAAATACAACATTTTAAAAATAATACCTGTGTTAATTTGCAGAAGTTGAAAGAAGCCTGTGTTCCTTTTCATAATGGATATAAAATGTAACAGTCAAAGTCCCATACTCAGCTAAACTTTATTATAAAAAATAAGAATAAGAAGCAGAGATACTCTTAAATCATTAAGTAAATCAAATGAATGAGTATTTGTATAGTAATTTGTCACTTTCTAGTCCGCACGAGTTATCCTGAATTAAACAATTTTTAGTGGAAATGAATTCAATAGATGCTTTGCTTTTGTTGATAAACTGGAATATATTAAATCTTGGTGAAGGAAAACCATGAGTCAAAAAAACAACAACTAAATAGTCGTCAAAAAAAAAAAACAAACTCATTTTATGATCAAATATTTGATGCCTGAATAATAATTTTATTGTAAGCCACCAAAAAGACCCTAACAAAGGCACACTTTATGCCAGTAGTTTACTTGTCTGGTCTCCGGGAGAATGTGTTTTAAAAAATGTCGCACTCAAAATAAAACTAGTTTGACAGCCCTGTACAAAGATGATATAAAGTAGGGCGGATCGGATGCCCCTCCTTCTTGGAAGCATCTAAATTAGGTGGTTTGGGTATATGATCAGGGCAGCACGGCGGCGCTGTGGTTAACGCATGTGCGGCACAGTTCATGTCTTGGGACCTCCTGCGTGGGTTCAAATCCAGCTCCAGACTTCCTGTGCGGAGTTTGTATGTTCTACCCGTGCTTGCGTGGGTTTCCTCCGGGCACTCTGGTTTCCTCCCACATTCCAAAAACATGCATTTCAGGTGAATTGGCTGGTCCAAATTGTCCCTAGGTGTGAATGAGCGAGTGAGTTGTCTGTCCCTGTGTGCCCAAGAGCTGGCAACCAGTTCAGGGTGTCCCCTGCCCACTGCCCGATGATTGCTGGGATGGGCTCCAGCACCCCCGCAACCCTACTGAGGATAAGCGGTGCAGCTAATGAGATGAGATGGGTATCTGATCAGAGGTCCCACCAGAGGGAGCTTTCTAAATGACCCAGACATTCCATTGGGGACATAGTCTCCTTTTGACCCGGGGATGCTAGAATACGCACAACAATACGAGCTGGAATGAGTAGCTGTGGTTAGGCAAGCTTTCCTGCTTAAGCTGCTGCACCAGGAAACAAACAAGGGAAGGGTGGAACAAGGTCAACCTATGGAAAGGAGAAACCTTTAGAGACCACAGAGATCCAACACCCCAGTGATTTTATTCAAAGGTTACATTACTCAGAATTTACAAACTAGAGAGCCTGAGTACACACATTTTTTCACAGCATGTTCTAAGGCTCAGTATCTTGAAATAAATGAATGAATAAGCGCAATATGTTAGTTTGAATTAGTGTGGCAATTACCTCGGCACGTCTGCTAAGTTAATTACAAACATAAAAACCCATTATCAGACAATCAATACAGAGTAGTAACAAGGAAACAAAATTCATGTTTATGAAAAAGGCAATAAAAGAAAATACAAAAAAATTGACTTGCGCCGTGTGTTATTCAGTGAATTTGTGTGTGTGTGTGTGTGTGTGTGTGTGTGTGTGTGTGTGCAAAGTTTGTTTCTGACTTCATTTATTTACCTCTTTGTCTCCGGATTGCAAAATACAATTCATGTGAGATAAATCCGCAAAGTGGTAAAACGTAAGCATCTCACAGTCATGTATTCCACCTTCAAATACAAATAATTTATCGTATTTTCCACACTACAATGCGCACTAGGATATTAGACGCACCCACATAAAATAGTCTTTTGTGATATTTGTTTCATATATATAAGGCACACTAGACCATAACACACATGGAATTAAAAATGGAAAGATCTAGTGTTGCACAAATTAAAAATGTGCTGTATGTTCGCATTAGGTGATCAGTTGAATATAACACTGATCTAAATGCGTACAGTTGCACACAGTTGCATAGCATTGGATGCAATGGGAATGCAACCAACTACGTGGCGTAGAATATGCTAAATCCCATTCACTGGAAGACATTAGGTTTTAGTTGATAGAATCCCAAGCAGTCCATCTTCCTATCTTCCGCTGCGATACGGGTTTGATTCCCATTGCACTCAATGTTATGCATTTGTGTAGAACTTTCAAATATCCCTAGGGGCCGGGTGATTAGGATTAGGTGTTTTTTATCATTGCTATCCAGTTCAAGCACCATGGCTACCATTAACACTTAATTGAGGTCACAAACAAAGTACACCGGATTATTATAATTATTATAATTATTATAAAGCAAAAGTCAACATTTCTGGCCAACTTGGGATTTTTAGGTGTGCCTTATAGCAGTGTTTTTCAACCATCGTGCCGTGAGACCTTGTCTAGTGTGCCGCTGGAATTTGCCCCATTTTATCTTTCAAAAAAATCAGGCCATTATTCAGTATTTTTGCTATCTTCAGACGAGGAACTGTAATAGTAATCCAGTAGGTGGCAGTAGATTTTTATAGACTTTTTATCTACTAATTTTCTGCTCATGAGGTAGCACAGTACATTTAATAACTTAATATGTTTAACAAAGTGGTTTAAGATTGCACTCTAAACAATAAAAAACAATAATAAAGCACATCATTCTTTTTTATTCTAAGTATTATTTTCTTCTTTTTACATTCTAATTATCTGCTTAGGAGGTAGTAAAGTGAAATATTTGATATCACTTCATTTTCAAACATATTTGACTAAATCGGAACTTTTTTGAAAATAAAACTGGTTTAAAAAGGTTTGAAAAACACTACCTTATAGTCCGGAAAATCCCCTCCAACACCCCAGACAAGTCTTGAAAACAGTTTCCCTCCACTGAATAATAAGCACAAACAGTTTTCTTTTGACTGTTGCTATTCTTTACATAACTTAGACTTGACTTTGTAGCGACACTGAGTAACTCACCAATCCACTGAGACGAGAAGTTGCCCGTTAAACATTTGCCGCCTGACTGGAGTCTGGCTGCAGTTTCGACAACGAAACCCCCTATCTATGCTCCCGCAGCAACACTTAACTTTTATTGTCACTTCACAAGATTGCAATGTGAATGCATGGGGCGAGGCAAAGCCCGAGCCCACAACAGGGAATAAGTCAGTTCCTAAACTTGATACTGATGGTGGTGTAAAGTAAGCTACTTTTAGTTGTGTATTTCTCAGACTTCTATGCTATGAAATAAGTACCGTAAATTCCGGACTATAAGCCGCTACTTTTTTCCCAAATGTTCAGCCGTGCGGCTTATTCAGTGAAGCAGCCGATTTAAGTAATTTTTCTAACGACCACCAGCGGCACTCGAGTACAAAAGGTAAAATTTAGACCAGTGGCATTGTGGGCCGAGGTAAAATGCATCCTCTTGGACTATGATCGGATTGCCCGTATGACAGAGGACATAGATTCGTTTCAAATGCGAGGAAGACGCCCTTGATGACGTCAATTATGAGGAGAAAGACGAGGACGGTTTACCGTGAATTTCATAATTGCAGTATGGCTTTTTTTGACAGCTGCACTAAGAGCGCTGCGAGCGTGTTAGGAGTAGCGTGGTGGTACCTTTCACAGGCACGGTTTGGGATGAAAGTTATATATTAATATTAAAGCTTTGAAAACTCTCTCGGTGTACCGTCTTTCTTTGTAAATATGTGTCCCCATGTACAATATGTATTTGCAACTGTATATTTTTGTAATGTATTTATTTTAGAGACTTATTGTGAGATGTTTTCTACGAGCGAATCAAAAAGAAGGGGCGGAGCAAACGCGGGCTGACGGGAAGTGGGATAAAGCTGAGTTAAATCTCTTTGTTGTTGCAGCGGACAATAGTGGAAATATATTTTTCCCACCCTTAAGTTTGCAAATATACATTTTTTTCTTTTCGTTACTTCAACGGGACCTGGACTTTAAAGGTTTGCATTCAATTCTAACTACCGTTATCATTTTCCGTTCATGTTGCCAATTGTGGTGGGTGAATTGTGTACTATAATTGCAGTTCTGATCGTGGCACCTAAAGTCAGGTTTGGGATAAACTTGTGACTGTGTTAGATGTTTAAATGTTGGCGCATGCGGCTTATATACAGGTGCGGCTTGTGTAAGGACAAAACCAAAAATGTCCGCAAAATGTGGTGTGTGTGGCTTATAATCAGGTGCGCTCTATAGTCCGGATTTTACGGTAATCATCACACACACACATAGTCAAGTTTCAAAGATCCATGTTTTCAGTCTATTACCATTGTTTGTAATGTAACACGCATGCGCGACTCCATTCATTTACTGCGCATGCGTGACCTTTCAATAAATACCCCTACTAAACCGGATGTGGTCAGAGAGATCAAGCTAGCCAAACAAGATGGCTACCGGGTCGAGCTCCTACATGTGCAGTAATAAAACTAATTTTCTATGCCTTTACCTGAATACTATGGTCAGCAATGGGTTTATATCTTTATAAACTCTGACAGTGGCCACTGTTGGTGAATTGTTTTAAATGTATGTAGCTCTGAACACTTATATATATTGTTTGTGTATTTTTCTGTCCCCAAGTTTGATTTAGATACAATTTCCGTGCTAATTAGTTATGTGCGACTTAAAATTGATGTACGCCAGCCCCAGTATATGATTGGCTAGCTACTTATTTGCAGTGACAATAAGGTTCCACAATTTACAGTGGCTTGCGAAACTATTCGGCCCTGTTGAACTTTGTGACTTTTTGCCACATTTCAGACTTCAAACATAAAGATATAAAACTGTAATTTCTTGTGAAGAATCAACAATAAGTGGGACACCATCACGAAGTGGAACATATTTTTAACTTTTTTAACAAATAAAAAAACAAAAAAGTGGGTGTGCAACATTATTCAACCCCTTTACTTTCAGCTGCACATCTTGCATTGTTGCCAAAAAGTTCGATTTTGGTCTCATCTGACCAGAGCGCCTCCTTCTACATGTTTGTTGTGTCTCCCAGGTGGCTTGAAGCACATGTTAAACACTTTTTATGGATATCTTTAAGAAATGGCTTCCTTGTTTCCACTCTTCCATAAAGACCAGATTTGTGCAGTGTAATACTGATTGTTGTCCAATGGACAGATTCTCCCACCTCAGGTGTATAAGCATAGGCTTCAACCCTTCATCCTTTTTTTTTTAAGTTCATCCAGAGGGATCATGGGCCTTTTGGCTGCATCTCTGATCAGTTTTCTCCTTGTATGTGCTGAAAGTTTAGGGGGACGGCCCGATCTTGGTAGATTTGCAGTGGTCTGATACTCCTTCCATTTCAATATTATTACTTGCACGGTGCTCTTTGGGATGTTTAAAGCTTGGGAAATATTTTTGTATCCAAATCCAGCTTTAAACTTCTCCACAACAGTATCTCGGACCTGCCTGGTGTGTTCCTCGTTCTTCATGATGCTCTCTGCCCTTTAAAGAGACCTCTGAGACCATCACAGTGCAGGTGCATTTATACAGAGACTTGATTACACACAGGTGAATTCCATTTATCATCGTTAGTCATTTAAATCAATGTTAAATCATTCAGAAATCCTCACTGAACTTCTGGTCAGAGTTTGCTGCACAGAAAGTAAAGGGGCTGAATAATTTTGCACACCAACTTTTTGGTTTTTTATTTGTTGAAAAGGTTGAAAATATCCAATAAAGTGTGTTCCACTTCACAATTGTGTCCCACTTATTGTTGATGCTTCACAAGAAATTACAGTTTTGTATATTGATGTTTGACGTCTGAAATGTGGCAAAAGGTGTGACCTTTTGCCACATTTCTGACTTCAAAGTTCAAGGGGACCAAATAGTTTCGCAAACCAATGTAGCTGATTTGATTTAATATTTTTTTGCTAACAAATATCGCGTCACAAAGTTTCTAAATAACGACAAGAGAAAAAATGGATGAACAGATGAAGCTAAGGCTTATGAAATACGAGTCCACTTTAAACGATCCTTCTAGCCATCATTAAAAATCATCATATCATATTTGCTTATTTTATGAGAAGTGTCCTTTCTCATGAGACTGTGAAAGTAAAGATTTTAATAATAAGAGAATACATGGACAAACATTTTATCACACTACAATAGCTTCTGTCTAAAGCCCTTGCTGCTAAATAAGACCTGGTTCGACCATAGATGGGATACCATGACATTTCAGTGTCACAAACAAGGTCAGCTTATTATCGAATACAACAAAGATGGCACAGCACCAAAATGCAATCTAAATCGTCATTTCACATGATGCAAAGAAAGCCTTTGAAAAGGTTAACTGGTATTTTCCTTTGTGTATGTACTCTACACATTTTGCTTCTAAATCTTATTTGGCTGATCTTGTAATACTGTTACAAATTGCCTGTGGAACAAGAGTTAGTTCTACGGTTATTTCTAAAGATTGCTGACCACTTTCCCTTTAGCTGTTTACTGAATCCATCTATGCAGTGCACTGCGTCAGAGTGCCGTTAAGGGCAGAACATAAAATCAGCTAATGGTAAATGGTCTGCATTTATATAGCGCTTTTTCAAGTCACTGAAGACTTCCCGAAGTGCTTCACAATGTGCTTCACACTTACCTATTCACACACTAACACACACTCACACACGAATAGGGAGTCAGCGTCAGCCATGCAAGGTGCCTACCTGCTTATTGGGGGCATTAGGGATTCAATGTCTTGCCCAAAGACACTTCGACAGACAACATGGGAATCGAACCTGGGACCTCTTGATCCCAAGACGAGCGTTCTACCTCGTAATGGCGCCCTTCTGATTCACACTTATAATCCATTCCCATTAACATGAACTGAAAGCATTTCTGCAAATGTCACATGGGCGCCCTGAAGTATTTAAAACTGATATTTGATTCAGATTAATAGAGCTTCTCAGTATGCATCCCACAACTCGTATTGATTAGATCTTTGTAGTCCTACGGAAAAATAACTCCGAACGACTTTTTTTTTTCTCGGACTTTCTTCAATCACGCATTAAAATGTGGTTTGTACTCAAAGAATAAGACCAATAGTTGTCATGTCTATGTTTGAGGTATTGTCACTAAGAGCTCAAAGTGGTGATGTATGTAAGAGTTCCAATGCATAAGGCACAATGCGAATAACAATTAGAGGCGACAACAAATGGCAGCAAGTTTTAAGAACAAGTAGCAGCAAGTTTTCTTTTGTCTTCTTTTAAATCAATTATTATAAAAATATATTGGTTTTTGATAAAAATGTGCCAAGTACAGTAGAACAAGGATTACAGTTTTGCATTAATTTGTCAGAAGGCATGGAGGTGGGAGAGTGTAGGGCAGGGAGAGAGTTAAGAGTCCTGACAGCCTCATGGAAGAAGCTGTCCTTAAGCCTGCTGGCAGCAGGTTGAAGAGGCTGTAAGATGGACGGATGGGGTCACCTGCAATCCTGGTGTCTTCCCGGGTGAGGTCGTAGTCAAGTATATATCCAGGAGGGGTGTAAAGGGGAAATCAATAACCTCTATCTGCTGTTCCAACGATGCACTGCAGGGTTTTTCGGCAGGACACAGTATAGGCATCATACCACATGTTGATGCAGCTTGTCAGGATGTCCTCAATTGTGCCTCCGTGGAATGGAAGCTTGATTGGGGTGGGGCACTTGCTCTTCTGAGTTTGCTGGCTTGTTTGGCCAGGGATGCTAGGCTCCAGGACAGGTCCTACCTGATATGAACACCAGGGTACTTGGTACCTCACCCTTTTTATCACAGCACCACAAGAAACATAATTTAAAATATTTACAGATATACAAAATAATAAAATACAAAACAATTTTTAAATGAGCTGTTTTGTTTACAAACATTACATCACATGTTCAGACTGGATTGAAGGCGTAGGTGTAAACTACACGATCCGCCACTGGTGCTTGTTGAGTGATCTTATACTATGTTGCTGGCATGGATCCCAAAGCCTGCTTTGATATAACCTCAACTACGTCGATGATTGCTATTACCTAAAAGTTGTTAGTCTTTTTTCCCCACTCTTTCATAAATAAATCAATTTCTAGAAAGTTTTATTTTGTGTATAGGGTTATTTAGCTTGGGTTCCGCATGGTAGAAACAACATTCTCACTCGAGCCAGACTAGTAAATTAATGGCATCTATCTACTGTATCTATAATATACCACGTAGTTAGTACATTCACAATACACGAAAGGTCCCCTGTTCAAGACTGGGTGGAGACATATGTTGGCCTGGAGAGTGATGGAGGCCACGAGGCTGTACTTGCTCAAGATACACCACAGGAAATGGTGCCCTATGATCCTAATGGCTGAGAGATCCTACTTACATTTAGAAATAACTGGTCTGTTTTTAATTCTAAGCAATTTTTTCCCCACTTTATTTCTCAAACTTTTGAAAACAACCTCTCCAGAGCAGTACATTGAGCTCCACTAACTTGTTTTCTGTCCAAGAGAGGTGTAAAAACCTCTCTTCCTTAGAACACTATGAACACCTTCCTGTTAAAAATAATGAGAAAACTATGAACCAAAATAATTCGAAGCATCCTCCTCACCCCGCATATCCAGTCCACCGGGGTAAAATCAGTTCATCGCTGGGCTGAAAGCCCAATCGATAGATATTGGTGTCCAGAGGCCCAAAGGTTTGCACGCTCTATAATCTGTAAGCTTTAGGTCTCTTCAAAATTGGCTATCATTCTATTGTGCAATCTTTGGCTCAGTGATCAACAAAAGGACTTGAAGACGTAACCAATTGTTCTAAAGGTTTTGTTTTCCTTACTGTTATCTGCCTAGATCAGGCTGATTTAGGGAAGTGGGAAATCTGGCTCATTTATTTAAATCATCATTCTCGATGGTGGTGTACGATCTTTCAATTTTAAAAAGATGTACAAGCATCTTGCAATGCATTTTATTTCAATTTGTGGTCTTTATCTCATCGAGTCTCCCACAAGGCCACACTGACATCCATTTTTTGCTGAGCTGTGTAAATAGAAAGCCTAAAATCCAATATTTTCGATAGTAATTCCAGGAAAAATCAACATGTAGTCAATATCTGTATTCTTCAGTTATGTATGATTACATAAAACTGCAGTGAAGACACAACAACATTCACAATTTTTGGAAAAAAGGAAAGAGTTTTCCCCTCGATCAGTCATATTTCTGCTTAGAGTTCTTGTGATGGGTCTCAATTGAAATTTTCACCATTCCGCTTTCCATCCGAACCTTTACATGAGCCGTTATCAACTTCAAAGTGAAATAAGCAGAAGTGGAAGCCCGAGGCAGTTAGTGACATGAAAGAGACCGTTTAAGTAAATTCAGTGTAGCGACTTTTACCACCAAGCAGTCTACAGTAATCCAGTTAAAGGTTTGGAAATCCAGGTGAGTCTCGTGGGTGTAGCAAAACGATAGCTGAATCTTAAACGCTAATCTGTTGCCCTTTCAACTGTGTTCAAAATTGTCAAGTGGTAACATCCAGTGCTCTCTTAAGAAATGACTGCAGACAAAATGAAAATGTTAAAAATGAATTCAATGTCTTCCTACCGTGCATACTATGCATGATGTCTGTAGCTCGGGCCTTTTTTATATTTCCGGAATTCATAAGGCTGGCTATGACTCACCATATTAGAATGCAAAATTGACTAAAAAGGTCACTCATGACAAATACGTTGCAGGTCAAGAACCATCCATCCATTATCTGCACCGATTATCCTCAGTAGTGTCGAAAGGGTGCTGGAGCCCATCCCAGCTATCTTCGGGCGGTGGGTAGGGGAGACCCTGGGCTGGTTGCCAGTCACAGGGCACACAGTGATGGACAACTCACTTTCTTATTCACACCTAGGGAGAATTGAATCGGCCAATTAACCTGACATGTATGTTTGAGATGTAGGAGGAAACCGAGTGCCCGCAGGAAAACCATGCAGGCACAGGGAGAACATACAAACTGCACACCAAAGCTGGTAGCTGGATTTGAACCCATGACCTCAGAACTGTGCAGCACACACGCTTTCCACTGCGCTGCCATGTCAGCCCATTCAAAAAAAGATTTCCAACTGTTGTTTATGGGTTAGGGATAATGGCCACGTCACTACAAGGAACCGCACATCGGTTTTGAAGACGCCATTAAATTGTCTTTAAGAAGTATATTCTCTGGTTTAAAATTGGGAATATTTAACCCGCATGTACTGGCATGATGGTGATATGGGAATCTATGAGTGAACATACGTCTATTAGAAATAGTACCGTTTTTACCTGATATTCATGTCTAAACAATGCAAGATCTAGTGAAGTCCACCACAGATGCTAGGGAAAATTGCAAAGGACTTGGGGAACATAAAAAAAGATCTTCAATAAATGACTTCTTATTGGCATTGCTGATTGTATGAGTCAGTTTCCTCTTCATGGCTTCACAATGATTCAGTGACTCTCCTTTGGATTCTCAACTACCCAGTAGTTGACTGTACAGTTTACACCTACGCATTCAGAACAGTCTGAATAAGTGACGTGTCGTTCACGAAATTTGTTATTTTATTTGTGTGGAGTTGAGTGGAGTAGACGTTATTCGGGCCAACAAGTGGACTGCGCGAGAAGGGGGTAGGGGTGTTCATGATGGAGGACGTGAAAGGCCTCACGCCGCATGACACATAAAGCATGTCTTATTTGACAAAATCTAAGTTGAACAAAACTGTCTAGATAAAACAATGACAGATTGATCATGGATAAAAATGCTGCGAGAGAGAGCTCAGCCTGATCCATGTGTAATAATAGACATTTTAGTCCCCACCGTACCAAAATTTTGATTGGGTCGGGATGGGCTCTGGTTGTAAGAGCCTACTTCTAGGCTGAAACTAGTGAACAAACCTTTTCCTGCTTGCGAAAGGATTGCTTGCTTCTGAGTTTTCTGACCGTTTGCTCTAAAACAAACAGAATTATTGAGTGTGAAACCGGTGACCAGCTATCCAGTGTTGTAATAGCAACTCAGAAGTAGATATCTTAAACCAACAGCTTCTTCAAAGACTGATCTTACAGGCCAGAACCTTCAAAGATTTTTGTGAGGACCTCCGGGTAGATTTCTGACCCTAGCAGCAACTAATGACGAAGATAATTGGTTAAATGTGTAGGACATTCAACACAAGGGTCATAAATCGGTTTTTCAATGTCCAAAAAAATGATAAAACAATGTCAGAACATGTGCATCGAATATTATGCTTTGATTAGATCATTCAAAGTGACTTTCCTTGACAACTCCTCCCAGGGGGCCTGCCAGGGCGGTGGAAGCACCACCAAACTGAGCCCCAGCATTTTTAGGTTCCTCATTAGACTTGCTTCTGATTCATTAGCGAACTACTGTATGCAGAAAGCTTGTTGATTTTATTAACCTGTGATTTCTGAGGGGAACATCTAAATCAGGCAGACCCTTAAGAACGGGTTTGTGACACATGTGCTCCATAATAGGCATTTTGTTCTTACAAACCCTAACTTGAGTCACTGCTGTATATTTTTCCAAATGTAAACCAAAACCATGTTTGCATAGTGCAGTGGTTAGCATATTCGCCTAACACGCTTCAGGTCCCTGGTTAGAGACCGGGTGGAAACATGTCGGCCTGAAAAGGGATGGGTGCCACCAGCCTGTACTTGTCCAATACACAACAGAGGAAATGGTGCGGGGGTTTGGGGTTTTTAAGGGTTATTGATCTATCTTCGTTATTCATTATCCATTATCCGTTATCGGTCAGTTCATAATACGCTACAAAGCCTAGGAGCCACCACGACTCTAGTGGTTAAGGGATCCAAACAAATAACAGTTTATTGCATAAAAATGTATAATATGTTTTACAGTGGGATCTCGCTACTTCGCGGTTCGACGTTCGCGGGTTGAGAGCTTCGCTGGCCTAAAAAATATTGATAGTAAAAAAAAAATAATAATAATAATAATAATATAAATTAAAAAAATATAAAAAATAATAATAATAATGAAAAATATTACATTAAAATTAGAAATTACATTATTTTACAAAATTTGAAAACAAAATATCCAATTAGAATTGGTAATTGCATCATTTTACAAAATTTTAAAACACAAAGAAATGCACGTATATGCTAAGTGTCACGGCCATAAACGCAAGCTCATTGGCCAGCACTCGCTGAATACTCGACTCCCCATTGGCCCATTCACTACAATAGACCACGCTTATCTCGTACGTATACTGTACAGCACAATACAGTATGTTTCTCGCCATTACTGTAGCCTTTGTCTTTTAAAGTTTTGTGAACGACACAACAGTGGTGGGCCTCATCAGAGAGGAGGTGGAGCAGTTGGTGGGCTGGTGCAGGGACAACAGCCTGGTCCTGAATGTTGACAAAACTAAAGAGATCATTGTCGACTTTAGGAAAAACCAGCCCAACCATGCCCCACTTTGCATCAACAACAAGGCTGTGGAGGTTGTCAGCAGTATCAAGTTCCTAGGGGTGCACATTACAAACAAACTCACCTGGTCCGTGAACACTGCATCACTGGTTAAGAGGGCACAGCAGCGCCTGTACTTCCTGCGGAGGATGAGGAGAGCCCACCTGACCCCACCCTCCCTCATCACATTCTACAGGGGCACCATAGAGAGTATCCTGACCAGCTGTATCTCTGTGTGGTGTGGAGGCTGCAGCGCTACCGACTGGGGTAGTGTGAGGAGGGTAACGAGGACAGCAGAGAAAATAATCGGGACTACACTTCCCTCCATTCAGGACATTGGCCAGAAGCGCTGCCAATCCCATGCTAAGAACATTACCGAGGACCCCTCTCACCCCCATCATGGACTGTTCACTCTGCTAGCCTCTGGGAAGAGGTACTGCAGTGTGCGGTGCAGGACCACCAGGCTCCGCAATAGTCTAGTCCCCCTGGCCATTAGACTGTTAAATGGTCAATCTAACATATAGTTAACTTAATTCTAAACGGCTGCTAATCTGACTTTTTGCACTACTGGCAGTTTTTTTTTATAGCTTGCCACTCCTTGCACATTGCTCTCTGCACTATTGTAATTACAGCGTTATTGTTACAGTGATAATGTTACTGTGTACCTGACTTGTTAACCTGACTGCCCATTTTGCACATCTGGTTAGCTACTCTTCTTGCACTATCGGCACTATGGTAAAATACTATACGTAGCCATAATACAATACAACTTTATTTATATCTGTACATTCAAGGAAACTGTGGGGGTCAGATGCATCGACATTTCGTTCTGTATACACGTGTACTAGAATGACAATAAAGTAGATCTGAATCTGAATCTGAATCTGAAGTCCTCGTGATGGCTCCTAAACGCTCTTCATCCCTTGGTGCAGCTTGTGAACCAAAGAAAAAGCGAAAGATGCTAACAATTACTGAAAAAGTGAGTTTATTGGACAAATTGAAAGCAGGAAATAGCTACGCTAGCGTAGCCCGACAATATGGCCTTAACGAATCCACTGTTAGATACATAAAGAAGGAAGAGAATAACATGTGCAAAACTGCTGCAAAATCTTTCACGAAAGATGCCAAAAGGGTTGTAAACACCGAGAATAAGTCCATGGTGCAAAGGGAAAATGCACTGGTTATTTGGATCCACGATTGTAGGGCGAAGAAAATCAGCCTGGATGCAAGCATAATCCGAGGTTAAAAGAATTTATTGTAAGAAGTAAGGTACATTTAGTTTTATTGTTTGATTGTTTAACAAGAATCTCTCTCTCTAACCGTATTCCATATGGTGTACCGTATTGTACTGTATACAGGGGGGGTGTACTTCAAAGGTTTGTTTTTTTGAAGGGGTGTCGCTACTTTGCAGATTTTCACTTTTCGCGGGTGGTTTTGGTCCCCATTAACCGGGTCTAAAAAATGATAATAATAAAATAAAATAATTTTTAAACATTATATATATATATATATATATATATATATATATATATATATATATATATATATATATATATATATATATATATATATTTATTTATTTTTTTAGCATTTTTGAAGGGGCGTTGCTACTTCGCAGATTTTCACTTTTCGTGGGTGGTTTTGGTCCCCATTAACCGTGATAACCGAGGTCCCACTGTATACTCTTTATGATACAGTTGAAATTTTGTCTTTATTGAAAAAATGTGTGTGCTGCATATTATCTAATACAACAGTAATGACGAGTATATACACCTCATCTCATCTCATTAGCCATACCGCTTATCCTCATTAGGGTCGCGGGGGGGGCTGGGGCCCATCCCTGCCATCTCCGGGCAGTGGGCAGGGGACACCCTGAACTGGTTGCCAGCCAACACAGGGACAGACAACTCATTCGCTCATTCACACCTAGGGACAATTTGGACCCACGCAAGCACGGGGAGAACATACAAACTCTGCACAGGAAGTCTGGAGCTGGATTTGAACCCACGACAGGTTCCCATGACATGAACTGTGCCGCACAAGCGCTAACCACTGCGCTGCCATGCTGCCCTGAGTATATACACATCCTTTTAAAATATATTTAGGCAATACACGTGCAGTCTGTGTATGTATCATTTAATATTTGGGTCACGCTGTAGTCAAAACAAAAACTTGATGGATTTTGCACATTAAAAAATCAATTGGCAATGTGTCCCCTAAAGAGTGTTTTTTTGGCGCGGCCACCAAATCACACAATCAAAGTCAGTCCTGACATGTGCACTTTTTCTTGTCATTTCCAAGTCAGCGGGAGCTAAATGATTTTCTTCGTGTGAATCCTGGTTCAGCTTTGAAAGCCACTATCGCCTCCTTTCCCCAGGCAAAATATGGTATGCATTGCCATGATTTGTTTGCAGTTCAACCTATTTTTAGAATCAACAAAGTACCCAAAGTTAACTACTGTCTTCATTATAGTTCGTCTTTACGATTATGCCGTGTGGAGTATTTTTGTGATGGCTGCATCCGGTTTAATAACATATGCAATGATGTACCTTAAATACCTTTGTGACTCAAAGAGCCATTAGAGCAAAATATATTTTTGGAGAGAGCCCCACCATATGTTTTCAAACCAAATTTGCCCAAAAAAACCCACCAAAACCATTCTCCAGACAAAAGCTAATTCCTCAGAACATTTGATTTTACTGTATAGGAATCTATGAGATAATAATAACGGCAGAGCCTGTGTTCTCTGCAAACAAGAAGGATAGGATGTATTTACCTTCATCTATTTGACTGCCATGCGACCTACCACCCTTACTGCTCACCCAATCTAATCGGTCTGGTTGCTTGGCTGGCATATTTGGGCGTTTACAGTTTTTTTTGTGGGTTTTATCATCATAAATCGTCTCAACAGGTAACGTAAATAGTTTATTGACCTTCCATACAAAGGACTCCATAGAGACGCATAGCTAAAACAGTTTTAGTTGTTCTAACACCGTGACTGTAAAATGTGTTTAAAATGTACCCTATACATACCCTATTCCGAACCGAACTATTACTGTACTGTGCTGCATTCGTTTCAAGAAAGATTATTTTATGTCGTTACAAGATTTACTCATTAAAAGAGCTATTCCTGGCATGCCTTTTTGGTCCCGACCCTGCTTTATACTCACTTGGCTTGTCTGACACCTTGACACGCATGCGCCATTTTTTCCTTCTCTTTTGGTACGGAAAATAAATTATCGGAAATAACACTGGCCTACTCACTGTACAAGCCTCACATTATTTGATTGATTTCTCCAGGACATTTTCATGTTATTTTCTGTCCCTCATAACAGAAAACAACACGGTTATATATAATTAGTGACTTACACGTTTACACGAGTCAGGGGTCAGCCAACTACAGCGCGTAGTTTCCTTTGGCTCGCCAATTAAAAATAAAAAAAATATGTTGATTATATTTTTTAAATGAAAAAAAGATGACTACTAATTAAAATTGAATGATTTGGAGCCACTATTAGCTGGCTATTTTTTAAATTTGCTCTTTGTATCATATAATTTATGTATCAACAATTTCTACAATTTTAATAAAAAATAAAAACTCGGGAGCTCTGTATTACATGTTGAGTTTTTTAATGAATGTTATCAAATCCAATGCTTTAAATATGACATACTTTGTTCTTTTGCTTTTTTCTGCGTGTTTCAAAACCAATATGATTGACCTCTTTATTTTGTTCTGTTATATCTGCTGTTGTATCGGTTTTAAGACTGTATCGGTAGATAGAAAAAATAAAATTAATATTTCTTTCTTCCTGGACCTTTTGCCCAAATTTTTTGAAACCATTGCGGCCCGCCACTCAATACGTTAGCCCACCCCTGCTACAAGTCCATATTTCTGCCAGGTAACGTACACTTTTGGAGCAAGTGGGAAAGAATCACAATACTTAAGCAGAGCTTTCAGCCCTTCTGCCCCCCCAACTCTGGAACTCATTGCCGCCTGACCTCCGAAATTCTTTGACCCTATCCACGTTCAAATCCGAATTTAAAACTCACCTCTTTAGACTTGCCTTTTCTTGACTATCTGCCTCACATACCACTCCCTTTTAACTCGTATGTGTTTTATTTGCAATTTATTACTTGCTTGTTTTATTCTTTATTATTGTGTCCTACAATATGTACGCCGACCTTGGGTGTCGTGACAGACGCTTCGAAGTACAATGCATTATTATTATAGTATTATTAATTTGTTGTGGTGAATGAATGACTCAATAAATTATATTTAATTAAATGTAAAAACAAATAAAAAATTGAAAATAAACCACCCACTGCTTGCTCTAGTGAGTAATATTTAGGAAAGCAAGGACACCGATGCTGCTTGTTGCCGCCCTGTTTCAGTGGGTGAGACATCAGAAGACACTTGTAGCCTTTATCCAGCTAGGATTTCTTGATGTCATTAGTCAGTGTATTTAGTGTTATTAAGGTGAGTTGGATTTTGGATTACACACAACAAAAACTCATTTCTTTTTTTATTTGGTGACTCAAAAAAAAAAATCACATTCACATTCAAGGAGGTCATCAGACATCCATATCTTTTTTTTGGTATTCTTGATGAGTTGCTGAAGGATATTCGCCTTCAATTTCTTATTTTTCCTCTCACAAATAATCATCGGATTCTTTCCCTTGAGAGACATTCTCGCCTGGGACTTGAATTATTCATGACAGTTGTGAAGGATTTAACCTGTCAACCAATTGTCTTGGCGTGTGTGTATGATTTTTATGTGGGGATTCACACATAGATTCATACCGTTAGTATGATGTATTTTGCAATGTTAGTTGAGAGAGACTCATGTAGTTCCAGAAAAAAAAACAATTTCAAATGTAGTTTATTTTTATATTAAAATTAAACAATCGTCTGAGAAGAAAAAGAGGGATGAGGGTATTGTACGCGACATGAATATCTTTGGAAATATCTATTAATTATCATTTATTTAATTCTTCAGTCAATCCAGAAAACAATCACAATGACTTCACTCATGATGATGTACATTTTGGAATTTCTCAGGTACAGTGAATCAGTTTTTTTGTTTCCTACATCCCTTTTCTCTAGCAAACAACACATTCCATTTCAGAATACCAGGGAAAAATGGGCAATTTTCAAACATTTATTGAACGAAAGCAGATAATATTGTAATGTAATTGTCACTTTAAGGGTTAATTACGAAATAGTATACATATTTACTGCAGCCAAATGACAAGGAAAAAAAAGTGTATCATTTTGACCAGGGGTGGCACGGCAGCTGAGTAGTTAGCGCGTCCACGGCACCGTTCTGAGGTGAAATCCAGCGACCAGCCTTCCTGTGCAGAGTTAACATGTTCTAGCTGTGCTTGTGTGGGTTTCCTCCGGGCACTACGGTTTCCTTTCCACATTCCAAAGACATGCATAGCAGGTCAAGTGGTGGGTCCAAATTGTCCCTCGGTGTGAATGATCGAGTAAGTTGTCTGTCCCTGTGTGCCTTGTGACTGGCTAGCAACCAGTTCAGGGTGTCCGCTGCCCACTGCCCAACGACAGCTGGGATGGGCTCCAACAGCTCCGCCACCCTTCTGAAGATAAGCAGTGCAGATAACAGACTGATGGTTGGATGATTTTGACCATTTTTGTAAGTTTACGTGCCCTGCATAAGTTATTTATTTAGTCTTCCAGGTCATTCCATGCAGATTACACATACAACTACCATCGCCGGTCTAGATTAGTGATGTGTCGTTTGCGAACGAACTGACTTTTTGAGACAACTCTTGGAAATTAAATTTCCCAATTGTTTTGTAAGGACTCGGGTAGAATATAGGTGATTTATGCCGACCCTGACTCACATCTTTCTCTGGGTTCGATGGCGCAGGGTGCTGTTGCCACCAGGTCCAATCCGAGCCACAACAAGGACTGCGCAAAGCGGGAGGTTAAGGGCCCGGTCACACAGCCGTTTGCGGCTGAATCACGGCCAGAAATTTCTGCCTGTGAGGCGGACGCTATTGGACGCTTTGAGATTGCCATACAGACGAGATACAGCAGTGCTTAACACGCAGTCGGAAATTCACGCGCGGTTGGCAGCGCGAAAAAGTTTTGCGCTGCTCAATACTTTAGAGCACGGGTACACAGCCTTTCACGGGCGTATCGAGGCTGAATCACGGCCAGAAATTTCTGGCCGTGAAGCAGACGCTGTTGGGCGCTCTTGGACGCTTTGAGACCGCCATATAGATGAGATACAGCAGTGCTTTACTCACGGTCGGAAATTCACACGCGGTTGGCCACGCGAAAAAGTTTTGAGCTGCTCAAAACTTTGAGCACGTGTTAACCGCGGGCGGCACACGAGGTAATGACGCGGAAATGACGCGGAACGACGTGCTCTGGCCGCGGCCAGGGCGTGGTTACACATGGGTAGGACGCGGAAATTTCAGCGGGTAATCGTGGGTGGAGCATGGTAATAGCATGTTCTGCGCCTGTATCGCGGTGTTATTACGTGAAATTAGCGTGTTACGCGTGTGACGGTCAAACGCCTTTCTCCGTGTATATACAGCGCGATTTGCCGAGCACACGTCAGTTGTGCTCGAGACGTCAAGGGGTGGACATGGATCCCCGTCACCGTAGTGACCTCGTCTTAATCCATTTTTATTTCTTGACATTTCTTTTCATTTCATAACAAGATAATAAAATCAAAATTAAAAACTATTATAATAATAACATATTGGCTTCTTCGGTGCCATAGCTTGAAATCTTGATCTTCACGGGACTGTGTCTTGAGCGGTTATAATTTCTACAGCCCGGTGATATGCCGAGAAATGCATCCCTGCCGAGATTTGCATCCCCTCGCTACTACAACCACTTTTACCTCGTTTTATCTCACTTTTAGGAAATGTAATGGCGAACATATAACGAACATATAACCAAAACCACTTCGTCATTTGTTGGGAATGTAATACAACTTAAACCATTCCGTCTTTGTTGTGAACGTAATCGAACGGTAAATCCTCCCCCTCTCGCGTGAACGCGCATTCTGATGCGCTTCCAACAAAAGCGATCGTGTTCTATATAAAACGCTTATTGAAACAATAAAGCGAGTTAATTATAACAATTGGGAGATCCTAGTCTATATAACGCGTTTATTTAAATAATAAAGCGCGATCGTATTCTACAAAATGCGTTTTTTAACGCGGATGAAAAAGTCACCAACGTCAATGCACGCTTCCAACAAAAGCGATCGCAGCAGAATGCGCGTTCACGCGAGGGGGTGGGGGGGTGGTTGTGTTGCGTAGGAGTCGGATTTGGGCACAACACCGGCTCGGGAGCTTTTATACCCGTGGTCCACACGAGAAAATGACGCAGAAATGACGCGATGAGGAAGCGGAACAGTCGCCGGCGTCTGTTTTGCGGGCATACCACCGATGAACAGCGGGTTGGCCAATTTTGCGCATTTTCCATCGCGGGCAACCACGGGCAAAAAAAAAAACGCAAAATTTTACCCGCGATACAGACGCAAACGGCTGTGTGACCGGGTCCTTAAGTGCAGGTTGGGGGAATGCGAAGATCCCTGTGCCAGGCAAACAAGTGACACAAAAATCCCATCTTTTGTTACAAAATCTTAGTTAAACAAGACTTCACATATAGACAATGAATTATGACCGGTGGATGATAAAAAAAAAAAAAAAAAAAAAAAAGTCACCGAAAGAATGGCCCAGCCCAACCCCAACGTACTGACAAGACCTAAATTTCGGATTGGGTCAGTCTTGGGCTCGAGATCTTACCTATGGGCTATTATATTGTTCTCAGCTCAGGGATGCTGCTGTAAATGTGAATTTCCCTTCGGGGATGAATAAAGTATCTATCTATCTATCTATCTGAAATGGCGGACAAAACTATTTCCCACTTGCAAAAGGTTTGCCGGCTTCTGTGTTGTTCGACCTTTCACTGTTGAATCAACACAACAGTATTATTTAAATTTTTAATGGCAGGTCCGCCTTTTTTTTTTTAAAAGGCCTCCAACTAATAGCTGAAGTCAAATGCTTAAAGATAAAAGCAGCGTTAGCATCCATGAGCAACTCCGCTTACATGCATTGCGTGTGGCGCGTTCTCTTCTGTGCAAGCGGGATATGATGGCAATCAAACAAGAGTCGCTTAAAAGTCATAAGGGGCGCATACAGATTGCATTTAGCTGGAAAACCGAACAATCTCACAAAAACATTGGATTTCACCCAAAAATCGGAATTGAACATTAAATTCTGTAGTGTAAACAGCAGCCTTATGGTGTCCTCAGCTTTGCCCGCACTGCACAAGAGGGCCCACCGCACAATTTGAGGAAAAGCTGAGACCTATGTGGGCCTTATAATCGTGAAAATACAGTAGTAACAGAAACTAATCCTTTGTTTGTGTTCAGTCACGCACCAACACTGCTGAAATTCCCACTAAGAGCAGTTGTTAGGTTCACTGCTTATGTCGTCCCAATGATGGACTGACAGCCTGGCTACTTCTTGTACTCATTAGTCTACCAGGAGACTCTGGAGGCCGTCTCCTAGGACACAAGAAGCCCACGGATTAATCGATGGCGTGATCATTGCTTGAGGTCATAGAAACGGTTTAAAGGGATTGTTTGCGCAAACAAAGAATTTGTTTTGTAATTAATGATCTGATAACAACAAGACCCAGACACTCTTGAGAGTAGAAGCACTGAGGTCATTGTTAGTTTAGAAGGATGCGAAGGATGTAGAACAAATGTCCTGTGTGCCATGCGTTAATAGCATCCAAGTGGTCAATACTTTGGACAACAATAATGGTGATTCATGTTCTTATCAATGGCATGGCAGGCAATATATATCGCCGTAACAAATTGATATTTATGATACAGCTGCCAGGCAGGATCAAAATTTCCAGTGTTCTGTTCTAGCAAGCACCGGTCTGACTTGGCAAGAGACTCGTTGAGCAGTGCGGGCAGCTAGACCTTGATGGGCACCATTAATATTGCTAATATCAAATTCAATTCATTTTTAGAGCACTTTTCAGGCAAAAAAATGTTACTTAAAGTGCTGTACAAAAGCACTCAGTATACAACAAGAAAATAAAATCTGAGGGACCGGCGAGTTAATCTGGCATGCATCTTTTTGGGAGGAAACCGGAGTGCCCGGAGGAAACCCACACAAGCATGGGGAGAACATGCAAACTAAGTTTGAGTGTAAATGGGCTAATCTGTTTCAAGCACCGCAAAAGTAAATTTTAATATGCTTTTAAAAATTATAAAAGAGCCTAAGAGCATGAAGCGAATACACGTTAAAATTAGCTTACCACACATTCATTCATTCAGTATCTGCAGTGCTCATTCTCAGTAGGGTCGCGGGGTGCTGGAGCCCATTCCAGTCATCTTCGGGCAGTGGGCAGGGGACACTCTGAACCGGTTGCCAGACAGTCGCAGGGCACACAGAGACAGACAACTCACTCGCTCATCCACACCTGGGAACAGATAACGTGAAAAGCATGTTTTTGGAATGTTGGAGGACACCGGATTGCCCAGAAGAAACCCACACAAGCACGGGGAGAACATGCAAACTCCACACAAGAAGGTTCGATCTCATGACTTCAGAACTGTGCTGCTCATGCACTAACCACTGCACCGGCGTGCTGCCCGCTTACCACACAAAAAAAAAAAACATGTATGAATTTACGTTTTTGCCTAGCGTTTCTTAAAAAAAAACTGATCCAGTGACGTCTGCTTTTGCCGGCTTTAGACAATCGATTTAAAATGCGCGAGGCAGAGGTAATCATAATGAGCCATAGTCCGACTTGTCAACTTTTTCCGGCTGATTCCTTTCCACAAATTCCGAGACTTCATGGAATTCTTCAGAAATGTCTTTATTTGGGCTGCGTCCTCCTCCCTGCCATCATGCCAACTTTAAACTGTAGCGGTGACAAGAAGAGCATGCTGGGATAATGCATAAACACTAGGTTGCCAGGCATATTTTATAGTGATAGACATTTTTTTATGTTCGGGAAATTCTCACAGCAGCACGTGCTGTACTGTATTTTTGACTGTGTATAGCGAAACGCGTTTGGAACTAAAAGGCAATATTTTCCCGTTCAGGTACTTAATAACCCTTTTCTTTTGTATGAAAAGACATTCGGAAGTAGAGGTAATGTATGTATGTGTGTGTGTGTGTGTGGGTGTGTGTGTGTGTGTGTGTGTGTGTGTGTGTGTGTGTGTGTGTGTGTGAATCAATATATATAAATGTCTGGAGGTGGTGTCTGCTGGCGAGCGCCTGGTGGTCGAGCTTTTGCTTGTGATTTCTGGCCAGAAAGGACGTGGTGGGTCCCCCTTCCCGTGGGCTGACCACCTGTGGGAGGGGCCGATGGGGTCGGGTGCACCGATCCCCAGCTACAGAACCTAGATTTTGGGACATGGAATGTAACCTCTCTGACTGGGAAGGAGCCCTAGTTAGTGTGTGAGGTTGAGAGGTTCCGACTAGATCTAGTCGGGCCTACCTCCACACACGGCTTGGGCTCTGGTTCTAGTCCTGTCGAGAGGGGTTGGACATTCTTCCACTGTGAAGTTGCCCGTGGCGAGAGGCAAAGAGCTGGTGTGGGCATATTAGTTGCACAACGACTCAACGCCTGGTTCACCCCGGTAGACGAGAGGGTAGCCTCCCTCTTCATTGGGCGAGGAGACTGACTGTTGTTTGTTCTTATGCACCAAACAGCAGTTTCGAGGACCCACCCATTTTGGAGTCCTAGGGGGGTGTTCTTTAGATCACGCCCCCTGGGGACTACCTTGTACTGCACTAGGACTTCAACTCTCATGTGGGCAATGACAGTGAAACCTGGAGGGGCAGGATTGGGAGGAACACCCCCACCCTTATCTAAATCTGAGAAGTGGGCTCTAATATGTCCGGGGTTGAAGTCACTGGGTGGTAAAAAAGCTCTTTGGTGTTAAGGACCCAGTGGTTAACGAGATCAGCCCGAGTTCATCAAGGCTTTGGTTATTTTGGGCGTGTCATGGTTGACACGCCTCTGCAATATCGCGTGGATATTGGGGACAGTAACTCTGGACTGGCAGACTGAGGTAGTGGTCCCCCTTTTTAACAGCTTTGGGACTGGTGGACAGATCTTACCCCAAGTGGAAGAGTTTATGTTTCTCAGGGTCTTGTTCACGAGGAGGTTCACGAGGACGGATCAGTGCAGCATCTGTTGTCATGCAAACCCTGTACCGGTCCGTCGTGGTGAAGAAGGAGCTGAGTGAGCTTGGCCATCCAGGAGGGACTCGGAGTAAAGCCGCCGCCCTCCGCATTTAGAAGAACCATTTGAGGTGGCTCGGGCATCTGGTTGGTATGCCTCTTGGACGCCTCCCTCAACTGGAGTAAGATCAGTGTTTAAGCCTGGAGTGCCTTGTCTGATCTTACTGCATACAATATTTCACATTGATATCAATGACAATAAAGACAATTCTAATTCACATTATTGAACTATTCTATTATTTTCTTATTTAGAAACAGTAAACAAATATAGTAGCCAAAGCTAATTATTAAACAAAGTTACACTAAACAACATAAAGGAATGCACTCATTGATTGATAATCTGAGTGGGTCTATCGCCAACAGAAATAAACATAATTGAATCACCAATTGAAATCTCCCAATCCTCCAGGTTAAAATCTTGGAAATTATTTACTTCTCTCTGGCATCAGGGGAAATGTCCTTCTCACTCTGTCCCCGCTCCCGCTGGCTCAGAATATCTTTCTGCAGATTGAGCCAATCTCCTTCGAAAACGTGGCATGGCACCACAATATATCCACACTACCCTGACCTAAAAAAAAACATTAAATTGGCTCTAAGTCTGTTTGAGGGTTGATTTTAAAATTGATTAAAGAAAATTGATGTTTGATTGAGGTTTACTTTTAGTCATATACAATATATAAATCAGAGGTAAGTTGTGAGATTGTTTTAGGAACCTTTTAACCTGATTATGTTATCAGTTTTCATGTTCTTCTAACTTCCTGCATAAAGAACATTGGTGTTTTGATAGACTTTTTCAAACCACCGCTTGTAGTTGGAACCGAACTGCTGGTCTTCTGACAGTGAAAAGGCATTGCGATCACATATTACTCCTCGATGCGGTTGCTTAATTAGCTCTCAGCGTTAGCGTTCAATTTAAACTTTTATTGTTTGAGTGTAAATCTCTGCATGACTGGGCTTCTGCCTGTGTCTGAAATGATGTGCTTGTGTGCTCCTGCCAGATCCATCAAAATCAAACCTGATCTTGAAAGTGTTGTACAAACCCACCTCTTCCAAAATTCAGAACCTGAGTGAATGCATGTTTAAGAGACTTGTGAATGTCAACAGCAGCATGCATGGATTTTCCTTTGGCCACCGAAGTGAGCCGTGTAGTGAGTAAAACCTTACAAAGGGACATCTTCATGGAATGCAATTAATTTTCTTAACAAAAGTACAGTAACGCGTTATTGAGAACATTCTGCAACGCAAACGTCGTTTCAACATGGTGTGTTACTTTGCTGCTTTCAAAAATAATCATGACGTCCATCAGTTTGGCAGCTTCTCCTATGCTCATAAGGTAACATGGATCCCTGCGTCCGCCAGCAACCTAACGCTGAATACATCAAGTGAGCAAAGCTAAGACTTGTTTTATATGTAGATAGAAAATACAACTGAAGTGGCGCTGTCTCAAGCACAGAGTATGAGAACTGGCGGACCAGCATCTGGACCTAATGCATTTTAACGCCTACATCGACCAGGCGGCAGAGATGGAAAGCTGTGTCTTTGCTGTCATGGACGTTTTGGACTATTTTACAGGCTTGAGATGTCGTTGTTGTCGTGCACTGTCTGGACAAATTTCAACAGTATACCTATTGTTTTCTTTTATTGCTCTTTACTATGTTCTGTGTACTTTTGCCCAATGTTATATACAGTATATTGCACCCTGGTCATCCTAGGGGGGTGACCACTTGTGAGGCCCCTTCTCAAGGTTTCTTATTTTCCTCGTGCTGAGGTTTTTCCTTAAGATAAGGGGGTGGTGTAAGTGTAACCTGTTCAGTCCTGTGAGACATTTTGTGATCAAGGGCTGTACAAATAAATGTGACTTGACTTGACGTGAAGTAATTTCCCCTTACTGATGTTCTGATATTCTTCCTACTGTGTATACTCTCATCTGAGCCGTATTTAAGCCTATCTATCTACCTTGGTCATATCCCTCGAGGGGTGACCGACAGCAAGATAAGAATAGAATAGAATAGAATTTACTTTTTATGTCATTCTTTGTAACCATGCACACAGAACGAAATGTCGATACACCTGACCCGTACAGTTAAACTCTAGCGAGCCGATGCAGCCGCAGCCAAACAGGGCGCAGCCATTTTAGTCATTAGGTGACCAAACCCCCCCAATTCCAACCCTTAATGCCGAGCGCCAAGCAGGGAGGGAATAAGTACCAATGTTGTATGTCTTAGGTATGACTCAGCCAAGGCTTGAAACAGTGACCTCCCAGTCTCTGAGCGGGCGCCCTACCATCTAGGGTACCGAGCTGGTAAACACATACAATAACAAAGAAGATAAAAAAGGGGGAAAAAAAACATAGCAAAAAACCCACACAACCATGGCCAACCCAAATGCACAAACACCCAAACAAGTTAGGAAACTCAGCACCCAAGTTGGTCATGCTTTCGTCCCTCCAGATGAAACGGGACACAAGAAAGCGGCCATGTCACTCGGGTCAGGGTGACACAACACACTCTTTTGTTGAACAGCAGGGCCCGACAGATTTCACTGGTTTTCCACTGCCGTATCATACAGGTGCCCTGCCCATCCCTTAGAACGTGTCCAAAAATCCCACTATCCTTTTACAACATCTCTCCACTCATTCCTATCACCAATAATGACAATGACACATACCAACTAAGGTATCTAAAAGCATTTCAATAAGTAATAAAGCCAAATTCCTTTTAAACTATAACGCATTGTATTTATTATATTTGTCTCTATTTCTGCCATACTTAACATATTGTGCAGAAGTCTGGGGCAATAATTACAAAAGTTCTCTACAGCTGCTTTTTATCCTTCAATAACGTGCAATAAGAACCATACACAGGGTAGGATATCGGGATCATACTAATATTTTATTCATGCAGTCCAAATTATCAGAATTGGATGATTTAATAAAATTGTCCACTTTACAGCTGTTATTTAAGGTCAACAAAAACATGGTGCCAGAAAACATCCAAAAATTATTCATTCGGAAAGACGGAAATTATAACTTGGGGGGCTGTAGTAAATTCAATATCCCAAAGTGAGAACAACCAGGAAAAGTATGTGTGTGTCTGGAGTCAAACTTTGGAATAATTTACAAGATGATATCAAACAATGTCCAACTATTTATGTGATCAAATTTAAATACAAAAAAACATTACTGGCGAAATACAAGTATGAAGAAAATGGGATATGAGTGAGATTAGAAGTACTGCATTTAAAACTATGGTTAACTTGTTTGTTATTTCTTTTGAAACAATGTATTTCCAATTCCCAACTTATTTTCCACACATAACTGAATCAATTTTTTCCCACTCTCATTTCTTTCTGGTACTCCATATCTACCAATCACATTTCCAACAGTTCCATCACCCACTCTAGAATTCAGGTCACCGAGTATTACCACTTTCCACCCTTCTTTCGCACTTGCCACACAGTCGGACAAATCCTTCCAGAACTTCTCTCTCTCCTCAGCACTTCTTTCTGAGCCAGGTCCATATGCATTTATAAACATCCATACTTCTACAGCCCAATTTAACCTCACCCACATCAATATGGAAGATATATCTTTCCACTGCACCAGTTTTTCCTTTTTTTTCTCACTTACAGGCACAGCCACTCCTTCTCTAGCATGTCCACCCGTAACGCCAGACTTTCTACTATACATACCTCCAAGCTGTAATTCACCCTTTCCTTTCATCTTTGTTTCACTCAAGGCTAACACATCAACCTTCCTTTTAGTCATCATCCTTCCGATCTCCTCTTTCTTCCACTCAGTCGCTTTACTTCCACATCCTCTCACATTTAGTGACCCTATAACTAGGGTTTGCGAGACCTTTCGGTCACCCCCCCACCCCTTTCTTTGCCTTGCGGTCTCTTAGGGAGTAGAGATAGAGAGGAGAGGATCCTCAAGCCCCTCGCTCCCTCCATTTAGTCGCCTCTTACTACACGCAGCGGACCACGGTGGGAGAATTCTCTTATCTCTCACGAAGAAAGGCCCACCCTCACCACAGGGCAACATTTAAGCCAATAAAATAAAATACTAAAATCGGGGGGTCAGTTTATATTCACATACTTGGTTATGTGACATGAATAGCAAATGGTAGGTAGCGTTTCGAGGTGCCTAACTTGTTTGGGTGTTTGGGCATTTGGGTTAGCCATGGTCCAAAAATGTTTGTCTGTGTTTTTTGCTATTTTTTCCCCTTTTTTATTTTCTTTGTTATTGTATGTGTTTGTCTTGTTGTCGGTCACCCCTCTTGAGGGATATGACCAAGGTAAATAGATGGATAGATAGGTAGCGTTAAGGAAGAGGCGTAGCTATACAGGGACAACAATATCAATGGGACAAAAGTGAGCACAGAAATTATGATAATAATGCCCTAAATTTTGGTCTTTAATTTGTAATCATGTACAATCAGGGTTGGGTAGGCTTACTTTAACTTGATTATTTTCAATTACTTTTGGATTACCCCAATACCAAATATGCTGATAAAAGACAAAAGAAACTAAATATGAATAAGATTATGACTCACAACACGTGGTAAGCTTTCTCTCCTGGCTTTCATCTCTTTGATCTCCGGCAAAACTAACATAAAATGCGACAGAAACAAAATGAAAATAAATCCAAAGAGCTTGCCAACAGCATTTTTGCCGTTCCATGTATTCCGTTACTCCCCAAGCCTGCACAAAATTTAGTAATTGTATTCATATTTAGTTTCTTTTGTCTTTTATTAGCGTATTTGGTGTTGGAGTAATCCAAAAGTAATTGAAAATCATCAAGTTAACCCTACCCAACCCTGTGTACAATACAGTATTGCTGTAGGAAAAAGGAAAATGTCTTGGAAATTTCCCAACAAATCGACAAAGAAACATTCAAGTGGTTTCAATGCAAAAGACAAAATGGATGTGGAGTGTTTCAACTGTTAGTTTGCAAGCATTCAATATACCACAAGCCAATAAATTAGTAAATGTCACTTGTTCCACAAATTGGTGTACACGTTTTCTTCTATTTATTGTATTATGTGTCAGGCAGGATGTAAGGAAAACTGAGATCACTTGCACTCGTTTCTTGGTTTTTATTGGAAGGAAGGAATGACAAGACGTGAATCTTCGATCCGTTGTTTGACGGATTGTCAAGACTTGACAGGCGGGTGAAGGCTTGGCGGGAATGGTCGCGGACAGGCGTAGTCGTCGTGTTGTTGGTTGGGGCTGGAGAAGAAGGGCGTCGTTGTGTTCGGAAGAGAGATCAGGAGTCAGGCGGGCAGGGCAGGTCGTAGGCAGATTCGGAAACGGGTCGGCAACGGAGATCAGGTAGAAAAACAGGAGGCAGGCAAAGAGTCGGAGGTACGGGCTTTCTGAGCAGATGGCAACAGATCGCATAGTACAATCGAACAAAGTGTTACCGGAAGCTGGGGATTTAAATATACAGGGTGCGCCAATCAGCTGTCCTGGCTGTTGGCGCCAAATCCTGAACACAGGTGTTCCCGATCCGGGTGATTGTGACATTATGTGTCAATTTTGAAGCAGTTTTCGTGAATCTGCTTCAATGTGAGACTATATGGTAACAAGAGAGTTACTTTTAAAGTAACGTGCTTCTTTTTGGGTGTTAGTAATCCGGAGGGAGGTAAGGCAATTACTTTTCAAATGAGCTAACTAGTAATTGTAACAAATTACATTTTCTCATTAAAGTGGTATGCCAATATGTTGTAACCTCATAGTTGCCATGGCTGTCAGTGTCAAGCATTTCCGTGTTCAAAAGTAGGCAAGCAAGACACAACTGAATTGCAGCTACAAGGCCAAGGGAACCCATTGTTGGATTTAATAAAAGAGAAAACAGCTAATGCAGAAATGAATTGTAATAATGAATACAATGGAGTTCCTTTGTGCACGACCAGCACGCAGCACAGAAAAGTAATATGTGGCAGGATATAAAGAGAAAAAAGAGAAAGACCTGAACAAGAGATGCTCTGAATATTTAAAAATAATAATAATAAAAATTGGGATGTACATTGCATTAAGGTGTGTGTAGGGTAAAACAAAGAGAGTATCCAAAAGAAGTAATAATCAGGCTATAATGTGGTGAATTTGAATTATTTTTAATTGTTTTAATACTAATCAAAAGGCTCTCCTTTGTTCCATAGGGCACAGCTGCTGGAACATGATAACTTTAACTATTCCGAAATGTTTAGAATAGCCGTTGGGCAAGTAAGCTGGAATTTATATGTATCTTTTTTTGGCCATGTGGTTTGTCTGGTGTATTGCTTTTCTGTAGCATTTTTTTTTTAATATCCATCCATGACCACCGAGGTCAGCATCAAGCGGCTTTGGAGCCACATGTGGCTCTTTGGCCCTCGCTAGTGGCTCCCAGGCGCTTTTTCGAACATTTTTGCTAAAGGAAAATTATATTGTTTTGCAGGAGGAAAAACATGACACGCACATTTCTAGAAGTGGGGTGCGTGGTTTGAAGGGTCTTTAAAAGAAGCAATATTTTCTCTATTAAGTACATGTTAACAATGCCCGACTGAATTCAAAGAGCCTTACAATTGATCTGGTTTTATCTTAATTTTAGCAAAGGTTTACGGGCCACGGAGGGGGGACTTAATACTCTTCATCACAGTTTTATGTTTGTGTAGCATGATAATGGTGAAACAAAGAAAAGACTTGTTTCAAGTACAGCCTAAACCCCAACCTAAACCCTGAAAAAGATAAGATAAAAGAGTTTGATTAAGCATGTCTAAGAAATGCACGTACATGCTCGTGCAACATGAGGAACATGACAGTCGCTATCTAACTGTATGGCAGTCGTTATTTTAAATGATGACATGATCTAAAAAGACGTGAGTAAACAACTCTGTAGAGATCAGAAAACAGTGCCGCTAAAGACAGTGTCAAGTGTGCCAAGGAGGACATGCCACCATTGGCGTTCTGCAGCCAAAGTAACACACGGCTTTTGACCATCGGTAACGATAACACCGTTGTAACGGTGCGAAAAGTCATGAGTTATCTTACCCTTTTGCTGACAAAAATTACACCGTTATAACGGTGTTATTCCCAACACTGTTGGTCAGTGATCTGATAAGTGGATGAAAGAGATTTGTAGACGAGGCAAACAGTATTTGGGAATCCATCTGTCATGATTGCCCTATTTGGATCACCTGTGGCAGCTTGATTGGCGCCAACAGCCCGGACAAGCTGATTGGTGGCCACACCCTTCTTAAGCATCTGTCTTCTGTTAAAACTTTGTCAGATCGTTTGCGAGCTGTTGTGTTTTAACTCAGTGAGCGTTTTCGTCCGACTCCATCCCTGTTAAACCTGTTTTCTGCCTGATCCCCGTTTTCGACCCATTTCTGAACCTGACTACGCCTGCTCTGCCTGCCGCCTGCCTACGACCACTATTACGAACTCGACATCGCCTCTGATCTCCAGCCCTGGTCAAATGATGTGCCATTCCCGCCTGCCTTCTTCCGACACGGAAGTGTTATCCCCGCCTTGCTCGATTCCACTCTCCGCCAGTCCTCGGATCAAGCAATCAAGCAAGCCTAAAATCCCATTCTCTTTCAATAAAATCTGAGAAACGCATGAGATTAAGTCCTGTGTCCATTCTGATCTGTGACACCATCAGACCAAAATATAAGGACAGGACCAACAGAATATAAAAGGGCAATACGCCATAACATGCTGGAGGAAAACAGGCAAGTCATTGGTTTATTGATATCTCAAGGCGAGTCTCTAGGATTTGCTTTCAAAATAAAACTCTACGAACCAACTTCTGATTGGAAACTGTTTTGCTGTTTCTTGCTGTTGCTCTTTCGGGTTCTCTTTTTCTTTGAAAGACTGCAACAGTGGAAAAAAATGTCAAAAAATCCAAGTACAAATGGGACACATTATATGATTAGATGTTGAATTCAGAGCAAGTGTTAGCAGGGTTGGGTAGGGTTACTTTAACTTGATGACTTCCAATTACTTTTGGATTACTCCAATACCAAATATGCTAATAAAAGACAAAAGAAACTAAATATGATTAAAATGACTAAATTTTGTGCAGGCATGGGGAGTAACGGAACACATGGAACGGCAAAAATGATGTTGTTTGGATTTATTTTCATTTTGTTTCTGTCGCATTTTATGTGAGTTTTGCTGGAGATCAAAGAGATCAAAGCCAGGAGAGAACGCTTACCACGTGTTGTGAGTCAGAATTTAATTCATTAATCAGATTAGTTTCTTTTGTCTTTTATTATCATATTTGGTGAGTGTTGATCGAACGCATTACAAAGGTTTGCATTCCGTGACCACAATTATTGTTCTCTGTATCAAATACTTATAGCCAAATTGATCAGATTTACTGATAAGTTACTGTACTGTGTTATTAATACAATTTAGCAGCTTTACTGTCATAAATACGTTACTTATTTTATAAATGCAGAACAACAATTCTAATGTCCTCTGATTGCTAAGTACTCTTGTTTGACTTACATTGACACATACAACCCGCCATCATCCAATGTAGGAAACAGTGTCAAGCACAGAATAAGAGGCCGCTGAATTTCTTCTTATACAAATTGTCCCTGTGGTTTATATGCACAAATTTGGCTGTGTGTTTTCGGTAGCGAACGGTTGGCATTATGTGGGCGTGGCTTATAAAGGAACGGCAAACTAACGGGAAATTAATGGGGCAAACGTTAGCAGAGAATTTATAGTAAAAGTGTGCTGACCATTGTTATGATTACCGATATGCTTCACCTGTGCCTGCTCCTTTGGCGGCAACTGCCTCAGACTCTGATTGGCTCTCTGTCCCTATTTAAACCCACTCCTATCTGTCCCCTTTTGTCAGTCCGTCTGCAAACCTCAGTTAACACTAGGCAAGCCTTTTTCGACCCTGACTCCCATCTGTTTTTGTTATTGTCTGTCCCTCGGCTTCGACCCATTTTTGATCCTGACCACTTTTGCTCTCCTGCCCCAGCTACTGACCCGTTTTTCCGTTCCCGACACCGTCATCGCTCGCCACGGAAGATCCACTTCCGCATTCAGAGCGACCTGCTTGCCCCGTCCGGCAATCACAGGATCGTGGGCGCAACCCTTTCTCTTTCTTCCAATAAAACTTGTGAGAAACGCAACGCAAGTGGGTCCTGACAAATAATGGTCTTTTTATTTGTAAAAATATTTTTTCAATACACAATGACTGTAGAAAAAATAATATCATGGATGGTGTGACGTTTTTGTTGGTTTTGCTTCACAAAGAGCATTTCTGATATCAGCCAGCAAGTTCTCGATTGGGCTGGCAACTTCAGAACATAAATTTTATAGGTTTAAAACCAAGACTTTGCTTGTCTACTGGTGTGTTTGGGGTCATTGTCTTGTTGAAACACCCATTTCAAGGGTATGTCCTCTTTAGCATAAGGCAACCTAACCTCTTTAAGTATTTTGACATACACAAACTGATCCATGATCCCTGGTCTGTGCTAAATAGGCCCAACACCATAGTAGGAGAAAAATGCCCAGACCATGATAATTGCACCACCATGCTTTACTGTCTTTTTTTACTTTCATCAGTCCACAAAATGTTTCTCGTTTTTCTTAAAGCCAGTTGATGTGTTATTTTGTGAATTGTAACCTCTTCTGCACAGGGACTTTGCGTGGGATTCTCAAAAATAAATTAGCTTCACACAGATGTGTTCTAACTGTCACAGCACTTCCAGGTAACTGCAGACTGTGTTTGATTGCCCTGGTGCTAAAACTTGGCTGAGCCTTTGCAATTCTGGTTATTCTCCAGTCCATTTAAATGGTTGTCTTCTGTTTTGTTTTCTTGTGTCTCTGTTTTTCCTACCCGTTTTAAGTCATTGAAGATCATTTTAGTTTAACAGCCAACCATTTTTAGCACCTCTTTATAGGTTCTTCCCTCGCCAATCAACTTTTTGATCAAAGAACGCCTTTTTCAGAGCCTTGTCTTGAACAACCCATTTTCCTCAAATGTATGTTCAGCCTGTGCTGGCTTTATCATCCTTAAATAGGTGCCACCAGATTTACACCTGATTGACACCTGTATCTGTTTGTCTTCTTCCCCAAAATTTATGAATTCAGAGATTGGTAGTCACACTCTTTTTATTAACACAAACCTTTTGAACTTTGCCCAATTGCACAGCCTGTGGAGCGTGCATATTATGAATGCTGGGTCTTGTTTGTTTTCTGAGAATCTACTCCACTGCCTGGTAACTTGTTTGGCATGAAACAATAAAAAATATATTAAAAACCAGAGAGATTCTGGTTAGTCACATTGCACTGATATTATTTTTAACAGCACTGTAGATATATTCTGAATGTAAACTGTTTACATACTATCACAAGCCAGAAACTGACAGGACCTAATAGCGTTCGTTTTTACTCAGTTTTATTGAGAAAGAGAGCAGTGCTTGCTTCCATGATCCGATGATCGTCGGACCCGGGTAGCGAATGGCAGGAATGCAGAAATGGCTTTTCCGTGTCGAGGGAGGATAATTGTAGGCAGCGGGAAAACTGGTCGATAGCCGGGACGGGGGAACAATGGCGGTAACGAGTCCAGAAAAGAGGTCGGCAACAGGTATCTGGCAGGAAACAGGGCAAAGCAGGTCGATGAGCAGGGTTGGAAGAGCAGGGCAGAAACGGGTCCAGAAACAGGTCGCCAACGGGTATCAGGCAGGAGAAAACAGGGCAGGAGAATGTCGGAAGGTACAGAGCTTGCCTAGCTGAAAGCGTAGGTTCGCAGGACGGTCTGACAGCTTCCTCTTGGAAGCCAGGTGTTTGAAAAGGGTCAGGGAACCAATCAGCGCTTAGGGCTGTGGGCGCCAACAGGGCAGTCGCAGGTGACCCGAATCAGCAATTATGACAAATACCATTTGATTCTTCACTAAAAAGACATAGACCACACTCAAGTTTTTAAGTATTTTTTTTTCAAAAAGGATTAAATTATGTGCAGAAAATAACTAGATATTTCCATCTATCAATCTACCTTAGTCATATCCCTCAAGAGGGGTGACCGACAGCAAGACAAACACATACAATAACAAAGAAAAAAAACACACAACATTTTTTGGACTATGGCCAACCCAATTGCCCAAACACCCAAACAAGTTAGGCACCTCGGCACCTAAGTTGGTCATGCTTTCGTCCCTCCAGATGAAATGGGACACCAGAAAGCGGCCATGTCACTCGGGTCAGGGTGACACAAAACACTGTTGTTCAACAGCAGGGCTCGACAGCTTTCACTGGTTTACCCCTGCCGCATCATACGGGTGCCCAGCCCATTCTTAAGAACTCGTCCACAATCCCACTATCCTTTTACAACACATCTACACACCTTTCTATCACCAACAAGAGCTCTAGCTTCCATTATATTTAGACCTCTAACCTGCAGTGCACTCATAACACCATCCATCAACGTCAATCGCGGCCTTCCTCTTGGTCTCCTTCCATTGACTTCTGCTCTGAAGATTCTCTTCAACATTTGCTCCTCATCCATCCTCTCCATGTTTCCACAACTAGATATTTACTTTCAGATTAACACACTACTTTATGGTGCCATTAATTAAGGGAGAACTATATTTTATAGATGAGATAACTAGTAACCGTAACAGATTACTTATTTTATTCAGTAACACGCCCAACACTGTTCAGAAATATTTGAAGACTTGAATTATTGTTCAACTATCTGTGATGACAAATATAATTCATATTTCTATTGGGTTTAGGTTTGTTGATTTTGCATTATAAACCATGCAGATATTATCTAATGTAACTACAGTAATTGTTCGCAATGATGAGGAAAAAAATAATAATTTAGAATCAACATTTAAATATAGCCTTACCTAGGAGACCCATCTATTAATGACGAGTGAGGAAAAAATGTATTATCTGTTGTGTAGTTTCCCCAAAAGATAAAGTTGTACAAAAATATGATGTACGGTCATGTCAATCTCATTAAAACCCAAAAGAAGCTCATGTAGCACTTGAGGTCCTATGTGGTCTGAGAGTCTCATTAGACGGTGTGCTTCACTCAAGCAGGAGGTCACATTGCCAGGCTCTGAAAAGATGACTTTCTTACATGCCGAAAAAAGAAGTATTGAGGTGTGATCTGAATAGAACAGGATTGTCTTCATTATCATTGATATCAACGTTGTGAAATATAGTATACATCGAGATTAGACGCGGCACTCTAGGTTAAAACTTGTAATACAAACATTTGGAAGAGAAAAATGATAATAGGATAAATGGGCAAAAAAATAATTACTTTTTACAGGATTTTGTACGATTAAATACAAGTTACATTTATTGAATGCAATGAAGATTTTCACTGAGTGGGCTACAGGTCACGCTGATCCGAATGCGGAATGTTTTGTTTAGTTCAGTTGATAACAGAACTCTGACGCAGGATGGCATACATTGTTTGGGGAAGTTGTTTTGATAAGCGCTCTGCTGTTATGAGTTTTTCAGACATCGGGACGCTCTTCTCCGAGATGGTGGGGCCACAAGGGGTTTTTCCTGGCACGCCCATGGGAGGAGCCGGCACACCAGCTTGCGTAAAAAATGTGGGCCGAGAGAAGGAAGCAGAAGATCGAGAGAGGAGGCTTGACGGGGACTCGAGCGACTTTTCGGGCACTTTTTATACCGGCTATGATATACCGAGCGAACTTCAAAGAGATCCGGCATCCTTGTGGACAGCTATTCTTCCTAATAAACGACGACAACGGCGCCGTAAGGACAGAAAACAGAAGCGTAGTTGCCGTGCAGGTAGATGTGTGAAGCGTCCCAGTTAGCCATAGATGGGACTTCAAGGTTCTCTTAGTATTGTACAAAATCATACATGGACTTGCTCCCTCTTATCTTTCAGATCTGATTTGCCCCTATGTCCCGGTCCGAAGCCTACGATCTGAGAGTGCCGGTCTTCTGGTGATCCCAAGAGCAAAGAAGTGTTCTGCTGGTTCGAGAGCGTTCTCCATCCGGGCACCGGTGCTGTGGAATGCTCTTCCCCCTGACATCCGATCTACAACCTCAGTGGAAATGTTTAAATCTAAACTTAAAACTCACTTCTACTCCATAGCATATGAATAACCTACTCTTCTCGTCGGCTGAAAAATAGTCTGTGTAATATAGTGTAATAATCTGTGAAGCCCTTTGAGACTCTTCGTGATTTAGGGCTATACAAATAAAGATGACTTGACTTGACTTGACTAATTTGGCTAATTCGGCCATATATTCGATGGAGTTCACTTAGCTAAATTATTTAAGAAATTAAATCTGCCCCGTGTGGAAATGCCGGTCTCTTGTTCATTTTTCCATCAAGAAACGAGCACGCATTGTTAGGTGAATGTAGGTTGTGTTTGGTTAATGGAGTCAGGTAACTACAGTGGAACCCCGGTTTTCAAACGCCTCTCAGTTCGAACAGTCCGACCAAAAATTTCACAAAATTCTTGTTTCGCTGTTCGGTCGAAAAATCAGAGTTCAAACGCCAGTAATGCGCGAGTGCGTACGCTAGGGTGCGATGCTGAGCGGCGTACGGGTGTTTTAGCCCCTTATTATGCCTCCGAAGAAAGTCAGTGCAAGCAGCAAAGTTGCTACAGGTGAAAAAAGAAAAGTGGTGCGTACAACTATGCAAGAAATAATAGCAAAATATGAAGGAGGTGTGCGAGTGTCTGATCTTGCTAGAGAATACAGCATGGCTAAATCTATGATCAGTACGATACTTAAGAATAAGGAGGCTGGGAAATCTAGTGATGTGGCTCAGGGTGGGAGTGCTATAAGCAAGCAAGTTTTGGAAGAGGTTAAAAAACTTTTGATGACTTTCCTCTCCCCACCGTCCACCAGTGCCTTCTGCTGACCACCACAAAGGTAAGAAATCCTATTCATAATTGTTTTCTTTATGGTTTATTTTTTATTTTTATACGGTCATGTTAGCGTAATCTTTTGTACGGAAGATTACGATAACGCGAACGTACGATTAGCCTGGGTTAGCTTTACGTTAAACATTCAAGGTGTTGGAATGGATTAAAACGATTTACATTATTTTTAATAGGAAAAATGATTTCGGTGATCGAACAAATCGGTTTTCGAACAGGGTTCTGGAACGGATTATGGTCGAGAACTGAGGTTTCACTGTAATTCGAACAATTTGGTAAACGATACATTTTAATATTTAATTCCTAACAGTTTGTAGAAGGACACCAGCAACTTCTGTTCAAGATTGTTCCTTCTGAGAACCCTTTGGAAGTGGAGTCGCTGCTGGGCCTTCCCTTCCACAGCCCTGGTGTTGGCAGACCAGGATAGGTCATCGGATCGCCCAGGAGTTTGAAGTCAACTATCTCCACACAGTCTCCATTGATGATGAGTTGCGCTTGGTTTGTGCTTGACTTCCTGAACTCAAGTATTACTTCCTTGGATTACTTTGGTGTCTAGTTTAAGTAAATGTTTTGAACACCATGTCTGCGTCTTCACCTCCTTTCTGTATGTAATCTCATTCCAATCAGAGACTAGTCCCACTAAGGTGGTGTTGTCAGCAAACTATATCTGTTCATGGGGTGGGTTGGTGAACAGACGAGGTATACCGGGTGAACAGTAGAGTGCTCAGCACACATCCATAGGGGTGGACCAATTGCTCAGCATCAGGGAGGAGGAGACATGTCGGCTGAGTTTCAAATTCTGCCAGCTGACAAATGGATAGGTGTGTGTGTGTATATATCTCTAAAAGAGTGTTTAATATTGTTATAGCGAAAGCGAATCACACACTCAAAAACTGACACCATTTGGTGTGTGACGCAAGTCACACTTCCTTTGGTTCAATAGCACTTTTCAGTTAGGGGTCTTCGAGAGAGGGAGGCAATATGGCTCATTAGAGATAAAGCACCAGATGGTTGCCAGTTAATGGAAACTAGTTGCAGGAGCTTTCACAGCTGGAAAATGTTAGGCGGTGAATTTGCACTCAGCGATGAAAAAAATGTCAATGGTCAAGTATACCTGTGTTGTTGTGTTCCCCATGTACAGGCTTGGGGAGTAAAAAAAATGTAATCGTATTCTTTTACAGTTACAGGGAGAAAAAATGGAAATGTTCACAACCATAGGGCGCACTGTGTTGAACGGTGCAGTATTCGTAGCTAGTTTATCTAACACACAGACAAGAGACGCCATACGATAAGGTCTGGGTGCCCTCTGCTGCAACCGCCTTACAAAAACATGGTGCATATTTAAAAATACTGTGGGAGCAAAACTGAGTTTGGATGTTTTTTATTTAAATATTGATTAAAAAGTACAGCACATGGATAAAAATGTGTCCAATTTTTTCAGCTTCCTCCACTAGCAAACCATCTGTTTATTTTTAGATATCTTGCGGCTGCTCGGTTTCCATGTTCCTCTGGGTAGAAACACCTGGACCACCAGGGGAGCTACGTCAGAATGCTCTTCCTGGACTTCAGCTCAGCCTTCAACACCATAATCCCAGAGATCCTGGTGGAGAAACTCAGACACCTAGGACTCTCTCCCTCCATCTGCCACTGGATGATGGACTTCCTCTCAACGACACAGCTATACTTGACAATTTACAATTTTTTCATCGCTGAGTGTAAATAATAACTAGAACCTTATCCTCCTTGTTTTATAACCTTATCTCTATTCCTTTATCTTCTTGGCTTTTTTACCTCACTGTGAATGTGTGAACCTGGAGTGTCATGCCAGATTTCGTTGTCACAATATGTCAACCCACTTTGTAACAATGACAATAAAGGTATATTCTATTCTCTTCTATCATGGTGGACAAAAAGACGGAACGCATTCAATTGAGAGAAAGTGAGGTTTTGGATTTAATTCATATTTTGGCAGAATCCTCTGTTTAGCCTCCGGTAGGACAATGGATTTCAAACTGCTAGATATGCTACGGCGTTAGCATCTGTGAATACTTCCACAAACAATAGATTGATTGCGTGTGCGTCACATGTCCTTTTCTGTGCAAGCAGGACATAGTGGCGGTCACACGAGACGCATAGAAGTCACAGGAGATCACATAGAATGTGAACGATTTCACAAAAACATCGGATTTCACACAAAAATCGGAATTGAGCATTACGCTTTGCAGTATGAACTTCGCTCTATATACCCTCCCACATCTCACCCTTTAGCGGTGACGCTCACCTATATACTACGCAGCCTCATCTTGTCATCCGCTACATCTGTCGCTTTACATCACACACGGAGCACACTGCACATTAGGACGCGCCGCACATGTCACGAAACGGACCAGGAAGCAGGAAGTCGGAACTCATATGCGTAGACGATCTGTCACTTTAAGTAGGAAATAAAAGTTGTCCAACACACAAACGGACCAAACACAAAACAAAACAGGTTTAAAGGTAATCAAAATTACAAACTAGGCATTACTCAGATCAAACAGGCATGAACAGGTCTTCAACAAGGTAAAGCAATGGTCAGGCCACGGGCAGTCCCAAAAGGAGCGTTTCAGTACTCCACAAGCAATCAGTTCAATGCGTCTCAGCCAGTGTCAAGGGGCGGGGCCAGCTGGGTGCCATGACAGCCGTGCAGGACATGACAGCACAATTTGAAGAAAATCTGAGACTTTTTTATGTACCTTGTGGTTGTGAAAATACAGGAAAAAATACAGGTACCGTATTTTCCGCACTATAAGGCGCACCTAAAAGTCTTAATTTTTTTCAAAAGCTGACCATGCGCTTTATAATACAGTGCGCCTTATTTATGAATCAATATTAAATGGCAAAGTCTTCCAACTAACTTGCAGCCGCCGACTAGATTTTCCCCCGAACGCCAAGTAGTCCGCGGTGTATGCTGGGATTTATTTACCGGCGTTTCATTGGCTAACCAATGTGTCAATCATCATTTGAATCGATCACTATTGGCTAAAGTTATTCGGAGGTCAAGGGGCGGATCCTTTTCATCATTTACAGGCTTGCATAGGCTTATGCTGTAAAACAAAGCCTGCAATTGGCCGGAAAAGATGTGTCAATCATCAGTTGAATCGATCACTATTGGCTAAAGTTATTCGGAGGTCAAGGGGCGGATCCTTTTTATCATTTACAGGCTGGCATTGACTGAAGCGGCAAAACAAAACCTGCAATTGGCCGAAAAAGATGAATGCGTATAGCACATAGTTGACGGCATACAGAAAGCATTTTTTTACTATTCAGTATTTGTAAATATTTTATTCTCCTGGATTTACTAAACTCACGGATATAAGAGGACCACGGCTGCACATTATTATTGAACACAACGACTTCGGTGAGCTACTTCGGCTATATATTTTCCCTGTATCTTGTTTCAGACTGAACTCGATGTTTCTGTGATAAGCGATGCAGATAATGGATGGAATGGAGTGTCTATTTTTAAATTGAACTCAATTCCAAGTGTTTATTGTCATATGCACAGTAAAGTTGCGAGCGAAAATAAAAACTAAGGAATGGTTGGCATTTTTTGAATCCCAAGACTTTAACCTTCCGAATGATGGAACGACACATTTGAGTGACATCGTACGGACACCGCATGCACACATATTTGCGTCTTTGCAAGCTTTGGGAATGTTAAGGGGGTAATAAGTTGGACTGAACTATCTGAATGTTTTGTCCACGTTCCCATTGTAATCCGGTGCGTCTTATGTATGTCAAATATAGGACCAAAAACTATTTTTTCGGGGTGCGCCCTATGACCCGGTGCGCCTTATAGTGCGGAAAATACGGTATATTAAGTTAAAATAAGGATACTTTGATTGACAATTGTATTTGAAATTGTTTTTAAAAATTCCTAATATGCCGATAGACGAATTGTGTCTATATCATAATTTCAATCACTGACACTATGAGAGACAGCCTTAACCCTTATGGTAGCAAAGAATATAGATGACGCTTCACACAATATTTTCCAAATTTGTGGAGGAATTTGAAGTGTGATAACTAAGTTATAACTAGGTTATTTTAGTATATATATCTTTAAAACCAAAGAAAATTTTAAATGGGATCAGAGCTATTTAAGCACATAGCATTTTTAGTTTGTAATCAAGGAAAAACTCTTCTGACAACTCATGTTCTGCGACTATATCATTCACGCAGTGTATATAATATTATAAAGTAGTACCCCTTGTTTCATATCGTAAGTAAAAGTTCTGAGTTTTGAGTTTCGGTGTTGCTTATTCTACTTTGTTAGAAAGAAGACAAAATTAAGGATGAGAAAATGAATGCATTTAACATTCGTTTGATAGAAGAAACAACTGTGTGGTGGTTCAGATATGGCTTAAGCAGGTACGTCTCCTTTAATATTTTGTACTTTGCATGTTAATTAAGGTAAATAATGGCTACTGTTTGTTCTGTCGGTCGGTCGGTTTGATCTCTTACCCACAAGGGTCATAGGGGTACCATTTCCTGGGGTGTTTCTTGGGCAAGTAAAGCCTGGTGGTGCCCATTCCTCTCCAGGCCAACGAACCTGGTCTTTGCAGATATGGAGTAAAAGTAGGATGAAATGCACAACCTGCTCTCTGCGGGATCATACCTACCAGGGTTTGACAAAAGCAAAAAGCAAAATCTGAGGAAGTATGCCTCCAATATCACTGTAAAAAGGTCAGTGATTTCCTAGTAATCAAACCAATGTGTAGCTCAGTGCATTGGTCATGAACATGTATTAAGATTCTGAGAGGTTTGTCTGTTATAGATGGCGAGTTATTTTATGGCTCGCAAAGTGCACATAAAATTTGAGAGGAGACCAGGAAGCTCTTCCTTTGCTATTGGGGGGCACACTGGCACCCGTAAAACACAAAGTGCCTTATGTTCCAGATTTTACTGGTATGGCATGTGAGTGGACATAGATAAATTGGTGTGGATTACTGTACCTTCCTGGGCAAACAACCATTAACACGAGAACTAGTCAAAACAGGTAAAATATATTTAATGTGTCGTAATTGTGTTTGTATATATATTTTGTATATGTTTCACTAATTTGTCTTTATGTATCTGTTGTTGTCTATATGTTTTTTCTTATCTGCTTTTTAAACTGCCACAGGATGTCATGAACCAGGACGGAATCTTGGACCCAATTGCGTTTGTTTCAAAGGAATATTTATTTGAAAGAGTTGTCGGAACTGGCTTTGGACGCCGGCGTCTGTCGGTCATCAGCCGCTTCGGATAGAATGGCAGTTCCGTGACAGGTAGATGGAATCGGTACAGCTTAGCACACAGGTCGATGGCCAGGGCGGGGGAGCAGGTCGAAAACATGGAATGGAAACAGGTCAAAATCAGAAGGCAGGCAGGAATCAAGCAAGAGTAGTCTTTGGTACTTAGTAATCTGACAAAACACACAGGAATACAGAAGTACGGTCTGACGTCCTCCTCTGAACGCTGACCGCTTAACAGGAGAGCGCACCTAACGAGGTGACTTCACTTTGGCAATCGTGACACAGGATCCTAATTTTCCAGAAGTTTCCCAAACAGACTATAAAGCTCTGTCTGATCCCATATGCATTATATTTTTGAAACCCACATTTTCATCTTGCCATGCAGAAATAAGAACTTTATGCAAAGTACAAACAGTGCTTCAAACACTTAGTTGTCTCTGAGAAAGACACAGGAATATGACCAGTGCCATAAAGTTGCAGTGTATTAAGGTAAGTTGTAATTAAGTCATAACCAAGAGTAGCAATGTTAACATTTACAAAGTTACGAGCACATTCTTTTAAATATTCTTATTAGGTGTCTTGTGTGGGGGAGCTCATTGGCATTGACATCTGCCAAAGACAACCAGTAGGTTTCGGTACATCCTGACAGAAACTGGTTACTTTTTTAAATGGATCGAGGGATTTCCATTCGTGTCCAAATCTGCCACAGAGGTTGGTCTAAACATCTGCAAAATAATATGCAGACATGGGTTCCATGCAGGGGTCCTGTCGGACCCAGAGAGTTTGTCAATAAGTAAGGTTGCTGATCAGAAATGCTCATGTGTAGCCTATGAAGTCACAGCTTCATTGATCATAAAGCAACACTCCAACATCAAATGCTAATCTTCTGTGCTTGTAGTATGTGTTTTTTATCTATTGCATTACGTTAAGATGTCTATTAATAGACTAACATTAGCCTTTTATAAAATTTGTAAAGAACTACTTATGAACTCAATAGCACTGCGCATGCATACGATGTTCCCATGCTAAGCATATGTGTGTTTTGTGTAAATGGGCGATTGTTTGTAATTTGTCTTTTGAAACTCAATACAAGGCTCCGCGAACTCCTTAAGGTTGAAAGAGTGGTCACAGCATCTTATCATCCTCAGACCAATGGTCTGGATGAGAAGATGTATGTCAGCATAAAAAGGCATGCTTATCATTTTATCTGTTATTTATGGGGCTTTGACTACTTTGTCCTTTTTATGTTGCACGATGTCTGCTTTTAGAGCCCTCGGGAAATTGGTGAAAGCGCAGCAGAATGACTGGGACTTGTATTTGGATCCCACCCTGTTTCATTGAGATCTAAAGCTCACACCATTTAAGCTGATGTATGGAAGGGAAGTAAGGTTTCCTTCAGAGGTTCCTGCTGAATTGCCATTGAATGTTCAGAGTCCTTTCTATCTTGTCTCTCTTGTGCAATTAAAGAGCAGTAACTATCAGACTGTTGCATATTTTTAAGGTTTGCAAATACTGCAAATTTTATATAGTGGCCTTAATAGTTTACGATTACTGTTTCACAACAATACCTACAGTGGCTTGCGAAACTATTTGCCCCCCTTGGACTCTGTGACCTTTTGCCACATTTCAGACTTCAAACATAAAGATATAAAACTGTAATCTATTGTGAAGCATCAAATATAAGTGGGACACAATCGTGTATTGGAACACACTTTAATGGATATTTTAAACTTTTTTAACAAATAAAAAACAAAAAAGTGGGTGTGCAAAATAATTTCCAAAGAGACCAAAAGTGTCCATATTCTCCAAATGGTTCAAGAACTGCATTCATTTTACTTTGGGTACATCTTGGATTGGGGTTTTTGGTTAATTTAATAGGAACGTTAAAGGGTTAGATATACTGTAGCTCAGCTCAGTTACTATGGTTAAATATTCTCCAGAGCAGGGGTGGAAAACTATTTGGGGTCACGGACCACATTGGGTTGAAAAATAAGGCCAAGGAACCTATTCAATGTTTTCATTTATAAATAAATATAAATCCAAATATCCACATAACATAGTCAAGTCAAGTCAAGTCATTTTTATTTGTATAGCCCTTAACCACAAATAGTCTCAAAGGGCTTCACAAGTTATTACATATAAGAAGTTTAGGTTATTCGTATGCTATAGAGTAGAAGTGAGTTTTAAGCTTAGATTTAAACATATTTCTCTATATTTGTTTTTAATGAATTAGGTTCATATGTAGTATTTATGTAGTACTTACATAATGGTAATTGTTATTATATGATGTCGGTAGTAGTATGTTTGCAGACCATCCATAGTATGTTTTTTCAGAATGAAAGAAAAAATAATGTAGCATGTGTCACGAGACCGGACTAGATCGGAGGCAGGAAGCAGGAAGGGTGAACTCATTCGCGTTAACGATCATTTACTTTTATTAAGGAAATAAAAGTCGTCCAACACTCAGGGACAAAAACAAAAACAGGCTTACAGGCAAACAGGAACTCAGACTAGGAATACTCACAAAACAGGCTTTTACTCAAAACGGGCAAGTACAGGTTTCCTCAGGTCAAACAGAACAGAATAATGCAAAGTAATGCAATGAACCCGCAACCGGCAATCCCTAAAACCCGCCTTTAAGAAGCACACACGTTGGTTATATGGCCCTGGTATATACATATACAGTACATACATAAAATAAAATGAGCAAAACTCTCCGATGATCCTCTGGCAGATATTGCAACGCAAAAAGAAAAATAAAGTACAATTGAAGTAACAGTGAAGTTGTCAATGTTGTGGAATGCTCTGCCCCCTGAGATTCGAGCTGTAACCTAGGTGGAACTGATTAAATCCAGGCTTAGAACACACTTATATGCTATAGGTTATGAATGACCTATATATCATGTTTATTCTGTGTTTTATTTGTTATTGCATCTATTGCAGCCTGGTCATCCTGGAAGGGGCATTACCTCAAGCTATTTTTTTATTTTCCCCACGTTAAGGTTTTGAGTTTTTCCTTGCCATCATGTAGGTTTTAGATCTGGGGATTGTGTAATAATAGCCTGTAGTTTGCAATAATCTGGGGCTATACAAAAAAACTTACCTTTACCTGACTAGTACAGTATTCGTGAAATTTAGATACATTTTTCTGCCTTAATCTGTCAGGTTCTGGACAGTTGCCATGGCGCCCAGCTGGCACTGCCCCTTGACACCGGCTGACTTGCATTTTCTGATTACTCCTGTGGGTACTTAAACATGCCCTTTTGAATTGCGCTTGGCCAGATCGTTGTTGAAAACTTGTTTATGTTGGTTATACTTGTTGTGCTTGTTGGACTTGCACATTCTGAGAGATTCCTGCAAGTTCTGTTTAATTCTGGAAATACCTAGTTTGTAGTTTTGCCTGTGTTTGACCCGTTTTGTTGTTTTGGTCTGCTCCGTTTGTGTTTTGGACAACTTTTCTTTCTCAATTAAAGTGTGAGGACGTCTACGCAAATGAGTTCCTACTTCCTGCTTCCCGTTCCGTTTCGTGACATAATCCAAGGTTTAAACTGATACATTGACATGCATAATGCAAACCAGTGGCCTGTGGATGATGACGTTAACTGTGTCAATGAGCATTATAATTGTTGGCAATAAATGGATATTTCTTCATCACATGGACTTGAATCTCTGTGTTGATGTGAAAACAAGACACTTCTTCTTGATATTGTCGGGGCGAGGAGGAAGAATTTGTTGCCCTGGACAGCAGCAGCTCCATCAGGAAATGAGATTCATGTGATTAGAAAATGAAAACTCGATTAGCCGTATCCCAGCGATCATAATAAGGCCAAAGCCCTCTCCTTACTACAAACGGAGCAAAACAGCAGTGATGCAAACATTCCCATCACCCTTCATTGCTGGGCTGCTATGCTAAATACTTATTTATTATTTTAACTGAGTTGAGGTATTGTCTCAGCAGTCAGCGCTGATAATGGTCCCTGCAGAGGAAAACGATGCGGTTGAGTTTGCATTCCTTTTTATTAATCCCAGCAAAGCCTGACTTCATTCACAGCAGTGCAAAGATGTGTTGTGCTTCTGGCATCCTTCTGACACAGTCTGAATACAATGTTGAAGGCTACATTCCTCCAGACCAGACTGGAGGCCATGTTTTTTTTTTTTTCAATAACCTTCTCTGGTTGAAGGCTTGGTAAACTGAACTCTATTATGGCTTCTTGGAAAAAGTCAGTTTACCATAGTCTGTTACTATTTGTACCCCCGAGATAAACATTTGGTAAATGCATTGGTGGGCCATGCATTTCACACCTTGGCCTTTAGTAGTGCTACATCTGAATTAATCAAACTCTCAATGACTATTTAATTGCTAGAAAACATTTTCTGCAGAGACAGCTACCGCACATTTAGTACAGAATAGCATTAAAAAAAACTCATAAAATTGGACTGTTATTTAGGAATACAGTCACATATTACTCACAATTATTTTTTTTTTATGTGTGCACAAAATCAATCATTTCTTTACTCAGATTATCCATGCGCAGCACGGCAGCGCAGTGGTTAGCGCATGTGCGGCACAGTTCATGTCTTGGGAACCGCCTGCGTGGGTTCAAATCCAGCTCCAGACTTCCTGTGCGGAGTGTGTACGTTCTCCCCGTGCTTGCGTGGGTTTCCTCCGAGCACTCCGGTTTCCTCCCACATTCCAAAAACATGCTTTTCAGGTGAATTGGCCGGCCCAAATTGTCCCTAGGTGTAAATGAGCGATTGAGTTCTCTGAGCCTGTGTGCCCTGCGATTGGCTGGCAACCAGTTTAGGGTGTCCCCTGCCCACTGCCCGATGATTGCTGGGATGGGCTCCAGCACCCCCGCGACCCTACTGAGGATAAGCGGTGTAGCTATTGAGATGAGATGAGATTATCCACGCATTTAAGTGTCATCGATAAATTATATTCTCTCGCCATCAAAGCTAATGGTGAAAGCTGAGACAGTTTAACTTGTTTTCATTTGATTTGGGGCTGAAAAAGTCCTTTTGACGAAAAGAGTGGACACAAGATCTTTTTTTATTCAATTTTTCATAGTGATACTTCTAATACCGCCACCTAGCCAATCATATTATGTGAAACCGCTGACAATTCGTTACACCTTTGAGAAGGCGCTTCCTTCTCTGCCAAATATAAAAAGTTTGCAGAAAAATAGTTTTATTGACATAGATATTATGCCTCAGGCTCTGGAGAACAGATTCAGAAGGGCTCCAAGTAGATTTCTCACCCTGGCGACAAGAAATGCTTAAATATGAAAGCACACATCTGGAATCTAAAAGCAAAACCAAGGGAAAAGCGATAAAAGGAAAACAGGAAAATATATTTTCAAATTATTTGATAAGTACTGATGGACAGCATATAATCATCAACCGATGATTCAGATATTTTTCGTCCAGCTCAGAAGGCGTTGCAGGCCCTGATGGCCACCGCTAGGTAATTGTGGCAGTGTGATCACAACGTCACCTTTATAGGAGAGCATTTGGTACATGTTGTTTTACCGAAGGTAGGTTTGAGTAGTGAGTGGGGGATATTTCGCAGTACTTGTTCAGCAAAGGACACAATCTGTTACATAAACTGATCTCACACGTCTCGGCTCACATCTTGTGATGACAAAAAAAAAAAGCAAATGTGAATATAATGACTTTTCCGAAAGTCATTTGAGTTTTTGTCAGGAAAGAAAACCTTAATCATTGAGCGTAGTCGTAACCTTTTACAACGCTGATGCTCAACCACGAAGAGGATTACAATTCAAAGATGCTTTTGTTTGTTTGGAAACCTTCTTGTTTTGTGTATTGTTTCAGTAAAAAATGTTTTATGATTTAACAAAGGATGAACTCTCGTAGCAATTGTTATAGGCCTATGTAACACAAAATTAGCAAACTGTAGAGTTATTTTTTTATTTTCTTATTTCCATATGGTGTCAAAAAAAAAATTAGAGTATGTGGACCCAAAAACCTTAAAAAATGAAAAATAAATACAGAAAGAAAATGCACAAGACTGCTTGTGATAAAGAGCTGAACAAACATAAAAATAAAACTTAAAAATAAGCACGGAGGCACAGTACTGAGGTCATGAGATTGAAACTCCTGTGTGGAGTTTGCATGTTCTCCCCATGCTTGCGTGGGTTTCCTCCGGGCACTCTGGTTTCCTCCCACATTCCAAAAAACATGCATTTCAGGTTAATTGGCCGGCCCAAATTGTCCCTAGGTGTGAATGAGCGAGCGAATTGTCTGTCCCTGTGTGCCCTGCGACTGGCTGGCAACCAGTTCAAGGTGTCCCCTGCCCACTGCCCGAAGATAGCTGGGATGGGCTCCAGCACCCCCGCGACCCTACTGAGGATAAGCGGTGCAGATAATGGATGGATGGATGGAAAACTTTATGTCAAGAACCGGAACAGGAGGAGAACCCAAATGCGTGATGTTTCTCACACAGGCTTTTATTTTACGGAAAACGAGGCAGTCATGCACGTTAACCCAAATGTCAGTGATTCGGCGATCGTTGGGCGGAAGACGTAAGGCAGCAGTCTGGCGTGGAATGACAGGAAGCCAGAGGCCGACGAGATCGATACCAATTTCACGAGCTGATGGGGTTTAACCGGACAGGACGAGACAGACAAGATTTATTTCAAAACTGGATATCGAAATTAAACAGGACAAACTAGACGGGAACGACACTGGAGATCTATATTAAACAGGGCAAACTTGACGGGAATAATAGCGGACAGGAAACTGAAGCAGGAAACCGGACAGAGTCTTGCGAGTACAGAGGTTCGTTGACGGACTGACAAAGGGTGAGTGAGAGCACTGAGCTTAAATAGAAGGGAAGCCAATCTGTCAATGAGCCGCAACTGAGCGCCATGGCAACTGTGACACTTTACTCTTTTATAAAAGCACAAAGATACATCTCACAAACAGTCCCCACGCACAGAATTAACCTACGTTGTTTTTTTTTTCGTTTTTTTTCAATGTTTGTATGGTAGGAATTCAAAAAAAATTTGAAACAAAGGTAAATAACTGCTACTATATATTATATTATTATAGAAAGCCTTTTACCAGGTTGGCAAAGACTTTCATTGCATTGACAAATTGTGTGGCTTTCTATATTGTTCCACAGCGTTAGCTTTAATAGTGTGCTTTAAATTGGACATGTTTCTTCTACTTGGGTGCCATTGTTCTTCATTGTGAAGGAAAAAATCTGAGGAAAATCACATTAGAGGTCTTGGGGAAGCCTACTTACTGCCTGCAATTGCTTGTTTAGACAGTTTTCGCTATAAATATTTTGCAATAGTATTTTTTTTGTTTTGTTTTTAACATTTAAAGCAGGAGGAAAATCAAATTTTGATTACATAGCATGAACTCCTAATTTTTTAAAACAATTCTGGAGACCTAATAAAGAGCTCTCTGTGCTGTCGTTCAGGATGTACTAAGCAGAAAATGCAATACATGATTTACTATTGCAATGTTTTAATGTAATATTTTTTTCTACACATTGCTTTTATCAATGCTGGACTACTGGACACCATCTGTAAAATCGCCATTCAATGTTGTAACTAAGTCAAATCGAAACGGCACAGTTCTGACGTCATGGGATCGATTCCTCCTGTACGGAGTTTGCATGTTCTCCCTATGCTTGTGTGGTTTTCCTCCCACATTCCAAAAACATGCAAATCAGGTTAATTGGCCGGTCCAAATTGTCCCTAGGTGTGAATGAGCGAGTGAGTTGTCTGTTCCTGTGTGCCCTGTGATTGGCTGGCAACCAGTTCACGGTGTCCCCTGCCCACTGCCCAAAGATAGCTGGGATGGGCTCCAGCACCCCCGCGACCCTACTGAGGATAAGTGGTGCAGATAATGGATGGATGGATGGATGGATGGATGGATGGATGGATGGATGGATGGATGGATGGATGGATGGATGGATGGATGGATGGATGGATGGAATCTATCTACACACGCAAGCAGTCCAGATTCAGAAAATAGATTTTCTTGTTTCTGTTTGATGCTTGTTAATTAGTGTGCAAGTAGTTCCGTGAAGTGCAGGAGCTTTCTTGCATCTCCAGCTAGAGCCATTGATCATTTTTGAAGGAAACTATTGGGAAAAAATGGGAGTCTCTGGAAGCATTCATCTCTCTGATGAGAGAATTTCTCACTCTCTGTCAATGCTTAAAAATGAGAGACTTCTAAAAAATAATCCTCTCCAAAAAGCTTCTTTTTTGTTGCAAAGTTCAAACCAGTCCATGATTTAAACACCACCAAAGGAAGATGACATCATCAAATCTAAATATTGAGTTATCCTTAGACATTTCAGGTGAATGTGGTTAATTTGCAGTCGCTATAAGGCTCGCTAAGCTTGAGTCCAATTAAAAATGGGCAACTTTAAACGGAACAATGGCTATGGATGGGAGAACCCATGCCACAATGAGAACTTTAGGTTTGCACCAAACAACAATGTGAAGGAATGCCCTTGTCGTCATATACATCCTTTTCCACCAAAATTGGATCAAAAACCATTTTGCTAAGGACATCGACAGTAATGCCGAATATATGCCTTCCTCAAGTAAGCCGGCAGCAGAACAGCGGGTAACTGAAGGCCTCAATTAGGGGAGCATTTTAAGAACCCCTGCCATTAAAGATTGCTGCAATCGCTGGGCGGGGGAGGTCGTGAGGTGAATGTCACACCGATGGCTTTTTTAGAGATTGATCACAGGTGGTAAAAAATCCTGTCGCACTCCGGTGTTACCATGGTAATGTTGAGGCTTTTGGATTGAAACCCCTGAAACGTGGCTCTGTGCAAATGACGTCATTTGCAGGATTGGTCGTGAAATCCACTCCATGAATTCGCCATAACAGGCAATTGCTTGACTGTTCAATCGACACGCCTCAATTATAGACTTCACATGCTAAATAGACTAAGACAATACAACAACCTCCAGTAAGGCATCCGATTATTTTCCAGCTATGAGCCACTAATAAAGATAATGCCTTTTCCAAAGGTCTTATTAGCCCTTAAGCATCTGCCTGTCCTTGATGCCAGCAAAACATCTTCTTGCCTGGAATGTAAATCGCCTAGTTTCTCTGTGTGTATATTTGTGTGTGTGAGAATTACTACTTTTCTCTAAATCTTGGAATCGGATACATTATGTACAGCACTGGTTCTTTTCTGGTCTGACTTCAGGGCCCACTTGCATCCCAAATCAAGAAAAGAAAAAAAATTCCTAAATTTATCAAATAAAAGGATTGTGCAGTTTAAAGAGATTGCATATACATACAAAATATATTCACCTTTTATCTTTTTCAAAAAACAAAATGACCAACAAAACCAAAATTACTTTGTGTACTATATTTACTGCACTGCATAAAAGCAACTCCTTGTTTCAAAATCGCTACATACAAAAAGAAATTCAAAATACCGTTGTTATAAAACGTACCTAACTACCTATCCTTCCAGCAGTGCTTCATGGCAGACATTTTTAATCACGTTCGTATTCCGCAATAATTTCCTTCTTTGACTTAATCATTGTCATCACCTTTTTTCCACTTTTCTTCCCCTTATCCCTAACTTTCTTGGTACCCATCATCAAGGGAAGAAAAGGAAACAAAACCAACAAAATCGAAATGAAATGACATGTGGTTCCTCTCGACACGCTAAAGAAATCAAGCAAGGCATTTTTGCCATCAACTGTAAAGGAGTGTAATAGACCCTCTGAATGTTTTCCTCTAGGCATTAGTTTGCTAAGGACAAGCCCATGACCCGCTTATAATGGGTCCGTGACTCAGTTTTGTGTCCTGAAATTGAAATTGAAATTGTTTATTGAAGGTATTGTTGGATACATTAATCAAAACATGACACAAAAAGAAAAACTAATGCTGAGAGTGAGCATGGCCAAACATGGTCACCTTACGCCCCCTCCCCTAAGGAAATTTGACAGATCTGTTTCTGCCAACCTTTGCTTAAAGGTTTGCACCGTATTTGCACTAATAACCCGGTCAGGCAAAAAATTCCAAATTTTTGGTATCCTGAAAGAAATAAAGTTTCCGTGCAAGTTGCTGGTAGGTCTAGGCACCCGTAACTTATATCTGTGACCACGTAAACCATCAACACGACAGAACTCAAAAAATTGATCAAAAGGCACATCGATCATTCCATGCAGTACTTTGAACACAAAAATTAAATCAAATCGAATTCTACGGAGCTCCAAAAAGTTCAGTCTTTGTAGTCTTTCCGGATATGACAAGCTGTGCATCCCAGGTATCCGCTTCGTATACCGTCGTTGAACTCCTTCCAGTAGGTTAATGTCCTTGAGTAAGTAAGGGTTCCACACAACGCTGTTATATTCTAACCCGGGTCTAACATAAACGCAAAACATTCGAACTAAGAATGCTGGGTTCTTGTTGTAAAAGTTTCTGTAAATGTTTGATGCTATGTTATTGGCTTTGTTGGTAATTTTGGCGATATGCGTGATAAACTTTAAGTTTGAAGTAAGAGTGACACCCAGATCCTTATGTTCAGTAACAACATGCAAATCATGATCATTAATGTTATACAGCGCAACAGAACCATGTAAAAACGACTGTGCTAAGCATTTATGAGATGACAATTGCAGTTGACACTTTTCGGACCAAAGAAAAACTGATTTAATGTCATTTTGGAGAGAATCGATTGTTCCTGTCACCTGGGTTTTTGGTAAGAAAGCCGACAGTTTAGCATCATCGGCAAAAATTGAGATGTCACTACTTTGAATGGTCTCAGGTAGGTCGTTCACAAAAAACAGAAATAATAATGGTCCTAGTACTGAGCCCTGCGGTACCCCACTACAAACTTCCGACCACGCTGAAAGAACATCATCAATTTTTACGCATTGTTTGCGGTTTGACAAATATGCTGTTATCCATTCAAGCAGTTTTCCCCTAATACCATAGCATTTCAGTTTTTGTAAAAGCTTGTTATGAGACACTTTATCAAAAGCCTTGCAAAAGTCTAAGTAAACAACATGACCAGCCATATTGTGAACAAAAAACATACTGGTAATATTATTCAAATGAGCTATTAAGTTAGTCATGGTAGAATGTCCGGACCTAAACCCATGTTGTTTAAACGTAAAAAGATTGTGCTCCTGTATAAATTTCCATATGGCATCTGAGATAATTTTCTCAAACACTTTACAGACGCAGCTAGTCAAGCTAACTGGTCTATAGTTGGCTGCACTTGTTGTGCTCCCCCCTTTAAAAATCGGTATGACAATAGCACTAAGCCAGTCCTCAGGCAGCTGTGAATCCTCAAAAGATCTAGAGAACAGGTAAAATAATGGTTCACATAGAAAGTCAGCTAGCTTTTTAAGCAAGAAATTTGGAATTTTGTCAGGGCCGGCTGAAAATTTGCTGGGAAGTTTTATCAAGTATCTGTGAATTACCTCCTTTGAAAGTTCCACAGAATTTAGAACAGCTGAGGTTCTGCTGGGAAAGTCGGGTGAAACCCCATTGTCACGACCAAAAACACTGGCATACTGATCATTTAATATACGGACATTGTCAGCATTATCTGTAGCAACGGTACCGTCAGATGCCTTCAGGTTGGGAATAGATGCCCTAGAAATTAGTTTACGGTTGATGTATGAAAAGAATTTACGAGTATTATTAGCCTCTAAAACTTTATTTTCCTCAGCCACCCTTTCCCGCCTGATGGCCCTCCGCAGTTCCCTTGAAGCATCTTGATAACTATCCAAGTATGCCAACTGATCACGTTTATAAAGCTTGTGAATAAACTGCTTTCGCCTATGCAATTCAGCTATATCACGGTTGACGTGAGGTGTAACAGCAACTGAGGGTACGTATACAGATATCAAAGTGTAAACAACAGATTTAAATATTGCCCACATTTCTTCAATATTCCCACAACTATCAAATAAGAGGTACCAGTTGACACTAGACAGAAAGTATCTCATGCCATGTAGATCACAGTCTTTAAAATTTATGTAGTTCAGAGCAGCGGTATCTTTTTTAAGAGCCAGGTTAAGTTGGAAAGTAACAGAATCGTGATCACTGGTAGAGAAACTCGGCCCAACGTCAATGTTTTTAACCAGATATCTGTCAGTGGAAAACACAAGGTCTAATACATTGGACCCCCTGGTTGGTTTATCGACATGCACTGATCCACCCATTGAGAAAAACTGATCTGCTGGAATAGGCTCTGAAAAGACACTCTTCCACAACAGCTGCAAAAAGCTGATAATTTGCTGAATGTTACATAATGTATTGCAGGTTTAGTTAAACTGATCTAAGGGGTGAGAACTTGCACATGCAAAGCAAACACAAAGACAAATAATGAAGATATATTGTATGTGTTTGATACTAAGTTTGAGTTTGTAACAATAATTCTGACGTAGGTTTGAATCAGTGACATGCAGTCAAGGGAGGCATGTGATGCACAGCCTCACCTATTATCGTGGAAACATAAAATTGAAAATAAATTGAATGGTTATATACTGGAGGGCAACACGGCGACGCAGTGGTTAGCGCATGTGCGGCACAGTTCTGAGGTCATGAGATCAAACTTTCTTGTGTGGAGTTTGCATGTTCTCCCCGTGTTTGCGTGGGTTTCCTACAGGACACTCCGATTTCCTCCCACATTATCAAAAATATGCATCTTGTGTTAATTGGACGGTCGAAATTGTGCCTGGGTGTGAATGAGCGAGTGAGTTGTCTGTCTCTGTGTGCCCTGCGACTGGCTGGCAACCAGTTCAGGGTGTCCCCTGCCCACTGCCCTAAGATAGCTGGGATGGGCTCCAGCACCCCCGTGACCCTACTGAGGATAAGCGGTGCAGATAATAGATGGATGGGTTACATACTGTATATTTAGTGTTATAGTTCTTCCTGATTTGACTTTTGGGATTTTCATTTGAAAAGTCACAGAATTTTCACACTTACCATTAAAACGCGAAGAGAAAGCAGCCGCAGAAAATGACTATCACTATCTACCCAAGAGTGGCGATAGGAGAACTGTGTGCAATAGTGAAACCATGACCAGTGATTCTTATTTAGCGCACACTCTCAGGGCCAATAAAGAGAAAAAGTAGTATTAGCCAGCTAAGAGCACTTCGAGTGCAGCCATCTGGAAATTGTATTTAGGTTGCTTGGCCTTTATCTACAAGAATGAAGGATCTTAAAATTTAAGTTTTCCAAACTGGACTTGAAAATCAAAGCAGGAGAAAGCAAGCTATCAATGCCTTGATTCAAAACGAGCGGCAAGTAAAGGTAAGACAATAACATTTTAAATGTATTGTTTTGTATGATACAGTTTGTATATTCTTATGGGAAAAAATATCAAATGTTAATACATCAAATGATGAGTAAGCTGTGTGCATTTATTTGGAGATTTGAATAAACTTTACTGCATGTCACCAGATTAAATACAATATCTTGCATGATGGTTTTAACTCATTGATGTGTAATTGTGGATGTTAGAAAGTGGATTATATGACATTACTCAATAAGATATATACCGTAAATTCCGGACGACCAGTCGCTACTTTTTTTCCGACATTTGCATACGGTGCTGCTTGTTCGTTTATCTTTTTCACGAAGCAAATGGTGGCAAGGGTGTCGGCGGTCACTTAGGTCGTCAGCTGAGGTGCCTGTTTGGGTCCGTCTGTCTTTTGCGGGTCACCTCGACCAGCACTTAGAAGCCTGCTTAGAACTGTTGTGGACCAGGGAAATTCCACTGAGTTATTAAAACAAAGCATCATGATTTCTGACAAGTGCTCTGAATGTCAAAGTGAGGACATTTAATGAAACTCGAGTAAATGGCACAAGTAACTAGTAACACATTGTGCCGCAATTAAGACACTCCTTTACAGACTCTGTCGCAGTTGTCAATCTCAATTAACTAGCGCAGCAGTCAACATCTATTAAATTCGAATTAACATTCTCGCACGAGTGTGACAAAAATTATTATGCCTAAATGCTTGGAATCTTTCTGACAAGTGGTGGTGGCTGATTAAATATTCTAGTGTGGCAGCAGGTGACTAATTATCACGTCAAAAACACACTCACAATCACCGAACATTCATTACCCTTCCCTCTTCCCAAACTGACGCCAAACATTAAGGCCACAAGGGCTGAGTTACTGTGCCATGCAACCCATTATCAGCAGAAAGGCCCAAATGCATACACTGGTTTAGCCCAAAGAACATTTTCATCAACCCTCTCAGGTAGCATTCTCACAACTCCAATTATTTTTTACTTCCTAATTTCTTAACCTATCCAGTCATGTCACTACACATATACTATACAAACATCTCATTTCATGGACATTTAACCTATTACGCTCATGTATTCTCAAACCCAACGGCGCCGAGCCGTACATCACTGTTGGTACTACCACACCTTCATACAATCCTTGCTTTGCATTCATTAAAGATACATTTAAACAATCCATTCAGCACACCCTTTGCCTTGCACCCTTCTCCCACCCTCTTCTTAACATCCTCCTCCAAACTACCTCCTACTGCCGCATACAGATCCAAATACTTCCTGCAATCCCATCCACCTCCTGCATTCATCGTAAGCTTTCTTCTCTTCCACACTCTATCAAACTATAACACAAAAGCACTCAGTCCTGCTGCAGAGTTAGCCACCAAAGCAGTGTCATCTGCAAACAACAGCTGATTTACATGCAACCCACCCTTACAAACTATACCTGCTCTCTCTGCTCGTACACGCACCTAACAAACCACCCCATCCATACACTAATTGAAAAGCCAAGGTAACATGACACACCCTTGCCTCAAACCCACACCTACCGTAACTAACTCTACTCCCTACTCTCACACAAGCTTGACTATCCTTAATCCTCATGCAAGCTATGTATAGCACACCACAACCTGCCACTAGCCCCATATATCCTCAACACTTGCCACAATGCCTGCCGATCTATCCTGTCATATGCTATTTTTAAATCCACGAATGCCCAATACACCTCTCTTCCTTTCACAATAGACTTTTCACACAACCGCCTCACTGCAAAAATCAGATCTGTAATTCCCATTCCTCTTTTAAGCCCTTTTCACTGGTCTCCAAAACATCCCTTTTTTCTCCGCAAAAGTCTCAGTAAACTTCCTCCCCATCCATCATTTGCTACCTTTTTGCATGTTTTACCACTCACTTTACACCATTTCTTTTAATACTATACATCTCATATACTTCCTGATCATTACTCTGCAACCATTCAATTTTTCACTATCGTACTACAGTGGTATTGTTACTGTTTACCTGACTTGTTTACCTGACTGCCCATTTTGCACATCTGGTTAGCTGCTCCTCTTGCACTCTTTGCACTACTGTGAAATACTATACATAGCCATAATTATTTAGTATATTATTAGTACTTCAATACTCCAACTCAATACAACATTTTATTTATATCTGAACATTCAAGGAAACTGTGCGGGTCAGATGTATCGACATTTCGTTCTGTATACACGTGTACTAGAATGACAATAAAGTATATCTGAATCTGAATCTGAATCTGAATTCCTCAAACGTTTTTATCTTTTCCAACATTGCTGCTCTCATGTTCTCCCTCCACCACTCACTACCCTTTCTTACACCTCCACCAACCTTGCACATTCCAAATTCCTCAACTGCGCTGCACTTCAAGCACATCTTCCGACAATCTTACACTTCCTCCTCTGCCTCACCTTCTCAAACTGTACTTCACTCTTCCCTCATACTCATTCGGCTTCTCTCGCTTCTACATCTCACTGACCATCACTTATTTCCTTCTATGCGATTTCTTTCCATAACCCTGCCAATTACCACACACTCTCAATTTTGTCTCCACCGGACAGTGTTCAGACATTCCACCAGCTTCATCTCTGAGTACATTCACATCCAACAATCTCCCACACACCTTCCTATTGATCAAAACGTAATCTATCAATGTTATCTTAACCATCTGTCCATCTGCCACTCTCATCTAATTTTATTGACATTCTTCTTCTTAAACATGCTATTTCTTACCATTAACTTCCGCTCCAGACACAGTCTCTTACCACACTCATTCAATCCTGGGACACGGAAGCTTCCAATCACCCCTTCCATCCTCACATCACTATCTCTGGCATTCAAATCTCCCAACACGACCACGCGACAATTCACTACAAACACCCACATCTCGCTTTTACTGTTCACCTTACTATCATACATCTCGAGGACACGTCCATGCATTCCAATACTCTCTCACTCTCACACTCACCAACAAAGCCACACCTTCCATAGCTCTACCTGCACTCACACATGAAGCTCTACCTACCACAACTTTCTACCCAGAAACAAACTTCCAATAACATCTCTTTAAATCTCAATCGTACTACAACCACGCACTCAGACCCAAAAGTCTTAGGGTGATTGAAGGCACCCTTCTTCCACCCTTTTGATTCCTTCTGGGAGATTCCTTCAGGGGATTTCCATGATTTCCACGGATATAAGCATATGCAAGCATATTACTCACAAAGGGGGAACTGATGTGATATTAAAAAATATATACCCGAAAATAAGTCACCTGCTACCACACTAAAAGATTCAATAAGCTGACAACACTTGCTAGAAACATTTATGAATAATGATTGTTGTCGCACTTGTGCTACACGTTAATGAAAATACAATTAATATTTGACTACTGCGCTGGTTGATTGACAGTTACGGAGAGAGTCCGCAAAGGAGTTTCTTAATAGTGGCGCAGTTTGTTACTTCTTCTTTTTTTTCTATATGAGAAATAGATGTGAATTGCTTCACTTTCATGGCTGTAAACCTGCTGTTTAAAATCTGAGATTAGTTCTTAAAAGTGTGCAAGTGGCTTTTAATCAGGTGGACTTTGTAGTCCAGAATTTACGGTATCTTAAAGAATCTTTCATGACTCAGTTTAGATTAAAGGAACATTGAAACAACTCCCTGAACATATTTGTAAAGAGGCCATGGTTACCAAATTCTTAGGGTAGCCCCAGTGCTGTGACATCATTGAAAGCAGGGACAACCAATTCATTTTGTGACAAATCTGAATTTGTAAATCTTAAAAATTTTCAAAGAGGGTGTAAAAATCCTAGACTCTCTGTTTTTAAAGCCTATTATTTGTATTTATTATTTCACTTTAAACATGATTAAACAAGCATGGTTTTCGGACTTTTTTTCAATGCGTGTCAACTTTTTCTCTCGATACCTCAAAATGTTGCTCCGACAGTGCACGTTAAAACTTCAAGGAAACTACACAATGCACTTAACAATTGTAAATGTCAAACATTCACAAAACTATGGAGTTGTCAGGTGGCATGATATCGATTGAATTGATCGGGCACCGAAGCACTGGCACAGAGGTTCATGACTCATGTCGTGGAAAAACTGAGTATTTATTGCATGCAGCAAGAAGGAATCAATTCACATTATTTTGCAAACAATCCTCAAACAATTTGCTTTAGTGGACCAGACAGCTGCTAGATGAAATCTTGCCTTGTTTCCACAGCGGAGATTAGCCATTTGAGCTACAATAACACATCAGTGCTCACCGACTGTTGTCACAGCAACAAGTGTAGCCTGCTTTTCCACAGTAACCTGTTATAACTGATCCATAAGGATCAGGATTGGTGAATTCAAGACATTTAAGCTGTTACAGAGTAAGATTGTAAGAAGTTAACTTGAAAAGTTTGTAATCTATACAATCTTTTCAAACTCTCAGTAAAATAATAAACAAATATTTGCGCTTTTCAGCAATCAATTACATGTATTAAGAGTCAGGACTGTTAGTTATCCAGTCGAAAAAATAGCTAAATCGTCCAATTGGTAAACACACTTTAGACATAACCAGTGTTGGGAGCATGACTGAAAAAAGTAATGAGTTGCAGTTACTGGTTACCTTATTTGAAATGTATTTAAATTCCCCCGGATGACTGAAACTAAAAAGTAGTTGCTCTGAAAGTAATTATCCTTCAATCCATCCATCCATTTTTGGGTCGCAGCAGCAGCCACCTCAGAAGGGAAGCCTAGAATCTCCCTGGGTGATCTGCCTGCCGACAACAACGGAACAAAAGCAAAAGGCTGCCGGTCGGGCCTAGGCTAAGAAGACGACCACACAGACCAGAGCTTCCAAGCATGTTCCTGACCAACGCCAGATCCATCGTCCACAAAATGAGTGAATTTGAGCTGCGGATCGCCACCAACAGCTTAGTCCGAAATTTGAATATTTTTGTCATCACGGAGTCTTGGCTTCCCCGACGCCGCAGTCCAACTAGCAGGACGCACGCTTCACCGTCATGAACGAGACGGAGACTCCGGTAAAAACAGGGGTGGGGGACTATGCGCTACATTAACAGACGAATCATTGACACACACTGCTCACTCGATATAGAGTTTCTAGCAGTAACATGTAGACCCTTCTATCTACTGAGAGAGCTAACTGTGGTCGTTGTGGTTGCTGTTTACGTTCCACCGGATGCTAACGTTCCACCGGATGCTAGCGTTAGCATAGCGCTAAATCTCCTGCCCGCTGCTATCAATAAACAGCAGCTTGCACACCCTGACAGAGCTTTTATCGTCGCCGGCGACTTTAATCAGGCATGCTTAGGGACTGTACTTCCCAAATTCATTCAATAAGTGGACTGAGCAATTAGGGAAAAAAACACTGGACCGTGTGTACAGTAAGATCAAACATCTAGTTGGATGATCTAGCCATCTCTGTCCGTCCCTCACCCCCTCATACACCCCCTTCCAGAGGAAAATAAAGCCTATGCAACAAGGACACTATAAACATCTTATTTGTTCCTTTATCTCTTTGTTTTCTTTATCCACACTGTAAAATGTGGAACTGGTGTGCCCCGTCCAATTTCGTTGTCACAATATATTCAACCCATGTTGTAACAATGACAATACAGGTATATTCTATTCTATATTCTATTCTATTCTATTCTATTCTATTCTATTCTATTCTATTCTATTCTAGAACTCCCTATCCCCAGCCACTTCACCTAGGCCATCCAACAGAACACCAATGTGTTTGCAGGGCAGCCTGTAGACATAGTCCTGGGTCTGCCCCAGTGGGACAAGCCCGGAACTCTTGAGGGAGGCGTCCTTATGAGTTACCGAGCCACCTCAACTGGTTCCTCTGACAGTGGGGGAGCAGCGGCTTCAAACGTAGTCCCTCTCAGCTGTCCATGTTTCTCACCTTATCTCTGAGCGAGAGCACAGCTACCCTGCGGGGAAAACTTATTCCAGCTGCTTGTATTCGGGATCTTGTTCTTTCGGTCATGAACTGTGGATCATGAACTGAGGAGCCTGTAAAGATAAGTATTGGGGCTTCAAATGTACTGCTTGGTGCTTCAGGTGCTTCATGTACAGGGTTGGGTAGGGTTACTTTAACTTGATTACTTTCAATTACTTTTGGATTACTCCAATACCAAATATGCTAATAAAAGACAAAATAAACTAAATATGAATAAAATGACTAAATTTTGTGCAGGCTTGGGGAGTAACGGAATACATGGGACGCCCAAAATGATGTTGGCAAACTGTTTGGATTTATTTTCATTTTGTTTCTGTCGCATTATATGTTAGTTTTGCTGGAGTTCAAAGATATCAAAGCCAGGAGAGAAAGCTTACCACGTGTTGTGAGTCATAATTTTATTCATATTTAGTTTATTTTGTCTTTTATTAGCATATTTGGTATTGCAGTATTCCAAAAGTAATTGAAATAAATCAAGTTAAAGTAACCCTACCCAACCCTGTTCATGTATTTACTCTATTCATTTATTACTGTTTATTGTTTATTAAAGCACTTGAATTTACGTCGATTATTCTCATCTTCCTTTAAATTAAACGTATTTATTGTGAATTGGATGAACTTTGATAATTTGATGATCTAATTGGTTGTTTTAAAAAAATCAGTTAATACGACGTTGCTACCGTTACTCAGTACTTGAGTAAATATTTCACCAAGTCCTTGTTTACTTGACTATTTTTACTTCTATTGAGCAATATTATTCATTTTTTTGCTACTCTACCCACCTCTGATACACAAAGTAGAATAGTAATGTGTTAACAACAATAGAGTAACAACGTTTCGCCAATACCAAAGTATTCGTTACCAGGAATAGTAATTGTGTTCCAGGAATACATTCGTTTATAACGTGTTATTCCTAACACTGGACATGACAGAAGTCCAATTAATTTCGCCTTATCGTTGTATCACTCAGGTGTGTTCAGAGTTCATTTCCCCTCCTTTCAAAAGTCAACATAACATGTATTTATCTTATTCTGGGTGAATGGAGGTAGATCATTATCACTTCATTTACTTAGTGCAGGCAATTACACACACGTATGACCTCACACACAAACTAACGCAGAGGAGACAGTGAATGAGTGTTACTCCCAACAAGATATCTGATAACAAAAACATCAATCCTTTCAGGGCCAACTTGGATGAGATGGTGCTCGGTAGAGATAAAATCGGGCCTAGAAAGTTCAGCCCGACCCGACTGGAGTCACGGGTATAAAAACCCGAGCCCGGCGAAATAACTTGATTTGAAAAATGAGCCCGAAATAAACCCGAATCTTTGATTTGCCACCGAAGTAAAGCTCTGTGTTTACGCATACTTCAGCGCCAAACTGTGCATTTTGGCGGAGTACGCAGCTTAGGGTTTACTTGGGGTCGAGCCCCTTAAATCAAGTGTGCACGGCAAGTGTGGCACCAAAATGAACAGTTAGGAGGAAGCCGCAAGGAAGATTTCCGATTTTAGTTATTTTGAGAACTGAATGTCGGTAAGTTTTCTATATCTAAATAATTACTTGAGTAAACTAAGTGCATGTTGTGTAGATCCTCCACAAACGGAAAAAAATGGCAAAAGAAAAGCCAGACTGGCTTAATGATACACATTTCAATCCCGAACCCGGCCTAAATTTCGGGTTGGGTCAGGTCGGTTTCGGGTCCGGGCCCAAGATCTTACCTCTGGTGCTTGGTATACTTTTTTCACTAAGTCTGATCAATTATTAATGGCGCCGAAACAACATCATTTCTAGTAATCATGACATTTCTTGAGGTGTGATTCCCGTAAACTACTAGTGTCAAACGGACGGCCCGCAGCCTGGATCAGGCCCGCCTAGTGCTTTAATCCGGCCCGCAAGGCTACAGCGAGAGAACCGCAAGAGAGAAAAATGAGCTGCAGTTTTAAAAGCGTCCACTTGATGTCACCAGAACCAGGCACCACTCGTAAAGCAACTGGAGTAGTATTTCTTTCTATCTCTCTCTTTTTTCTCTCTTCCTCTCTCTCTCCCTTTTTTCTCTCTCTCTTCATGTATTTCTCTTTTTGGTTTTTTTCTCCTTTTATTTCCTACATCCATTCTCTTTCAGATGACTCAAATATTTTTTATGCCAGCAGAGAATGCATCGCAGTTTCTCAGGGCTCACCGCTGTTATCATTATACTTTAACAATTTATATTTCTATGGGGAGAAAGACACACCATTTTATATAAAATACCATTATTTTTCAACATTGTCAATCGGCAGGTCAGTCACTACACCCCGATCAATATTATGTTGTCTGCACCCTTTCAAGCTGTTACATGGCATTTTGTTTTCGTGAATTGAGAGATAAGCATTATCTGTTTTTGTCCATCTTTGGCTGCGGCCATTTTAAAGCTCTGTGTCGGGGATGAAAAACCTTATGAGCCCAAGGTTTAAACTAAAAGAAAATTAATGTTCTGCTTCAGAAAGAAGCTAAACCATAATTTATTCTTAGTTGAACCCTCGTAGACCTCGATGTAATCTAAGTTTCGAAAATTGCAGCCCCTAGAGAAGGACAGAAACAGCTTCTTAATTAATTCTGATTTAATTTACATATTACCGTAAATTCCGGACTATAGGGTGCACCTGATTATAAGCCGCACCCACCACATTCCGAGAGGAAAACCGATTTTGTACATTCACAAGGCGCACCTGTATATTAGCCGCATGCGCCCACATTAAAAAATGCAACACAAACACAAAACTAACCCATACCCGACAAGGTCCAAAAATCACAGCAAGTAGAATGACCGGAAAATGATACCGGTACTTAACGTTCGATGCAGACCTGCAGAGTCCGGGTGCCCGTTAAGAGTAATCCAAGGACAAAAGTGTATATTTCCAAAGGTAAGGGTGGGAAAAATATATATCCACTATTGTCGGCCGCGTCCACGTAAACGTCTCACCTTTACTCCACTTCCCGTCAGCCCACGTTTGCCCCGCCCCTTCTTTCTCATTTGCTCGTGCTAAACGATTCAGAAAAAGTTTCTAAAATAAATACGTTACAAAAATATACAGTTGCAAATACATATTATACATGATTACACATATTTACAAAGAAAGACGATACACCGATAGAGTTTTCAAAGGTTTAACAATAATATTATAACTTTCATCCCAAATCGTGCCTGTGAAGGGTAGCAAAACGCTACTAGCAACACGCTTGCAGCACAGCAAACGGCTCTGTTAAGAAAACATACCGTACTCATTCAAACTACGGTGCACCGTCCTCATCTCTTTAAAACGACATCTTCAAAGTCATCTTCCCCAGTAGGGGAAAGAGACTTTGTCATATAGACGTTGTTGTGGCAAATCCTCAAAAGCATTTGCACTTGCATATATAGAAATAGATTTGCATACATGTCTACATTAACTTACAATACATTACTTGCTTGTGGGAAAAGGTCGGGGTGACCTCGGTTGAAGATACCGTTACCAGACGATTAGAGTTTACCTTGAAGATACCGTTGCCAGACGGCGTGCAAGGAACGGTCACGTACTCATACGGCGTACACGGGACTGGTCACGTACTCATACGTGATACAGGACCGCCTTTTGGGGTGTACTCAATCGAAGCCTAATCGTCACTACCAGCTTTAAATACATTGTCATGTTCCTAGCTCTGTGAGATCTTTATTGACGCATCAATAAAGTGACAATCTCCCTCCGTAACGAGACTGGCTCCTGTCTATTTCTTTTATCCACTTATGAGAAGACTTTCTCTCGATTATCGGACCTCCAATTTCTACAACATTTGGCGCCGCAACGTGGATTGGCACTAATTAAGTAAAAAAGAAAAGGGAAAAGACTTCTCAGTGGAACGGTCTCGAATGAGCGGTTGAGGTAAGGAAGATTTTTTTTCTCTCCTTACTTCGGTTTGCTTGTGGAGATTCGTGGGTGGACAGGAGCCTGTGGCGTCGGAGCTAAATTATGAAAATTCGTGCACGTGGATTTCCGTCTTAAAGTCTGGCCCCCAAGTTAGGACGGATGAGATATATAGACTGAGTTGAGATTTTTATGTCCGACGGGAGTTCTGAGCTCAAAGAATCCTGTCTGTTTTGGGACATGGGCTGCCTGAAAACCTGGATAAAATGGTGCAGCGGCGTCGGTATTTGTTTATTTATGATTGTCTTGAGATCTGTGTAAAGCTGTGATAAGACGTCGTCATTTGCTAATGACAGTTCAACAATAGACTATCTATATATGGTTGATACGGGAAATATTTATTTGTTTCCCTAGTGGATTTATGATTTGGGAGTCGGACATGTAACCTTGACTTAATAAAAAGTGTGGTGCGTGGGAGATCGCCATTTTCTAAAATCTGATTTTATTAGACCGACGTTAAAAAATGAGCAGTAATCGATGTTTTATTATTAAAATACTTTCGCATAGAACAGGCGATACAAAGAATGTGTGGGAATTGATGACATGTTTTGGTGTGGGAGATGTCTCATTCGGGAATGTTGGTGTGTGCCAGCTAGCGAGAACTGTGCGTGTGTGTTTCTGTCTGTGGATGTGTGTTCTCCCCCGCCCGGCTAGCTCAGTCGGTGGAGCATGAGATTCTTAATCTCAGGGTCGTGGGCTTCGCTGAGTGATTTTTATTTCAATGGCAGATAACATCGCTTGCTTAAATGTGATTTCTCTTTATTTAAATAATAACAGTCATTAAAAAAAATGTTACCAATGAGCGAACGTTACTGCTTTTATATTTAATATTAAAAAGAGGTAATTATATAATAAAAATAAATACAAGTAAAAGTGTCCTAAACGTTTGTTAAAGACCCTTTTGAAATGTAATATTTATTTGACTGTTTATGCAAATTATATTCTGTATTTTTGTAAAAAAGGAAATAAAATATCTTATTTTGTACGCGGGTGATTTATAGTTAACTGTTTAAGGGCGAGGACGACGCTGTGCGGAGGAGAACCTTTGTGTTTTTGTCTTTTTTGTTTTTGTTTTGTTTGGCGTTGGGTGTGGAGTTATGGAGGCATGGATGAATGATGGAGTGACTGCTTCTTGGTTTTTGTGGGTTATTAGCGCAAACCGTTGGTTCTTTTTGTCTTTTTTGTTTTTTGTTTTTTACCCCCCCTCCTTACCCCCACCACTCTGTCTATCTCCGTGTGAGTTGAGCTCGACCGTGTGTATTGTTTTCCCTTTACTTTATGTAACGTTATGTTAAGTGGTGTCATAAAAATAAAAAAATGGAGGGATTACTTAATTCGTCAAGTCAAGTGCTCCGTTTGCGTGTGGCCTTTTGATTTATGAGATCTTGTTCCGATAAACGTAATAAGCATAGTTTGGGTAAATTGAGGACAATTTGGCAGGCTTTTTCAAAATACAATGAAGAGCAGATTACTTGCTAAGGTGATGTCTTCATTCATTCATTCAGTCATTTAACCTAGACTAAACATCCGAGTTTGTAAACATGACCGATTTAACAGGATTCAGAAGTCAGACGATCGTTGAAAAGGGCCGAAGATAGACAGAAAAACGAGCAAAGAACAAACAAAGACGTTCACTAATCCATTGTCTGGCCGCTTGTCTACAGAAGGGTCGTGGGGACACTGGAGCACGTCCAGGCTGTCCTCAAACAGTGCTGATTGCAGCCAGTTACGAGGAGAAAGGGGTAGACAGCTGAGCACCAAGGTCAGTTTGGTACTGATAAGCTCACGAAAACATTCCGGCGGCAGACTGCGAGTGAACGTCACAATGGACTGAGCCAGACGGCCAAGGCCGTCGACGGTGATAAACTAACAACACAAGTCTGCTTTGAATCACGCTAGAATCTTGTTGATTGACGTAGTGTTTACAAATCTGAGGAATATTGATACGTTTGGATTGTGAATTATTTTATTTTTAACACAGAAATACTGCTAAAATTGTATTTTGAATCTGCTTTCCAGGAAATCGGTGATTGTGTCTCCAGAGGCGAGAATAGGTAACAGGGAAATACCTTTGACTTTATATCAGATAAATTTGTTTGTTCTAAAGGTCGAGAAGGGCATCTTACAAAAACTACACATTAAACAATGGTTCCATGGGTGAATTAGGTACAACCCACTACAGTACTTTCATTTATAGAAAAACTCTTCTGCAATAACCAAGACATTTGTGTTAACTTAGTAATCACATGAGTTAGATATGATGGTATTCTCAGTGATAGTTTTTAAAAGCAAAGGTAGTCCAATGTTTTTTAATGTGACTGATTTTGAGTTGACTTAAACTGTAATTTTATATGGGAAGATACATTGAAAATTGATGCTGTTGTTTTGTCTATTTCTTTGTCATCTGAATGCATTGAAAGTACTTTAAAAACACGGAAAACCCATGAGCTTCGGGGGGGACTTCGCCCCACTAGTCCCCCCACCGGGGCACTGCCCTGGACCCAGTTGGGGGCCCGCGCCCCCCAGACCCTCACCTCATTTTCAGATAATTTCACTTTGGTCAAATTATATCCCTGTAACAGGCAGACCAGCACCGCATCTGGGCCACTTGAGCAACTACAAAACACTACAAACTGAACTGAGAGACTGAATGTGACAATTGACGGATGTCATCTACTAGCTGGTTAAGAGACAGGAGTCCAAGGTCGAACAACCATTTGAAAAGACGTCCCAGGGGATCTCGTGTACATCAAGGTCAACGAAAGAGGAACCATCCGAGGCGTGAGGGACCGTACACCGTCGTGAGGGCAACGCTGGCCGCAGTCCAGGTCGAGGGCTCACGCTGCCACCCAGGGGTCATCATTAATTGATTTTTGGAAGAAAAATAATATTTAAGTGCGAAAAAATTAAAATTAATTTTTTTTGCGGCAGGGCCAATTGATGGGTATTTATTGGATTTCTAGCCATTAATTGGTAATTTAATGGTATACTAGCCGTGTCAATATGGTCGAACAAACTGGTCCTTTAATCTTTACTTTTAGTACAAAAAATATCTTCTGAGTTATTGGTGATCACATCAGCTACCGTCATGTTGGGGCTTGTTTTATAATTATAATTTGTCGATTCCTCCTAAATTAATATGCGAATTGTCGGAACACTAACTGAGGTTAGAAGAACAGTGAATGATAGAACATTCACGCCAACATTATCATGCGCAGTAAGACACCCTAGTAATAAGAGGTTTTGCTATTTATTACACATTCATTTATGAACAAAAATGTGTACAACATAGAAACATCGGAGAGAGTGAAAATGTTAGAGATTTTCATTAGATGAAACGATGTGGGAAACAAATTCGCTGTCCCAGAAGCGGTTGTTAGAAAACAAAAAAAGTTGGGCTTTTAGGCAATTTGTTGACAAGGTTGAATTTCATTTCTCATAAAAAGCTGGGCCTTATAATGGGGGAAACACGGTAGCTTACGCGTATACATGCACTGTCCCGATTGTGCGTGTATGTGCCCTTGACCGCATACGAAATGCTCGCGCGGCGAGAGAATTTGCACGTTTGTTGACGCAATCGACTAACAAAAAAACCCGAATAATTTCGCAATTAATGGGTCGCAAACTCGCAATAGTTGCTAATTATTTAAATTTTGCAATAAGTGGATTTATGAATTTAAGCAACCATTCCATTAATTTTTCGCAATTAATGGCATTAATTTTTCACCAATCATTTATTGCTGACCCCTGCTGCCACCGTCAACGAGACCAAGCAAGATCAACAGGACAGTAACGTTCAAATTAGGAAAACAAGATGTGGGTGACAAAGCTGTGTGTGATAATAAATTGTCTGATATGGTTGTTACTAGGAGCAGAGCTCGAGAAATCGCAGCGGCGAATGGAAATTGCGGTTCCGAAAGTGCAACCGGAGATCCGAAAAGCGACGCTGACGACCATGACGCATCCTAGAGACAGCGACCCGGTTAAGTGTGACACTACTGTATAACATGCCAAAACGGTTGGTGATTTGGAAAGTACAAGTACATTTTACCTCATGAAGGGCTCACTGGCCCTGAGGTAGATAAGCTCTAAAGTACCAAAATTAAAAATATTACAGGAAAAAAGGAAAAATGTGAGAGATGACAAAATGTGTAAAATATAATTTTTAGAATATGGTTTCATGAGAAACATGCACTCGAAATTTTTTAAAGGGACAGTGTGTATAAATTGACCGCAAGAAGTCTTTGCACTGTGGAGTGCAACCAAAATAAAAGTGCTTAACAGGATAATTAAGGGGGGTCACAGTACCCACATAAGCACTATTTTTCACTGCCTCTAGGTGATGCTCATGTTATGTTATGGAAAACTCCAGTAACTCCAGTTTACAATCGCGTAGTCACACCAGCAATCCCTGTTTTGGATATAAATTGCTAAATACTTTATAAGAAAGCTAATTAAACGATTTAGGTTCACTATCAAGACATTTCTAATAAAAACTCGCAGGAAAAAACCTTAACCGACAACGAAAGTTTTATCCAGAAGCTGTAGCAAAGAAACTCAAAAGTTTTGATTAGGTAAGTGTTAAGGACTATAAACAGGACATGCGCATTTTGCTCCATTGCACAGCGCCCGAGCTAAAAGTAAATACGTAAGTATCTTCAGTTGTAGGAATTTTTGACATTTTCACAAAATAACTTGGCTTGCATCAGGATTTGGATCAATAATTTGAGACAAAATGACCCTTAGCACTCATAAGTGTCGGCAGGAGTCAGTCGAATTTTAAGTCACTTAACACTCAAAACGTTACACGGTAAAAATTAAAATCGCTGAAGGAAAGTACCGTAGAAATACTACGACAGTAATACGGTAATAGAGAAATGCCCCTAGAGGTATACTAAACAGTATCACACAACTAACGATTCAATATAGTACTTTAAAACAAAGACATAGTACACTACATCAATTAAAAATAAGTAACTACAGAACTAAATACCAAGTTAAGTGCAAGAAAAGCATTTATGAGAGGGCTCTCTTCAATAAATTGAGGAAAAAGCCGTTTTGTCCAATGAAAAAGACGGACTTAACCAATTACCAACAACAATGACGTAATCTCGGAGCGACGAGATCTCGTTAGCTAAGATCGGCGTGCAGAAAAATAAAATCTCATACAGCAAAACCAAGAATCTTTGTTAAAGAGGAATTAAATGATAATGAAAATTTACAGGAAAAGGTTGCGTCCCCAACATAGATGATGCGTCTGGGACACAGGAACAGGGTGAAATGAGAATACTGAGTGTATACAAGATAATAATACAGAATAGTTTAAAAAGAATGTTTAAGTAACAAAACTAATCATCTCTCGTTGAATATGCGAATGTAAAAAGGGGAAGGACTTTTAAGACGTGTAGTTTTGCTAAAGCAGAGGCGAGTAAAACAAAGAAGACGAATGGAAACCGTCCATAATTTCAGTGTCCATCTTTTCGTTGGTTATAAACGGACATATTCAAAAGAGGCGTAATACATAAAAAGGTTGTAGATAGATTACCAGTGGTATGAATGATTTCGACTTATCAAAAATTGAAAGAAGTTTGAAGATGACGACATAGTATCACAGGGAAGAAAATTAGAGACTAGAAATCATTAATAACGTAGCTGAAGCTATTCCAGTCACTGAATGAAATATTTCTTTTACAAAGAAAAGAAAAAGAAAAACAAAGGGAACTAAGACAATTGAGTAAAAACGAAGATTGTTGCGCAGAATAAAAGATTAAGATAGTAATATAAAATAGATACGATTCAACAAGATAATTCATAAGTGACAAGTAGGTATTGTTTTATATCGAATCAACAATAAGAGGTTATGATTACAGAGGGATGAAAAGACAATTAGAAATTTTTGACATTGAGTTCGAGTTGGCAGTTTTTTAGGACAATTGATTCCACACTGAATTTTTTAGAATGAGTGTTACGTTCAACAAATGATAAATAAATGTGAAACAATAGCTGACTTATGGTTGAATAAGTTAAAATGAAACATTGTCTATGGAAAAGAGCATTTTTTTTAAGAAAACAATGAGAAAAAGATTGATCAATCCTGGAAAGGATTAAAGGAATTAAAATAACGACAGAATGGATTTCGATACATATCAAGGTGATTTAAAATATAACTGCATGGGAAATGAATGGAAAATAATTAAACTAAGATCATGTCTACTAGTAATTAAATTTAGAGAAAAATTTAGAAATTGAATAACCTGGCTAATTCACTAAGACAGGGGTGTCAAACTCATTTTAACTCAGGGGCCACACTAAAGAACAAACAGGAAGAAAGAGAGAGAAGGAGAAAGAGAAAGACAGAAATCCATGGAAAAATAGGAAGAGTAAAAGAGAATAAAGTAAAAAGGCTGAGAGAAGAAGAGAGACGAGGGGAGTGGAAGAGAGATAATGGTTGAGAGAAAAAGGGACGAAAGAGAGAGAGAAAGAATGTACAGCGTTTGTGAGAGCCACATCAAGTTGACATATTTCAGCCTACAGCTTGTTTTTCTCTTGCGCTTCACTAAGTGTTGTCGCGGGCCGGATTCAACCCCCCCTGGTGCTGATAACGCCAAGGTCGCGGATTCAATCCGTTAGCGGGCCGCCTGTTTGCACTAAAACATCTCAGTACGTAAGCACGATAAAACTTAACGAGACTCTAAGTGCCCCTGAATTCCACAAAAAGTTAACCTAGTATATTTTATGCTTTAATTCTGAAAGAAAAGAAAAAGAAACACTAAGACAAACATACAACATAAGTTATTTAAATAAGGATAATTTGCTGAAAATTGGGTATGAAAAACTTGCGACAAAAGTATGAGAAACAACGCATTAGGTAGTGTTTTTGGAGTTCCTCAGGGTATTGGAAGCACTACATATATACGCATCATTTATGATAAGACAAAACGGGTGCACACAATGTAACTGACAATTACATTTGGCATGACACTCCATCTTCAAAGTTAGGTAAAGGAACGGAAAAGATAAGGTTATAGTTATAATTAAATACAATATGTACACAAGAATGTGCATTTAAAATGTTACATACGGTTGAGGTTTGTGTAAATATGCATTTGGTGAAAAATAGTCAATATAGTGCAAAAGAAAGTTGTACACAGTTGTACCTCTACTTATACGTTTAATTGGTTCTAGCAGTAAATATGAAATGATGAAACTATTGTAAATCGAAACACATTATCGATTTGAATAAATTGGATTGAAACGGGATTAGTCCGTTCCGAAAGCAAACGAACCTTGTTGAGTCAACTGCAATTGCCCTGAAGGTATACTGATGTTCAGTAGAGGTTCGTACATAAACAAAATCTAAAATAATATGTTTTAAAACTAACAATATAAATGTGTTAGAATAGCCAAGCCCAAGTCCAGACATAAATAGTGTTTGGGGAAAGATCTGAAAAATGGTGTATCCAAGCGATCACCGTCGTACCTTTGGGAACTGGGGAGCGGTTTTGTAAGGAACAATGGAAAAATAACAAGGAACAAACGCTAATATTTCAGTTTGATGTGCAACCATTACACAAAATAAATAAACAGGAATTAAATATAATGACATACAACATCATAATTGTAAATGAGAAAAATTGGATGTGTCCCCGGGCCGTGACGACAAAAGTTTGCCCACCATTGACTTAAAACTATTGTTTTTGGGACGAGAGACTGGTGGTTAATTGCGCTTTTAATGACTGATTTTTTTTTAGGTTCTTTTAAGAAGCAGAATGTTGGAAGAATTTTAAGCTGATTGTAGGCGATGATGAAATAGGTTGGTAAATTCTCTATAGAGCGTGACGTCTCGTTTGGTTTCATGTTATAGTCGTCATAGTTCCATTCCACTCCTTGTAGTTATTAGTATCGATACGACGACACACACACACACAGACGCACACTGCTGTCGTCTTAATAAAACTGAATCGTCTCTGCACCGCACAACACAGTGGCCACGATCACACTCTCAGTCCACTCTTAGCGCCCATTCTCAGTCATCCCTCTCCTCAAAGCGCCCTAAACCTTGCTTCCTTGATTGAGTAGAAGGACGTGTATAAATAGTGCAATTCGCGATAGAAGACAAGTTTGAATTACTGAAATTCCGAATATCATGGGATGAGTCAGAGAAACGTGCAACCAGTCGGAGTGCCGACGGACTACCAGAAACCAAATATGTTAACGACAGTACAGACTAAAGTTAATAATATACTAAATAATAATACTAAATAATACTAATAGGCTAAATCTTAATGTGACGATACAGGCGAGAAGGGTACTGACACACCAAAGTCCAGAGAAACCTACACCCACGGCGGCAGCACTAAAGAGTGAGGTTACAACGCCGACAGCCAAAAATGAGTGCACGGCCAGTACGTAAAATTCGGGAAATTGTGTAGAAGAGGAAAACCGTAACCCTAACCCGGTAGTTGTGTAGGCGCATGGTCTCAATGTGCACTGACTTAATTTGACTAAACAACTTAAATTTTTGTGGGCCATTTGTCTTGTCATATGTTTTATGTTTGTTCAATGTGTAAATGTTTGTATACTTTCCTGTATTCTCTTTTTTCTTGTCTTATGTTTGTCTTGCGCTCGCTTTTAAGCGGCCCACGTAGCTGAAAAGGAAAAATAGAAAAATACGAAGGAAAATTGCCGCGGACGAGAGCGCGTGCGTTTTTAACAAAGAAGAAAAAGGATGCGAATTTAAGTGCACAATGCAACGACAGAAACGTTTTGTTATCAACAGTAAGACCGTTTAAAAATATTGTTTTTGGGTGGAGCCGAGAGCACATCGCGTCAGGAATCGAAAATGTTCGTTTTTTGGGAAATCAGTGTTTGACGCTAAGGGTATACAACATAACGCATAGGGGCCTAAGGGGTTCCAATAAATATTTTTTACGGTCCAAATCTTTTCTGTTTTTTCAATTGGAAAACGATAAATTTAGGAGTGGTAAGTTTAGAAAAACTATGTTGAGTTATTTCAGATTCATAGAGGTAATGCCAAAACCACACCATAGAAAGATGGAATAGTGACAGAAAATGAATTAAAATGTTTCGTTTTCAGTAAAAATTTGAAAATAAAGGAATGTGAAGATGATGAAGAATCCAATTGAGTGAATTAAATGGAGTAATTTGAGAATGAAAAGCATTGTTGTACGAGAATAGTGGAAAAGCGTGAGTAAATACTTTTTTTTCATTGAATATGGAGGAAATATTCATTGAATGGAATACAAATGAGTAAGATGAATCGTTGTAGATCAATGCACTTCGTTTTTAAATGAAGTAGGTGAAGCTAGAATAGTAGATTTAATTGGTTTGGGAAAAATAAATAAATAGATTGAAAGATTAAGTGAGATGGTTATATGTCAATTTCCCATTACACTAGTGGGCTAAAAAGCATGTGTTAGAGGGCGTAGGAGAAGGGAAAGTTATGTAGAAAATGGTTTGTTGGCAGAGCAAGTAAGGAAGTTACAAATACAGAAAGATAAGAGTTAGCAAAGGAAGAAGTAAAAAGGCGAAAAGAAAGTAGGCGTTGAGGAAAAGAGAAGAGAGGGATATACAAGTGGTAAAGGAAGAAGTGAAAAGGGGAAAAAGCAATTAAATGAAATATCTTTGTTGACAATTGGCCGGAGTAAAGAAAACATATGTATGTGGACGGGTATGGCTAAATAACATCGGACAACCGAGAGTAATTCCAGAGTAATTTATAGCTAGCAATGAAATTAAGTCTGGATTAGGATCGGTGTTTATCTGGATAACTCAGAATAAGAACGCAAAATGGATTAACTACATTTATTACAACCAACAACGTTTATTAATTACATTAACGAGGCCTTTAGTGCAGTAGGAGAGCAATTACATGAGACGTCTAGGATGGCCTGGCAGAATCATCAGGCCTTCGATTTTCTTTTAGCCAGTATAGGTGTGTCATATGATAAAGGAGGAAGGCTGTACGTATATACCTATAAATACATCCGAAGCAGGAAGCTTCACAAAAGCACTGTCAAAGATTCGTGAGTTGAGCAATGAAGTGACAGTAAATACTGAGAAGAACAGTATCTCTTTTGATTGGTTCTCGTATACATTTGGGTACTGGGGTAGTATGTTAGCGAAGGGGGGAAATTTTCGTGCTAACTATCGTAATAATTATGTATTTGTTGTGTTTCTGTGCCATACCTATTCTTAGAAGAGGAATTCTTAAGACTTTTGGAGAACAAATGACAGTAGTAGCTAATACTTGAGTGGCAAGAAGCTCAATGAGCACAGTTAGTGATTAAATATCCAAGCCTATTCCTTAGTGAGGAAGAACAGATGACTCAACTAAATTCAAAACCTTGAATTTTATTTGGCAACGTTAATAGTCAGTCTACATTACATTAAATAATGGAGCATCTGCGGAAAGAGACACAAATGATAATCTACACTAATGACAATATCAAGTAGCACTAGGAATAACAGCAACAAATATATTGGTTTCTACTTGTGATTCTTTTGTTGGTATGTCACACTGCCGGGGAACAAGCTGCTGCCTGGGATGGTCATCGTCGCTTCCGGGTTTTTGGCTGCATGGAAACTGAGCGTGATGCCTGCTGGGATAACACTCACTCCAACATCTGACTTCACGACACCCGTTGACGAATACGACAGTGCATGGTCTTCAAATTGTTCACAGGGGTCGGGCCAGAGGCCGATGTATATGCTGTATCACTATCCAGTCATGCACGCATCTTGAAATGTATCGACGACTGTTACCAAAATTTGTTATCACTTATCAGTTTAATTATTCATTTACCTTTATCACGTACCGATCAACCGTAGACGTACGGATAAAGATAAATGAAGGGGGGGTTAGTGCATAGGTCAGATGTTTGGAGTGTTAGGGGTTTTTTTTTTTTATTTAATGAAACATGAACAATGAAAGTTAGAGTAATCACAGCAGGCTGACCGCCAGAATTTTATTTTATTTTCGATTCGCGTAAACTCTGTCCTGTATTGATATCTATGATTGGTAATAATTTGCCACTACTCTGTATTCCTTTTCAATTTTAATTTCCATTCAAAGGAAAAAAAAAAAAAAAGGGGGGATTATGTTGTGGCAAATCCTCAAAAGCATTTGCACTTGCATATATAGAAATAGATTTGCATACATGTCTACATTAACTTACAATACATTACTTGCTTGTGGGAAAAGGTCGGGGTGACCTCGGTTGAAGATACCGTTACCAGACGATTAGAGTTTACCTTGAAGATACCGTTGCCAGACGGCGTGCAAGGAACGGTCACGTACTCATACGGCGTACACGGGACTGGTCACGTACTCATACGTGATACAGGACCGCCTTTTGGGGTGTACTCAATCGAAGCCTAATCGTCACTACCAGCTTTAAATACATTGTCATGTTCCTAGCTCTGTGAGATCTTTATTGACGCATCAATAAAGTGACAATCTCCCTCCGTAACGAGACTGGCTCCTGTCTATTTCTTTTATCCACTTATGAGAAGACTTTCTCTCGATTATCGGACCTCCAATTTCTACAACAACGTCGTCCCACGCTCCCTTATTCAAAAACACGCAAGCAACACGCTCTCAAAGTACTATTTACGTGTAGAAGCTCTGTTTCCTTCTATATTGGACTGCTCGATTGCAATTAGCTTGAAAGCTACGTCATGTGCCTTTCTTTTTGCAATTTGCATGGTGAGGGTATGTAGTTGCAGTCTTCCTCGGCGCATATATTCCACCGGTTAAATCTTACCTTTTGCACTCGAGCGCCGCTGGCGGCTGTTGGAAAAATTACATAAATTGGCCGCATTACTGAATGAGCCGCAGGGTTGAAAGTTTGTGAAAAAAGTAGCGGCTTATAGTCCGGAATTTACGGTATTGTTTAGTAAACTATATATTCAAATGGCTTGATTTACCCTTTAAGTCAGTTACTGTAACTTAACATTTTACTCTGGGGTCAAATCTAGAGGGGGGCCGGATGAGTAAAGGAATGTTAACTCCAAAATGTTACCATTGTTTTTCAGTATCGTGCTTTATCATTCAGCCTACATTAGTAACCTACACTACATATTACAATCACTGATGACAAGGGATATTTTCTAAACGCAACATATTTATTCACAAACAACGGGGAAACTTGTTTTCATGTTGGGCAATAAATGTGCTAAATGGTTTATTTTAACTGTTGAGTGAATGTCAGTAATACACCTGAACCAACTCACCACTCTCTTGAAAGTCTACACTGCCCTCGAGCGGCTGGAGAAAAGTTTGCGATTATCTGCAAAAATTATATAACTTTTGATAAAAGTGCCTAAGAGACTCACTTCTTTATTGGGCGGCAGTAGCTAAGGAGGTAGAGCGCTCGTCTTGGGATCAAGGTATCCCAGTTCGAATCCCGGCTTGTCCGTGTTACATGTCGAAGTGTCCTTGGGTAAGACACTGAACCCCCTAATACCCCCAATAAGCAGGTTAGCGTCTTACATGGCTGCATTACAAGGCCGCTATTGGGAAATGTGGAGCATTTGGGAAGTCATTGACTTGAAAAGCGCTATATAAATGCAGATCATTTCATTTTCATTTCATTATGGATTTGCTCAGAAATTTATGATCATGCTACGGGCTGGATCTGCTCAGTAAAGTGTGTGTGTATACTAGATTTACCACCTCTAGCTCACATAAGCACCACTATAAACTATGTTTTAGTCACGAGAGCTGCAAGAAGCAATTATTATAGTTAACTTTGTTAAAAAGACTACAATCCGGGACAAACAAGATTCACAGAGGACAATTCTCGTCAGGACCATAACTGAAACAGGACCCAATTGCGTAACGTTTACCACAGGTTTTATTGAAACAAAGAAGAAGCAAGTCGCTCTAGCACTCGGATTGGGATCCGAGCACAGAAGGGGATCTTCCATAGTGAGCGATGGCAGTGTCAGGGACAGAAAAACTGGCCGCTAGCTGGGACTGGGAGAGCAAAGCGTAGTCGGGGTCGGAAACGAGTCGTAAGCCAAGACGAGAGCGAAGACGTAGTCAGGATCAAAAATGCATCATAAGTCGGGATGGGAGAGCAGACGTGGTCGGGATCAAAACTGATCTTAGCCGGAGACAAACGGGAGCAAAAACGGGACAGGCGGGAGTCAGGGTCGAAAAGGTTTGCAGACGGACTAACAACAGGGGACTGACAGGACTGGGTTCAAATAGTGACAGGGAGCCAATCAACCCGCAGCAGTTGGCGCCAAATGAGCGGGCACAGGTGAGTCACATCGGACAAATCACATACCTGTCAACCTGTACGGTTTTGCCGTACAAAGTATGTTTTTTTATGCATTTTAAGACGAGTACGACGTACAAGGTAATCTGTACGGAAAAACGCAAATTTGTCAATCGCATGCGTCTGCCGCCTCGGGATTTCCCATCATGCATCATTCCGAAAAATATAGTACATGATGTACGATTATTTTGTATTTTGTACGGGAAAATACGACATGGAGCCGTGGAGGTTGACAGGTATGAAATCATGACAATTCTTTAGAACAGGGGTCTCAAACTCAAATGAGTTGGGGGGGGGCGCTGATACTAGGATGACTCCAAGGAATACTAAATGTTAGCAAAAATGAACCTTTTTCTTTCTTATTAATACCCAGCCTTCCTCAAAGTAACACAAAAAGGAAGGAAGAAGATTTTCTCTAAAATGAATAAGAAATGGAAGAAGAAATAAGAAAAGGAGGCAAAAAATAAAACAGCAATAAAAAGAAAAGCAGGGGGGAAAGCAAAGAATGAAAAGAATTCAAGAGAAAAAGGACAAAAAAATAAAATGCAATTTTCTCGCTTTTTTCTTGAGATTTACTTTATGCCTTTTGTTTTTTTGCATTTCTATGTTTATCGTCTTATTTTTCTTTTTTAAAAATAAGGAGGTGTGTTTTGGTCACTATTTATTTTTCTTCGTGCTTTTAGCACTCATCTTAGGTAGGACGACAGAATACAGCCACATATAGCGGGAAAATGATACACATTCTCCTTTTTAACTTTCGTATTGGGCCTCAAACTATCAACTGGGGCTGCGATTGCGAGTTTGAGACATCTGCTTAAGAAATTTTTGATATGTTTACTTTTTACATCACAAATTTAATGGCAGGGATTTTTTGGGTATGTGTTTGACATATAAAAACATTTTTTTTCGAATAACGTATCATTGCAAATGGAGAAATGTTCTGAATGTCTGCTAAACTATGATTAACAAACTCCCCAAAGCAAAATTTCAAAAGGTTAAATTACACAGCGGAAAAGAGTTGTCAAAAGGGACAGCGCGTGACATGTTCGCATTCATATTTGAAATCATTTGCAGGCTCAGACACTTTAATTAAAGTCTTGAGAGTCAATCGAGAGAAAACGCTGCTCAGCCCACTCTTCCTCTTGCAACTAGGGATTGAGTTTGAGCTCAGAGGGATTAACAAGAGTTTAGCGATCGATGGGATAGATAGCAGGAAAGTCCTGTTGGAACAAGGCTGACATGGTGAGAGGAGTAAATACTGAAAAGAACAAACAAAGAGATTAATAGATTACCTGCGAGGATTAGGGAAGCTCACACATAGTCATAAATCAAAAACAGGTAATACAACATGTAATGAATTAATGCATAGTAAAAAAATCAATAACGGTTAGAAAATGGTGTCATTTGTAGTTTTAAAGAGGAGATTTATGTCCGGGCAACACTTTTTGAACAATAAAACCAACGTAGTAAAATAATGATAGTAATAAATTAAAAAGAAAACAGCAAAATAAATCTTCTAAACTACGCATATGTAGAAAAATTCAAATGCAATAAGTTATTTTCACAGCCGACAATTCAAGATGGATACAAACTGTACAGCTCGATTGACGGACAATGGGTAAGTGTGAAGCACATTGTAAAGCGCTTTAGGAGGTCTTCGTTGACTTGAAAAGTGCTATATTAACGCAGAACATTTACACTTCCTCCTGGAGTAAACCTACCACATAAGAAAATAACAATCAACATAAATCAATTCAATTTCTTAAAAAACACACTCTTAAACAATTGCCTTACAAAAAGCACATTTAGTGCCATTAGTTTTGTTGTCAAATAACTGGATGCTTTTGTTTTGTTTTTTTAAAAAGGTTATAAGCTCGTCTGTATTTTGTTACTAATTTAACCCCTCATTTAGGTCAAGTCAAGTCATGTTTATTTGTATAGCCTTTAATCAGACCACAGATAATTGCAAACCACAGATTATTATTACACTATCCCCTGATCTAAAACCTACAAGAGGGCAAGGAAAACTCAAAAACGTCAGGATGAGGTAAATGAAGAATGGTGCCACAATTGGTTGAAACATTCACAAGTGTCCGCTATATGACTTTACTAACTCTAGGCCTGCTCAGCAACGGCCTTAGGAGATGACGACAGCAAGAAAAGGCACATGCCAGTAAAAAGGAAAAATATGTCCAATTCAGTGTTCATTTTATAAGGTACATTTGTACGTTATTGGGCATGGCATCATTAAAATGAATTAGCTACACTAACTCAAGTCATGTTTATTTGCTCAGAGGCAATTATTTTGCTAGTGTTTGTTTGGATTCCGATTTTTGGCCCAAAACAAGCTTGTTTTTGGAATCATAAGTATGTTTTTTCCATAGGAAAAAAATGTAATGAGTAAGTTTCAAGTAAAGTTCATTTGTATAGCCATTAATCACAAGGAGTCTCACTGACCACTGACTATTTTTACCCCATACCTGATCTAAAACCTATATGAGGGCAAGGAAAAACTCCAAAACCTTACCTTGAGTAAAATGAAGAACCCTTGAGACAATCCCCCTTGAACTTGTCAGAACCTACGGTTCTTTTCATAAGTACATCTGACTCTGAGACAAACTTTAGCTCATGTAACTTTCTTTTGTGCTATTCCGAATACTGAATGCATGAAACAAGTTTTAGTGCCTACAAAGCTGAAACAATGATCAAACAGAGTTTTGTTGGTCCAGTATACTTGGTGCAAATAATTCAATTCAATGTACAGTAAGGGTGTCACACCAACAATCCCCATTTTGGCTGTACGTCGCTAAGGAATCCTTTAAACGAAAGCTTATTAAACAATGCAGGTTTGCTGTGGGGCACCTAATGGTAAAGACCCACAGAACAAACTGTGAACACCAAAAAACACCAGCAGAGCTCCTAGAGCAATTCGATTGGATAGGGCGACGCTCTGCATACATAGCTCATTCAATGGCAATAAAACCATTCATTCAACGGCAATTATGTGTTATTATTTATAGATCTATAGTTGTTGTTTTGTTTCAGTCGTATATTCTCAGTTGGTAATAGATAGATGTTTATTGTCCCCAAGCAGGGAAATTGTTTTCATAGACTCACCAGGTAAACATAAAACAAGGACAAATATGAACAATACACAGGACATCACAAATGCAGACTGGAAAAGATTATTACAGACAGTGAAGTGCAGAAGTAGCAGAAGGGACAAAGCTTTTACTGAAGTGTAACTACGTCCTATCAAGGTAAGTTCGCCACTTGGGGCCTTTTATGAAGGTGTAACGCTACTTTGTGGATTTTCACTTTTTCGCAGCTAGTTCTGACCCCCGTCAGCGATACAATACTGGATTTTTCTTACCGTATTTGTAATGGTTTGCATTGATACTAAAGGGGAAATCAAAAACATGATAACCATAGAAACAAGGCTTGCAATTATTAAGAAATACAAAGAATGCACACGAATCATAATCTTACCTACCGTAAATTCCGGACTATAGAGCACACCTGATTATAAGCCGCACCCACCACATTTCGGGAGGAAAACCAACTTTGTACATATACAAACCGCACCTGTATATTAGCCGCATGCGCCCACATTGAAAAAACGCGATACAAACACGAAATTAACCCATACCCGATGCAGTCCAAAAAACACAGCCGGCAAGATGAACGGAAAATGATACCGGTACTTAATATTTAATGCAGACCTGCAAAGTCCGGGTGCCCGTTGAAAGTAATCCAAGGAAAAAAGTGTATATTTCCAAAGGTAAGGGTAGGAAAAATATATATCCACTATTGTCGGCCGCATCCACAAACACGTCTCACCTTTACTCTACTTCCCGTCAGCCCGCGTTTGCCCTGCCCCTTCTTTCTCATTTATTCATACAAAACATATCAGAATAAGTTTCTAAAATAAATACATTACAAAAATATACAGTTGCAAATACATATTATACATGGTTACACATATTTGCAAAAGAAAGACGGTACACCGAGAGAGTTTTCAAAGCTTTAATAATAATATTATAACTTTCATCCCAAACCGTGCCTGTGAAGGGTAGCAAAACACTAGTAGAAACACGCTCGCAACACAGCACACAGCTCTGTTAAAAAAACATACCGTACTTGTAGTAAGCACGGTAAACCATCCTCATTTTCCTCCTTACAACTGACGTCATCAAAGTTGTTTTCCTCCAGTATGGGAAAGAGACTTTGTCATATAAACGTCTTCCCATGCTCCCTTATCCAAAAATAAGTTGGCATCACGCTCGCAATGTAACGTTAACGTTCGGTAGTTCTTTTTCCTTCTAAATCGGACTGCTCGATTGCGTTTAGCTTGAAAGTTTCGTCATGTGCCTTTCTTTTTGCAATTTGCATGATGATGATATGTCTCTGTTAATTTGTGCACAAGTTAAGAATTTGCAGTCTAAATCTTACCTCTTGTACTCGAGCGCCAGTGGCGCTCGTTAGAAAATTTACATCAATTGGCCGCATCACTGAATAAGCCACAGGGTTAAAAGTTTGGGGAAAAAAGTAGCGGTTTATAGTCCGGAATTTACGGTAAATTGCATGGCTTTAACAATTGCCGACCAAGCAATCAAAGCAAGGAAATTCAAGGGCATGGCGATTCTTGTAATTGAAAGTTTTGAAATCAGTTTCATTTTTAATGTGGCTTGCCCATAGCAGTAAGATAGCAGACAACCATGTTAGATACATTTGTGGACGCCACTAAATTAATTGTAACCGAGAGAAGAAAGCATGAAAGTCTGGACAGAATGTTGAGTTGTAAAAATGGCAAAATAGTTCGTAAGATCAGGAAGCTGACATTTTGTGATTCACGCATATAAGCAGAAAATGCTTCCCTGCCGCCATTTTCTTTTGCAGCTAATCTTCGTCACAGTCATGCTGAGTGCAGTAGAGCGAAGCTCTCATTGCACAACCCGGCGACATTCACGCCGTGACATGCCGAGAAATGAGAGCGAGCAGTACAGAATTGGATCCCATTCTACTAATCAATTTCCAGCTCAACAAATCCAAAATGAATATGTCAGTAATATTCCAAACTTTCTTTTTTTGCTGGTGATTACAAAATTCGATCTAGTGAGGTCTTCAGGGTCGAAGCACTGCCTGATTGGACAGAAACCATCCATTCTGAGATCTATTAAAATATCCATACTGGTGTTCATGCTAGTCTGAGTCAGATGTTCTTCAATTTGAGAAACTATCCCTATCCCTCACTTTTAATTCATATGTATATTTAGAGTTTGTCGCAAAGAGTTTTCGCCAAACTAAACATGACAACTTTAGAGTTACTTCTGAAATCAATGCCAAAATGTGTTGAATCTGTTAAGCTCACCTTGTGGATATGTGCCAGTTTGGAAACTAGCTTTCTACATTGTTCCTGTGTCAAGATACAATGATGAACAATGATGTTTTGGACAGCCATTTTATCAAAATTAGAATTATCTCTATTGTCATTGATAATAACATAGTGTCATGATTACTCATTACACTCACCTGCACCCCCTTTTTGCACCAGCTGTTGCTTGTTGCCTGATTACTTCCCCTCCTATTGATACCCAGTGTGCCAGTCAGTCGGTCAGCAAACCTCTGCATACGCAAGGCAAGCATCTTGACTCTGGCTCCCGTCGGTCCCGTTTTCACCCTTAGACCACTTGTCTTTTCCTGATTCCCTGTTTGGCTCTGGCTATGACCCGGTTTCGACCACCGACCGCGCCCTGATCTCCCACTCCGGCTAACGACCCGTTTTTGACCATCAACCACGCTCTGATCTCCCGCTCCAGCTGTCGACACATTTTGCCCGTTTGACCACACTACGATCTCCCGCTCTTGGAGATCCACTTCCGCATTCCGAACACGCTCCGATCCCATGAGCGGCTTGCTTCTGTCACCCAGCGAGCACCGGATCGCTGGCATTTGTTTTCCTCTATATCTCAATAAACTTCTGAGTAAACGCTACGCATCTGGGTCCTCCTCCTGTTCTGGTTCTGACACATAGTGAAGATTTGTTAACAATATTAGACATCACACACCAGAACAAACATTAACAAAGACTAAAAAGGTGAAAAAAAACATAAAAATAATGCCATGTGAGAGACATAAATTTACAAGATAGTTCTTGGAAACTGGCCTAAGTTGAGTTTTTGCCAACTTTTGTACTGATCATCCATCCTAATTTCTCTTTGGTGAGAATTTTGTCAATCAGTATGTTTGAATTTTTTGCAACATAAACATTTACCTTTGCAATGTAGTTTTATATTGAGACATAAAACACTATACTTAAGCTGACAATATTTGTATATTGTTTTTTTATCGAAACATCCATTGCAGCCTGGTCATCCTGGATGGGGATTACCTCATGTGCGGTCCCTTCAAGGTTTCTCCATTTTCCTCATGTTGAGTTTTTCCTCGCTCTATTGTAGGTTTCAGATCAGGGTATGGTGTAATAATAGTCTGTACTTTGCAATAGTTTGTGGTCTGTGCAGCCCTTTGAGACTCCCTGTGATTAAGGGCTATACTAATAATCTTTACTTGAACTAATGAGTGAAGCAATGAAATGGTCATTTTGTTGTTTTATGAAATACTTCTCTTGCATAAAAAACCCATTTGTTGTTTTGACTAACGATGTATGACCTTTACTGACCAATAAGAATAAAGTTGAGATCTCGGAAAAAGTTACTTTTTTTCTATGAACGTACCGGCTGGTCACTAATGCCCCACCACTCTGATATGCCGGTCTTAGCAGGGCAATAAACTGTTACACCTCTATTTTAACATTAAAACATGTGTACCATACACCAAAAACATGATATGGATAGATCTCTAAAAAGCATACAATAGAATGAAAATAACACTGAATAGAGAAGAGAAGAGAAAAGGTCAATGCTTGAGAGCCATTAGCCGCAATCTTAAATAACAGCTTGTACGAAGTAGTTTTTGTCCAATTAAAATATCTAAAGATACAGCTTTTAATATCCAAACCCGTCAGTAACAAAATAAATAACTGAATCATTTTCATCCTTATCTATTAGTGTCCCAGTCCTGCTGTCAAGTTGGTTTTCCTCCTTCTCTCCTTATCACTTGCCCTATTTAATCAATCACTTCCTGCCTCTTATTTCCAACTCAACCTTCGTGTCATATTTCCTGATTAATCTCCAATCTCACCGCTCTCTATTCACTTTTTAAACTCTCGGTTTCATCGGCTTGGGGCTAGTTCGTTGTCTCTTTTGTCACCTTCCAAGCTTCTTGACACAGCCCTGTTTATTTCCAGTGTACGGAACTCTTGCTTCCTTTACTGACCTCGTGTAACCGCAGTGTGCCTGTCCCACCAAAGATCCACATTTACGCTGGACTGGATGATGAGGTTTTTATTACAGTTTCTGCAAATGAAATGAGTCAAAACACGTGATTAGCTTCTCTGCTGGCTTTGATCTATTTGATCTCGTTGGCAGCTAGCTCTGTCCAAAACATATCAAAGAGCTTTCTTAGATAGATAGATAGATAGATACTTTATTCATCCCCGAAGGGAAATTCACTTTTCCAGCAGCATCCCTAAGCTGAGAACAATCGAAAATAACACGGGAGCTGCTGGAGTGGCTGCCATTCGTGACGGCGCCGGAGAAACGATTCAATTTGAATCATGTACAAACAAACAAACAATTGAATCATGTACAAGAAACGATTCAATCTGAATCATGTACAAACAAACAAACAATTGAATCATGTACAACAAACAAACAAAATATTTATGTTTCTTTTCAATTTACATAAAATACATTTTAGAATATCACAATAATAATAATAATAATAATAATTTCCTTTGTATTGTCATTCTTTGTAACAATGTAAACAGAACGAAATGTCGATACACCTGACCCGTTGTAGCGAGCCGATACATTTTTAGTCTGAATTCTAACCAACATCATCCTTTTTATATATATGAGAAAATAGAAATAAGAACAATAATGAGTATAAAAACGGGTACAATTTACCTGCAAATGAAATAAGTCACAACACGTGATTACCTTCTCTGCTGGCTTTGATCTCTTTGATCTCTATAAGGGGAATTAACATTTTAGCACAACAGAAACAAAACGAAAATAAATCCAAACAGCTTGACAACATCAATCACATTACTGTGCATTTTGAGAGATTTGTCAGCTGTGGTTATGTTTAAAATTAACTTTTTTTGTGGCGCACCAAAAGATGTGTCTTACCGTCGGCAGCTCGCTCTGTAGACTGCCAACAAAACCCCGCCTTCCGGTCACATGTCAAAAGCCAAAACAAACCCTACCCCATACCAGCAGGTGGCACTGTTGGACTCATCATTGCAGGACACTTACCAGAAACTATACACATACTTCAGCAGGAATTTCAATTAAACAAAAGTTATTATTACACCCGTTACACTCGAGTACAGTCTGCTGAACATTGGTACTGTTTACCGGATCACCGACCCTATGCCGGGCCTCTTGAACCACAACTGCTGCCTCTGGTGATCTTGGTACTGTTGCCTCGAGTTCTGAATCCCTGTGTACCGACCGTCAGAATTAAAGGTCCATTGCTGCACTAATCCATGTTTCTGCACCGTGCTTCCACACCACCCGAGTGGGTCCTTGACAATCAGGTGGGAAGAGGAAATCGGGTTACTTTTTGTGGAGAACATTGAATCTGGGTCCCAAAATACGATTGTTGAAGTGTTTTAATCTTGAGCTGCATCCCTGCTTTAAGAATTGGGGAGCTATAGTTTATTGAGGGAACAATGAATGCAAACAATATTGTGAATTACGGTTTTATTTACATGTGTTTTGTCAGGACTGTTTTGGGATTTCAGTGTTTTCTACATTGCGGAAAAAAGTAGCTTATAAGTGATGATTTTAAAGTAGGACAGGTTGTGCAGCGATCGAGAATATTTGACTTTCAACAGCTATCTGAAGTTTGCACCTTCTTATTCAAACAGTTTTGCCATACATGCAGTCAGTATTTACCGCCCTTTTGTAAAAATTTGTGAAAAGCATTCTTTCAATCTGTTTTATTTAAGTACAATAGGGCCAACGAAGAAGAAAATAAATGATGAACAATGTCTGTCTGTCTATCTACCCTGGTCATATCCCTTAAAAGGGGTGACAGACAGCAAGACAAACACATACAAAAATAAAGAAAATAAAAAAGGGAAAAAGAAAGAAAAAACACACGCAAACATTTTTTGACCATGGCCAACGCAAATGCCCAAACACCCAAACAAGTTAAGCACCTCGGCAACCAAGTTGGTCATGCTTTCTTCCCTCCAGATGAAATGGGACACAAGAAAGCGGCCATGTCACTCGGGTCAGGGTGACACAACACACTCTTCTGTTCAACAGCAGGGCCCTATAAATTTCACTGGTTTACCCCTGCTGCATCATACAGGTGCCCTTCCCATCCCTTGGAACACGTCTAAACATCCCACTATCCTTTTACAACACCTCTCCACTCATTCCTGTTACCAACAAGAGCTCCAGCTTCCACTATATTTAGACTTCAATCCTGCAGTGCACTCATAACACCATCCATCCACGGAACAATACACTCACATTTATGTATGAATTATTAATTCCCTGAACATTGTATAAGAATGGGAATAACTTTTGTTACCGAATTTTCAAAATTCAGACTTATTTTATGGCTTTATTGTCAGACTTCTGACTCTTAAAAGAGAACTCTAAGATTAATATCAGGATTCTGAAATTAAAGTATTCTGCCGATCTAACTTTAATTAGAAATAATTTTAAAGGGAAAAAACGTTGCAAAATCTATAATGTAGAATGAACAAAATATACTGTTAATCCAGTGAAAATGTGGCTATTCCTTAATTATTGATATTTTATACATACAGTATGCAGAAAACCTGCCTCATAATCTAAACAAATGTAAGTTTCATAAATATTTAGTGTCAACCTGTTGTTCATGATGCTTTTGCAAGCTGAATGTAGTGCTCTTTAGAAAGCCTTAAGCCCATAAATGACACATTGAAAGATTTAGCTTTGAAGTAAAAGGTACGCGCTGCTCAAAAATTCAATTTGAATATCACACACTGTGAATAAAATGCAAGTTTTGATTAGTTTTTAAAGAGAACACATTTGTGTGTCAGGCCGACATACCCATGCATCTCTAATGAAGCCTCTATTGATTCACGTGTGATTTATGTGTCATTGGCGAGTAAGTGGTAAGTGGCGAGTGGTGAAGCTAAACACTTACCACGAAATGAACATAAAACAGCATTTCGAGGATTACAATACAAATAATTGTGGCTCGGATAAGAACTGGAATATTCTGTATTGCCTTACAATCAAAGTCTATTTAGCAAATTAATCAATATTAATTGTTGATAAATGTAATTTAAACATTTAGGGTACAGGTGCCTTAAGCAGGGCTACGTAAGATCTACAAAAGAATGATGCAATCACAGAATGCCTTGTACATTTCTACCCATGCTAATACAAATAAATAGGTACTACAGTTTTGCGATTGACCTATTGCTACGTCCCGCCCTTTAAATCCAATGAGCAATCACAGTGCACATAGCAGCCATAGACTTGGACAAGCTCTGCTTGCAAGTCCATTTAATTGCGTTGCAGATTGTCAGTTTTCAATGTTTTTTTCAGTTTTTCTTACATTTTATCCTTAAAAATGGTCACATTTGTGCATGGGGTACATGCAAATTTGATAGGAGGTATCCTCAAAGGCTGGGTGATGGGGAGTATATTTTTACCTGATTTAGCCATGTCTAAATCGAGGCAATATATACAATATATGCTAGTTTTTGTACGTTGGTAATCATACGGGATTGTTGTCTAATTCGCTCTAGTCGACATCGGATTTCACCCAAAAAATTGAAATTGAGCACAAATCTTTGCAGTGTGAGCCTTGCCTGTACGTTAACTTTTGGAATCTTTAGCTTCTTTAACTTACCTGTAAATAACTAAGATAACACATGTAATGCTTCATGATTCATTGTAAATACTGTAGCTTCAAACTTACAGAGAGGCACTCTTGATAGCCTAAAGGTGGTGAAAAGGCTTGTCCTGGGAAAATAAGCAGCTTAGACTTATACTAGCTGAAGCGTTTCATCGACGTACTCAACAATGAAATCATGAATATAACTCTCCAATGCATAGCTCGGTACCCTGTTGGTGACTTTGCGATGATATGTGATCTTTCTGAGCCCATTAACCATAGGTCAATGGTCTACATGTGGTATGCTGGGTGCACAGCAGCAGACAGGAAAATGCTCCAGAGGGTCATCAAAACAGCCCAGAAAATCATCCGTTGCTCTCTGCCCAGCCTGGAGGACATTGCCTGCTCTCGCTACCTCAACAAAAACAAACAGACTCAGAGACAGTTTCTTCCCCAGAGCCATTACCACCCTAAACAGACACCGCACAAAAAACTGAAAAATTCTTGCAAAAACACTACCTCATACGAACGTAAAATGGTACTCATGTCTATGTTTCTTGCACATGTTGACTGCACTATGTTTACTGCTCACCTTGCACAATGTTGACTATTTTTTGCACTATGATGACCATTTTTTTGCTCCAAATGCATATGTTGACTATTTTTTGCACTATGATGCCTATTTTTGCAGCAAATTGCACAAACCTTTACGATACCAACTGTATTACGATACCAAACCGTATGTAACATCCTACATCCTGACATTTCTTGTGTAAATATTGTGTAAATTATAACTTATCCTCCTTATTTTATAACCTTCTGTATTCCTTTATCTTCTTGGCTTTTTTACCTCACTGTGAATGTGTGACACTGGAGTGTCATGCTCAATTTCGTTGTCACAATATGTTAACCCATTTTGTAATAATGACAATAAAGGTATATTCTATTCTATTCTGTTCTACATTGTCATTGATAACAAGGTAGTAAACACAATTAACAGTACGATTAGACGTGGCATGTGATCAAGACTAAAAATATAAAAAGAATTTTAAAAAAAGTTAGAATGTATCGGGAAAATATCTACAAGGTAGGAGGCATGGTTTTCCTCTTGGAATTTTTGTATCAATCCAATCCGCAGGTCAAGAGGCTGCAAGGGATGTTGCCATAACAAATATAGGTCTTTCATAAGAACTTATCCGATACCCATACTTTTTGCTTGGAAATGTTAATATCCCCTACGGGGATGAATAAAGTATTTATCTATATCTATCTATTTGTCTGTCTGTCTGTCTGTCTATCATCGAAGAATTGTCCTCTCCTTGAATCATTCATTGTAATTATGATAAACACAGCACACATACTGTAGGCACTAACATTTTATCATTTTTAATTAATAACTACAATACAAACTAGTTCTACTGCTTTAAAACAAAAGTCAGAGTCAAACCAAAAAAACTGCTTTGGAACAAAAGCACATCATCTCAACATGACCACTATATTTTCCATATATTTTGAAAATAAATTCAGTATTGCAAATAAAGTGTAAACACAATTGGATCAAGTTTGAAATTTAAAATGTATCCATAACCTTACGACCCACTGACATTATCATAGTGGTAATTTTAATGGGAAGACAGTAAATACGTCATGAACCGGAGAACCTAGAAGCAAAACGTTTCTCGTACAAGCTTTTTTTTACGGCAATGGGGAAATCATGCACATTAACACAAACGCCAGTGATTCGGCAATCGCTGGGCAGAAGAAGAAAGACAGCAGTCTGACGTGGAACAACAGGAAGCAAAAAAACAATGAAATCGATACCAGTTACACGAGCCGATACCGGACAGATGGTGTAGATACCGGACAGAACGGGACTGACAGATATAGGAAACTGGAGACAGATAACAGACAAAACGAGATACACGGGAACGATACCAGACACTGGAGACCGGAACCTGATAGCAAAACATGACAAAACAGACGGGATCAATACCGGACAGGATACACAAACAGGAAACCGGACAGAGTCAAAACACACGTCAACATGAGGAAAATGAAGAAACCTTGAGAAAGGACCTCACATGAGTTAATCCCTCTTCCAGGATGACCAGGCTGCAACAGATGTTGCCATAACAAATATAGGTCTTTCATAAGTCAAAAAATATAAGTCTTTTAAGCATAGATTTAAACAGTTCCACTGAGGTTGCAGAGCATTCCACAGCACCGGGGCCTGGATGGAGAACACTCTCGAACCTGCGGTTACCAATGCCTTTCTCATCAGATCAGAATCTTGTGTGTTTAGTTACTCGATATGATACTGTTTTTTTTTTACTGGATTTTTGCTGTAGTTCCACGAATTGCAGATATGCTAAAGGGAGAAGCAAAAATACAACCATGGAAATGAAGCCTGCAATTATCAAAAAATACGAAGACACACGCATCGCTAGCCCCACTCGCAATGCCTTTCATTTGGTTCAGTCCAGAATTTGGTGTCCTTCGTAAAAAGCTAGCTACTTTGATAAAATACATTTTTTTTCTGTATTAGCTATGGGTCCAAGGCAGTGATGGTAAAAGAAGAAGCAAAAACACAACGATCAAAAAGTTGTCAAAAAAGACAAAGAAAGCGCATGCATCACTACCCTCGCCTACAATGCCCTTTCCCCTGGTTTAGTTCAGACCATAATCCATATAATTTAGCTCCTCTTCCAGTCAAAGTCAGCAACTGTCCAGTTCTCGGATGTCGGAAAGATTATCACGAAAAGATTTTGTGTCGTGTGGGACGTACTGTAAGTGATTTTTTTGTCCCTTTTCATGCTGCGAAGTGGGTACTTCACCATGATAACGGGACCATTTATGACGCACTCAGCCATGAGAGTGCTACAACCAGATCAAAATCATCAAAATGGCATCACACTCTTTTTTGCCCCAAATTACAGGTTCTTCTGGTACATGCCCACTGCTGACTTGACATTTAGGCCCATGAGAACATTTACAAATGCCGCGTGATTTTTTTTTTAAAAAAATGTATCTTCGCCTGAATATATTTGGGTTATTCACGTCCCAAAGGCGACTCACTGGCGTCACTGTCCCATTCAGCTTTCAGCAAAAATGTTATCAATAAACTTCTGATACACGCACCTTGAATGGCATCTTCAAAATAAGTCTTAGCTGCTGTTAGAATAGAATAGAATAGAATAGAATAGAATAGAATAGAATAGAATAGAATAGAATAGAATAGAATTGAATGGTCTTTTTTATCATTGATTTTAACTTTGTGAAACTGGTTCTCAAAAAATATTCGGAATTCCCATCCGAACAACGGACCAGATTTAATGTCTTATGTTAAAGCTAAAAAGGTTTAGATACATGCTCATGGATGTACCGTAAATTCCGGACTATAAGCCGCTACTTTTTTCCCAAATGTTCAGCCCTGCGGCTTATTCAGTGAAGCGGCCAATTTATGACATTTTTCTAACGGTAAGATAGTTTACGTTCGAATTGTATGTATGACAAAGGTTCTTTCCTATAATGAGGAAGACGCCCTTGATGGTGACAGTTATAAGGAGAAAGATGAGAGCGGTTTACCGTGAATTTTGCAATTGCGGTACGGCTATTTTTAATAGCTATGCTTCATGCGTAACGAGCGTGTTAGGAGTAGCGTGGTGGTACCTTTCACAGGCACGATTTGGGATGAAAGTTATATAATTATTATTAAAACTTTGAAAACTCTCTCGGAGTACCGTCTTTCTTTGTAAATATGTGTAACCATGAATAATATGTATTTGCAACTATATATTTTTGTAATGTATTTATTTTAGAGACTTATTGTGATATGTTTTCTACGTTGAATCAAAAAGAAGGGGCGGAGCAAACGCGGGCTGACGGGAAGTGGGGTGAAGCTGAATTAAATCTGTTTGTTGTTGCAGCGGACAATAGTAGATATTTATTTTTCCCACCCTTAACTTTGGAAATATACATTCCTTTCATTGGATTACTTTTAACGGGACCCGGACTTTAAAAGTCTGCATTAAATTGTAACTACCGGTATCATTTTCTGTTCATGTTGCCGACTGTGGAGATTGCATTGTGTACTATACCTGTAGTCACGATCGCGGCACCTAAAGTCAGATTCAGGATAAATTTGTGATTGTGTTACATGTTTCAATGTGGGCATGTGCGGCCTATATAGAGGTGCGGCTTGTGTAAGGACAAAACCAGTAAAACCTGTAAAATGTGGTGTGTGCGGCTTATAATGAGGTGCGCTCTATAGTCCGGATATTACGGTAGTTAAAAGTTGAGAAGTATTAAGAATACTACAACATCAAAGGAGCTGTACGTAATTTGAAACTATGTTACTCTTTATAGTCTGTACAGCCCTTTGAGACGTCTTGTGATTAAGGGCTATACAAAAAAACATGACTTGACCTGTTTCTTTTTGTTGCACTTCAAGTGTAGGATAAATCCATGGCTGGTGAGGTGCAATAAATATCATAAGGTTTCTTTAACATAACTACCTTTATGTTCTTCTCTATTTAAGCAACTAGAATACTGCTCAGAACCTTTCAAATTATTTGACATACAAATAATTTTACGATAGTTACTTTCCCTCGTAACTTGTTACTTTTACTATAGAGGTAACTCAGTTACTGACTTAGTTATTCTTTGGAAGAAGTAGTGAGTCACTACAACTAATTATTTTTTTAAGTATTGTGCTCACCACTGTAGTGTGGTAATCATTTCCATGTAAAGCTCACAAGAATGCTTTTGTGCTAAAGATTGAGAGATCAGGACCTCCTTTTGGAGACTTTGAATCTATTTAAAAGCTGTAATAGATGCTTAATAAAAGAAAAGCTTTGCTGTGGTTAGCATCCTTTATTGCAAAAGCTATGTTTAGTCAAATTTGAACAGGAATCATTCTGGTTTGTTATCGTTGAAAATGCAAGGAATATGTTTGAGTTAGTGGGTCGCACACTCAAAATAATTTTAAAAGTAATGCTCCGTTTTAAAACGTAGAAATATCAAGGTTTACTTCTAATCTATGTGCATAGCACCATATATCTAAAAGCTCAAATGTTGACAGCTTGGCGATCTCTCTATAAAGCAAATTAGCATTTGTAAGATTTTAAGTCAATGAAATCTGACAACCGTCTGCCCAAAGTGGAAGATGATCAGCCCACTCAAAAGAATGATTACCAACAAAAGCGGACACATATCTTTTAATCAATACAAAAGCTTCACCCTAGGGCTGACATGGCTTACCACTACCGGAACGCTCTAGCATGCTAATTAAAAAGAAACTCGCTCCATGCATCTCCACCCGCTTTACACATTCACTCTCGCTGTCCAGAGTGTTTTAGGCTAGTTCTTTTTCCACTGTGACACTGTGCTGCTGCGTGAAGAAATAATTATAGCTGTCATTAGTGATTCTGTTTAATTGGAAGTTAGCGATCCCTCAACTGGGTGACCTACAAAAGCAGACACTGCAGTTATGATTGACTTCACTTCACTTTGACACCTAATGAGTAGCTGTCAGTCTGTCTGTCCGCCCTTCTGTCCGTCCGTACGTCCGTCTGTCTATGAAACTTGAATAATTGTTGATAAGTGGTTTACAGATTCAGGATTTTTAATAGAGGTGGATAAATTCAGGTGTCACCCCAGGTATGTTTCGACCATCTCACACAGGGATTGCATATCGCGCATTTCTGCTTGAAGATGTTTTTTGGCTCGTCTGATCTTTGGTTGCCATGTTTTTGCAAGCCTTGCAACCATTGTTTGGAGTTGCCTACTTTGCCCTCAAGAGGCTGCACAGGATTTCTCTACCTGGCGCCCATATGGTGTGCATGCCTTAGTGCAGGTTTAACCCACATTTTTTTCCGTTCGGCTCGTCAATTTTAGAGCCATGGCTGCCGTGACACTTTGTTATTCCTGTTAGAAATGTGTAATACCATAAGAATGTTTTGGCACCAATGATCCTGTACATACGAGTGACCCAGATTAATACATTTTATAATCATGGAGCATTTCATCTTATCTCATCTCATTAGCTGCACCGCTTATCCTCAGTAGGGTTGCAGGGGTGCTGCAGCCCATCCCAGCAATCATCGGGCAGTGGGCAGGGGACACCCTGAACTGGTTGCCAGCCAATCGCAGGGCACACAGGGACAGACAACTCGCTCGCTCATTCACACCTAGGGACAATTTGGACCGGCCAATCAACCTGAAATGCATGTCTTTGGAATGTGGGAGGAAACCCACGCAAGCACGGGGAGAACATACAAACTCCGCACAGTAAGTCCGGTAGCTGGATTTGAACCCACACAGGAGGTTCTCAAGACCTTAGAACTGTGCCGCACACGCGCTAACCACTGCGCCGCTGTGCTGCCTCATGGAGCATCATTTCATCTAAATTAATACATAGCAGTGTAATGTCTGTTGCTTTTGTTGCTGATGCTTGTGTTCAAGCATGGTCACACATGGATCTTATTTGTGCGATCAGAACCCATTCAGCACAAAAGGAGGGGGGATTTGACCCTAAAACACGCCCTGCTGTCTGCTGAGGATGTAGACAACCAGGTTGCTTGCTTCGTTGCTGCTCAGGGATAGTGAAGCAGCAAATGAAAAAGGGTCCGTGTAGACTGGACTACGCGGACCCCTCCCCTGTACTGGGAAATGCAACCTGCACACAGAGAACTTCCAGGTCCACAGGAAGAAGGTTCAGCTTTTGTTGCTGTCACTTGTGTTCACGCATGGTCCCTTTAAGAAAAGATGTGTTGCAAGGAAAGGGGGAGGCGACAGTTGCAGGAGCTTTTTGCATGAACGGTGTGAGTTTGACCAACAGCAGCTCTTGTGTGAATATTTATACAACTTGTTATTATGTTATTAAACTGGCTATGACTTAATCAGCAACTGCGTTCATCATTGATCATCAAGGAGCATTACGATAGCCGCGAATGTTTTAATTACAATCACAAAGTCTGTGCAATATGACTTTGTTGTTATCTGTTGAAGATGAGTGGCCTCTGTAATGAGACCTCTGTACATCCGAGAGCTGTCTTTCAGCTGGCTCAGTCATTCCACCCAACCCAAAGGCATCGGTTCTTTGGCTATAATGAATACGATAGGTAAACGAAAAACAAATGTCGGGTCCATTCTTCTTGACATCCAGTTTGAAGCATGGGTTGTTGATAGGTGAACCAGAAAACAAGTTTTCTGTTCTTTCTATCTGTGCTTGTAAACAAAAAAGCCCAACAAAAATGGAAAATGGGAAAAAAAGGGAAAACGTAGACCTGACGAAACGAAGGCTTTCGTGGTCCAATAATCCAATAGGGAACAAAACAGAAAGGAAATGTCTTGGGGGTAAGGTGTGTTCTTCAGGTCCCGTCCAAAAGAAAAAAAGAAAACAAAAGTATGGTGGTGGTGTAAGAAAAATTATAGTTTGATTTTAGTTTGAATGTGCCTTTGTATGATGTTATCCTCAAAAGTGGCTTAACGAACCCAAAGAATATATCGAGGTGATGTTTGTATTCTTGCAACAATTGTATCCTCTTGGGGCCTGCTAACTATTAACAGAGATGACCTTTGTTTTGGTGCGGGGAAGAGCTTTAAATTGTATTCACTTGGGGTCTACTAGCTAGTAATCAAAATAGCCTTCACTTTAGTGCCGGGAAGCCCGCTCAAGAGCTTGCCTCACATATATTACTTTCTACTTACAGTGCACATTGTATCCTTTATGTTACAAAGTTTCACTATCCTTCTTGCTCAGTATTATGCTCACACGCAATCTAGAGACCAGCATTATTCACTCAATTCAAACATGTGTTTTCTGTCTAAACCAATCAGATTATTTTCTTGTATTCATAAGACCTCGCTTAAGCCATTCAGATGAGTTGTTCTATGCATGTGTTTTCCAATAAATCAGCCTCTAGCCATAGGCCTGAGCCGATTTCGAAAGCACACGCCTCCAATGGAAAGGCTATCAGAAACTTAATCTCCGATTTATAGAGTGGGTTCTTTCTTTATTCTCATACGATCTCAAGTTTTAACCTTGACAGTGGTTGCTGTGGCATGCCTCAAATGCCATACAGTAGGAAAACAAACCTGCAGAGATACCGGTATATATACACCTTATAGGGTCACAAAGACATACAAAGGTTATCTCGAAGTGTGTAAGCACAATAGGAACATTCAGTATTTAAAGCACTGTCTCCGTGGTCATCTGGGACTCAAAAAACAGTTTTTCTGTATATAACTTTCGTTTTATGTTAGGCATTTATTACATTTGTGGAGTAAATTATACTTTTCAAAAGAAAAGTGAAAAAATATAGAGCAACTTGTGAGCATCTTAGATCAAAGCACACAGTTATTAAAAATGTCTATGCCATTCTGGAACAGTTTGGTGGCCGAATAGCAGTGTCCCCATTCAAAACCGCAAGGTTCAAACTATCCATCCATCGATCCATTATCTGTATCGCTTATCCTCATTAGGGTCGCGGGGGTGCCGGAGCCCACCCCAGCTATGGGCAGTGGGAAGGGGACACCCTGAACTGGTCGCCAACCAGTTGCAGGGCACATAGAGACAGACAATTCACTTGCTCATTCACACCTACCAACAATTTGGATGGCTAGTTAACCCGACATGCATGTTTTTGGAATGTGGGATAAAACCGGAGTGCCCGGAGGAAACCCACGCAAGCATGGGGAGAACATGCAAACTCCGTACAGGAGGAATCGATCCCATGACCTCAGAACTGTACCGTAGACACGCTAACCACTGCCCCACCGTGCTGCCCAGGTTCAAACTAAAGTCTTACAAAAAAGGTTTTCATTCATTATCCGCTTGCTATTAGGTCACCCAAAAGCTCGTGAAATAAGTAACAACATCATCGAAAATGGGATCTCAAATGGCCTATCCTTAGAGCAATAAATCAAATTATATGGGCTAACATTACATATTTTATTCAAGTAAAAATTTAATTTGTCTAGCCCCAAAATGAGGCTTTCTCCCATTTTGATTTTTTTGTCCTGGAGCCAGAGATGGCAGCCTGTGCCAATTTATGAAGACAAAAGCTACTTCCCAAATGATTATATTTTTAGAACTATAAAAATAATGGATTATACAGCATGTGAGATGCAGTTTTGCACACCACAAAAAGTTGGAGTTCATTTGGTATTCCAGTGGATGAATAGGATTCTGTACCAAAATATTCATTTGCCTGTCTGGAAAGTTTCATAAGCAATAAAAATTGACTATTACTGCAGCAGTACTGAACAATGAGATATTGTGCAAATGATGCAAAGCTGTGAAGCAATATAAAATGATTTGTAGTGCAGTAATTATGATAGTAATTATAATGTCCCTGCTGATGATGTGGATCCTGGTTTCTATGGCTCTGGTGCTTATGGCCTGTTCTTTTGCTTCAATGATCAGGCATCTCTGCTGTCTGTCACTCTTGCATTTTCAAGCCACTGGTAGGATTTCTTGAAGACAGCTATCTACTGTATCTATCTATCTATCTATCTATCTATCTATCTATCTATCTATCTATCTATCTATCTATCTATCTATCTATCTATCTATCTATCTATCTATCTATCTATCTATCTATCTATCTATCTATCTATCTATCTATCTATCTATCTATCTATCTATCTATCTATCTATCTATCTATCTATCTATCTATCTATCTATCTATCTATCTATCTATCTATCTATCTATCTATCTATCTATCTATCTATCTATTTATCTATCTATCTATCTATCTATCTATCTATCTATCTATCTATCTATATCTAGTGTAGTTAGTAACTGAGTTAGTAACTGAATTACTTTATCATAAAAGTAACTAGTTACCAAGGAAAGTAAATAGTTTCTTTATTTTAAAAAAAGATGTTGTACGTGTCAAAAAATTTTACATTTTCTGGGCAGTATTCGATTGAGTCTTTTGAATAAAGGAGAACAGACAGTTGTGTTATAGACCATTGTAATGTGTTTTGCACCTCACCAACAACAGATTTATTGTACACTTGAAGCGCAATAAATTTAAACAGTATTCCTTGTAGTAAAATAACAATCAGCAGTAAACAATATACTGTAAAGTGAGTTTGATAGATTAAATGGAGAGAAAAGAGAAATGAAAGAAAAGTACAATAACAAAGACAAAATAGAAAAAATCAAAGAAAAAATAATACATTTCCCATCTTTATAGAAACACATTAACACTGAAAAACACGAGAAACAAAACGAAATTGAATTATACATGTACAAAAAAAGAGATAAAATACAAAACAATTTTAACCCTTTTTTCAACAAATATAAAGTCAATGATACAGAATACCCCAAAAATAGCATATTTACCGACCATGAGAGAAAAAAGGCTTTCGGAGGGAATAGCTATTGATTGGTAAGTAGCCGTATCTCTTGATTTACTTAGAGTTCGCTCACAGCGACGTTTCGTTGGCAAACAACACAGGTTGGATGCCGCGTAACTCAGCCCTCATTTGCCTTTTCTTTCGGCGCTTTGGTAAATGCTATATTTGTAGTCGCTATCAAACTAGGTGGTAGTTACTATTTGGAAGGTTGACATGATCCGAAAAGACAGGACGTAAACAACTCGGAGGGGAGCGGTAAACGGTGTCAGGGGCATGCCTCCGTTGTCGTTCTGCAGCAAAGGTAACCCACCGCTTTTGATCGTTAGTAACAATAACGGCGTTGTAATAGCGGAAAAAATAGCTAGTTAGAATACCCCGTTACTGAAAAAAATATCGCTGTTACGAAACGGCGTTATTTATAACATTGTTATTCCCAACACTGTATTTAATACATACGTAGCAGCTAGTAAATAGCAATCCACATTTTCTTCATCAATAAAGAGTTACGTTGCGACAACGTAGAGAAGTAGCAACTTCAGGCCCCTTAGTTGCCAATCGTAATCAATTTTGTTATCATTTTGTGTCACAGTCCCTCTGAAAATCTTTGAATAGGGAGAATCTCTTCAGCGCAAACACTCATCGGAGATCAGCAGTTACTTCTGTAACTCCTATTGGCTTTTCAAATAAACACACTTGATCTGCAAGATACATGTGAGAACAGGGCATGGCAACTCGGCTCCTCTTGGGCCCTTTCTCAAATATTTATGATCCTTCCTTCCTCCAACGTACCTTATTCGGCAGAAACCTGAAGACAAACCCATTACCCTTTCTTAGTTAGCATGCTTATAACTTGATTGCAGTCTAGATTGTATTTTGTCTTGTTATCCTCAATTTTGACCTGATATGATTTGTTAGAGGTACATTGTGTATTATTTGCACCTTCAAGTGGTAACACAAAATCATTCATTAAAAAAATCCATATTGATTGGGTAAATAAGAAAAAATGCATGAACTATCATAAAGCATGCATTTTAAAATACCGGTATTTGAGAAATTTGTTTTGCTTTAACATAGCATGAGGCTCACATAGAGCAAGCTGACATGATTGTCTGCCATCTAGCTGCTATGGGTACCCCCCAAAAGCCAAAATAATTGTGAAAGGATGGGGGGGGGTAGAAAAATGTTGCAGTTTGGCCACTGAGTCTCCGTAGTTGTATTCTTCCTTTTGCTTTGTTGCACTCGTTTTCAGTTGCTCTACACAAAACAGTGACATCTTGAAGTCAAGTCAAGTAATTTTTATTTGAATAGCTCTTAATCACAAGGAGTCTCAAAGGGCTGCACAGATCAAAGACTATTGCAAACTACAGACGATTATTAGAACATCCCCTGATCTCAAACCTACCTGAGGGCAAGGAAAAACTCAAAAACCTCAACATCAGGAAAATGAGGAAATCTTGAGAAGGGACTGCACATTAGGTAATCCTCCTTCCAAAATGACCAGGCTGCAATGAATGTGTCACAAGCCAGAGACGGAGACAGGACCCAATAGCGTTCGTTAAACTCAGTTTTATTGAAATAGAGCAGTGCTTACTTCCACAATCCGATGATCGTCGGACACGGGTGGCTGATGGCAGCGAGGATAGTCGTGGGTGGCAGGAAAGCTGGTCGGTAGCCTGGACAGGGAAGCAAGGCGAGTCCAGAAAAAGGTCGGCAACAAGTATCAGGCAGGAAACAGGGCAAAACAGGTCAATGCCCGGGACGGAAGAGCAGGGCAGAAACGGGTCCAGAAACAGGTCGGTAACGGGTAACAGGCAGGAGAAAACAGAGCAGGATATTGTCGGAGGGTACGGTGCTTGCTTAGCAAAAGCGCAGGACGGTCTGACGGCTTCCTCTTGGAAGCCGGGGGTTTAAAAAGAGTCCATGAACCAATCAGCGCTCAAGGCTGTTGGCGCCAACAGGGAAGCCGCAGGTGTCCCGAATCAGTAATCATGACAGAATGTTGCAATAACAAATAATACATAGATATTGTCAACAGGAAATATAGGTCATTCATAAGATAGAGAATATAGGTCATAAGTTATAAAATAGAAGTCTGTTTTAAGCCTGGACTTAAACAGTTCCACTGAGGTTTCAGATCGAATCTCAGGGGGCGGAGCATTCCACAGCACCGGGGCCCGAATGGAAATCGCTCTCGAACCTGTGGATCTCTTCTTGGGATCACTAGTAGACTAGCTTCGGACCGGAACATAGGGGGAAATTAAATCTGAAAGAAATGAGGGAGAAAGTCCAAGTGCAATTCTGTATTGTCTTCAAGTATTACACTTTAAGGTTATTAAAGTCACCCCACGTTCAGAAATTTGACATTTTTGAACAACTAAATATTAGTATACCTTTGATAAAAGATTGTGGCATCAGCAAACTGACATTGGCTCATGCAGGCGCAGTTCACCGAGGTTTCTTGTAAGGTCTAATACAACAATGACACTACAGTGTAGCAAGTCGTGTCTGTATTTTGCCCTCTGCTTCCCATTATGGATATTATTATGCAGATGTTCCTCATTTTGGGTAAACAAGCCCTTCTACTACTGATCGACCACTCCACCGTGACATTTCGAATTGTGTAGTGGAGGTTCAACTCACACTCCAAAATGTCCAAGCCGTTGAAGCATCAATTCAGATTCGCCTCAAAAGAACATCTTCAGAATCATGTCGATGCCACTCTGGCCTGTTTTCAAGAGAATCTTATTGATATTGTAACTGGGACGCGCATCAACCATCGAGCAGGCTGAAATACAGTGTGGCTGGACTAACCAGGACGCAGATGTTTTCTCTTCAGCATCTAGTTCTTAATATTTACAGAGTCTTAGAAGACAAATTTTTAATGTATTTTTTACACCATTGGTGTATAAAATCAAACGCATTTTTTGTAAAGTAAAAACATCCATGCATTGAATAAAAAACAAATGTCCCACGTGTACAAAAATACATAATTGAGAATTATGAAAACAGGTTTAGGGAGGGCAAAAGCGTCCAAGGACAACTAATCAAATAATTTTTGTCATTTTGCCCATACATTTATTATTGTATGAGCAACCAGTCAATGGCGTCCCCTAACCACTGCTCTAAGTCAGCTGGGATGGACTCTAGCAAGAGGTCTAGGGTTCAATTCAAGCTACTGGCCTGCCCGTGCGGAGTTTTCATTTTTTTTTGCAGTGCCTGCGCGGGTTTCCTCCAAGCACTCCGGTTTCCTCCTACTTTGCAAAAGCATGCATGGTGGGTTAATTGGCGGATCCAAATTGTCTCTAGGTATGAATGAGCGTGTCAATGGTTGTATGTCTCTGTGTGCCCAGTAACTGGCTGGCAGGCAGTTCAGGATGTCTTGTGCCTACTGCCTGAAGATAGCTGGGATGAGCTCTGGAACCCCTGTGACTCTAGTGAGGATAAGCGGTGCAGAAAGTAGATGGATGGATGGATATTCTTAAGGCTTTGGCACTGCTGAACAGTAAGTATGGGAATGATTCAAATATGATAAATCACCACTACATGACAGGAATGTGTAAAGTTGGCTGTTTTTGGTTGTGTATTTCTCAGACTTCCATGCTATGAAATTAACCTGTTTTAATTTTCCTAATACAAAAACAATCATCACACACACACACATAGTCACGTTTCAAAGATCAGTCTAATTCCATTATTTGTAAATACGTTTTTCAATCTTATTTCCTTTTAATGTGAAGTCGCACTCATGTGTGACTTCATTTCCTGTTTATGTGTGACGTCAATAAACCACGCCTACTGACCGGATGTTTTCAGTTCGCCCGGAGCAGTCGACCAAGTTGGCTGTGCGGGGCGGGCTGAGGCATCCACGATGCAGATTTAAAACCTCAATAAGTGTTTTTATCTGAATAATTCTGCCAACAGAGAGTTTGTATCTTGAATATCTCTCACAAATGGCATTGATCATCAAGGAGCCTCCACTTCTTCTTGTTGCTCTGCTTCCTTCATCCAGCGATTGAGAGTGTGCAAAATCATGTGATCGTGTTACTGAATTGTTTTTGCCAGTTCATGCATCATTCATGCATGATTTCAATGTTCTTGCAATCAAATATTATTTTACAGGTGTGGAGCAAATAAGCCCATCACAAAATTGACTCCCAAGTGACTCTGAACTTTGGAATGGATGGATTGACTGCGTCGTCTTTTGGACGGTTCTCGAAAGTACCATTTCACCATGTACCATAATGAAATCTGATAACATTAAGTTTTGAATGTAAATAAAACATCTCAGGCTATGTATTGATAAAATAATGTTCTAACCGTACGTAATTATGTCGACTTCTTTAGTTTTCTAACAAGTTTAGCAGCTTCAAAACCGTCACCCGATACTGCTAGTACCAGATATCTAAGACCACGCCCATAGAGGCATGATCTGGTCAAGCATCCCTGGTCCATATAAAAAGAGGATCTGATCAATAGCTAGCTCTCTTTTCTAATGTCTTGCATGACGGCCACCCCAGGCGGCCTTGCAGGCCTGCACTGCGACCTTGAGTACAGTACTAAGCCACACATTGAGACCATATGGAGCACATGACCAAATCTCTCTGCAACAACAAGTAAGAGGACGGTTTCAGGATTAACACCATGTTTGCTGGTTCTTGGGAATCAGCGTGTTTTTTTTTGTACAAGGGAATCCCCCCAAAACGAATAGCATTAGAGTGGGAAACTTTAATTTTGTGCTACTTTCAGCGGTTTTAAAATTCCCATAATTTCCGGCGCCTTCCCCTCCCTTTTTCCCCCTACTATTAATTATCTGTGTTAATAAATTATGTGTGTTATTTTAATTGGCCTGGTTCATTTCTGGGGATTAGTAATTCATACTAGAACTCAAAAGAACTCAAGTTATAACGCAATTTAAATTGTTATCAGTGTAGGAAATTCTAGCATCTTTCAGAAAAATTAAAATATTTATGATGGAGCACAAGCAACACCTAAAGGCAAATTTGTTGACTGGTTGCAGTAAAGAATAATTTGTTTAACTATTTTCAAAATTAAAGATATAAAAATCCTTACACAACCAAAGTGCCCTTATGTTTATGGAAAGCGTTATTTATCTGTATATAGTGGACCTAACACGAATGCAAAGCAAAAGAGCACCGAAGTGAGAGTTATGCTCAAAATGCATCCTTTTGTTAAGGATTTTGGAAGAGCCACTAATGCAGAGACCTAGCTCAAATTATGTCAGCCTGATCGAGTGTGTTCTTTCATGTCCACTGTCGACCAAGATGGCATCTCGGCGATGCTCACACCGACTAATGTCATCTCAGTGTTGCCCACACCGACCAATTTTGCTCCCACGAGTATATTGTATTCACAGGTCAAGGTCAAGCCGGACATCTGTATTCTGTATCTTCTTGGGAGGCCAGTTTAAATGCATTCAGCACAGAAACACACCCACACACACATGGTATTGCATTCTAATCACACTACAAAACAACAAGCTCCTTTAAACTTGTACTCAATTTTGTTGACATACTTCCGTAAAGCTTTTGTTTGTGTAATAAAGAAGCTATCTTTGGAACAGTTTGGCTCAAGTGAGGCTCTCTATGACTTAGATGTTACATTTTAAGAATATTCTTCACACTTATTTGGTAATCAAACATTTACATGAATTCCATTTCACCATCACACTCATTCATCGATCGTACATTTACATCAATTAGATTTTATCATCACGAAATCATAATGGAAATGAGATTTTATTTGTTTATTCAAGTATCTATCTATCTATCTATCTATCTATCTATCTATCTATCTATCTATCTATCTATCTATCTATCTATCTATCTATCTATCTATCTATCTATCTATCTATCTATCTATCTATCTATCTATCTATCTATCTATCCATCTATCTATCTATCTATCTATCTATCCATCTATCTATCTATCTATCTATCTATCTATTTATTTTTCCTTTCTTGTCCTTTCAATCAGATGTTATGCTGTTTAATCATTTATAAAGAATGAGGAAGAATGCAAAAGTCTGTATGTTAAGGTTTTTTAGTTTTTCCTTGCCTGCATGTTGGTTTCAGATCAGGGGATGGTATAATTGTGGCCTGTGTAGTCTTTTGTAATATTTTTTGATTACGGGCTATAAAAATAAATGTGACTTGACTATTTAAATTTTGGACAATTTTTATAATAAGTCACGTCCTCAAAGATGAAAACAGCGTAATAAAAACATTATATACATGCTTTGCATCACCCGGTTTTGGTTGCACTACGCAATAGAGCCATATCTAATTTTTCTCATGCTCAGTTTATTTGAGTTTTTCCTTGCCCTTATGTAGGTTTCAGATCCAGGGATTTTGTAATGGGGATCTGTGCATTACTTTGAGACTTTTGGTAGTTAATGGGCGATAAAAATAAATGTGACTTCACTCCGGAACTGCAATCTAACAAGCTCAAAACTGTGAGAATGAACTCAACTCTTCAATGTTATTGTTTATAATCAGCATGGCTCTAAATTCTGCAGTCGTTAACACATGACAGTACTCTGACAACAGTTTGACCTAGCTTGGTTTTCAGGACTCCCTTGAAGGCTGTGTGCGTGACATGGACTTCATTTGAATAATAGAGGTAATGTATTGCGTTTTTCATGCGTCAAGCACATGTGAATTGTGATTACTTATTAATTGTGTCTTTAAATTGACAAAGGAAAAAGAGTGTTTAAAATAAGTTATGCAAATATACCAAAGGATCTCGAATTCCCTATTCTAAAACAGTTTTAATTAAAATGTGATGGATGAACACATAGGATAAAAGAAATCTGATAGGTGAATAAAAGGAGCCTGTTGAAAGAAAAGCCAGATGTTTTAAAAGAGTGGGGTAAAGGTTTTTTTTGTGTTTTTCAAGGGTAATTGATATTCTATTCAAATTTGATTTTCTGCAGGATTGTGCAAACACCATATCACATGTTTTGCCAAAAGCCACTTTTGTCAGGAAACGAACCGGGAAGCAGGAAGTCGGAACTTATATGCGTAGACGATCTGTCACTTTAATTAGGAAATAAAAGTTGTCCAACACACAAACGGACCAAAGACAAAACAAAACAGGTTTAAAGGCCATCAAAATTACAAACTAGGCATTACTCAGATCAAACAGGCATTAACAGGTCTTCAACATCGTAAAGCAATGGTCTGGCAACGGGCAGTCCCAAAAGGAGGGTTTAAGTACTCCACAAGCAATCAGTTCAATGCGTCTCAGCCGGTGTCAAGGGGCGGGGCTAGCTGGATGCCATGACAACCGTGCAGGACATGACAACTTTGGCTGAAATGTGTGGTAACTACAAAACTACTCCTGCTAAAAGATGTGGACGAAAGGACTCGTCGTTCAAGTTTGACTGATCAAATAACTTTAGTGTCATTTAGTCGTTCGGGGCTTTGAGTTCAAGCAGGGCGAGTGACATCCAAGCACCAGCAAATGGAATAAACACTTTGTGAAAGACACTCCTGCCCTTTACTGTTGTAAAATTGGATTTGGACTGTAAAGGCAGATAATCTGCACATTTTAATTAGTAACATAAAGGCAAGGCCATACTAGGAATTTCAAAGCAAAAATATGTTTTATATAGCAACATTAGTCAAAACAAGGCATTTTGCACTTGTGAATAAATTTTACTAAGGAAGCAATAGCCAACACTTTTAATCGATGTGTGCGTTTGGCCAAAATACCCCTTGCGTCTGCTAAAAGTGAAATCAAGGTGGCTCAGGGCTCATTTAACGAACAATCCAGCATAGTGTAGTGTGCCCTGGGGTAGCAGTTATAGATCTTCTCAATGTACCCCTTGTTTTCTAAGACGCCTCGCTTTAGAAACAGACAGTAATTATCCAGGCAGGGAATAGTTGGATTAAGATCAGAATATTGCTGATATTTGGGTAATGTAAGGTCATGGAAACATGCACAGAAATCCGAATACACTCACATTTATGTTATCCTACAAAGGGTTCATGTTGAGTTCTCGTTTCTACTTCATTATGATCCTGGAAAGTCCCTTTTTTGTTTTGTTTTTTTATTGTAATTTTTTATTATGTTTTCCTAAAACATAGTTATGGTAGATATTGCCAGGTACTGAAAGTTTGTTTTGTTTTGTTTTTTAAAAAAGGGCCAAAAATAATCACTTAAAACATTATTTCTGACCCGTTCATGGACATTTATTTTTTAAATCCAGGTGGCCTGTATGATACCTGGACAATAAAGCTTGCCAACATCATTTTTGCCATTCCATGTATTCCGTTACTCCCCAAGCCTGCACAAAATTTAGTAATTTTATTCATATTTAGTTTATTTTGTCTTTTATTAGCATATTTGGTATTGGAGTAATCCAAAAGTAATTGAAAGTAATCAAGTTAAAGTAACCCTACCCAACCCTGATCGTCTTTGCCACCAGACTAAGCCCCACCCACCAGATACGTCGCAATGTTTACAAACAAATGAAAGGGTCTATTGGCACTTCACAATTCAGAGGTTTCGGGTTCAATTCTTTCTACCGGCCACCTTATGTGGAGTTTGCATGTTCTTTCCGTGCCCTAGGGCATGCTGGTTTCCTCCCACACTCCAAGCACATGGCTCGGATAGGCCCAGCTCTGATCTCAATCTATTGCCAGCATTTTAAAATACCGAGGGATATGTAATAAAAAGCCAAAATTCCAGCACATCAAGAAGGATTCAAAGTGAGACAGTGGCTTTATGCAACATTTAACTAAAAATTAAATGGTTGCATACAATGTCTGAGCGTTCACACAAAGTCGGTGAGCAACGCTTGAAACAACAGTGAGCAACCATAATCCAAAGTGTGGCAAGATAATTCATTATCAAACATGTCCAAAACTTGACATCAAGTTACATTTTGCTGAGTTTCCGGCAATGCAAAATTATTTTTCTCTTTTGAACGAATTGTCTCATGTACTATTGCAAAGGTTGGACGGCCTACAAACGTCGTTTGTTCTTACAATTCTTTCACAAGATATCCATTTCTTTTTATTTCCTGATATATTTTGTCGCATAATAATAACATTTGTGGGGGCTTATTTAGTCGGTTGTAAGATACAGAACTGTACTAAATCACATTTTTTTGTGGAAGTACAATGTTGGCAACAAGATTCACTTGATATAACTGGAAATTATTTCAATGCAACACAAACTTTTGATATAAAGTTTTTTTCTACTTTTTTGTTACTTTTTCTTTTTGTTCTCTAATTACTTTTTCCTACATTTCTTTCTTTTCTTTTTTCTGGCTTTTTTTCAAAAATTGTCTTTCTTTTTTTCTCTTCCTTTTGTTTCTTTTTTTCTCAGCTTTTCACTACTTTTTCATTTTGGTATTTTTTTCTTTTTTGCTCTATACCCCCCTTCCTTTAAGTCATGTTGTGCATAATTTTACATAATATTTGGTCATGTTGGGATTAAAGAAGCAAAAACAACCTGAAGAGCCGTTTAGGACCCGAAAGAGCCTGTTCCTTTAGTGAGCCGAGCCGAAGAAGCCGGTTCTCTACTAACTTTACTCAATTTCGTTTTACTTCGACTCGAGCCGAAGAAGCCGGTTTTCTACTAACTTTACTCAATTTCGTTTTACTTCGACTCGACTTCAAAATACCGCATTTAGGACACAACGTCAGGGGAACCCGTGTATTTTTACATTCATGCACTGTAACTTTGACTTAAGTCGCTTCTTAATTAGTAATTTTGAGCCCTCATTTTTGTGCGCCGGCTAGATTTTATTGTGCGCCTAGAATGTGCGAGCAGTGCGCAATTGCGCACACGCGCAGCTTAGAGGGAACACTGGTTGCACATAATATGCCACATACCTGAGAATACCCTGGACTGCACCAAAAAACCTGTCTTATTTGGTGTGGCTGAGCCATGATTGGTGATGCTGTTACCTGAGGAGAATGATGACGTAAAAGCAAACTTGAAATACTCAGCGGACGGCAGTAAAGGCCAAGCTGAGAAAACAGTATCATGGTGACCTGTCGAAAGTGGTCACATCACACGGTGTGTGTCCAGCCACGCATTCGCTCTCACCTGTCACTGACACACGAACCAAATGTCAGCACTTTAAATACAATCCATTTAATGTGCTCTGTCATGCAGTGATGACTGCGGGACCTTTGCATGCATGTATCCCACCACCTCCCTGTGGATATGTCCAATTACGGACTGGCACTTTCTGGAAAAGGTCATCATTGAGTAGTGTGTTTGTGCATACAGTGTAGACCAGCATGACGTCCCCTGGCTTCTATTGTGAGGTTTTTGAATCTCTTCTTTGTGTGTCATTTAAAGCACAAAACGAGTATTATTGAATTGAATGGTCTTTTTTGTCATTAATAGCAATGTAGTGGGCATCGTTCTCAACAAAATTAGATAATAATAATAATACATTGTATTTTGAGACGCCTTTGAGGACACCCAAGGTCGTACATATAAGCAGGACACAACAATAATCCAAGAGGAAAACAAGCAAGTAATAAATAGCCGATAAAACACGTTAGAGTTAAAAGGGGCGGTATGTGAGGCAGATGGTCAATCAACGGCAAGCCTGAAGAGTTGAGTTTTGAGTCCCGATTTAAAGGTGGACAAGGTCGAAGAATTTCAGAGGTTGGGCGGCAATGAGTTCCAGAGCTGGGGGGCAGAGCGGCTGAAAGCTCTCCTCCCCGTGGAGCTGAGGCGGGCAAGGGGTATAGTGAGAATAGGGAGGAAGATCATCTGAGGGTGCAGGATGGCGTGGCAGTGTGAAGGCAGTCGGAGAGTTTGGGAGGGGCATGGTTATGAGTGGCCATGTAGGTTTTTGTGATTGATTCTTTGGTAGATATGCCACTTTATGTTAAACACATTCAAGACAAGAAAGAAGAATGGAAAATAAAACAAATAATGTCAGGATAGATAGGTGAACATTTTTACAAGGTAGTGCTTTGAGACCTATGTTCCCTCTAAGCTGCGCGCAGTGCGCAATTGCGCACTGCCTGCACATGCACGGCGCACAAGAAAATCTATCTGGCGCATAAACAACATCAACATAACGTATTAATTGATATCTAATATTAGACTTACCGTATTTTCCGCACTATAAGGCGCACCTAAAAGCCTTTATTTTTTTCAAAAGCTGACCATGCGCCTTATAATACAGCGCGGTTTGAACAAATTTTTTGACACTAATAACAAAAAACAAACAGTGTGAGGTTTGAACAACCCCTCTTGACAATCTCAACAGCAATCAAGCACATTCACAATATTATATTTCAATATGACGTTTAACAGCAAACACAATGTGAGGTTTGAACAATCCTTCTCGACAATCTTAATAGCAATCAAGCATATTCACAATTTCGTTATATAACATCTTTGTTAGTGTCAATAGATCCGTCCAGGCCAAAGTCGATTGTTTTTGGTCTGAACAAATCCACCGACACCAACAGCAGCAAAACAAACACGACAATTTCAACAGCAAACAAGCATATTCACAATTTTGTTATATCTGACAATATGACGTGACAATATGACGTTTTAACATTTTTCTTGACATTTACAACATAAATGAAACAATTTCAGAGTTATTATCTTTTAACAGTAGTTAACCAACGTGTAAAGGGCAACACTATTGTGAAAGGGCATAGCTCTGCCATCCCACCCTCCCAAGCAGCATCCTCCAGTCCTCTGTGTGGGCCTTATTTATGGATCAATATTAAGTCGCAAAGTCTTGCAACTAATGCAGCAGCCGCCGACTATATTTTCCCCCGAACGCAGTAGTCCGCGGTGTATGCTGGGATTTATTTACCATTTCATTGGCTAACCAATGTGTCAATCATCATTTGAATCGATCACTATTGGCTAAAGTTATTCGGAGGTAAAGGGGGCGGATCCTTTTTATCATTTACAGGCTGGCATAGGCTAAAGGGGCAAAACAAAGCCTGCAATTGGCCGAAAAAGATGAATGTGAATAGCAAGTTGGGTTGACGGCATAGAGTAAACAGTATTTTACTATTCTGTACTGTATTTGTAAATATTTTACTCTCCTGGATTTACTACACTCACGGATATAAGAGGACCCTGGTTGCACATGATTATTGAACACAACGACTTCGGTGAGCTACTCCGGCTATATATTTTCCCTGTATCTTGTTTCAGACTGAACTCGATGTTTCTGTTATAACCGATGCAGATAATGAATGGAATGGAGTGTCTATTTTTAAATTAAACTCAATTCCAAGTGTTTATTGTCATATGCACAGTAAAGTTGCGAGCGAAAAAGAAAATAGAAACTAAGGAATGGTTTGGCTTTCCTGAATCCCAAGACTTTAACCTTCCGAATGATGGAACGATGCATTTGAGTGACATCGTACGGACACCGCATCCGCACGTGTCTACGACACGTATTTGCTTCTTTGCAAGCTTTGGGAATGTTAAGGGGGTAATCAGTTTGACTGAACTATCTGACTGTTTTGTCCACGTTCCCATTGTAGCGCCTTATAATCCGGTGCGTCTTATGTATGTCAAATATAGGACACAAAAACAATTTTTTCGGGGTGCGCCCTATAACCCGGTGCGCCTTATAGTACGGAAAATACGGTAATTTAATCTAATTAATTCGCCCAACAATATTGTTTTTTTGTTCCTCACTCAGTGAGTGACAGGTGTCTAGCCAATGATACGATACAGTTCACTTACGATACAAAGCCAATCATAGCATTGACAGTGCTTGCGTCTGCGCCCCGCCTACATGCGCTGTGCAGGTTAGCTAGCAGGTTAATAAATGCTATTATAAACCCCGCATCATGGCAAAACGAACAGGTAGCGACACATCCACTCAGCAAGCCACTGTAAAAAAGAAATACAGGTCTTTTAAGATGGAATGGTTGACAGAGTATGTGCAAATGGAAGAAAAAGCGGTGAAATTGGGTGAGATTTTTTTCTTTTTCAAGTGATAAAGGTCTACTCTGCAAAACAATGTATTTCGGTTTTCATATTTCCATAGCATTATTACTGCAGTATTCTATGAAATGAAATGATCTGCATTTATATAGCGCTTTTCAAGTCAATGACTTCCCAAAGCGCTTTACATTGTGCTTCACATTTCCCAATAGCGGCCGTGATCTGTGCAGCCATGTAAGGCGCTAACCTGCTTATTGGGGGTATTGGGGGTTCAGTGTCTTACCCAAGGACACTTCGGCATGTAACACGGACAAGCCGGGATTCGAACTGGGATCCCTTAATCCTAAAACGATCGCTCTACCTCCTGAGCTACTGCCGCCCCTAGCAGTATTTTCGTAGTAGTATTTTCGTAGGGGATGTGGTATTTTTATAGTTGTAATTTGGTCGTAATATTGTAGTTGTATTTCTGTAGTGTTACAGTAGTATTTCCATTGAAGTATTTCTGGAGTATTTTTTTAAGTATTTCTTTAGTAATTTTTCTGTCATATAGTATTCTTGCAGTATTATTTCTGAAGTGTTTTGGTAATGTTTCCATAGTAGTCTTTCTGTAGTATTTTCGGTAGTATTGCTTGCACAAATCATTGTGCAAAATGTGAATGTTTTAATTTGAGCAAAATTTTATGTCTGAAAGGTGTATATGTCTCATTTCTTCCAGAACAGGACCCTAGGCCAGGCCAAAGCAGGACTCTTCCCATGGCCAAAGCAGGACTCTCACATACTGTATAACATCTACACATCCCATTTTTCAGATTTTTGTCTTTTTTAAAAGTGGACCAAATTACTTATTTAAAAATAAAGCGTGCATTTCTGATGTTGCTCACAGTAGTCCTCGGTTTGCTCAGGGACATTGTGTGTTTGCTCAGATACATGAAAGATTAGAGGGAACATAGTTTGAGACTAGCCTAAGTTGTAATAATAGTGCAACAAAAATACTGCATCGTAACAATAGTGCAATGAGAAGAGAGGAAAATAATATTTAACTGCAATAAAACTTCCCAAATATGTTTGTAAATAAGATATGAGTGACTATTTTTCAATGCAACCTACGAGAAATAAATCTTTCCAAGTTTTGCGCGCTTGTTCATGATGGTTATGGCTCTGGGCAAGAAACTGTCTCTGAGCCTGTTACTCCTTCCTTTATTGGGCCTGGAACACCGACAAGATGGAAAAAAATTCAAAGAGGTGGTGGCTAGGGTAAGAATAATGTTTACTGCGGTATCGCAAGCCGCCAATGTACTCCAGACTGGTCAAAGAGCATCCAATGATTTTCTGGACTATGTTGATTACTCTCTGCAGGTTTTTTTTTTTTACTATTTATGAAATTTGTTTTATACCACCTGAAACAAATCAGGAGGTTCGATGGATTCATGTCAATTGTGTACTCCTAGAACCCTCTTAGGTCATTGTCAATGTGTCAATTTTTAGAACCAAACTGTAAAGTAATGGGTGATCCATACCCTGAGATTTCCCACACTCTTTAAGACGGATCTGCGTTCCTAACGTAGGATTTGTAATAAAAAGAGAGGGCTCAAGGCAGGACCTCTAGAACAGGTGGGAACTCCTTATCTGTAGGCCTCTCTCCCTCTCCTCTTGGCAAGTTCAAAATTCATTCATGTCTTTTCTTTTTTTTTGAGTGTCCCCTAAAGTTTTAACTTTTCGGCTTTAAGGTTCAAAAAATAAAGAGTACTGAGTGAGCGTTGATCTCTACAGTGGAACCTCGGTTCTCGACCATAATCCGTTCCAGAACCCTGTTCGAAAACCAAAAATCGTTTTCCCCATTAAAAGTAATGTAAAATCCTTTTAATCCGTTCCTACACCCTAAATGTTTACCATGACCGTAAACATGAAGCTAACCCAGGCTAATCGTACGTTCGCTTTAGCATAATCTTCCGTACGAAAGATTCCCCTAACATGAACGTGTAAAAATAAAAAAAAAACAGGTTGTTTACACGTCACTTAGCACCGGGGTCTCCACAACAAGTGGTGAGCGGTTAAAGGATAAAGAAAAGATTTATGAATAGGATTTCATACCTTTGTGGTGGTCTGCTGAAGCCATGCTCTATTCCCTCGAAAGAAGGGAAACTTGCACATCTTCTTCATATTTTGCTATTATCTCATTATCTCATCTCATTAGCTGCACCGCTTATCCTCAGTAGGGTCGCGGGGGTGCTGGAGCCCATCCCAGCAATCATCGGGCAGTGGGCAGGGGACACCCTGAACTGGTTGCCAGCCAATCGCAGGGCACACAGGGACAGACAACTCACTCGCTCATTCACACCTAGGGACAATTTGGACCGGCCAATTCACCTGAAATGCATGTTTTTGGAACGTGGGAGGAAACCGGAGTGCCCGGAGGAAACCGACGCAAGCACGGGGAGAACATACAAACTCCGCACAGGAAGTCTGGAGCTGGATTTGAACCCTCGACAGGTTCCCATGACATGAACTGTGCCGCACAAGCGCTAACCACTGCGCCGCCGTGCTGCCCTATTTTGCTATTATTTCTTTCTTAAATGCAATAGTTGTACGCACTACTCTTCTTTTTTCACCTGTAGCAACTTTGCTGCTTACACCGACCTTCTTCCGAGGCATAATTAGGGGTTAAAACACTCCGTTCACCGATATTAAAAACAAAAGCAAAAAGAAGTGCGCGGTCACGTGACAACAGTTCTTCACGAGGGGTGGGGCCAACTACACCCGTACGCCGCTCAGCATCGCCCCTAGCGTACCGGCGTTCGAATTTCGATTTTTTGAACGAAAAGCTAAGCAAGAATTTCTCGAAATTTTTGGTCGAGAACCGATTTGTTCGGACTGAGAGGCGTTCGAAAACCGAGGTTCCACTGTACAATCATGTGTGCTGAAGTTCTGTCTTAATTTGACACCGGAAAAAAAGATGCCATTTAGCCATTTGAAGTACAGTGGTACCTCCACTTACGGATTGAATTCATTCTGTGAGTAGCTTCATTACCTGAACATTTCCGAAATAGAGAAGTATTTTGTATGTTAATGTGTTAATCCGTTCCAGGCCCCGCAATAGCACAGTATGATTTTTTTTTTAATGAAGCATAAAAGAGCATCAGAACATGAAAAAAATACATGTTAAAATTAGATTACCACACACTTAACATTGAACGAAAGGCACATAACGTAAAAATAGAATAATAGAATAATGTTTTGAAAAAAGAAAAAATATAGATTAAAGTAAATAATAAAATATGTGTGCCTCTCATTAATGGAAAAACTGATCCAATTACGTCTGCTTTTTACACAATCTGTCAGAAATGTGCGAGGCAGGCATAGTGATAGCCCGACTTGTCAACACTTTTTCCGGTTGATTCCTATTCACAAATTCCAAGACTTAGTGGAATTTTGCAAAAAAGTCTCTGATTTGGCCTGATTGGATGATGGCTGCGTCCTCCCCCCCGCTATCTTCCCGGAACCACTCCTTTTTCTTGTCTCCGAAATCTGAACTGTGACAGTGACACGAAGAGCATGCTGGGAGCACGCATGCACACTGGGTTGCCAGGCAGATTTTAAGCGATAAGCTTGTTTGTTAACATTCAGGAATCCCTAGGAGTAGCTAATAGCAGCAGTACTGTACTGTATTTTTGCTTAGTAACTAGAGCATATCCTCATAATTAGAGGCAATATTTTGCTGTTCAGGTACTTTGTAACCTGAAACTTTTATATGTAGAGAAATTCAGAAACAGAGTTACCTCGGTATTATGTTGTTGTTTTTTTTTAACTTTTTTTGTTTAACTAACAAAAATAGAATAACCCTTAAAACAAGCATTACAGCCTAAAAAATAAATTAAATATGTAAAATGATCTGTTTACGGCAGATATTTATTTTCTTGTTTTAAAAACGATTTTTTTCTACTACATAGGCAGACAAAATTGGTTACTTTGAGGATTTTTTTCCTACTTTTTATTTCACCAAAAACAATTCTGGTCTTGCTGTTTTTAAGTAAAATCGTATTTCAGTAAAAGAAAAAATACTAAATAATAGATGCATTAGTAGAAAAATATACAACTGAAAATGGAAATATTGCTAATAAGTGAAAATAACAAAGAGTAAAATTTTAAAAAATAATAAGAAGAAAACCAACCAGTGGAGCTAGATTGTTGTATGCCGTTCGTGTCATCCTCCTATAGGCCTTACAGTACCTCCTTTAATACTGACAGGTACGGGTGCCTGTAAGGTACATTCACGTGACCGTGCTCACTACACAAAACATCCATCCGTCCATCCATTATCTGCAGCGCTTAGCCTCAGTAGGGTCACGGGGGTGCTGGAGCTCATCCCAACCATCTTCGGGCAGTGGGCCAGCCAATTGATTGCCAGCCAGTTGCAGGGCACACGGAGAGAGAAACCCACGCAAGCACTGGGAGAACATGAAAACTCCACACGGGAAGGTTTGATCTCATGACCTCAGAACTGTGTCGCTAACCACTTCTCTACCGTGCCGCCCAATAAACAAAACATTTGGTATATAAATTAAATACAAATATATAACACATTCCTTTCCCACTTTTTGATGTGCGTTAAAAGCATTTCATTTGTTATAAAATTGATTGCAGTGTGTGGACTGGAACATACACACCTCGTTGTTCAACAAAAATGCAAGGAGTAATAATTTTAGGACTTTTTTTACAAGATGTGTATATCTAGTAAACAAAACAACAACTAAATATGATGTTTTTAGTTCAAATAGTGGAACAATAATCCACCACAGCACGTGAGATGTATCAAGAGATTCAGATTCAGATTCAGATCTACTTTATTGTCATTCTAGTACACGTGTATACAGAACGAAATGTCGATGCATCTGACCCCCACAGTTTCCTTGAATGTACAGATATAAATAAAGTTGTATTGTATTTTGGCTACGTATAGTATTTTACCATAGTGCCGATAGTGCAAGAAGAGTAGCTAACCAGATGTGCAAAATGGGCAGTCAGGTTAACAAGTCAGGTACACAGTAACATTAACACTGTAACAATAACGCTGTAATTACCATAGTGCAGAGAGCAATGTGCAATGAGTGGCAAGCTATAAAAACTGCCAGTAGTGCAAAAAGTCAGATTAGCAGCCGTTTAGATTTAAGTTAACTATATGTTAGATTGACCATTTAACAGTCTAATGGCCAGGGGGACTAGACTATTGCGGAGCCTGGTGGTCCTGCACCGCACACTGCAGAACCTCTTCCCAGAGGCTAGCAGAGTGAACAGTCCATGATGGGGGTGAGAGGGGTCCCCGGTAATGTTCTTAGCATGGGATAGGCAGCGCTTCTGGCCAATGTCCTGAATGGAGGGAAGTGTAGTCCCGATTATTTTCTCTGCTGTCCTCGTTACCCTCCTCACACTACCCCAGTCGGTAGCGCTGCAGCCTCCACACCACACAGAGATACAGCTGGTCAGGATATCAAGAAAACTCAATCAGGTTTATATTTAATAATAGTCCTAATGCTCTATATTAGCATATGGCTTTCATTTTTAATGATATCCCAATTATCATCCCAAATAAAAAAGACATAATAGCACCGTACATTTTGGATTATTGAGCGCACCTAAATATAAGCCGCACCCACCACGTTTTAAGAGGAGAAACCGATTTTGTACTTACACAAGCCGCACCTGTTTATAAGCCGCATGCGCCCACATCAAAACATGTAACACAATCACAAATTCAGCCCAAACCCGACTTTGAGTCCCACAATTGTAACTGAATAAAGAGTACACAGTCCAAAAACCACAGCAGGCAAAATGAACAGAAAATGATACTAGTACTTAACGTTTGATGCAGACCTGCAGAGTCCGGGTACCCGTTGAAACTAATCCAAGGTAAAAAAGTCTATATTTCCAAAGGTAAGGGTGGGAAAAATATATATCCACTATTGTCCGCCGCGACAACAGGTCTCATTCACCTTTACCCTACTTCCCGTCAGCCCGCGTTTGCTCCGCCCCTCTTTTTTTAATTCGCAAAACAAATCAGAATAAGTGTCTCAAATAAATACATTACAAAAATATACAGGTGCAAATACATATTATACATAGGTTACACATATTTACAAAGAAAGACGGTACACCGAGAGAGTTTTTAAAGCTTTAATTATAATATTATAACTTTCATCCCAAACCGTGCCTGTGAAGGGTAGCAAAACGCTACTAGCAACACGCTCGCAATACAGTAAAAAAGGAAAAATAGAAAAATAGGGGAAATGAAAAATTAAAAGTAAAAAGAAAAAAGAAAGGAGAAATAAGGAAACATAACAAATCAATGAGACCATTACAGCCGTAATTGACCAAACAGTACATTAGCCCAATTGTAGCATTAGTATCTCATCTCATCTCATCTCATCTCATCTCATCTCATCTCATTAGCTGCACCGCTTATCCTCAGTAGGGTCGCGGGGGTGCTGGAGCCCATCCCAGCAATCATCAGGAAGTGGGCAGGGGACACCCTGAACTGGTTGCCAGCCAATCGCAGGGCACACAGGGACGGACAACTCGCTCGCTCATTCACACCTAGGGACAATTTGGACCGGCCAATCCACCTGAAATGCATGTCTTTGGAATGTGGGAGGAAACCGGAGTGCCCAGAGAAAAACCACGCAAGCACGGGGAGAACATACAAACTGCGCACAGGAAGTCCAGTAGCTGGATTTGAACCCACACAGGAGGTTCCCAAGACCTTAGAACTGTGCCGCACACGCGCTAACTATTGTGCTGCCGTGCTGCGTAGCATTAGTTTGTTTTCATTTATTTCCGCGACAAATATGTACAGGTAAGATAATGCCACTTTATAAGAATGAGTCGTCTGATCTATTAGCACGGGTGAAAAACAACACTAACCAGATGATGAAGGCGCTGTTTCTTAGTCAGATCGGGAGGCTTCTTGTGCTACCAGTAACCATGGAAACCAGTACTGTTTCATGTGGGCGAGCAAACCCCTAGCCAAGTACGCAACCCTGAGAGAGATGGGCACTGCCAGGCTGTACTTGCCAACCACAAGAATTAATGCCCCTAAAACCCAGATGGTTAAGGGGTCCTGAACAGTGAACCGTGAAATGATACATGATTACAAGAGGTCTTTGAGGAAACAATATGCACTTTAAGACACCTAAGGGCTTAATAAATAATTATAAAGCACTTCATTCAATAAGAAAATTATCTCATGGCCTAATAAATGAAAATGCAGCAGAATGGGACATTTTGATATGTGCTATATTAAACTCTAAAAGCTATTGAGTGTAGGGAGAGTCCTCGAGTGCCGAGGTAACAGATGTGATACTTAGAGATGTTCTCATGCAGGAGGCTGCAGGCCTCATGTGTTTATTTACGTGGGACAAAGAGAAGGACTTTGGCCAGCGTTTTGCGTCACCGTACGGAAGAATCGAGAGTGGCCAGGCAGCTGCTGCCTACACTCGTAGCTTGTATTAATTGTGGAAAAGTTGACATTTCGCTATGATTTATTTCAGGGGTTTAAACTCATTTTAGCTCAGGGGCCACAAGGTAGGAAAAAAACATCTTCACTTGGGCCGGAAGAGTAAATTCTATCTATCTATCTATCATATTCCTCAAGAGGTGTGAACGACAGCAAGACAAACACGTATACAAAAACAAAGAAAAGAAAAAAGGAAAAAGTAGCAAACATGGGCAACCCAAATGCCCAAACCCCCAAACTAGTTAAACACCTTGGCACCCAACTTGGTCATGCTTTCGTCCCTCTGGATGAAACAGGACACAAGAAAGTGGCCGTGTCACTCGGGTCAGGGTGACACAACACACTCTTCTCTTCAACAACAGAGCCCGACAGCTTTCACTGGTTTACCCCTGCCGCATCATAAAGATGCCCTGCCCATCCTTTGGAACACGTCTAAACATCCCACTACCCTTTTACAACACCTCTCCACTCATTCCTATCACCAAGAAGATCTCTAGCTTCCACTACATTTAGACCTCTTTTCTGCAGTGCATTCACAACACCATCCATCCACGTCAATCGCGGCCTTCGTCTTGGTCTCCTTCCATTTACTTCTGCTCTTTAGATCCTCTTCAACATTCGCTCCTCATCCATCCTCTCCATCTGTCCAAAGTAGTACTCTCTTATCCACTTGCTTGCTCAGTTCCGCTACTACTCCAGTTCTGGCTCTCATAATTTCATTTCTTAATCTATCCAATCTTGTCACTCCTAGCATACTCCTTAAACACTTCATCTAAAAATCATTTAATTTTTTTCTCTAACAGTACAAAATGAAATTAATGGCATTTAAACTGTGCCTTAGCTGGAGGGATGTGGCATTTTTGGAGGCTAACAATTAAATTATGACTCAAGGATGTAGGATTTAGTCTATAAAATAATTATTCAGGAGGGGGTATGCTCATTTATTTCCTTCACTAAGATTTACTCTCTTTTAGTGTTTATCAAGTGTACATTTGGGAAAGGAAAAAATTCGTTTCCACTACAGTTTATTTAACTCATGCAGACTGGAAAGTGACAAAAAATACCACACAGCTCTCAGGACCAGAACGGAGACAAGACCCACTTGCGTTACGTTTCTCTCAGTTTTATTGGGAAGAAAGGAAGGGATTGCACACACGATCCGGTGATCGCTAGTCGTGGGAAGCAGGTCGCTCTGAACGCAGAAGTGGCACTTCCGTGGCGAGCAATGGCGGTGTCGGGAACGGAAAAAATGCGTTAGTAGCCGGGACAGGAGAGCAAAAACGTGGTCAAGATCAAACAACGGGTCGAAGCCGGGAAACAGACGGGAGCAAAAACAGGAGTGAGTCAGGGTAAAAAAGCTTGCCTAGAGTCAACTGAGGTTCGCAGACGGACTGACCACAGGTGACAGAAAGGAGTGGGTTTGAATAGTGACAGAGAGCCAATCAGAGTCCGAGGCAGTTGGCGCAAAGGAGCGGGCACAGGTGCATCACATCAGTAATCATGACAACAGCACCAATTTTAATAATTAATTTAATTATTTAAACTATTTCTGTGTTCTCTCTTATTTTTTAAATGAAAATGTTTATGGGAACCTCGGTGTTAGATGTATCAGTTATAGAAAGTCAAGTCAAGTTAAGTAATTTTTATTTGTATAGCCCTTAATCACAAAGAGTCTCAAAGGGCTGCACAGGTTATTGCACAGACTATAATTTCAGACTATTATTACACCATCCCCTGATCTGGAAACAACATGAGGGCAAGGAAAAACTCAAAAACCTCAACATGAGGAAAATGAAGAAAGGAGCTCAAGTGTCTTTTGACTTTAGCAAAGATACTCAGGTGCTATTTTTTTTAACTTAGTATTTTTTGTATTGTCTTGAACAGCGCGTCCGTGACTTGTATTTTGGGTAAAATGATATTGGAATGGGATTTTTTTAATGTTTTCTGGGTGATTAACTGTATTCAGCAAATACAACTACAGTGGGTGCTTTGCAAGTAGTGTCTAACTTTGGCGACATCCGATGGACATGTTTAAACTACAAGTCCTTGTGTGACATGTTCTCCTTTTTTGCTTGTGGTTCTTTCAAAATTCAGGCGCATAAAATGATGTGGCGGGCCACATTTGGAAAACAACACACTATTGAGGCTGAAAACCCATGGAGGGAATGTGAGGTTTTGGATTGAATTCATATTTGGGGGAAAACTCTGTTCCGCGTCTGGTAGCACAATAACTTTAAAATTGCTAAATACGCTACGGTGTTGGCATCCATGAGAACTTCCGTTAACAATGACGTCACACCTTCTCTTCCACTCAAGCGGGCTATCATGAGAATCAAACAAGAGAGACTTAAGAGTCACTCTAGACGCATTGAGTTGGAAATGTGAACGATCTCACAGAAACATTGGATTTCATCCAGAAAATCAAAATTCAGCATTAAGCTCTGCAGTGTGGACGGCAGCTGCTTTACATGCATCATTGGACAATAGGGTGCGCCGCACAATTTGTAGAAAATCTATTGGGGTCCTCATGGTCACGAAAACACGTTAACAGCGGCTGGTTGGAAAAGTCAAGAGCAAATAAGCCTTATGCAAGCAGGAAACGGTTTTGTCTGCCACTTTCAGCCTTAAGGTAAGATCTAAAGCCCAAATCGATGGGCACGAAATGTCAATCATTTCGTTCTGGTCTGGCTGAGCTTCTGTCTCAACTTTTTTTATTTTTTTATTTTACCACAAGTCATTGTTCCTGTGTCTATACAGTCTTGTTTAACTTGGATTTTATTACAAAGGACAGGTTTTGGCGTTCGTTTCACCCGGCCTCCCACGATGCCTCGTCTCACGTCGTCGAGCCGGCAAGCGGACTGTGTGATTGTGTGAGAGCGGCGCTGTCAGAGACAGAGAACCAGGCCTGCGGTGACGGCCGGGGTCACTTCTACTCGAAACAGAGTCCTCACAAATAAACAAATAAACAAGAAAAGAGAGCCAGTTCGTTTGCGAACGATACACCACTAATTCAGACTGGAGTGAAGGCGTAGGTGTAAATTCCACGGCACGCCGACAGACTTACTTCACTTTAAGATACTTAAGGGCTTAAAAAATAAGAATAAAGCACTTCATTTTGATTGTAGCCACATGTAGTTTTGATACGCTTAACCAGGCCGGTTTTGGGGTGTGCTAAAGTACCCCAAAAATTCAACCCAAGCAACCCCAAAACTTAAAACATCATTAAAATATATTTTTTAGGACAGTGTAGTTTAAAATATGATCAAATGCAAGATTACAAAAAAGTAAAACCAAACTAAAATGTGGACAATGCATCGACCGAAATACTCCAATGCCTTGAAATGGTCAGTCCCCGTCTCCGCTCCTCTTTCGCTCAGCTAGTGTCACTTGCGGCACAGCGGCAGAGTCTGGGGAGGCACCAATGTATTACGTAGAGAGTATGTTATAAAGCTGAACCTCGGTTCTCGACCATAATCCGTTCCAGAACCCTGTTCGAAAACCGATTTGTTCATTCACCGAAATCGTTATTCCCATTAAAAGTAATGTAAAATCGTTTTAATCCGTTCCAACACCCTGAATGTTTACCATGAACGTAAACATGAAGCTAACCCAGGCTAGTCGTACGTTCGCGTTAGCGTAATCTTCCGTACGAAAGATTATGCTAACATGAATGTGTAAAAATTAAAAAATCAGGTTGTTTACATGTCATTTAGCACCCGGGTCCCCACAACAAGTGGCTAGCGCTTCATTGGAAAGGGAGCTCTGTTCCAACACCCTGAATGTTTTACGTAAACAAAGCTAACCCAGGCTAATCGTACGTTCGCGTTATCCTAATCTTCCGTACGAAAGATTACGCCAACATGAACGTGTAAAAAAAAAAAAAAGGATTATGAATAGGATTTCTTACCTTTGTGGTGGACAGTAGGGAGAGAAAAATCATCAAAAGTTTTTCAACCTCTTCCAGAACTTGCGGCAGTTGCTTGCTTATAGCGCTAACTTCCTTAGCCGCATCACTCGATTTCACAGCCTCCTTATTCTTTACTATCGTACTGACAGTAGATTTAGCCATGCTGTATTCAATAACAAGATCGAAAATTCGTACACCTCTTTCATATTTAGCTATTATGTCTTTCTTAAAGGCAATAGTTGAGGTCATGAGATCGAACCTCCTGTGCGGAGTTTGCATGTTCTCCCTATGCTTACGTGGGTTTCCTCTGGGCACTTCGGTTTCCTCCCACATTCCAAAAATATGCATGGCACGTTAATTGTCCCTAGGTATAAATAAGCGAACGAATTGTCTGTCTCTGTGTTCCCTGCAACCAGGGTTGGGTAGGGTTACTTTGACTTGATTACTTTCAATTACTTTTGGATTACACCAATACCAAATATGCTAATAAAAGACAAAAGAAATTAAATATGAATAAAATCACAAAATTTTGTGCAGGCTTGGGGAGTAACGGAATACATGGAACGGCAAAAATGATGTCGGCAAGCTGTTTGGATTTATTTTCATTTTGTTTCTGTCGCATTTTATGTTAGTTTTGCCGAAAATCAAAGAGATCAAAGCCAGGACAGAAAGTTTACCACGTGTTGTGAGTCAAAATTGTATTCATATTTAGTTTCTTTTGTCTTTTATTAGCATATTTGGTATTGGAGTAATCCAAAAGTAATTGAAAGTAATCCAGTTAAAGAAACCCTACCCAACCCTGTCTGCGACTGGCTGGCAAGCAGTTCAGGGTGTCCCCTGCCCACTGCCCGAAGATAACTGGGATGGGCTCCAGCACCCCTGCGACCCTACTGAGGATAAGCGGTGCAGATAATGGATGGATGGATTTATATCACCACCAATACCATGACTCTTCTCAAGAGATAATATTCCTCATTTCAGCTGCATTTAATTTAATGCAACCAACAATGATCATCTTAACTTAATTGAGTGTAAGCTATGAGTGTGGTCATCCTCCAAGCACCAGCATGGACATTTCTAATGTGAAAAAAAAGCGCCATATTCAGGTGAGAGTCCATTACACACACTTACGGAGAAGCAAAATAATAATAATAATAATAATAATTTCCTTGTATTGTCATTCTGTGTAACAATGTACACAGAACGAAATGTCGATTGCACCTGACCCGTTGTAGCGAGCCGAAAATATGATCAGTGGCTGAAGTTAACACATCCCATCGGGAATAAAAGGTAAAATGTATTCTGATCATTTTGGATATTCTCTTCAGGTGACGACATTATCATCACATTTCGATGGATTATCTTTATACTATTAAAAACAAGTCATGAATTGATCCTGAAATCTTGTCTTCTTGGTAATAAAACAGCTGGTTTGAGAACACAAAGGTAGGCATTAATTTATTATTTCATTATTTATTACTTATTTAAATGACTGAATTAATATGTTCAATGAGTGAAAGATTTTTGTATGTGGGTTGTTAGTGGAAGTGGGGATAAAGAAAAGGGAAAGGTCTAAGAACAGAAAAAGCCAGGTGAGAAAATGGACTGATCTGTGGACTTTATATTTAGCATCACATCCTCATTACATTGTCCTTATATTCCATTTCATTTTGTACTGTTAGAGAAGAGAGAGTGGCATTTGGAGAGAATCGGCCTGGTCATCAAGCCCAAGACTTAGGGCACAGGTGTCAAACGGGCGGCCCGCGGGCCACATCAGGCCCGCTAAGGGATTGAATCCCGCCCGCAAGACCACACTCAGAGAAGCGCAAGAGAAAAACAAGCTGCAGGTTGAAATATGTCAACTTGTGTTGCCAAAGCCAGGTGCCTCTCACAAAGACACTGTACTTGTATTTATTTCTCTCTCTCTCTCTTTCTTTTCCACCCCTTTTCTCCCACTCTGTCTCTGTCTCTTTCACTCTCTGTGTCTCTCTTTTTCTCTTGCTTTGTTGGTCTTTGTCTCTCTGTCTGTGTCTTTTAACCTTTTTTGCTCTAACTTCCTTTTTTCCTTTTCTTTTTCTTTTCTCTCTTCCTACCCTTCACGCTTTCTTGTGGGGCGGCAGTAGCTCAGGAGGTAGAGCGCTCGTCTTGGGATCAAAGGATCCCAGTTCGAATCCCGGCTTGTCCGTGTTACGGGTCGAAGTGTCCTTGGGTAAGACACTGAACCCCTAATACCTCCAATAAGCAGGTTAGCGTCTTACATGGCTGCAATACAAGGCTGCTATTGGGAAATGTAAAGCACACTGTAAAGCGCTTTGGGAAGTCATTGACTTGAAAAGCGCTATATAAATGCAGATCATTACATTTCTTTTCTCTTTTCTCTCCTTCTGTCTTTCTATTTCTCTTTGGATTTCTTTCTTCCTCTCCCTTTCTTTTCCCCCTCTCTCACGACTTTTTATCTTTTGTTTCTCACGCTCTCTCCCTCACCCTCTCTCTCTTTCTTTGTCCCGCCCTCTCTCCTTTCCTCTCCCTCTTTCTCTTATTTCTTTATCTCTTTTTCTTTCTCTTTAATCTACTAGTCCGGCCTCCGACAGAATGTTTGTTCTAGCATGTGGCCCGCGAGTCAAAATGAGTTTGACACCCCTGACTTAGGGGATATGAATACTAACCACAATGTGTAATGTGATGTTCACTAATGGAAAGTGACACTCCTGAACAGTGTTGAATGATCCTAAATCACTTTAAGTGAAATGAAATTTAGGAAAATATTAATAATCAGCCAGACACTCTGGGTGCTCAGAATCCCCAACGCTCTGAACATAAAATCGCCCCTGGTAGTAATATGTGTGTGACCTGATAACATTTGAGAGAACACTGCCACCTATTGGTTCTTTAATGGATGGAGGGAATGTTTTTCTTGCTGCTGTTAATGTTCAGTTCAGATTTATAATATGGGAGATTATAAGGCATAATCAGTCACAGTGTAAACAGTTGACAGCTCAGGTCTTAAGTGAAGTCAAGTGGAATTGATTTAATCTTTCCATTCAAAAGGAAAAAAGATTGAGATAGATCAGTACTATCTTGACACGTCAAAAGGTTTTGTCCATGTTTTTCGACAAAAACATGGTGTTACAATACATACAGTTCATTCATTAAAATGATCTTTCAAAGTTGACTCAGAGCTTCAGGGCTGTTTCCATCCTCATCGACTTTGTAGGTTCCTCTGCTCTTCATATATTTCACCGCCAGGTAGAGCAGTAGCCCCACGTTGAGCAAGGTCAGAAAAACCAGCGCCTGTGTTTCCACACAGAAGAAACAAAAAGTCACTCTGCCAAAACACTGAAAGCTTTGCTAAAATATCTGCACATACATTTCAGGCTTGCATGTTTCCAATAAAAGTTTGTAAAACACCCCATTGTGTTTTTAGATTGCTCCTAATTTTAAAAGAAGGCCCACACTCCATAAAGATGATTTAGGTTCAATGTTCCCTGTAATTTTCCACGGGTCTGAGCGTTCACACAAAGTCGGTGCGCAGGGCTTGAAACAACAGCGAGCAACCATAATCAATGCAAAATTATTTTTCTTCTTTTGAATGAATTGACTCATGTACTAATGCAAAGGTTGTACGGCCTACAAACGTCGTTTGTTCTTACAATTCTTTCACAAGATATCCATTTCTTTTTATTTCCTGATATATTTTGTCGCGTAATATTAACATTTTTGGGGGCTTATTTAATGTCGGTTGTAAGATACAGAACTGTACTTAATCACATTTTTTTAGTGGAAGTACAATGTTGGCAACAAGATTCACTTGATATAATTGGAAATTATTTGAATGCAACACAATCCAGCAACTTTTTCTTCTTTTTTCCATGTTTTTTTTCTACTTTTTTTTTAATTCCTTTAAAAAAAAAATCTCATTGTGTTTATTTTTTCCGAGCTGTTACTTTTTTCTTTTTGTCCTCTAATTACTTTTTTCCTACATTTATTTCTTCTCTTTTTTTCTGGCTTTTTTCTAAATTTTTCCTTCTTTTTTCTCTTCCTTTTGTTTCTTTTTTTTCTCAGCTTTTCACTACTTTTTCATTTTGGTATTTTTTTCTTTTTTGTTCTATTCCCCCCTTCCTTTAAGTCATTTTGTGCATAATTTTACATTATATTTGGTCATGTTGGGATTAAAGAAGCAAAAACAACCCGAAAAGCCGTTTAGGACCCGAAAGAGCCGGTTCCTTTTATTGAGCCGAGCCGAAGAAGCCAGTTCCCCGACAAACTCTACTAACTTTACTCAACTTCGTTCTCCTTCGACTCAACTTCAAAATACCGCATTCAGGACACAACGTCAGGGGAACCCGTGTATTTTTACCTTCATGCACTGTAACTTTGACTTGAGTCGCTTCTTAATTAGTAATTTTGAGCCCTCATTTTTGTGCGCTGGCTAGATTTTCTTGTGCGCTGAGAATGTGCGAGCAGTGCGCAATTGCGCACGCGTGCAGCTTAGAGGGAACACTGTTTAGGTTTTTGACACACTTTTAATCCTTTTGTCAGTAAAGTGTGGAAAAAGAACATTGTCTTAACACAACTGGATTGATCAATTTGTTCACAGGAAAGATAGTTTAGGGAGTAGCATACTTGCTAAGCTTTTGGCATTAAAACGCAGATTTAAACACAAAAGTTAAACACAATTTGTCTCAAGAACGTTAAAAGAAACAAACAACATATGCTTGTTTAAAATCGGAAGTGGCAAACCTCTAACATTCAACTATCGTCAGGTTGCAAATGGCCTGCCATGACCACCCATCCATCTATTATTATTCTTACTGTTTATTTATTTTAGAACTAGTACGTTTTAAATCAGAGGATGGTGGAATAAATAATCTGTGGTCTGTGCAGCCCTTTGAGACCTCTTGTGATTAAGTACTATACAAATAAACACGACTTCACTTGACTACTAACAAATTCAACGCCGACCTTGGGCCGTGAAAATATTGTCAGACATTATACTGGCCGTGGTACAGAAAGGGTTGGGTACCACAGAGTACAACCTTTGAGCTATAAAACTAAATTTATGTAAAAATAATTAAGAATCATACTAATAATGTCATGATGACTGATTAATTTCACCTGTAGCCAGCTGCTGCTATCTTCCTGATTGGTTCCCCGTCCTACTTACGCTCTGTCAGTTCACTCGCCTGTTGTCGGTCCGTCAGCGAACCCTGTTTCTACAAGGCAAGCATTTTGACTGACTCCCGTCGGTCCCGCTTTTTCACACGTTTTCCATCCGTCCGTTCCTGATTTCCCGGTTTGTCTGCGGCTACGACCTGTTTTTTGACCCCAACCACGTTTTGCTCTCCTGTCCCGGCTATCGACCCGTTTTTCCGTCTACTACACTTCAATCGCCCTCTCGGGGGGGGATCCACTTCCGCATACAGAACACATTTCGATTCTGTGAGCGGCTTGCTTCCCGCATCAAGCGAGCACCGGATCGCGGGCGCTGCCTTTTCTTTATATCTCAATAAACCTCTGGTTAACGTTACGCCTCTGGGTCCTAATTCAGTTCTGGTCGTGACAAATAGCACTAAAAATCGTAAATATAATAATAATGGGGTAAAATAATCAGTGTTCTTTCTTATCCTAAGTGCTGAATTAAACCTTACTATGTAAACCCAGAAGATGTGGTGAGGAAAGCTTGAGTCAATTTCTGTGTCCCACACATTCTGAGCGTGTTCATAGTCCATATTCATGAACCCTTTTGGTACCACTCGGACACCCCAGTAAACAATTTTCAACATTTCGTGACTGGCACTCTCCACTTCGCAGCGGTAAGATCCTGAAGGAAGTAAAAGCAACTTGTCAGCACTTCTGCACGGGTTCTCAATCACGAGGTGTGGGGATCACCTGCATCTTCCTCCCTGACGGGATCAAAAATGGCCTTGTCCTTCCAAGGATTGTGCCAGCGGGTGAAAAACTGGTCTTTATCTGTAATTATTCCTGAGGCACGGAACCATGACAACCTACAGTGGATAGAAAAAATATGAATCAAATATTTTAGTTTTTTTAAACATTTTTAACTCTTTTGACTATGTTACGAACAATTCCTGAGTACTCCTGTTGTGCTATCCAAACCGGCCCAATTCCATTTTCCCTCAATGTTTATGAAGGAATAAATTTGAACAGTTTAAAAGGCTATTTGTGTTAAAATTGTGTGTTTGGTAATTCCATACTCTATCGCTGTTTACTTATTGCGGTTTAGATAGATAGATAGATAGATAGATAGATACTTTATTCATCCCCTAAGGGAAATTCACATTTCCAGCAGCATCCCTGAGCTGAGAACAATACAATAATAAAGCCAAAAGAAAACAATATACAAATACCCAGTGTGACGTGCAAATGCCCACTTTAGCATGTTATATAGATTAACTAAAAAGTGCTACACAGAACACATAATGCAGTAAGATCCAATGTAGGTGGTGTGGTTTAATGTGGGCCTTTACTCTGCCGGGTGGAGTTAAAGAGCCTCATGGCATGAGGAAGAAAAGATCTCTTCAGTCTGTCCGTAGTACAAGACAGTGACAGCAGTCTGTCACTGAAACTGCTCTTCTGTCCGGAGATAATGCTGTGAAGCGGATGCGATGGATTGTCCATGATTGACCTCAGCTTTTTCAGTGCCTGTCTCTCAGCTGCTGTTGTTAGGCTGTCCAGCTCTTTGCCCACAACAGAGCTCGCTTTCCTAGCCAGTTTATTGAGACGAGAGGCATCCTTCTTCTTGACGCTGCCTCCCCAACACGCTGCCGCATAGAAGAGGGCGCTTGCCACTACTGTCTCATAGAATATTTTCAGGAGCTTTTTGCAGATGTTGAAGGAGGCCAGCCTTCTGAGGAAGTAAAGTCGGCTTTGCCCTTTCCTACATAGAGCTTCTGTGTTGGCAGTCCAGTCCAGTTTGTTGTCCAGCTGCACACCCAGGTATTTGTAGGTCTGGAGATTTTCATAGTTCACAAAAGCAGCAAAAGGCAGAGGAACATGTTTTCTATCGCCACCAAACATGGACCGGCTAAACTTGTCAGGAACCTATGGCTCATGAGCCATATATGGCTCTTTTCATGAGTCAATTTAAGCTCATGTCATTTGTCTTTGTGCCATCCTGATGACTGAATGCACAAAACAAATGTTAGTGCCTATAAAGCTGAAACTGCAATCAAACATAGGTGATTTGGTCCAGTATATACGGGGCATACACTTAACTACAACGTACAGTCAGTGTGTCACACCAACAATTTTGGCCGTACATCAATAAGGAATCCTTTAAATGAAAGCTAATTAAACATTGTATGTTTGCTGTGGGGCACCTTATGATGAAAACCCACCGAAAACACCCAAAACACCAGCAAAGCACCCAGAGCAATTTGAATGGGTGGGCAGTTGGATGGGCGAAGCTATGCATACACAGCTCACTCAAAGACAATAAAACCATTCAACTGTAATTATGTGTTGTGTGCTATTATTTGCAGATTTATAGTTGTTATGTTACAGTCGTATACTCTCGGTCGGTAATAGATTACTGTCCCCAAGAGGGGAAATTTGTTTTTACAGACTTACCAGGTAAACATAAAACAAGGACAAATATGAAAAATACACAGGACATCACACATGCAGACGACTGGAAAAGATTATTACAGACAGTGAAGTGCAGCAGTAGCAGAAGGGACGCAGCTTTTACTGAAGTGTAGCAACGTCATATCAAGGTAAGTTTGCCATTTTGGGGCTTTTATACAAGTGTGACGATACTTTGTGGATTTTTACTTTTCGGGGGTAGTTCTGAACCCCATTAACCGCGGAAATTGAGAGTATAATGACAATGAAAACTTTTAATTCATCTGCAATTCTGTGTTCTTGTCAGACACAGGACCCAATAGCGCTCATTTTCTCAGTTTTTATTAACAAAGAGGGAGAGCAGGGCTTGCTTCCACGATCCGATGGTTGACGGACAAGGGGGGCAGGAGTGGCACTTCCGTGTCTAGCGAGGGGGGTCAAAGACAGGCAGGAATTACAAGTCGTTAGCCGGGACTGGAGAGCAAGGGCGGTGTCAAATTCGGAAACGATGTCGGCTACAGGAGGCAGGCAGGTAGCGGGGCAAAACAAATCGGATAACGGGCAGGCAGAACGGGGCAGAGTCACGTCCAGGAAACAGGTTGGCAACGAGGATCATGCAGAGAAAAACAGGGCAGGAACAGAGTCTGACGTAAGAGCTTGCCGAGCTGGGAGCAACGGTTCGCATAACGATCTGACAGGGATCTCTTGGAAGTCGGGGGTTTAAAAGAAGTACATCAGCCAATCAGCTGTCCTGGCTGTTGGTGGCAATTAAGCAGTCGCAGGTGCTCTGAATCGGCAATCATGACAGTTCTGTCTTTTTATTTTTAGATATATAGTTGTTAGTGTTACAGTCATATACTCTTGGTCGGAATGGAGGTCATCCCTAGATAACTCTGGGATTTTATGACGGGACGTCGCTACTTCACGTATTTAAACATGCCGCAGGTGGTTCTGGACACCATTAAATGCAATAAAAAAGGGATAACTGCTTTTCTCATTGTATGCCATAAATCAATTCAGGAGCTGGATGGTAAATTTCCCCATCAATTACAAAAATGTTTTAGCCTGTTTTCACTGCTCACCCGAATGACTTCTTTTTCAGATGCTTCGTCACTTCCTCGAAACAGTCCAATTCCAACCTTTGACCTGAGATCTTTGTGAAGGTCTTGATTTCACATTCTGTCGACATTTCACACTTGACTTCCACTTCATGGCAATCTTCCACATCCTAAAATGTAAAACAGATAATTATTCCCTGCAAACTCGCATTGTAATCTGACGTGCCGTGGTGCAGTACCAGGTCTTCTCCAGAAATTGCTGTTTTTACTTCTGTCAAGGCTTTTTGGTTATCTTTGACCAAGCAAACTGTTTCCAACTTGAATCCCATCCCACAGGTGACACTGCAGGGATTACTCTTGGTGACCACCCGCACATGCATGCCCTGATATGCTTTGTAAGCGGAGTTAAAGTGGAGACTGAGGATGACAAAGAGGAAAAGCAGCATTCCGTCCATTTTGCTGAGGCATCTCCTAAAATGACATTTAAATTGCATCAATTGGAGCAGTTTTGTATTTAGATATCGGTGGAATATACCCAGGGTTTGGTAGAGTAACTTTTACTTGATTATTTTCAATTACTTTTAGATTACTCCAATACCAAATATGCTAATAAAAGACAAAAGAAACTAAATATGAATACAATTACTAAATTTTGTGCAGGCTCATTGTTTCTGTCGCATTTTATGTTAGTTTTTTTATCAAAGAGATCAAAGCCAGGAGAGAAAGCTTACCACGTGTTGTGAGTCATAATTTTATTCATATTTAGTTTCTTTTGTCTTTTATTAGCATGTTGGTATTGGAGTAATCCAAAAGTAATTGAAAGTAATTAAGTTAAAGTAACCCTACCCAACCCTGAATATACCTGTCAACCAATAGTTTTATTGTATTTTGTAGAAGGAAGGTAATTTGCATTGATTGAAAACAATGATGGATATATTGGTGTCAAAAATAGTTGACATAGCTGAATGATCAGAGATTATTTCGTCGCGAGTTTGAATAAATGTATGCCCAGAGCACCAACAAAAAGGCAGCTTGTGCAATTATTTTGTTACCTTGGGGAGTGTTTGAAAACATTGCTTCTCTTTTGTAAACTCATCTTCTCGAGCAGAGAGAGAGGGTGGGAAAGGTAGCTGGATTGCCCCATGGCAGCCCTGCCTCGGGTTACATTTTTTTCCTTGTCCAGGGGCAAAGGCCAGCCATAGTGCTCCAATTTAGCTCGAACCCCCCTTAGGCTCCCAGTCCCAGAAGAAAAGAGTGAGCACGCTCATTTTAAACTCCCATTGATGTCATAGACCACCAAGGGGTGTCGTGTGACACCTGTTATGGATGTCCCTGTTAAGGGTTAGAGGTTTTACCAAAATAAAGTTAGCAAGATGCCCAATTGATTGATTAATTGAATAATAGGCAATTTCATTGGGACAAGCAATTAAATACCGTAAATTCCGGACTATAAGCCGCTACTTTTTTACCTAACTTTCAACCCTGCGGCTTATTCAGTGATGCGGACAATTTATGTAATTTTTCTAACGGCCGCTAGCAGCGCTCAAGTGTTGCTACCGTTAACTGCCCTGTCAAAGCTATATTATTATTATTAAAGCTGGGGGGGCGGCAGTAGCTCAGGAGGTAGAGCGCTCGTCTTGGGATCAAGGGATCCCAGTTTGAATCCCCGCTTGTCCGTGTTACATGTCGAAGTGTCCTTGGGTAAGACACTGAACCCCCAATACCCCCAATAAGCAGGTTAGCGCCTGACATGGCTGCACAGATCACAGCCGCTATTGGGAAATGTGAAGCACACTGTAAAGCGCTTTGGGAAGTCACTGACTTGAAAAGCGCTATATAAATGCAGATCATTTCATTTCATTTCATGTATAATATTTATTTGCAACTGTATATTTTTTTAATGTATTTATTTGTATTTATTTTAGACACTTATTCTGATATGTTTTGCACGGGTGAACGAAAAATGAGGGGCGAAACAAACACGGGGTGCCGAGTTTAAATGGGGACCGCTAAAGGTGAGGGACAGACAAGGAAAGAAGAGGGGGTAAAAATTTGGTTAAAGAAAAAGGAGCTGCGTGAGTAAATGTGTTCATCTGATATTTTTTTTCCCACCCTTACCTTTGGAAATATACACTTTTTTCCTTGGATTACTTTCAATGGGACTTGGACTCTGCAGGTGTGCATCAAACCTTAAGTACCGGTATCATTTTCTGTTCATTTTGCCGGCTGTGATTTTTGGACTGTGGACTTTAATGAAGGACATTTGGTTTCAATCGCGGGACTTGAAGTCGGGTTTGGGTTAATTTTGTGTTTGTGTTACATGTCTAAATGTGGGCGCATGCGGCTTATATACAGGTCCGGCTTGTGTATTTACAAAATCGTTTTTCCTCTTAAAATGTGGTGGGTGCGGCTTATAATCAGGTGCGCTCCACAAATATACGGTAGATATCTAGCATTGAAACTACTATACTATTGTAGTCTGATCACTTCCTGTAAACGAAAAAAAAACGTCATTCTCTGTGGGGACACTGGCAGTTCAGTTTAGCAGGCAGTGTAGATAATCCACTATTCCAAGAAGAAACAGAAATAAGAAAATGGAAAAGAAAAGGTCTTGTGTGATGAGTTTGTGGCTGGAAAATGGCCGGGGGATTGTATTTGTAGCAAGAGGTTCCCCTTAACAATTTTGTACAATTGTTTGCTAAAATATTTCCATAAGATCACATTTTGAAACAAAAATATTACTGAAGTGAAAACTATTATTTTTCATTTAAAGCCATGCATCCCGATCTTTTCATGCTATCCTTCCTTTTGTTTAAAGCGTTCTTTTTCAGTTGCTCTACACCAGGGGTCTCCAACCGTTTTCAAGCTGAGAGGTACTTTTTGTTATTAATTAGAGCAAAGAGCACCCAGTTGGATATCCATTTCTAAAATAACAAATGGTCATGTTATTATTATGTTGTTACTATGCCATTACCAGGTTAATTGTTGGAATTTAAAGTTAAATTGACCTGAAATAAATTATTTTACTAGAAAATCACAATCACCCAGCACAAGTCCACGGGCACATTACAAGTCCTTGGGGGCACCACTTTAGAGACCCCTACTCTGTCACGGTTGCCTTGGCGCCCAATTGGCGCCGCCCGTGTTTCACCAGCTGCGGATCATTATCAGATTGGCTTTCCGTCTTTTTAAGCTCAGTGCGCTCTCTCTTACATTGTCCGTCCATCAACGAACCTCTGCCCAGCAAGACATGGGTTTCGAATCGGTCCTGTTCCTGTTGGTATTTCCTGTCCGGTATTGTTCCTGTTTATTTTGTCCTGTTTAGTTTCGGTTTCCAGTTTTGTTTCTGTCTAATTTGTCCTGTTTATTGTTTTCTCTAGTTTTTGTTCCCGTCTAGTTTCACCTGTTTATTTTTGATATCCTGATTCATTATCTGTCCTGTCTGTCCCGTTCTGTCCGGTATCGACCCCATCTGTCTGTTATTAACTCGGGCAATTGGAATCGATCTTGTCGGTCTCTGGCTTCCTGTCTTTCCACGCCAGACCGCTGCCTACCGTGCATGACTCCCCATTTCCCGTAAAATAAAAGTTTTGTGTGAGAACGTCACACGTTTGGGTCCTGGTCCCCTTCTGTTTCCTGGCATACTATACACAATACAAAAACATATAGTGGTCAAATATGACACCCTGTCCCTTTAAAGATAACACCTTTTTTTCTACACTTTTGTGTAAAAATAAAACATGTAAAAAATACAGTTTTGGAGAAGAACATGTTCTAGCTTGACCTATACTGTCACTTCAAATACGTGTCCCTACATAAGTCCAATGAGCTTGCAAAAGTAAGACAAATGCGTGCTAATGTGAAATGATTACAATCTTGATGTTGAAAAATCCTGAAAGTATTCCAATCCTGGAAAATATTTTTTTTTGTGGGATACAAAAGAAGTGGCCAATTCCATCTGTTACTGATTTTCAGAGGGACAAGAGTGGCTGTTATTTTTCTCGCTGTCAACTGTCAACTGAAATGAATTCCAGTTGCCCAGGAAACGGTCACAATAGTCACAAGTACAGGCTTGAAAGGTTTTTTTTCTAGAGTGTTTTACAATATTCATATAAAATATAAAGGCCAGGTGTTTTCCCTACAATGAAAATTCCTTCCTTCCTTGGACAATTGGAAATATCAGTAACCAGAGTGGCAAACTACCCTGACCAGGAATCCAACAAGAATGTGATTCATCATAGAGCTCCACATCAAGGTGGCGGTAGGAATTGGATTATTCCTTTGTCTTGACTGAGGATTGCTGAACTTTGAGGACCAGCGTGTGCTTATAGCTTGTACCCTAAGATTCTGGATTCCATGAACTGGAGAATCAATGTTGTGTGTCTTTCCTATTTTGATGAATGCTCTTGTCTTCTATTTGAATTGTCATTGAAATTTGGAGTGAACTGTTGTATGGCTTTCAACTCAACGAAAATAGATTAAGGTTAGTTCTAAGATCCCATCGGCACGTTTAAAAGTAAATTTTTCGAATAATAATAGGTCCATTAATCGAAATTAGAGTAGTCATCGAACTGAAATCGAAATAAAACAGGGTTTGTAAACAATGTTCCCTCTAATTTTCCACGGGTCTGAGCGTTCACACAAAGTCGGCCTACAAACGTCGTTTGTTCTTACAATTCTCTCACAAGATCTCCATTTCTTTTTATTTCCTGATATATTTTGTCGCATAATATTAACATTTTGGGGGGCTTATTTAGTCGGTTGTAAGATACAGAACTGTACTTAATCACAGTTTTTAGTGGAAGTACAATGTTGGCAACAAGATTCACTTGATATAATTGGAAATTATTTAAATGCAACACAAACTTTTTCATCGTTTTTCTGTGTTTTTTTCTACTTTTTTTTAAAATTATTTTAAAAAAATCACATTGTGTTTATTTTTTCCGAGCTGTTACTTTTTTCTTTTTGTTCTCTATTTACTTTTTTCCTGCATTTATTTCCTTTCTTTTTTTTCTGGCTTTTTTATAAATTTTTGCTTCTTTTTTTCTCTTCCTTTTTGTTTCTTTTTTTCTCAGCTTTTCACTACTTTTTCATTTTGGTATTTTTTTCTTTTTTGTTCCATCCCCCCCTTCCTTTAAGTCATTTTGTGCATACTTTTATATAATATTTGGTCATGTTGGGATGAAAGAAGCAAAAACAACCCGAAGAACCGTTTAGGACCCGAAAGAGCCGGTTCCTTTTAGTGAGCCGAGCCGAAGAAGCCTGTTCTCGACATACTCTACTAACTTTACTCAACTTCGTTCGACTTCAAAATACCGCATTTAGGACACAACGTCAGGGGAACCCGTGTATTTTTACCTTCACGCACTGTAACTTTGACTTAAGTCGCTTCTTAATATGTAATTTTGAGCCCTCATTTTTGTGCGCTGGCTAGATTTTCTTGTGCTCTGAGAATGTGCGAGCAGTGCGCAATTGCGCACGCGCGCAGTTTAGAGGGAACACTGTTTGTAAACCAAGATTAACCAAATTATGGATTTCTCATCGAGCACCTTAAACCAAAAAAGAGTGTCCTTTTAATGTAATTGATGTTAAGTGTTGACTATTGCCTTATCCATTCTTCATTAAATTTGAAGTTGTTGTCCTACATGCCGTCATTTCTTTGTGTAAATATTGTGTAAATTATAGGTACTACCTTATCCTCCTTGTTTTATAACCTTATGTTCTCTGTTCCTTATCTTGCTGGTTTCTTTACCTCACTGTGAATGTGTGAAACTGGAGTGTGCCCAATTTCATTGTCACAATATGTTAACCCATTTTGTAACAATGACAATAAAGGTATATTCTATTCTATTCTATTTTATTCTAAAAGTTTATTGGGATATTGAGAAAGTCAGGTGCGGGGAGACAAATGCCAGCGATCTGGTGCTCGCTGGATAGAAGGACCCAGCAGCTCTCTGGATCGTAGCGTGATCGGAATGTGGAAGTCAGGGGAGTTGTTGGGACAGGAAATCGGAGCGTGGTCAATAGGCAAAAGGGGTTAATAGCCGGAGCAGGAGATCAGAGCGTGATCGGTGGGCAACAACGGGTCAATAGCCAGAGCGGGAGATCAGAGCATGTCGAGGGAAGGAAAAATCAGGGAGCCAGAGACGATCAGGAAATCAGGAGTAGACGGGCAGGATACGGATGAGGATGGGACAGACGGGAGCCAGAGTCAAAGTGCTTGCCTTGCGTATGCGAAGGTTCTTCGACAGACTGACAAGAGTACTGAGTTTAAATAGGAGGGGAATCAATCAGGCAACGAGCACCAGCTGGCACCAAACGAGCGGGCACTGGTGAGGGCAATGAGTAATCATGACAAAATCATCATTTTTCTTCAATATTTTACCCAGCCTTTCTTAAATAAAGGCAAAAAATGGGAAAATATGTATTTCTAAAAGGAATAAAAAACAGGTAAGAAGAAATAAGAAAAAGAAGCAAAAAATAAACAGCAATTAAAAGAAAAAAGAGGGAATGAAAATTGGGGAAAATGGAGAATAACAAAGCAAAAGGAAAGAAAGGAATTAAAGAGAAAACCACAAAAACAAAATGAATGCCTTTTCCTCTTCTTCTTTCTCTTTTTATTTTGTTTTCCTTTGTTTCCTTGATATTTAATTTTTTTCCTGTTTTTTTAATTATCTTTTTTATTTTTTTCTATTTTGTCCTTTTAATTTGATTTTTTTAGTCATTTTTTCCTTTTTTTAATTGTCTTATTTATCTTTTTTTCAAGCGTTTGTCATGATAACTGATGTGAAGCACCTGTGCCCACTCCTTTGGCGCCTACTGCCTTGGACTCTGATTGGCTCCCGGTCACTATTCAAACCCTCTCTTTCTGTCACCTGTTTTCAGTCCGTCTGCGAACCTCAGTTTACTCTACGCAAGCTTTTTTTGACCCTGACTCACAGACCCTGACTCACACCTGTTTTTGCCCCCGTCTGTTCCCCGGCTTCGACCCGTTTTTGATCCTGACCACGTCTACTCTCCTCTCCTGGCTTTCGACTCGTTTCTGATCCCGACCACGTTTTTTGCTCTCCTGTCCTGGCTACTAACGCGTTTTTTCCGTTCCGACACCGCCATCGCTCGCCACGGAAGTCCCACTTCTGCGTTCACAGTGACCAGCGATCACCGGATCGTGGGTGCAACCCTCTCCTTTCTTCCAATAAAACTGAGAGAAAGGTAACACGAGTGGGTCCTGTCTCCGTTCTGGTCCTGACACTTGTTTTCGGTGGCACGACAGAATACAGCGACATCTAATGAATAATGAATACACAGTGTCCCTTTAACTTTCATATAAAGGCGGAGGCACTAAACTCTCATCCCAGGGGCCGCATTTGGATTGAGACCCCTGGCCTGGAGCAGTATATCGTATCTTATTACCTATAAAAAATAATACAAGTACAAAAAAATGCATCTGCACAACCATGGCATCACTGTAAGAGTTAATTTTCCATAGTTACCTTATCTTCATCGACACACGTTAATTACTATAACGCAAAATCAAGGCAAACTTTCTCTAACAGACAGATCGACTTTTTACCGAACCCCGTCTTCTTGAAAGCGTGACATCATTAGCAGAGATTTGTAAAAACGTACATTTTAACTGCTTTTAACTTACTTGTGTCAAATACGTCGTTGCCCTTTGAAAGTTCCTGCGCACCCGTTGTAGGCACGCAGGTTGCAACACAAAATTGATGCATGTGATGCTCACCTTTATATTTGCTGGACAATAATCGTGTCACTAAAGAGATGCGAGAATCGGAAACGTCATAATAGACGTCATAAACCATTGGTTTATGCCAAGAACTTGTTTTTTGACGCACTTACATGCCTGATAATGTGTAATCAGGGTTGGATATGGTTACTTTAACTTGATTTCTTTCAATTACTTTTGGATTACTCCTATTGACACTAACAAAGATGTTATATAATGAAATTGTGAATATGCTTGATTACTATTAAGTTTTTCGAGAAGGGTTGTTCAAACCTCACATTGTGTTTGCTGTTAAAAACGTCATATTGGAATATAATATTGTGAATGTGCTTAATTGCTGTTGAGATTGTCATGATTGTTTTCTGTTATTAGTGTCAATAAATTTGTTCAAACCAAACTTTTGGATTACTCCAATACCAAATATGCTAATAAAAGACAAAAGAAACTAAATATGAATAAAATTATGACTCACAACACGTGGTAGGCTTTCTCTCCTGGCGTTGATCTCTTTGATTTGATTGAAATATAAAATGCGACAAAAACAAAATGAAAATAAATCCAAACAGCTTGCCAACATCATTTTTGCCGTTCCATGTATTCTGTTACTCCCCAAGCCTGCACAAAATTGAGTAGTTTTATTCATATTTAGTTTCTTTTGTCTTTTATTAGCATATTTGGTATTGGAGTTATCCAAAAGTAATTGAAAGTAATCAAGTTAAAGTAACCCTACCCAACCCTGGTCGTGTAACATTGAACAAACTTCACATTGCAAGATTCTTCTTCAAAGACATTTTCATATTTTGTATTTTAAGTCAATACTTTACGCGTAGGTTAACTAATTGTGTTTAGTTACAGTACTCAGCGTGCAGTTCTTTGTTTGTCCAGACGGTGTCAGACAAACGCAAGAAAAGAACTTGCTGTTAAACGTGTTGATAAAAACTCATATTGTTGGGATATGATATAATGAAATTGTGTCAAAAATGTCGGAAAAAAATATTAAAACGTCATATTGTCAGATATAACGAAATTGTGAATATGCTTAAGTGCTGTTAAAATTGTTGAGAAAAAATGTTCAAACCTCACATTGTTTGCTGGTAATAGTGTCAATAAAATTGTTCAAACCAAAAAAAGAGAAGAACTCGCAGTCGTTGCATTATTGTATAAACACAATGGCTCAAGTGATATTAGCAGTGAAGTGCGGTGAAGTTTGTGTCCGGTGAGGCACGGTCGGATTTAAGGAATAAAATAACTTAAATTTGACTCATCATTTGATTGGCAGAGCAAAATAACATTCTATAAATTGTATCAACGTTGTATTGTATTAAGTCTATGCACTGCTCCTTTTGAATAAAACCATGCCACGAGGCGTGCCTCCAGGGCCGTAGCCCCGCAAACGCACTGCGTAGGGCACATGTGTCAAACTCCCGGCCCGCGGGCCACATACTGCCCGGCGTGTAATCAAATCCAGCCAGCAAGACCATTTTACATTATTATTAATGGCCCGCCAATATGAACAACGCTGTCTCATCCCTAGACATCATATTCTGACGTTTTAGTCACTGTACCTATTCCTTCATATATGACGTATACTATACTATATACCAGGGGTCGGAAACCTATGGCTCCCGAGCCAGATATGGCACTTTCTATGAGTACCTATGGCTCAGAGACAAATTTAATTGCATGCAAATTTTCTCAATCTCGTTCAAAACCTGAGCCATTGATCCTGTTCAGTTACACGCAAAGCCAAACCGAAGCAGAATTATTGAGCAGTACTTTTCAGAATATATAGGGCACGTTTTCATTACGATTTACAGTCAAGGTTTCACACAAAAAAAAACTCGTTTTGGCTGTACAACGCTAAAAAATCCTTTATAATAATAATAATAATAATAATTTCCTTGTATTGTCATTCTGTGTAACAATGTACACAGAACGAAATGTCGATTGCACCTGACCCGTTGTAGCGAGCCAATGCAGCCGCAGCCAACAGAGGGCGCCGCCGACCATTTTTTAAGTCTTAGGAATGACTCGGCCGGGCCGTGAACCAGCTCACTATATAATCTGCGTTCAGTGTTCAGATACTTTTTGATGAATCCACGGAACAAATTGTAAATACGCCAAAACACCGGAAGAGAACTTATTTGATTGGGTGAGTGGGAGCACTCGCTCCCATCTCTCGCCCTACTATATATATATATATATATATATATATATATATATATATATATATATATATATATATATATATATATATATATATATCTCATCTCATCAGCTGCACCGCTTATCCTCAGTAGGGTCGCTGGGGTGCTGAAGCCCATCCCAGCAATCATCGGGCAGTGGGCAGGGGACACACACGTGCTAACCACTGCGCCGCCGTGCTGCCCATATATATATATATATATATATATATATATATATATATATATATATATATATATATATATATATATATATATATATATATATACAGTATATATATATATATATATATATATATAAAATATGGGTATTTGTACATTTAAATATGTGTATGTTAATATCTATGCACGTATATATTTATCCAAGTGAAATTATACATATGGGATAGTATCAGTTTTTACACATGTAGGATTGTATACGTTTATATGCATGTATGTGTCAGGACCAGAACGGAAACAGAACCCAATTGCGTTACGTCTCTCAAATTTTTTCTTAAAGGAAAGAGGACGGGCTGCGCCCACGATCCAGTTTTCGCTAGGCACGGGAAGCAGGACGCTCTGAACGCAGATATTCCGTGGCAAGTGATGGCGCTGTCGGGGACGGAAAAACGGGTCAGTAGCCGGGACAGGAGAGCAAAAACGTGGTCGGAAGCGACCACGGGGACAAAAACGGGTCAAAGCCGAGGGACAGACGGGAGCAAAAAACAGGTGGGAATCAGGGTCGAAAAAAGTCTCGCCTAGTGTTAACTGAGGTTCGTAGATGGACTGACAACAAGAGACAGATAGGAGTGGGTTTGAATAGGGACATAGAGCCAATCAGAGTCCGAAGGAGCGGGCACAGTTGAAGCATATCGGTAATCATGACAGTGTGTCAGTATATATATATGCACTTATATTTCTATTTGTTTTGTTTTTGTGAAGGGATTAGAGCTAAAAAGCTATCCTTCTTCTCACTTTCTGAATATGTCTTTTGTTTCTATTACTTTGTTTTGTGGTTTATGCAGCTTCCTCATTTTTCTTTTCTTCCATTTTTACATAGTTTCATTCCCCGAACATTTTTGACCATGATCAGGAAGCCCTGCACTGCTTGTGATGCATATTCGGAATAAATAAATGACAACAACAACGACAATAATACTCATTAATTGTGTTTAGGACTAATATCTACTATTGAGTAGGTGATGGCTTACAGACTGTTGGAGATACTTCCTGAGGCAAAGGCATTAAAAAAAGGTGCGTAGCCACAAATCTGAAACGGATATTTCCCATTTGAGGATCTTTGAAATCCAATTCCATGCTTAAATGTATCTCTAATGTGTCAGATCAGACACATCCGTGTGTCTGTGCGTTTTTTCTAAGAATGATAGTGTCAGAACGTGGCATGGAGCATGCACATTGCTGTCAACAGCTCGCTTCCTGCGCATATGTCAGTCAGACGTGCTGCAGCCCCGTGCTTGCAATCAGTTACAGATCAGTGCACGTGGATTTGCAGGCGGCTTTCAAGAAAAACCCGCCACTATGCCTGTCCTTTGTCAACATTATGCCATAACGCTATGAGACAAATTACTCTCGACATTTTCGTGATTTCCACATGAAAGCACTACTGCTGCTAATTTAATCAGTAATCCGGTTAGATCAGGGGTCTCAAACTCAATTTACTTGGACTGCTGGAGCTATGATCCAGGTAAAGTGGGGCAGCAGTAAATAATAATAGTAGGAAACATAGGACTTGGGAAAACAAATAAGATACAGGAAGTGAGGAGGAAAAGAGGATTAGTCAGAAGTACATCCTGGTCCATCTCTCACACTACTATACTCTCTCTCTCTCTCTCTCTCTCTCTCTCTCTCTCTCTCTCTCTCTCTCTCTCTCTCTCTCTCTCTCTCTCTCTCTCTCTCTCTCTCTCTCTCTCTCTCTCTCTCTGTCTTAACCTTTCAATGGGAACACCAGTCTAGTGCACTGACTTTCAAATACCATGTTTACCATACCATAAAATACCATAACACTGGTGTTATGTGGCGGGCAGCATGGCTGCGCAGTGGTTAGCCCGTGTGCAGCACAATTCTGAGGTCATGAGTTCAAACCTCCTTTGTGGAGTTTGCATGTTCTCCCCATGCTTGTTTCAGTTGAATAACAATAGTTTACTCGTAACACGTTACAGCACTCATTACCGAAAAAACTAATTGTATTCTGGGAACGCGTTACAAAGGAACACGTAAGTCCAAACATTGCACACTACAGACGTAAGTCATGTTTTGCAGGCTAATGTGTTTTATTTTTCATCCCGCATGTGCTGTAATTGTTAAGTGCATTTCAGAGTGTATAGTTCCCAATTTTGAGACCTGCCTAGCAAATAAGCATGGAGGTAGCATTCAAATCAAACTCGCAAGGACTGTACCGACATTAAACTTTCATATTAAGGCGAGACCTCAAATTATAGTCATACAGGCCGCAAATGGCCCGCAGGCCGCAACTTGAGTAACCCTGATTCATACTATTAAAGCAAAAAAGAGTATGTTTTTGACTGGTGTATTGCCTATTTATTCATTTATTAGTCTCCCTACTTAGTTGTAAGGAAACTAGATGCTGCTTATGTAGCAAATATAATCGATAAGCAGTTTGAATGGCACATCACTGAAGTTTCAGGTTGACAAGCAAACACAAAAGTATTGAAACCGTTCTTTAACATATTTTATCACAATACCAAAAATGACGTTGGACCACATGGATGTCTTGTCCCTTAGTGTAACGCTGTTTAGTTCTCCAATGATCCTAACTGGTATGAAAAACAAATACGACCTCGCGTCAAACTAGCTGAGGGCCTTGAGAAAAGACGTCAGCAAGTGGATTGACGCAACCTTCACATAAAACCCTATCACTGGCAACACTTGTGCTTGTTGAAGGATGACAAAGTCTTCAACGTGTCAATCTGTGATTGTTTTCAAGTGTGGAATTGCTGTTATTAAAAATTAGAGATGATTATGGATTAAAACCCCTATGCAATCATGTAATAACACAAAAGATATAATTATTGGATGGTATCAGTTTATAGTATATAGTATCAGATTGTTATCAGTTTACATATCTGTCTACCTCAGCCAACTCTTGGCCTTACTAATGATTGCAATTCCTCATAGTAAGTGATAATGTCTGTTTAGAGCCCTCTACTGTTCTCCTTGTATACCTCAGACTGTTCACCAACCCGTCACGCGTACACGTTGTGAAATTTGCTGACAACACCACCTTGTTTGAACTTGTCTCAATCAAAGAGATTTTCTTAAGCGTAAATTTGGACTTGTGAACTGTTGGAATTTCTTGTTAAATCAACACAAACTTCAATTAATCATCTGACTCCAATTTGTGACCTTTCCCAATCACCACTCATCCAAACAATTTGCGCGCTCTTTTCTGCATAGAGAGTTCTCAGAAGCCGTCATTGTCACTCACAAGTGGATTTATTTCTAACACACAAATCAATACAGCTCTGCACGCCTCTCCTTCCAAAAGCCGACTTTTCTCCTTCTTCCGAGTTGCTCAGCAAAGCATCTCCTCCGCCACTTGGCTGGGTCCAATTGGTCTCCCGTTCCCGGAAAAATGGCGCGTCAACTCCGCCTGGTCGCGACGCAGCCCGCTCCCGTTGGTCTCCCGTTCCCGGAAGAATGGCGCATCGACTCCGCCTCGGCCCCTAGATAGCTGGTCACCTCCCACTGCCTGAGAGCTGCCCCACGTGATCTCCTCCACAAAACTTTTGCACAAAACACAGAGAGTCTAACAGACATAACCCAAATTCAAACTTTCATATTCCTTTAGAACGTAGAATGGATAATAGTATTCACAATGAATGTTACTTTTAGCTTTGTTTCCGAGTCAAATATTCAATGTACAGTATGTTTCCAAAAGATTCTGAACCCATTGTCAAACGTATCAGCGCAGGAGGCACAGGGACCACTAGAGAGCAGTTTTCAGCTAAGCTGCAGGACAGGCAGTATGACTGCCATTTTAGGGTTTTAGTCAAGTCGGGCGGGAAGAACTTGCTTAGCAGAGCAGTATCCACCAAGTTAGGCCTGATCAAACGCCTGAACATAGTAAGTGTCTTTGGTAAAATGGGAACATTGAAGAGAGATCCTGTTAAAATGGTGATGAAAGAAAGAGCCAAGCCCTTCAGTGTACCTTGGAGTGTCTTCATCCCGCTTCTGCCTTAAGTGGAGAAAAAACTGAGACAAATAGAATCACTTAATATCATTGAAAAAGTGACAAAGCCAACACAATGGTGTGCATTCATGGTGCCAGTTATCAAGAAGAATAACAAACCCAGAAAATGTGTCAACAAAGTGAGGCTGCAATGCAAATTAAAGAGGAACTCAAAAAGTTCATATTGCCCACGATGGATGCCCTTCTCCCCAAGCTAGCAGGGAGCAAGGTCTCCCCAGCCTGGACGCTGCCAGTGGCTTCTGGCAAATCCAACTAGAAGAGGACAGTGCCCTATTAAACACATTCCTCACCGTACTAGGTAGATACTGCTTTTAAAGGCTGCTTTTCGTCATCACGTCGGCACCCAGAAATATTCAAGGGAAAGATGACTGAGCTGCTTCAGAGACATGAAGGTGTGGTCATTTACATGGACGACATCCTAGTTTTTGTAGAAACCCTACAGGTGCACAAAAAGAGGCTCAGTCGGGTTAAGGAGACCAAAGAAGAAATATTCCTCAACCTCAACAAAAATAAATCCAACCTATCTCAATCGCAGTTAGACCTTTTATGCCAGGTAGTAAGCAAAGACGGCATTAAGCCCAACCTAGCAAGAGTTGCTGCTATCAGATAGATAAGTTTACCCACAAACGTCACAGAACTCAACATGGTTTGGGGAATGGTAACCTACATAGGCCGCTACCTGACAAACCTGTCCACTTGTCTCCAGCCATAGAATGACCTGCTAGAAGTAGGACAGGGAGTGGGTCTGTGGTCCTCAACAAAACCAAGCATCTGCTGACGTTATATACACGGATCTCATCGGCTACAGCTTTGGCCTACTTCGATCCCCAGAGCAAAACCGTCATCAGTGCGGATGCAAGCAGTTATGGCCTGGGAGGACTACTGATGCTGGAGCATGATGGGATACTGAAGCCAGTGAAATTCTGTTCTCCTACCCTCACTAATGCTGAAAAGTGATATGCACAGATCGATAAGGAATGCCTGAAAGTGTGTGGGCAACAGGACCTTTCTACCAGTACGTATGTGGCCTAGAGTAATACCTGCTCCAAACGTACCAATATCCATTGATCTTATTGATAAACTCTACAATGCTGTCTGGTGTCCAGGGATAGGAACTCATTTAAAATAACTCATATAGTCATTTCGTCACTGCAACATCAACGTACACAGCCAGTGACAAAAAACATTTTTCACCACACCAGAACTACCTTGGCAGACGTTGCTTCTGACTTCTGCGAGTACAAAGACTACCTTGTGATAATCGACTTCTGCTCCAGGTGGTTGGAGATTCTGCCAAAGTAGAACTGCAAAACAGTCATTTCAAGGATTAAAAGAACCTTCAGTTGCTGAGGAGTTCCTTCAGAGGTCAGAATGAACAATGAGCCCTAGTTCTCTGAGGACCAGTTCTAGAAGTTTGCTGCAGAGTTGGGTTTTCAACATTTCACACTCTGACTGTTCCATCCCAGTCCAACAGAATGTCAGAGAGAGAGATTCAATTGGCCAAAGCCATTCTCAGGAACTAAAACCCACTGTTGGAACCTCTGTGTTATCGGTGGACAACAACTGTGCCGAAAAAAAAAAGCCCCGCCAAGGTCATGATGGACCCAAACATGCGTGCGACTTTGCCAACCCTCAGAGAAAACCTAAAACCCGCCTGGTTTGACTTGGAGAACATAGGGACAATTGACCAACATGCCAAGCAAAACTTTGAGAAGTACTACAACCACAGGCACCCAGTGAGGCCTCTTCCACGTCTCACCAGTGGGGATCAAGTTCGTCTCAAGATCGACGGAGAGAAGTCGTGGGCTACAATGGCTTTAGTAAAGCATGACAAAGCAGCACCCGGGTCGTACACAGATTTGACTGGCCGAGGTGGAATGCCCAGACAGAACTGGAGGAATATCTTGCTAGTCAATAAAGAGACCTCAGCAGAGCTGCCAGCAGGGCCGCCAGCGTAGCGCAGCCGCCAAAACCAGCGCACCCTGGTCCGGTGTTCGCAAAACCAACTACTGAAGAGCTGCTCAGCAGCAACCAAACAGCCGGGCCTGTTGTCACCAAATTTGGAAGAGTAGCAAAGCCTATTAAACGCTATTTTAGTTAGATATTAGGGATGGATGGCTTTGGAGGGCAGAATACTCCCTGCCTCCTCTCTCAAGCGGTTGGGGTAGTCTACACACTCCCCTTTGTCAGCTTTTACACTGTTTAATGTTGTTTACAGCTGCTATAATGCATGTTTTATTTTTGTGTTATTGCATTTGTGGTATTGATTTCCAAGTTCAAGAAAGATACTGTTGAAATGCATATGGTTAATTGGACTTGGAATGTTGAACAATGCAGAAGTTATTGATTAAACTTTATTTGACCTATTACCAGGGTTGGGTAGGGTTACTTTAACTTGATTACTTTCAATTACTTTTGGATTACTCCAATACCAAATATGCTAATAAAATACAAAAGAAACTAAATATGAATAAAATGATGACTCACAACACGTGGTAAGCGTTCTCTCCTGGCTTTCATCTCTTTGATCTCCGGCAAAACTAAAATAAAATGCGACAGAAACAAAATGAAAATAAATCCAAACAGCTTGCCAACATCATTTTTGCCGTTCCATGTATTCCGTTACTCCCCAAGCCTGCACAAAATTTAGTCATTTTATTCATATTTAGTTTCTTTTGTCTTTTATTAGCATATTTGGTATTGGAGTCATCCAAAAGTAATTGAAAGTAATGAAGTTAAAGTAACCCTACCCAACCCTGCCTATTACTATCAAAGTAAGTAAGTACTAGTTTTGGATGTATTTTTCGGGTTTTTGCATATTTAAAAAAATGGAGGTTGGGTTTTCCTTGCCCAATGGAAAGGAATGTTTCCTTCTCAGCGCCTTGTTTGATCTGCGCATGCGCGCGCCTGTTGGGTATATCAAAAGGTAAACAAACTAGTTACGATCCGAGAAAATTGCGTTTTTATGTGCATCTAAAATCAGTCCAATGTTTATGAAAACACCACAGAAGAATAAATTGAAATAGCCATCAAAGAAGAAGACCTGGGCGTTATATAGTCACGGTGTTTCCGGATTCCCATGCTAAACAAATGTGTCTCAGTGAGTGACGAAAATCGGCAAACTGACCAATAGAAAGGGATAATTATGAATTGTTGCTGCCTTCGCCATTGGGATTATTTTGTGATGCATTCAAAGGTGTCAAGTCAAGTCAAGTCATTTTTATTTGTATAGCCCTAAATCACGAAGAGTCTCAAAGGGCTTCACAGATTGTTACACTGTATTACACAAACTATTTTCAAGCGACAAGAGGAGTAGGTTATTCGTATGCAATGGAGTAGAAGTGAGGTGTCGAAAATGATTATATCGCATTCCGAAAGCAAGTATCTTTCTGCAAATTCTTGATTACACTGTAACACTTTGTAGTTTCAAGCTTTCTTATTGACCAATGTACAGCTTTATCCAACGTCCATCACGAACGTTTTGACAGGCTTGCAATTTTCTAATGCCATTGTGATCGTAATTTAACAATTGAGCATTGTTTTTCAGGTTGTCAAAAGGGGGGACAGGCACTTGAACGCCTCAAGAAATGAGGCTGCACGGAGTCGGCGCATGCGCACTAAGCCCAGCTGTTATGAAACCAAGCAAGTAGTTCGGGCAGTTTAATCGGTGGCCAGCGATCGCGCTTGTATACCTTCACACACCAAGCGGCTGACTGAACTTCCACCTACGGGTGGGAAGAATGCGCCTATCTTCGGGGCTGACTTAAATATTATATTCAGGGCACTACTCGAAGGTAAGGCGGATGTTTTTCCGGATGAATGTAATTTCTTTTCAGCAGCAAATGCCTTCTACTTTTAGAAACAGCGCCACTGCTTATGTAAGGTGCGCTCCCCTGACCCGGTTTCTTGTATTGGTGCGGATACGTCAAATTGAGTTTATATTATTGTTGATTTATTTTATATTTTAGAAAACGAACCATTGGGCCTTGTATTGACTTCATGACATTCGTTTGTGGTGTAAATTGTGAATGAAATCTGGGCCAGGTTCAAATGCCAAGACGCATGACCTAGTTTCGAGCTGAGGGACATTTCATATGTATGCGTTTACAGTACAGTTCTTTACATAAAATCACGGGGTATGTTCAAAATATATACAAAATATGCCATTGTCAATTTCATATTTACAACCCACTTTGTAATGATCTCTAGATTTTGAGCCATTAATGCTATAACCTAATAAACAACAACTTCAAGGTCCAATTTCTTGCACATCGTTGAAAAGCCATTCTATTCTGTCATTCAAAAAGGTACTAATTTATGGAATGATTTAGATACTTACCTTAATAATGTCCCTGATTTGCATCAATTAAAATAATTATGCACTTTTCTTATCAATATACTAAGGAAGTTTGAGATATCAATAGTTTATTCGGGTATTATATGTTATAGGAGTCACTAGTGATACAATTATAAGTTTCAAATGTCCTTTCCTTGTTTTGTATTTTGTTGTTTTGATTCTGAACATGTTTTCCCTGCTATGACTAAAATTGAATAGGGGTACGCACTTAAAAGCTTTGTTTTCAGCCTACTCTCCTTGGGCACAGTTTTATTAATGTGTTATTGTATTGTACAGCTTTATTTGTGCAAATAGTTTATAGTTTCCTTTTTTTAATTCATGATTGATGTTAAATTTTGTTGTGCCTAAATTAAAAAGTGTCAAACAACAGCTAAAGAAGGTTTATGATGCTTTGAAAAGCTGTACAATCGATAATTGTGTCGCGTCTCAGGCTTCATTCATTAAAATGCTGCACGCCGAGAAACACGTGAAAGAAACAGTATTCGGATGCTGAGGCATTGGTGTTATTTTGCACCTCAACAGACTGTTGCGGTATCAGGTTTCATGCCAAATGATGGGTGAAAACATGAAAAACACCCCTGTAAAAAATAGCCCAAGGGTTGGCATCCCTGAGAAATCCGGCAATGAAAATCAGCATCCCGGAGGAAGTGTGATTAAGATTTTTATTTTATATTTGCCACTTTTATCAAAGAGATGAATAAAACATATCATCAAAAAAATAAAAATCTCTCAAAATACTTACCTAGCCTGTTGCCTACATCGTCTATTTTCTGTTGGGTGGTTTTGTTTTCCTCGTAATAATGACAACTCCTTAAGGCTAGTTACATTACATATGTCAAAAACAATCAAGTAATCTTTTTCTCATTCCCCTTTCAGACAGAAATGGCCCCCAATTCTATCCATTGGTTTCGAAAGGGTCTCCGTCTTCATGACAATCCAGCTCTCAGGGAGGCAGTCCAGGGAGCGGGCACGGTTCGCTGCATCTACTTCTTGGACCCTTGGTTTGCAGGATCCTCTAATGTCGGGGTCAACAGGTGGAGGTAAGCCTTGGTTTCTGTTGTAGAATTAATGCATCCTTGGTACACCATCCAGATGACCCCATAGTCATGTCTGGGAACCAGCAGTAGCACCATGTGTGTTTGATATAACACAATGTCTTGCTGGATACAGGAACATATTGTAGTGTCTTGTATAGTTGACAGAAGAATTGGTCTACAATCACATGTTTGTTAAACGCTAATCATGTTTTGGATGCCTGTGTTGACATCGAAGGGAGTCAAAACCACTGCCAGTGTTGCGTCCATTAACTCAACAACCAAATCTAGTGAAAGCTCATGAAACATTCGTTCGCAAGCACTACACTTGAACAGAAAATTGAGTTGGTTACAATAGACTGGGCATTTTATAAATGCTAATTCAAAAAATATAGGGTTCATTTTTTTCCATGTTATGATCATCTGGCTACTTTTACAAGGGATGCTTATCAATATCTCATCTCATTAGCTGCACCGCTTATCCTCAGTAGGGTCGCGGGGGTGCTGGAGCCCATCCCAGCAATCATCAGGCAGTGGGCAGGGGACACCCTGAACTGGTTGCCAGCCAATCGCAGGCTTATCAATATTGATTGCCTAAATTAAATGAGGACTAGGTCACTTCAATTTAGGTTTTCTTTTCAATTCGATGAAGTTCCGACAATCCGATAGGAATCAATATACATATATTCAAAATAAAAAGTCATACTCGATTACAGTTCTTTTAGGATTTTCTTATTAATTTAGCAAATTTATTACATATCTTCTGTTATGCGACACACAAACAAATGGAGGTGTGATTGATTCCACAAGATGAGACCTCCAACATCCGCCACCTCATCCGAGATGTTACTCGGGTGTTCCGCACGTTATGTATACACAATCTGTGACCTGATGATGTTGCACTGATAGCAAGTCAAATAATTGGCCCCTAAGCAGGAAGTGCACAGGGGTGGTGCTTGTATGTTATAGATGGCATAATTGTGTTTTAGGAAGCAGTAGGGGAAATCAAATAAAGAAGATAAATCATGATACTGAAGGCACTTTAGGGGAAGATTATTTTTTCTTCATGGGGGTCCCTACCAGATTCAGATTCAGATTCAGATTCAGATTCAGATCTACTTTATTGTCATTCTAGTACACGTGTATACAGAACGAAATGTCGATGCATCTGGCCCCCACAGTTTCCTTGAATGTACAGGTATAAATAATGTTGAATTGTATTTTGGCTACGTATAGTATTTTACCATAGTGCCGATGGTACCAGTGTTCCCTCTGAGCTGCGCGCGTGCACAATTGCGCACTGCCCACACATTCTCAGAGCACAAGAAAATCTAGCCAGCGCACAAAAATGAGGCCTCAAAATTACTAATTAAGAAGCGACTTAAGTCAAAGTTACAGTGCATGAAGGTAAAAATACACGGGTTCCCTTGACGTTGTGTCCTAAATGCGGTATTTTGAAGTCGAGTCGAAGTGGAACGAAGTTGAGTAAAGTTAGTAGAGAACTGGCTTCTTCGGCTCAGCTCACTCAAAGGACCTGGCTCTTTCGGGTCCTAAACGGCTCTTCAGGTTGTTTTTGCTTCTTTAATCCCAACATGACCAAATATTATGTAAAATTATGCACAACATGACTTAAAGGAAGGGGGGAATAGAACAAAAAAGAAAAAAATACTAAAATGAAAAAGTAGTGAAAAGCTGAGAAAAAATAAACAAATGGAAGAGAAAAAAAGAAGCCAGAAAAAAAGAAAAGGAAGAAATATAGGACAAAAGTAAATAGAGAACAAAAAGAAAAAAGTTGAAAAAAACACGGAAAAAATAAGAAAAAGTTTGTGTTGCATTCAAATAATTTCCAATTATATCAAGTGAATCTTGTTCCCAACATTGTACTTCCACTAAAAAATGTGATTAAGTACAGTTTTGTATCTTAAAACCGACTAAATAAGCCCCCCAAAATGTTAATATTATGCGACAAAATATATCAGGAAATAAAAAGAAATGGATATCTTGTGAAAGAATTGTAAGAAGAAACGACGTTTGTAGGCCGTACAACCTTTGCAATAGTACATGTGTCAATTCATTCAAAAGAGAAAAATAATTTTGCATTGCCGGAAACTCGGCAAAATGTAACTTGATGTCAAGTTTTGGGCATGTTTGATAATTAATTATCTTGGGATTGCTGTTGCTCACTGTTGTTTCAAGCGTTGCTCACCGACTATGTGTGAACGCTCAGACCCGTGGAAAATTAGAGGGAACGTTGGTCCCTACACACTTTCCACGTGGGGTACGTAGTTCGAGGTGTCCTTCAAATGAAATGAAATGAAATTAAAATGAAATGAAATGATCTGCATTTATATAGCGCTTATCAAGTCAATGACTTCCCAAAGCGCTTTACAATGTGCTCCACATTTCCCAATAGTGGCCTTGCAGCCATGTAAGGCGCTAACCTGCTTATTGGGGGGTATTAGGAGTTCAGTGTCTTACCCAAGGACACTTCGACATGTAACACGGACGAGCCGGGATTCGAACTGGGATCCCTTGATCCCAAGACGAGCACTCTACCTCCTGAGCTACTGCCGCCCCAAACTTTGAAAGTAAATATTTGTATATGTTAACAATGCCCAGCTGAGTTCAAAGAGCCTTCATATATATTTTTTCACCACACCTGACTGCTTTTATCCCACTTTTATCATCGGTGTTCCGGCCACGGAACGCATTATGCTGGAAGAAATGAGACCTGGCGAGGTGGGTGGGAGAAGTGTTATTTCATGCGCGTGCCCAAAGTTTGCTGTTTTTCTAAGATAAAAATGGGGAAAGTAAGAAAATGACTGTTTCTAATACAAACCAAATGTCTACCCAAACCCCCCAAAAGATGAAAAAGAACAATTTACTCGATCGCATCTTTGAGAGACTCATGCACCATACAAGCAGTTTGACAGATGCTGTAATTGTGATTTCAGCCAGAAGATGGCCTCAGCAAGTAAAATATTTTAGAGTAACAGACACTAGCTTTAACTATCTCATGACATGCCAGGTGGCACTATCAAACAACATATGAGATCCTTAACCTCCTTTTAGCTATGGAAGATTCCACATAAATTTCATTTGAGCACAGCTTTTGTAGTCACCCTCAAGCTTTCAACTTGTTCCAACAGTTTTTGCAAGCATTACAAAACTTTTGATTCTTACGTTTTGATAAATGCTAAATTTTACGGATGGTTCCATTAACCACTAGGGTTGTAGGGGCACCGTTTTCTTTGGTGTGCCTTTCTTGTGTCCCGTTTCATCTGGAGGGATGAAAGCATGACCAACTTGGGTTCCCAGGTGCTTAACCTGTTTGGGTGTTTGGGCATTTGTGTTGGCCAACCTAATTTTTTTTGTGATTTTTGCTACTTCTTTTTTATTTTATTTTGTTTTTGTGTATGTGATTGTCTTGCTGTCGGTCACCCCTCTTGAGGGATATGACCAGGGTAGATAGTATATAGATAGTGCCTTTGGCAAGTACAGCCTGGTGGCTCCCATCCCGCTCCCAGTTAATAGATATGTATTTAAAAAATATCAGCCACTTTTAGCTTTATAATTGATGTTCAAAAAGTCAAATCAAAATTATTTGTATAGCCCTTAATCACAAAAAGTGTCAAAGGGCTGGACAGACCACTATTACATTAGGGTTAGTGACACACATTTGAATTCTTAGTTTCAATGTCGTCATGTGATATGTCAATTGCTGGGTTTAACAATTGATTGCTTGTTACGTTCTTCTGTGAAAACACATGTGTTTTATAAGACACATTGTAATCCGTGTTCTAATTAGAACACAACACATTATATTACAATGTCAAATTTGGTTTCAAACAATGTGCTGTTGCTCAGCTTGCTTTATCATTACTACCCATAGCCCGCAGTGCAATGATCCTAAATAATCATCAACTATTTTTATATTCTATGAATTATTTACTTTACTTTGGAATTAGAAATTCTGTTCATTTCAATGCCTCCACACATTTAAAAATTTTGATCCACCTCCTATATAGTAGACCGATTGTTTTGAGTCAAAATACCGGTACTTATTTTTATATTTGAATGAAACAAGTATGCATTTAATGTTTTTATTTAACTTATATATATATATACATATTGTATAGTACTGTATACATTTGTTGATGTTTTTTTTTACCTGCTATTAAAGAATCTTAAGTATGAAGATGCAAAGTTCATAGTTGGAAATTATTAGTTTTATACTTTTGGGGTCAACACACTAAATCCAAACTCAATTTGTGTTTTCTACAATATCTACAAAAATAATTCCCATAAAACAAGCTAAAATCTTATCGTTTCACAGGTATGTGTCCATTTCACAAAGACTGACAAGTACCAACAATGATAGAGAACAGCATGAGGATCCTTTCATTTTCATTCATTTTCCCATTTCTTCTCACACATTTGTAACTTTTCAACAATTCTTCCTCAATTGTACAACTACATATACCAAATTTTCAGATAGCCTTAATTAAATCCATCCCATGTCCAAGTATGTGTGTATTTTTTTTAAATTTGGATATAACCTACTAATACTGCAGTAACATGACAGAATGCAGAAGCAACAGATCATTATAAGATATTTACTTTTCGTCTCTCGTATGAGTGAGTAAACAGATGTAGGTTTGTGTGCCAGGCAGTGGTGCTCAACTTGAGAGCGGTTACATGATCGTGACCTACTTGTGGCGAGTCGCTCTCTATGCTAACTGGAAAACGCTGCTGGCGGAAGTGTGCTCGCTCAACTCTCTCTGTTATCCGCCGAAATATGCCGTGTGTGAATTCATTTACAGGTAACTGCTACTGTTTTCCCGGCAGTGAATTCCTTTGAGTCTTCACAATGTATCATATGGATTTAAAAAACATGTTTAGATGTGAAATATAATATAACTTTGTTATTTAATGTATTAATGTAAGTTATGTGTCAATGTTGTGAAGAGTAAGGTGATGAAGTGTTCACGTGATGGAGTGGGCATGGCGTTTTGGGTGATCTGATGAGAGTGATGAACAACAAGAGTATGAGTATGGATGTTAAGAGGGGACTGTATGAGAGTGTGATTGTGCCGACTGTGTTGTATGGTGCAGAGACTTGGAGCCTGAATGCAGATTTAAGAAGGAAATTGAATGTTTTTGAGATGAAGTGTTTGAGGAGTATGTTAGGAGTGACAAGATTGGATAGATTGAGAAATGAAACTGTGAGAGACAAAACTAGAGTAGTAGTGGAACTGAGCAAGCAAGTGGATAAGAGAGTACTCGGTTGGTTTGGACACATGGAGAGGATGGATGAGGAGCGAATGTTAAAGAGGATCTACAGAGCAGAAGTCAATGGAAGGAGACCAAGAAGAAGGCCGCGATTGACGTGGATGGATGGTGTAATAAGTACACTGCAGGAAAGAGGTCTAAATATAATGGAAGCTAGAGCTCTTGTTGGTGATAGGAAGGAGTGGAGAGGTGTTGTGAAAGGATAGAGGGATTGTGGACGCGTTCTTAAAGATGGGCTGGGCACCCGTATGATGCGGCAAGGGTAAACCAGTGAAAGCTGTCGGGGCCTGCTGTTGAACAAAAGAGTGTGTTGTGTCACCCTGACCCGAGTGACATGGCCGCTTTCTGGTGTCCCATTTCATCTGGAGGGACGAAAGCATGACCAACTTAGGTGCCGAGGTGCCTAACTTGTTTGGGTGTTTGGGCATTTGGGTTGGCCATGGTCCAAAAAGTTTTGTGTGTGTTTTTTTTTCTTTTTTTTTTTCCCTTTTATTTTCTTTGTTATTGTATGTGTTTGTCTTTCTGTCGGTCACCCCTCTTGAGGGATATGACCAAGGTAGATGGTTAGATAGGTTTAATGTATTTAGATGAACTGCAATGTTCTATAAGAGTAGTAGTTTAGTGTAGTACTGGAAAAAAGCACTGTGCTCTCAAAGATCAGATACTGATATAGAACTGAATCAATTTCTTGCATTTCTCTGTTGTTGTTTTGTTGCAAAACAGTCTCAATCTATTAAAAAAAACAATCACTCCCATGCACCCAATTGTGGTAACATTCGATTTATTATACAGTTTTTAGGAAACAAAATTTATAACAGAACAAAATCAGGAGCTTGAGAATATCGACTAAAGCGGGATTCAGAAACCAGTGACTGGAGTCGGATGTGGCTCTTTGGCTCTTCTCCATCCGGGCACCGGTGCTGTGGAATGCTCTTCCCCCTGAGATCCGATCTGCAACCTCAGTGGAAATGTTTAAATCTAAACTTAAAACTCACTTCTACTCCATAGCATATGAATAACCTACTCTTCTCGTCGGCTGAAAAATAGTCTGTGTAATATAGTGTAATAATCTGTGAAGCCCTTTGAGACTCTTCGTGATTTAGGGCTATACAAATAAAAATGACTTGACTTGACTCTTTGACGCTCCCTAGTATGTTTGATAATAGAAAATGATATTGTTTCGGTGGGAGGGCACACATGACACAAAACGTCTTAACATTTTTCCAATGAAATGGGTTATTGATGGCTTCCGACCCAAACCATCCACCTTAAAATAAGTCAATTTAAATGAGACCCCTATAACAACATGATATTTGAAAATAATGTTTGGAACAATGTGTTGGTTGACTAAATCTAAGCATTCTTGGAGAGTATCAATTTAACAATTTAGTAAAAAATGACCTTTAATAGACAATACCTACCAGTTCATTTGATAATAGGTTTACAAGTTGTTGTACCTCTAAAGATGACGAGCGGCTTGTCATCCAAACCTCGCTAAGATGTTACCAACTTGTCCCCCAGCTTGTTAATGATGTTTTAAGGCAAAGTATTTCAGTTTTGAAATTGTATGTGTGTGTGTGGATTCAACAAGAATGAGGTTACTAGGTTAGAGGATCATTTTTCGGTCTGATGGAAATAGGGTACTGTATTTGCACCAGCAGATGTAGGACAGAACAGTTATATAAGGTCTGAGTTTAGGTGATGCGGTTAAAATACTCACAGAGGTGTGTGGGCACGTGTACTCACACACAAACGCACAAATAATAAAAACGTGTGGGGAGTTTCTCTTATGGCACAATGCATTAGAGATTTTTCTGGAGAATTCCCCAGCAAGATTTGTGACTTTCACAATCACAAAATCCCGAGTGGTCGCTCCCACAGGCAGGACACACGCATAGTCTAATGCGATGATGCAATTTGTTTGCTTTGTTATTTTATTGTTTGCCGTTGAAATGCTCTCAAAAGATTTGGCGGACTAGTTTGAGTGAATTGCTAGTTAGAATAGTCGCCACCAAGCCTGAGCTACTTTGTTAAAAAATATTTTAAAGAATAATGTTGTAAAGGTATTCGTCTGGAATCTCTGGTTCATGATAGACATTTAAAACCCTTTGATTTGGACTTGAGTTCAGAAAACAGTGTGACAACCCTAATGTCAAGTGTTTGGGAGGAAGGATTGTCAGGGGGACGTGTCAACAATGTCTGGTTAACTACAAAACCACTCAATTTAACCTATGTCCATTTAAGCTTTGCTAATAATATCATCAGTTTTTCTCGTTTGTTATTTATAAGCAGGGTTTGAAATGAGCACCTGATTCACCACTGACAACTCAGGCTCTGTCAATTGTTGTTGTCAATAAGTTAAGTTGTAATCTGTAAATTGGATGCTAAACAAAATAATGAAAAAATAAATACATAATTTGTGTTAAAACTTTATCTCTTACCTGTTGCTACCGCAATCGCAGGTCTTGCACAGCTAATTCTAATGCCTCTATAGTTCAATAATGAGGTTGTTGGTGTTGGTGCTATAGTTGCTAAAGCCAGATGCTAGTATCACTAATCCAACTGTTAGTATCAATGTTGTAGTCACTGATAATACCAGTCATTGCCTGTGTCGCAGCTGCTAGAATTAGAAGGCTCATTCCTAATGGTAGAGCAAAATACCGTTTGATTCAACTCGAACTTCGTTAGGCAGCATTTTACTATTGTTTCGTAATAAAGGTAGTGAATCATTAAAATAAATTAATAACATAAGTAGCAAATAATTACAGATATTGTTAAATACATTCATAAAAGTCTAAAACAATACTGAGTAATATTAAATATACAGATAGTTGATGTGTATTTAAAAGGGGTCAGGGACAAGCTGACGGACATTGAGAAAATGCCCTGCGAGGCAACTGCTTGATCCTCATGCAGCTCAGACACAGTCTAGACAAGTGGTGCTTAGTTGTTTATGTTTGTAGGTCAAACATGCTGTTGTAACTGTGTACAGAACCAATTTCAACAACTTGTCTTTTATTATAATCAAGCGCTTAAGTCATGCTGTCCAACAATTTACCTGTAGTCATATTTTCGAGTTGTAGAAACCTGAGGTGTCAGATCACCACATCATTGTAAATACCATCCTGACACAGTGTATGGTAATAATCTTTTATTTTATAACCCCTTCAATGCCATAACATATTAAAACGTTTTCAGAAGCATTGTCCCTGAGTGCCAAAACATAAAAAATATGTATTCTGTTTTATTTAAAAGAATGTATAGACGGTTAGGCGCAGCTCATCAGTAAGTACCAAGCCTCTGGGAATGATTTCAGTACGATAAATAAGCATTAGATGACAGGAGTGACTTTGATCAGATCTTTGTCCACATATTGAGGTAAGCCCACTTCCAAAAGTGTAGCTTCCTTTATCCAGTGATTGATAGTGTGTGGGTGGCACGATATTCTAAGTGTAGGTATAATAGTGAAGCAGTGTGGTTGGAGCAGCAAATATATTGATCAGTAAACAGTTAACACTTTAAGCTTTTTTTCTTCCTTAAAAAGATGACTAAGTCCCTTTCTCATCGTTGGAGAGCCCATCCCAGCTATTGTCAGGCAGTGAGTAGGGGACACATTGAACTGGTTCCCAGCCAGTCGCAGAGCACACAGTCACATACAACTCACTTACATTCACACCTTGGGACAATTTGGACCAGCCAATTAACCTGAAATGCATGTTTTTGGAATGTGGGAAATAACTGGAGTGCCCGGAGGAAACCCACACAAGCACGAGAAGAACATGCAATCCCGCACAGGAAGGCTGGTAGCTGGATTGAACCCATGACCACAGGGTTGCCTGGTAGAACTCTGGGAACGGCGAACGGCAGCTTGTACTGTACTGTATGTTTGACTCTGTATCCTGAAACGTCTTGGTAACTTGACGCAATTTAATTCCGTTCAGGTACTATGTAACCTGAAACATTTGTATGTAGAGAATTTTTAAGTAGAGGTACCACTGTATTATGGTTCGTTCTAAACCAGCCCAACAGATTTAATTGATCAACATCATGTGAAACAATGTCCACTAGATGCCAGGCGCCATTTCCTGGGAAAACTACCTAATGCAGCCGAGTATGGGTAAAGGAGCTGTTTCAATTGAAACAATGTAGTTTGGCTGGTTGAGTGTCAAAGTCCATGGGGTGGCACGACTAGTGTGTCTGAAGCATGAAGAGACCTGGACCATCCATTATCTGCAGAGCTTATCCTAAGTAGGGTCGCGGTGGTGCTGGAGCCCATCCCAGCTATCTTCGGGCAGTGGGCAGGGGACACCCTGAACTGGTTGCCAGCCAATCGCAGGGCACACAGAGACAGACAACCATTCCCTCGCTCATTCACACCAAGGGACAATTTGGACCGGCCACTTAACCTGACATGCATGTTTTTTGGAATGTGGGAAGAAACCAGAGTGCCTGGAGGAAACCCACGCAAGCACGGGGAGAACATGCAAACTCCACACAGGAGGTACGATCTCACAAACTCAGAACTGTGCCGAACACACGTGCTAACCAATGCGCCGTGTGCTACCGCAGACTTGGACCAATAAACTTTTTTTTGCATGTGTGTATGCCACAGAAAACCAACTATTTGCCACAGAAAATTGCGATTGCCACCCAACCGCATCACAATACACAAACGCATGGGTGTATGACAAAAAAAGTGTAGCAATGGACGGACTGATCATTAAGGTTTGTGGACATTTGAAGTTGCATGCCACAGAGAGTCCTGTGCACTGACACAAAGTAAATATAAAAAGTACACAAATACAATAAAATATCGTATAAATCAAAAAAATGCTTCACGTTTGTTTGTTTTTTTGGAGAACATATTAACATGAATTGCATCATGAAAGTCTGTTCAGACAAGAAGGCATACTTAAGTGCTTGCAGAGAGAGATTTTGAAAATGTGATAATGGTGATACTTTTTTTAGTTTGTCTCTTTGTTCTATTTGACTCAATCTCATGAAAGTGTTCAAAAATGTGAAACTTATAATTTAATGTTTGTAATTTTACTTTGAAAAAATGTTCTGTAACAAACATTTTAGATTTTAGATGAACATTGAGCTGTGATTATAATTTGACAATTTCCCCGTTGGATCAGGATTACGTGCAACCCGTTCAATTTTGTCCTCGTCCATCAGGTTTCTTCTTCAGTGCTTGGAGGATCTGGATGCCAACCTTCGAAAACTCAACTCTCGCCTTTTTGTCATAAGGGGCCAACCTGCCAATGTATTCCCGCGACTCTTCAAGGTCAGCTTTTGCTCAATTTATCCCTCCTGGAGTCTTAAATTTTATTTGACTACCTTCAAGCAGTTTATATGATTTATGTTTCTGCATCAGGAGTGGAAGATCTCTCGGTTGACCTTTGAGTACGACTCTGAGCCTTTTGGAAAGGAAAGAGATGCTGCCATCAAGAAGCTTGCTATGGAGGCAGGGGTGGAGGTCATAGTCAAGATCTCACACACTCTGTATGACTTGGACAAGTAAGTCTGTCTACTTGGAACTAGTAGACCATAATTTAAATTTAAGTGCCATTGGTAACAGTATCTGTGCCATTCGAGCTACATTCAATTTAAAATGCTCAGCACTTCATGTTCTATTTTTATGACATGCAGGCATGTGGCGCTGTTCCACTGAATGTTAATTGGAGCATTAGAAGCAGGAACATTGGAAAAAAGGGATATTTGTGCCACTGTGTGGCGTTCAAGACTCAGTCTGAGTAGTATAAATGTTCAGTGGTGGGCAGTGAAGCCAGGTTTCGGTCAGTATAGCCCCCAAAGGTAGTTGTGGATCCATACCTTAAGTAGTTTACCCTATACCATGGTATTGTATCCATTGTATAGCATATTTAATATAACAATGAAATACAAACACATTGTATAACAGTCTTCAACTCTCTCAACCACCAGGATCATTGAACTCAACAGTGGCCAACCCCCTCTGACGTACAAACGCTTCCAGACGCTGATCAGTCGCCTGGATCCTCCTGAAATGCCTGTTGAAACCCTGTCGAGCAACTTGATGGGCAACTGCATCACCCCCATCATGGAGGACCACGGAGACAAGTACGGAGTCCCATCCCTGGAGGAGCTCGGTAAGAAACGTCAAAGAAATCACTTATGTAGCATCTACTTTCAATGAGCAAATCTTAACACACAGGAAATTCCGTAGCAATTGTAGTTCAGATGATACTGTGTAGCGTGTATCACAGTTCACTGATCCCTGGCTGGGTCGTTGAGGACCACTTCCTCGGTGTGTCTTGGGCAAAAACAGCCTGGTACCCATCCCTCTCCAGGCTGTTCTTTTAAGGGGAAATTAATACTCAAAATAATATATTCTTCCGGAACCCCAAGAATTGTTTTGGCTAGTTTTAGACTATTTCAAATATTCTCATCTTTAAAGCTGCTCAGTGAAGGAAGAAGTTTGAACCACAACGTCCTGCTGTACTTTGAAAGGCTTCAGCACACAATGCATTAGCAATGATGTTGGACATTCTCAATTAAATTGAAATACAGTGGAGCTTCAGGTTTTTATTTGCTAGGACTGGTTTTTTATCTAAATCTTGCGCGGTTTTTAATGCTTCAAATTGTTGCGATATGATTATTTTAAATCAAGTAGTTATACAACTGCTATCCACCTAGAAAAATCAAAGCACGCGAAAACCATTTCACCTGTGACCAATGTTCCCGCTAAGTTGCGTGTGAGCACAATTGCGCACTACCCAGAGCTTTTCCGCGCACAACAAAATCTAGCCAGCTCACAAAAATGAGGGCTTGAAATTGCTAATTAAAAAGCGAATTAAGTCAAAGTTACAGTGCATGAAGGTAAAAATACATGGGTTCCCCTGACGCTGTGTTCTAAATGCGGTATTTTGAAGTCGAGTCGAAGTAGAACGAAGTTGAGTAAAGTCAGTAGAGTTTTTCGAGAACCGGCTTCTTCGGCTCGGCTCACTAAAAAGAAGCGGCTCTTTCGTGCCCCAAAAGGCTCTTCAGGTTTTTTTTGCTTCTTTAATCTCTACACTACCAAATATTATGTAAAATTGTGCACAAAATTATTTAAAGGAAGGGGGGAAATAGAACAAAAAGAAAAAAATACCAAAATGAAAAAGTAGTGAAAAGCTTGGAAAAAAAACGAAACAAAAGGAGAGAAAAATAGAAAAAAAGAGCATGAAAAATTCTGAAAAAAAAGCCAGAAGAAAAGAAAGAAGCAAATAAAGGGAAAAAGGTAATAGAGAACAAAAAAGCAAGAAAAAAGTAGCACAATGAGAGATTTAAAAAAAAAAAATTAAAAAAGGAGAAAAAAAACAGGGAAAAAGAGGAAAAGGTGTTGCATTCAAATAATTTCCAATTATATCAAGTTAGTCTTGTTGCCAACATTGTACTTCCACTATAAAATGTAAATAAATACAGTTCTGTATCGTGCAACCGACAAAATAAGCCCCCAAAAATGTTAGTGTTATGCGACAAAAGATACCAGGAATAAAAGAAATGGAAATCTTGTGAAAGAATTGTAAAAACAAATGACGTTTGTAGGCCCTGCAACCTTTGCAATCGTACATTAGTCAATTCATTCAAAAGTGAAAAATAATTTTGCATTGCCGGAAACTCAGCAACATGTGGTGTCAAGTTTTGGACATGTTTGATAATGATTTAGTTGCCACACTTGGGATTGCTGTTGCTCACTGACTTAGTGTGAACGCTCAGACCCGTGGAAAATTAGAGGGAACATTGCCTGTGACCATAAACTGGATCATCAGGAGAAGATAGATGGATGGATGTTTCCTTGTGGGAATTTAGTCCTATTAAGTCCATCTGCCATCCCACATTTTTGTATTTAAAGACCTCACTGGTCTAAATCAGACTATTGGATTAATGGTGTTTCAGCTCATCTTCCACTTAGCTTCCATCCAGATGTCTCCTTTCCATTCACAGATGGTTTGGCTATATTGAGAGCAAAGACTTGCAGCCTTCTGCTGCCTCCACCTGAGTCATTCTCTCAGTCTTCGTGTAAGATGTCAGTGAAGTATTTTAAGCCTTCTAATGCCTCGCGAGCTGGTCAGGCTGTTTGTCACCTGAAATAGCTTTGAACATAATCATGCTGAGAGCTTCGATCACACCACGTTGACACTTGGAAACCATCTGCTGCTTCCACCTAAATAATTCACAAACTGTACCCAGGATAGTACTGAGGCCTCATCATCATTTACAAACATCTTTGTCCACATCACCTTTAGAGACCATTGAAAATTTCGGTCCAAAATTTGAGTGCGGTTGGATTGCTTCTATTGACGAGAGTTGCACTACACCTATACAGAATTCACTTGTTTACACTGTTGTCCCATCAGAAGATAATATCCAATACAGTGGAACCTAAATTCTCGACCATAATCCGTTCCAGAACCCTGTTCGAAAACCGATTTGTTCCATCACCGAAATCATTTTTCCCATTAAAAATAATGTAAATCGTTTTAATCCATTCCAACGCCCTGAACGTTTACCTTGAATGTTTAACGTAAACATAAAGCTAACCCAGGCTAATCGTACGTTCGCGTTATCGTAATCTTCCGTACGAAAGATTACGCTAACATGAACGTGTAAAAATAAAAAAATCAGGTCGTCTACAAGTCATTTAGCACCCGGGTTTCCACAACAAGTGGTGAGCGGTTCATTGGAAAGGGGGCAACGTTCCAACACCCTGAAAGTTGGGCTCCGTTCCAACACCCTGAATGTTTACCTCGAATGTTCAACGTAAACAAAGCTAACCCAGGCTAACCGTACGTTCGCGTTATCGTAATCTTCTGTACGAAAGATTACGCTAACATGAACGTGTAAAAATTTTAAAAAAAGGATAAAGAAAAGAATTATGAATAGGATTTCTTACCTTTGTGGTGGTCAGCACATTATTTATTTCTTAAATGCAATAGTTGTACGCTCTACTTTTCGTTTTTCACCTGTAGCATCTTTGCCGCTTGCGCTGACTTTCTTCAGAGGCATAATAAGGGGCTAAAACACCCATACACCGCTCAGCATCGCACCCTATCCTACGCACTCACACATTACCGGCGTTTGAACACCAATTTTTTGACCAAACAGCGAAGCAAAAATTTCTCGAAATTTTGGGTCGGACTCCGATTTGTTCAAACTGAGAGGCATTCGGAAACCGAGGTTCCACTGTATATCAATCCATCCATTATCCTCAGTAGGGTAGCAGGTGTTGCCCATCCAAGCTATCTTTGGCTAGTAGGCAGGGGACACCCTGAACTTGTTGCCAGCCAATATAGTTTGCAAGAAATAAGTGTCTTGTCTATGGAGAATGTTTGTTCTTGAATATTATTAGCAAAGAAATATCAGTGAAAGGATTCAAGCAGAGTGGTCCACACAGCCTCATTCCAATACATAATCCTTTACAGTAACCCAGTTGGTAAGGGCCTAAGCCAATTTAAATCAATATTGCTGTATGGTGCCCGGGTAATTAGGGACCCCTAACATTATCATTAACAATGTGAAGTAATATAGGTTAATTCCCCCCCTAAAATGTGTTTTTATGTTTTAAGGAGATTGATTTTAGACTTAAATCCATTTTGAAACATTCTAGTGGGGTAACCTGATTTCGGGTATTTGGAGCCATTAAGAATGTTCAGATTATTTCCAGGATTTATACATGCCTGTTTTACAATATTCCCAAATTGACCCTCAAATTTTGTGGGGTTTTTTTTCTTTGAAAGAGCCATTATTTATAGAGGGAGAAAATGTTTCCAAAGCTAACTGAAATAATAGAATAGGATTAGCATATACCTTTATTATCATTGTTACAAAATGGGTTGAACATATTGTGACAGCGAAATTAGACGTGGCACTCCAGTTTCACATTTTACTGAGAGAATAAAAAAAGAACAAAAAGATAATTTACACAGTATTTACACAAGAAAGTGTGGGCATGTAGAGGCAGAAGATATTTACATTGGGTGTTTACATACAGTTTTGGGATCGTATTAGTTGTATATGCGGTAGTGCAAAATAGGCAACATTGTGCAAATTAAGGCATGAATACAATTTTACATCTGTATGAGGTAGTGTGTTTGCAAAAGTTTCCGTTTTTTTGTGCAGTGTGTGTTAAGGGTGGTGATGGCTTTGGGGAAGAAACTGTGTAAAATATTGTGTATACATAAGAGTTCCACTGTATGGAATCATTTGGCATTTACCTTCTTAGTGTGTATTAAATTGCTGGATTACCTGTTATTTGTGTTTTTAGGCTTTGATACTGACGGCCTACTGACAGCAGTGTGGCCAGGAGGAGAGACTGAAGCTCTAACCAGAATAGAACGCCATTTAGAAAGAAAAGTAAGTATTGCTATTCTATTATTGATCTATTTTTGTTTGTTTTTGTGAGGTGACAGACTTCTCTGAGCATCCAAAACCAATTATAACACTGCATTCCAGAAAACGGAAATGGAATGTAACCCGTTTGGAAGTCTTTCGATCCAAACTTACCTAAAGAACTTGCAGTGTTAGGAATAGCGCCTTTACGTGACCTTGTTATTTTTTTTAGTAAACGGGGTAGTCGAATTTATTACTTTTTCTGCCGTTACAACGCAGTTATCATTACTGACGGTCAAAATCATTGCGTTACTTTGGCTGCAGAACGCCAACGTTGGCGTGTCCCCCTTTTACGTTGATCAGATTATGTCACCATTCAAAATAGCGACTATCGTATAATCAGGTAGCAAATACAAATACAGTACCGTAAAATCCGGACTATAGAGCGCACCTGATTAAAGGCCGCACCTACCACATTTTAGGAGGATAACCGCTTTTGTATTTACACAAGCCCGGCTGTATATAAGCCGCGTGCGCCCACGTTAAAACTCGTAACACAATCACAAAATTAACCCACACCCTACTTTGAGTTCCGCGATTTTAACTGAGGGGTGGGATTTTGTAGAGGTTTATTGTTCTATATTCTTTATCAATTATCGGTCAAATCATAATACACTAAGGAGCCAAGAGGCCGAGACACTTGCTCCCAGCCAAGAGGCTGAGTCAAGGTCCTAGCCACAGGGCCAAGCTGCGAATGCACTGTTCCCGGAGGTACTGCAATACCGGGCCGATGCGTGGAGTGGACAGAGCAAGCTCTTATTCCATCTCCCAGTTGCAAAAATCAACTGAACATACTGTGCCACAGTCAGCAAATTAAACGAAAAATGATACCGGTAGTTGATGCAGAGTCCAGGTCCTGTTAAAAGTAATTAAAAGAAAAAAAGTGTATATTTCCAAAGGTAAGGGTGGGAAAAATATATATCCACTTTTGTCTGCCGTGTCCACGAACAATCACCTTTACCGGTCCCCACTTCCCCCCATGCCCCGCGTCTGTTACGCCCCTTCTTTTTAATTGGTCAGTGCAAGACTTATCAGAATAAGTGTCCAAAATAAATACAAATGAATACATTACAAAAATATACAGTTGCAAATACATATTATACATGGTTACACCTATTTACAAAGAAAGATGGTACACCGAGAGAGTTTTTAAAGCTTTAATAATAATATAACTTTCATCCCAAACCGTTTCTGTGAAGGGTAGCAAAACGCTACTAAGCACACGCTTGCAATACAGTTAACAGATCTGTCAAAAAAACATACCGTATATGTAGAAGTCACGGTAAACAGTTCTCATATTCCTCCCTATAACTGCCGTCATCAAAGTTGTCCCCCATTAGTATGGGAAAGAGACTTTGTCATATAGACGTCGACCCACGCTCCCTTATTCAAAAACATGCTAGAAACACACACTAGAAACACACTCGCAAGGTAAAGTGCGTGCAGTAGCTATGTTTCCTTCTTTATCGGGCTGCTCGATTGCGTTTAGCTTGTAAGCTGCGTCATGTGCCTTGAACTCGAGCGCTGCTGGCGGCTGTTAGAAAAATTACATAAATTGGCCGCATCACTGAATAAGCCGCGGGGTTGAACATTTGGGAAAAAAGTAGCGGCTAATAGTCCGGAATTTACGGTATTTACTAAAGCGCCGAAAGAAAAGGCAAACAGGGACTGAGTTTTGACGGCACCCGGCCCGTGTCATTCTTGGAAGTGAACCAAGGGATCTGGCTACCCACCAATCAACAGCTGGTTCCGTCCGAGGGACCTTTTTCTCCTATGATTGGTCAAAATTCATTTTGGGGGATTGTATGTTGTTGTTTTTACATTTGTTGAGCATAAAAAGGTTAAATGGTTTTGCCTTTTCTTTTTTGGTAGATTTATAAGTATTTTAGTTATATTTCCAGTGTTTTTCACTGTTGATGTGTTCATATAAAAACGTAAAATTTATTCTTTTTTCTTATTTTATCTTATTGTATTTTCCCTTTCGTTTCTTTTTCTATTTTTTTCTTAGTTTTTCCTTGCTTTCCCCCTTTTTTAAGTTATTCCGTGCATAATGTTACATAATAATGGGTGTGCGGGGATTAAAACAACGAAAACGAACTAGAGAGCCGTTTGTGACGTGAAAGAGCCGGCTATTTTTGGTTAGCCAAGCCCCAAAAAAACTGTTCTCTAAAAATAGTCAGAATTCCAATCCCTTCAAGTAAACTCCAAAGACGTCACCCCGGTGTTTTGTATTTGCTCAGAAAATTTAAAGTTATTTGACTTTTTAAATTTAAGGGAATAGTTACTTTACCTGATAAATAGTTACTTTTACTAGAGAGTAATTCAGATAATAAATCAGTTACTTTTTGGAAGAAAACGTGGGTAACTATAGCTAATTACTTATTTAATGTAACGCGTCAAACACTGCTTGTAAGTGTTATTTTTCTGATTAGTGTAGTAGTACTTTGATATGTTTAATACACTAGTAAATAATGATTAAGTAATTCTTTCAACTTTAAATGGTAATTTGTTGTTATCTAAGGTTTGTTAAAGTGATGTAGTTGAACTTTTTGCATGCACTTTGAGCAGTAACAGTACATTTTATGTATTTGTTTTCTTAACTTGACAAACATTTCCATTGATGTATCATTTTTCATTATTTCAAGGACCTTTTGTTGGTTCTACCCATTTTCTGGAATGCTGTGTCATGCCATGTCCACAAAAACACGGGTTTATTTTGAAACAGAAATAGTTTAAAAAATGTTTTGTACCAAAGTCAAATTTCAGTTCATTAAATAACTAGAAAACATTTGATAACTTTGGCCTGATTAAAATGCCTATCGAGTGGCAAGACAGCCTTGTGCAGTTGTAGAATATGAGATAAGAAGCAATGTACACCTGTTTTTATTCATTTCTCGGGGAGGCCATTTTGAGATTGGCTGCCAAGTGAAGATGACATCCCATTTGCTCTTTCAGCTAATGACAAATCGTGGCTCGGTTTCAGAAAATGACTGAGAAGTGATTTGTGGTTATCTGATCCTGGGGAAACTTCGGTGTCATAAAAATGGCCACTCTTTGAGGATGGATAAAAATTGGTGGATTTTGCCTCTGAACATGTATTCCAGATTTCAAATTACTCAAAATTCCGCGTTTAGTCTACCGACATAATCTTATTGTCCGGCACGGTTCCTTTATTATGACCTTTGTGACCATCAAGATCGACCTGCCATTGATATACATTTTAATTTTAAGACAGAAGTTTGTTTTGCCAACCCCAAGGTGGACAAACAAAATTTGAAAAAGAAAAATACCCATGAACATGTGGACATTGCCTTACCTTTGGTTGCTGTGGGATGCTCTGCACCTCCCCTCCCTTGGTCTCTCGTCTCACCTTCCAGGCATGGGTGGCCAATTTTGAACGTCCGAGGATGAACGCCAACTCGTTGCTGGCCAGCCCGACAGGCCTCAGCCCTTACCTGCGCTTCGGCTGCCTCTCCTGTCGCCTTTTCTACTTCAAGCTCACAGACCTCTACCGCAAGGTGGGCATTCGTCATGTAGCCTGTTTTTTTTTGTTGTTTTTTTTTTAATCATCTTGTCTCTTAAATGATTGTTAGTAATTCTTCGTTTATTGTGGGGGTTTGTTCTATAAAGGTCCTGCAATAGTCAAAACATGCAAAGAAGAACGCTTATATATATATATATATATATATATATATATATATATATATATATATATATATATACCGTATTTTCTGCACTATAAGGCGCACCAGGTGATAGGACGCACCCCGAAAAAATTGTTTTTGGTCCTATATTTGACATATATAAGACGCACCGGATTATAAGGTGCTACAATGGGAACGTCGACAAAACAGTCAGATAGTTCAGTCAAACTTCTTACCCCCTTAACATTCCCAAAGCTTGCAAAGACGCAAATACGTGTCGAGAACACGTGCGGATGCGGTGTCCGTACGATGTCACTAAAATGCATCGTTCCATCATTCGGAAGGTTAAAGTCTGGGATTCAAGAAATGCCAACCATTCCTTAGTTTCTATTTTCGCTCGCAACTTTACTGTGCATATGACAATAAACACTTGGAATTGAGTTTAATTTAAAAATAGACACTCCATTCCATCCATTATCTGCACCGCTTATCACAGAAACATCGAGTTCAGTCTGAAACAAGATACAGGGAAAATATAAAGCCGAAGTAGCTCACCGAAGTCGTTGTGTTCAATAATAATGTGCAGCCATGGTCCTCTTATATCCGTGAGTTTAGTAAATCCAGGAGAATAAAATATTTACAAATACAGAATAGTAAAAAAAATGCTTTCCGTATGCCGTCAACGATGTGCTATACGCATTCTTCTTTTTCGGCCAATTGGAGGCTTTGTTTTGCCGCTTCAGCCAATGCCAGCCTGTAAATGTTAAAAAGGATCTGCCTCTTGACCTCCGAATAACTTTAGCCAATAGTGATCGAGTCAACTGATGATTGACACATCTTTTTCGGCCTTTTGCATGCTTTGTTTTACAGCTTAAGCCTATGCCAGCCTGTAAATGATAAAAAAAAATCCGCCCCTTGACCTCCGAATAACTTTAGCCAATAGTGATCGATTCAAATGATGATTGACACATTGGTTAGCCAATGAAACGCCTGTAAATAAATTCCAGCATACACCGCGGACTACTTGGCGTTCGGGGGCAAATCTAGTCGGCGGCTGCAAGTTAGTTGGAAGACTTTGCGATTTAATATTGATCCATAAATAAGGCGCACTGTATTATAAGGCGCATGGTCAGCTTTTGAAAAAAAATAAGACTTTTAGGTGCGCCTTATAGTGCGGAAAATATGGTGTATAAATATATATATATATATATATATATATCCCCGCGACCCTAATGAGGATAAGCGGTACGGCTAATGAGATGAGAGATGAGATATATATATATATATATATATATATATATATTAAAACCACAGAAGAAACCCACTAAACAGGCGCAAGTATTTGTTTAACAAATGGAAGTTTTATTTTTACAAATAACTTCTCTACCGTCAAACTATAGATTAAAAAAAATATTGCCTCTTTACTGCACAACTACTTATAACTGCATCCACTTTACTTCACATTATACTTTGTTGCCGTCATGTGGACGTTATGAAAAACGGCATTAACTTTCTAGTCAGCAACGCCAAATGTTGAAAGACCTGTATTCGACTAATATATATATATATATATATATATATATATATATATATATATATATATATATATATATATATATGTGTATATATATATATATATATATATATATATGTATATATATATATATGTATATATTGTATTATATATTTATATATATATGTATGTAATGTAAATCAGGGGTTCATTTTAACCCAGGGACCACACGATAGAACAAACATTCTGTCGGGGGCTGGACTAGTAGATAAAGAGAAAGAAAAACAGAGATAAATAAAAGAAAAAGAGGGAAGGAAAAGGAGAGAGGGCGGGAAAAAAAAAGAAAAAGAGAGAGAGGGAGAGAGCGTGAGAAACAAGAGATAAAAAGTCGTGAGAGAGAGGGGTAAGAAAGGGAGAGGAAGAAAGAAATTTAATGAGAAAAGACAGAAGAAGAGAAAAGAAAGCGCGAAGGGTAGGAAGAGAGAAAGAGAACAGAGAGAAAAGGATAAAGGTAAGTTAGAGCAAATGAAGTTAAAAAGACACAGAGAGAAAGAGACAAAGAGCAACAAAAGAAGAGAAAAAGAGAGACACAGAGAGTGGGAGAAAATGGGTGGAAAAGAGAGAGAGAGAGAGAGAGAGACAGAGAGAAATACAAGTAGAGTGTCTTTGTTCGAGGCACCTGGCTTTAGCAACATCAAGTTGACATATTTCAACCTGCAGCTTGTTTTTCTCCCCCCACTGAGGATAAGCGGTGCAGATAATGGATGGATGGATGGATGGCATTGCTGTTAAGGGCTATACGAATAAATGTGACTTGATTTGACAAAACCACAATAAGTTAACTGCATTACAGCAAGGGATTATTATATTTGAATTGTACTTCCAATCTTTTTTTACAGGTAAAAAAAAACAGTTCCCCTCCGCTCTCGCTTTACGGCCAGTTACTGTGGCGAGAATTCTTCTACACGGCGGCCACCAACAACCCGCGTTTTGACAAGATGGAGGGGAACCCCATCTGTGTCCGCATCCCCTGGGACAAAAATCCGGAGGCGCTGGCGAAATGGGCTGAGGCCAAGACAGGCTTCCCTTGGATAGATGCTATCATGACTCAGCTCAGGCAGGAAGGCTGGATTCATCACTTGGCTCGCCATGCTGTGGCATGCTTCCTCACCCGAGGGGACTTGTGGATCAGCTGGGAGGAAGGCATGAAGGTCAGCTGTGATTGGATGTTCGCATCCTCTATTAATTGGATTTATAGGATTTTTACTGGGTGGTAAAAATATCCTAAATGTTGTAAACCAGTTCAGCAACGATTATTTTATTAGTCGACTATTTACCGACTATTTACCGACTATTGAAAGGATAAGTCGAATAATCGGATGATAACTTTTTTCTTACATTTAGCATCATCATAACAAACACAAGTAAAATGGGTGGAATTAAAAAATACATCTTTTGTTGAACATACTGCAGACTTTTTTTCAAATTAAAAAATCTTAACCAATTAGGCTCAGTGCTTGGCCAGTAAAGACATAGAGCCATAAATAAACCTCTGTCCATTTTTTAGGGACATGCAAATATAAAATACCTTAAAATCAGGTAAACATTTTTTTAATCCCTGTGAACAAAGTACAGGCTCATAAGCAGCAGTACAACAGTAAGGAAAATCAATCTCGTGCATTTTGTGAAGTACATTCAGTGGTCCACTGCAACTCAACGATTTTCAACAGTTGTAAATTAAACTGTTTTTTAATAACTGACGTTCAAATACGTTTGTCAGGCAGAGTCTGGCATAACGCTCATAATCTCTTTTTGTGAAATATATGCGTAATGTACAATCATGTCATCAAAACTGTATTAGCTTCAACAGTTACTCAAATTATATTGAGGTGAGTCAGCCTCTGTTTTGTTGAACTGTATGATGTGCTTTTTAAATGTTTGTGTGTCCCTGAGCTACTGCCATGATCCACCAGCTCTGCTTTTCATTTTTTGTCTGTAGTCTTATTTTCAATTTATCCAGGTTAAAATGCTCCCAAACTTTAGAAGTTTTGCTACGCGCACTTGATGTGTTCGCCACCTTCTGTATGTTTGTTACCGCTCAAGACGGAGACACTAATACACATCTGAGACCCTCTGCAGAGATTATATTCATGTTGAGATGCCTTAGTGTGTCGGAAAAACATGTCTGGTGACAATAGTCGATAAGGAATTCCGTTATCGACTACACCTGTTATCGATTTTTCTAAACAACGTCGACTAATCGTTGCAGTCCTAGTTGGAATAAGACCGGTCTTTTTTTGTTTTGTTTTTTGTAACTGAACTATTGCATCAATTCATTTTACATCTTGATCTTCATGCAAGCAATCATTTTATATTTTGTAGCAGGTAACTACAAATATGTTGACCTAATGAAATTCAGCCAGTTTTGCTCACATGGGTTTGTGGTACCGTAGGTGTTCGAAGAGCTGCTTCTCGACGCCGACTGGAGTGTGAACGCTGGCAGTTGGATGTGGCTGTCCTGTAGTTCTTTCTTCCAGCAATTTTTCCACTGCTACTGCCCCGTGGGCTTCGGCCGCCGCACTGACCCGAATGGTGACTTCATAAGGTGGGTTGCCGTACTGGAACCTGATTTAATCGAGGATGTGTTTTTTTCAATTTTATTTTGAACATTTAAACATAAGGACACACAGTAAAAAATATGCGTAGAACTTATTTGGGGTACCAAAATCATTAATAGAATGTCAATACAGTCATTCTAATCAAGTACATACATATTCAAAAGGGAGGAAGATAAGTATAAACAGTGTCTGAAACTCATGACAAAAAGTTACCGGACACCAGGGCAGACAACTCTGAAAAGTTGGCTGCCCAGCCATAAAGTTGCCTGCCCCATTTTTCCCAACTTGAAACACAATAAGACGACTAATCGCAAAAAAAAAAATAAACATTGTTGCAAAGTATTAAAGTTTGATAATCAGAATATATAACAGAACAACACTTTCAAATTAAGTTTATTATAAATCTACTTATAACATTCATTGCATGTATATTAAATTGCTGTTTTCCATCTGCCATCAGTATGTACCTGTATATAGTCATCTTCATTCATGCAATGTTTGCGCTGCTTCGTCTGCTAAAAGCCACGTGAACTCCTCTTTCCGCGATGTTTTTAATGTACGTTTACGTTTTGTAGCGTCATACATTTTGTTTGCTTCTTTTGAATATTTCTTCTGGGATTTAGGTTTTGGCCTGATTCCTAACCACTTATCCATTTTTCTTGTGATCTCTGTGTCTACTTTGGAAAATGATATGCAAATGCACAACCTTATAACGCTCGGGAAAGTCCGGAAGCAGGAAGTTATTCGATGCAGGCTGCTGATTGGCTGCCGAGTATGCAAATTGCTAAACGAACCGAAATTAAAATGTTGTATGTTTATTGTGAAATATATTATTTTTGCAACAACAATAGTTTGCTACATGCATAATCTTGAAAAATATATACACTGATGTTTGCTAGGAATGCACTGAAATTAAAATTTATGGCCGAAAACCAAATACGTTTAACAATAAATACTGAAACACCAAAATACATTTTTGATGAGTCCAACTAATCGGTCATGACCCAATGTTAGTATAACCGCCAAGGATTTTCATCCCTGTCTCAGGGAAGACCTTCTGCTATTAGTCCACTGACTTCCTTAATTTAGATCTTAATTTTTTTAAATAATGTTCAAGAGATTTAAGAGGCCATCCATATTCTGACAGGTTTTCTCCTCGGGTAATTAATCAGAAGGTTTTTGCCCATTGCATTAGCTCAAAATGTGTCGTAAACTTAGAGAAAAGCCGTTTTGGATTTTATCTATTGTTTTATTTTTTGGGGTCCAGGTGGTGGAAGTGCATAAGTTATCTTCTAAACTGCGGAAAATGTTGCATTGGGTTTTTGGAATTACAAACGATTTTGGCTTGTGATATATTACTTGATCAGAGGTTGCAAAAATGTGCATGTCACACGCAACGCCACTGAATCCAACTTACAGATATTTATCATAAGTTAAGAGTAAGTACCATTTTACTTCTTAACAGCGTTCCCATTTGTACACAAATGTGAGGGTGGTTATGTATCTGCATCCTTTTGACATACACCAGCGTATATAATATCTCCCTGTGCTCGCAGACGTTACATACCTGTCCTACGAGCTTTCCCGGCCAAGTTCATATATGACCCATGGAACGCACCCGAGTCGGTGCAAGTGGCCTCCAAGTGTGTCATTGGCGTCCACTACCCAAAACCAATGGTGCACCACGCCGAAGCAAGCAGACTCAACATCGAGAGGATGAAGCAGATTTACCAGCAGTTGAGCCGATACAGAGGACTTGGTGAGGACGTCTGTGTGTTATCATTTGTATACTTGTATAGCGAGCAAGATTTTTGTAAATAAAACCCGTACACAAAATTCTTGTGTTTGGAGGTGCTCGTGTAAAGATGTACCACTATGTTTGTGTCTCTTTCAGGTCTACTGGCATCGGTTCCGTCCACCAACGGCAACGGAAACGGCGGGATGATGGCCTATTCACCTGGAGAACAGCAACAGGGGACCAACAGCAACAACAATGCACCTCACAGTAAGTCAACGGGAGCAAATTTGTGGCAGCACACAAACAAAATCTGGCCAAACAACCCCACAGCTTCCATTTTTCTTTGCACCGTCGTAGATTCTGGCGTGTCAGGCGGCTCGGTCGCCGCTGGTAACGGGAGTGGAAGCATTCTCCTCAACTTTGACAGTGAAGAACAGTCGCGACAGCCGATCGTGCAGCAGCACGGTGGGTCATAAGACTAGCTGAGTTTTGATAGAGGAATAAAAGGATCATTATGAAAACAAAATGGACGCATAGGCAATGCTGTCTGTTAAATGCTAGGTGGTGTGTTGGGGCTGCAGGATGCTAATGTGGCCTTGTCAGAGGAAATGGGTATTGAATCTCAGCCGGCAACTGCCAGTAAATTTAAATTATTACTCACACCTAAACTAGCATGACTACGCTGCAAAAAGTCCGCTTAGTGAATTTCAGAGGGGCAAATGAGGAAAACTAGTAAATGACTCATTTTTATGATTTGATGATTTTTTTACTCGTTTGGAATCATTTCCTCACAAATTAAAAAGTATTTTGAGAGACATTTCTCTCAAATGGGAACTATCTATCTATCTCCTATCTACCCTGGTCATATCCCTTGTGAGGGATGCACGGCATCAAGACAAAAACATACAAAAACAAATAAAATAAAATTAAAGATAAATAAAAGAGGGGAAAAGTAGCAAAAACACAAAAATTTTGGAGCGATGGCCAACACAAATGCCCAAACACCCAAACAAGTTAATCACCTCGACACCCAAGTTGGTCATGCTTTCGTCCCTCCAGATGAAACGAGACACAAGAAAGTGGCCGTGTCACTCGGGTCAGAGTGACACAACACACTCTTCTGTTCAACGGCAGGGCCCGACAGCTTTCGCTGGTTTACCCCTGCCGCATCATACGGGTGCCCTGCCCATCCCTTAGAGCATGTCCAAACATCACACTATCCTTTAACAACACCCCTCCACTCATTCCTATCACCAAATTAAGTAATTTAAGTGCTGCTTACCATAAAATATTGACGATTGTAAGAAACATTAGTGACTTTTCATGTTGTTCTGCAGGTTACCATACAGTGCCAGAAAACAACACCACGGTCACTAATAGCCGACTATATCATCAGTTTGCTGTGCCTCAGCATCCAGGTAGGAAGGTGACAAATGAAAATGTTTCAATATGATTAGCTTTTTCTTACCTTCTTCAATGATCGCCCTATGTTTACAATCACTGGCCATATTTCTGTATTGGCAAAATAAGCCTATAGCTTAACATCATACACAGTTTTGGTGACAATACTCTTTGCGGCTCCATCGTAGGATTTGGGATCACTTTTTTAATCACGTTCCTAATGACCTCTTTTGCTCTCTCCCCCCTAATTGATTTCTGTAGGACTTACTCACATAAGAGGCGGAATCACAGGAAAACGCGAGCGGGAGTCGGAACGTGAAGGTTCAGCAGAGGAAGACCAGTCGTCCTGCTCAGGCCACAAAATGCAGAGGCAGACTGCCGAGGTCAGTTGTGGAGTGCTGGACTGTGCCAAGGCTTTGGCCAAAATTTCTGAGAGACAGGAAGGATATAGAGAGAGGCTACTTCATTCACATTTACCAAAAAAACTAGATGAGAATTCATATAAATAAACAAGATGAATGGATTACAAAAATACAAGCGCACCTCAATAGAGTCTTTAGCACCCTTCCTGTTTGATATATTGAGCGTTGTGATGCTGAACTAAAGATCGGATGACTCCTAATAAGCGATGGAGGAACAGTAAGACAATCGAAGGCATTATAATTCTTGATCTACTTTTACAAAGTAGCAAAGTAATACACCATGTTGTAACAACAGTTGAGGCACATAATTAGTTGTATCTGTTTCAATGACTGGAGTATACTCTTTATGTTTGAGTCATATGTCTTTTCTTGTCCTGCTTTGTGTTGTGCAGACCACCTAAAGGACACGTCGGCTGTGAAGAAATAGACTCTGGTTCCTTGTACCACACATGCATTCTCAGTCAGAAACTCTCAGGGTGAACAAAGAGGTGGATATGTGATTCAAGGCCCAGATTCACCATTGGTGTCTTGCAACCTCAGACCTCAGTAGTTTGTAGACCTGCCAAAAAACCTCGACTAAAACACCTATTTATTTCTAACAGAGCAAAACAAACAAAGCAAATTGATTCGTATAAGTCTTCATTTGTGGTCTTCAAAAGTAGATACCTGTATTATTTTATGTGCACAAAACCTGAGGGACCATACATTTTTCTATGGTTTTATCATCCAAGTAACCCTGAACAAAAACATAATCGTAAATGATTTGACACACTGCGTTAACATGTTTTTAATAGAGAAAATTGTATTTGGCATTATCTTAAATAACTTGTGTTTGGTTAAATTGCATAATGTTATTTGTTGGCAGCTAAGAAAAATACAAAGGAATAGGGATATCCTGAGACGATCAGATGGATGTCGACTTGATCTAGTTTCTCCCGATCAGGTCTCAAATTACTTATTAGGTCATTTTTCAGCATTTCCGGGGCAAAGACCTCTGTTTTATTTGCAAAATGGATGTGGAGCGCTGTAAATAAGGAAATAAATAAATAATAGATAAGGGATGTATCTGTTTTAATTCGCATAATTTAAAGTATGAGGTGGAGAATCCGTATCGGTTCCTTTGGTACATTAAAAAAACAACAGAAAATGGGTTTTGCTTTAATTTGATAAGTTGTGCTTTAATGTCTAGATTTGGACGTTAATTTAGGTAGCTACAATTGCAAATGCTACGTATTTTCACTATATTTAGTGACTTTTATGACTTTACCTAATTTCCCCAAAAAGAAATTGGCAGGTAATAAGTTTACGTGTTAACTGTGTATGATTTGTCATCCGTTGATAATATAAAATTCCCACTTAGCAAATGCAGGCTGGTAATTGTTTCATGATTGTAATAGGCAATATTAATTTATTTTTAGAATATGCGTTTCTTTAATATGGGTCCGTGCAACACTTACACACGTAGCGATTTATTGAAACAATACAATGCTATTTTATCATGATAGTTGGACAAAATTGAGGTTAGCATCATTTGCTTGTCCAATAAAAATGTATTAACTATATTTTGCCACCTCATGCTGATGTTGTTTTTGAGTACGCATGGCCATTTTGTTGATCTTTGCCATATCACATTTCCACTTCATTGGTTCCCCTGATGTTGTTGCAAAACCGTTCTGAAGACCGGTGACACTCGAGCCTCTGCAAGATTTTCCACTACTCGAAGAGGTTTGCGATCCTTTCTGCCCGCTCGGAGGTTTTCGAAGACGAGGATCAATCCGCCGGCCCTTTTTTCTTTTTCTACTGTTTCATATAAAACTTAAACAAAAAAGAGAGAGAAAAACAAAAGACGATGTTTGTTTTTGATAAAAAACATTCCTCACAGCCGAATTTAACCTCCCTATAAGAACGTAGACAGCTTCTGCTGTTACTGTCCTCTTAGCGTGTTGAAATGGTGCCCAAATTCGACTGTTGTCCGTGTTAAATATTTGCTGCCAATTGGTACTTGCACGGTATTTGAATACAACAAAAAGATCAATGCTAGAGTGCAGAAGCAACAGCAAGCATTTACATATGTTCCTGAATAAGAGGCAAGATGGTGTCATATACAGTAATCCCTCGTTTAATTGGGACCAGAACCCTTCTTTGAAAAGGACATCCTTACCAACAAAAAGTATATGTCTGTAACCAAATAACAACTATAGGTCTACAAATAAAAACACAGATCACAGAATTGCAGTTTTACAGAAGTAAGACAGCGATTTAGAGAGCGGCTGGGTAGCGGCATACTATGAAATGAAATGATCTGCATTTATAGCGCTTTTCAAGTCAATGACTTTCCAAAGCGCTTTACAGTGTGCTCCACATTTCCCAATAGCGGCCTTGTATTGCAGCCAACCTGCTTATTGGGGGTATTAAGGGTTCAGTGTCTTAGCCAAGGACACTTCGACATGTAACACGGACGTGCCGGGATTCGAACTGGGATCCCTTGATCCCAAGACGAGCGCTCTACCTCCTGAGCTACTGCCGCCCCCATCAGGTATCCTCGAATTTAACCACATCTCCGCGATGATTAAAATACAACCGTCCCGAATGTAGCAGTTTTCCATTAGTTGTAACTCCAGGTGATTCGTTTCATGGGTAATGGAACTGGCGTTGGTGAAATACGAGCGAGGCAGGGGTGGCTTGTGAGTGTTTTTTCGAAGCTTAGCTGTAGCAGTGGGCCGGACCTGCAGCCTCGCTATTGCCTTCTCTCCCAACGCCGCCTCAGTCTTTCCCCAACCTACTGGTGATCACAATGTATTTGCACTCTTCAGACTTTTTCTTCAGAGTGTGATTTAATTATTCAATTTATTTTCAATGTAACAAGCTGCTCAAAGCTAGCTGTCGCCGTTCTTGGCAGTTTGTTTTGGGGGACGGACACATTGATTCGTGCAGCCACCCTGCTGTTTGAATGAAAGCATACACCAACCTATCACAGTCACGCCTACCCAACACACAAAGCCCTCCTTACCTGCCCCTGTGATAGCATTCGCTGTGTGCTGTCTGCACAGATCACAATGCATGATATGTTTATCAATAACAATAAGACAATTCAATTGAAAATCGCGTAGCGCTGAACCAGCCATAACATAAACGCGAAGTAGAGAGGGATTACTGTACTGCACAAAACATGCCTCTTGATGATTGAACGGGACATTTCAACAGGTCAGCTTGGAGCCCCAATCTGCAGTGGTTGTCGTTGAAGAGGGGTAGCATTTCGTTCATAGGCCAGGCCTGCTATGACCGCAAGTGTTAGTCTCACACTTACAGTGTACAGAGGAACCTCGGTTTTCGAACGCCTCTCAGTTCGAACAAATCGGTGTCTGACCAAAAATTTCGAGAAATTCTTGCTTCGGATTTCGAACGCCAGTAATCCGTGAGTGCGTACGCTAGGGTGCGATGCTGAGCGGCATGCGGGTGTTTTAGCCCCTTATCAGTGCAAGCAGCAAAGTTGCTACAGGTGTACAACTATTGCATTTAAGAAAGAAATAATAGCCAAATACGAAGGAGGTGTGCGAGCGCCTTCTGCTGACCACCACAAAAGTAAGAAATCCTATTCATAAGATTACGATAACGCGAACGTAACGATTATCCTGGGTTAGTTTTAAGTTTACGTTAAACATTCAGGGTGTTGGAACGGAGCCCAACATTGAGGGTGTTGGAAGGGAGCCCCCTTTCCAATGAACCGCTCACCACTTGTTGTGGAGACCCAGGTGCTAAATGACTTGTAAACAACCTGATTTTTTTATTTTTACACGTTCATGTTAGCGTAATCTTTCGTACGGAAGATTACGAAAACGCGGACGTACGATTAGCCTGGGTTAGCTTTATGTTTACGTTAAACATTCAAGCTAAACATTCAGGGTGTTGGAACGGATTAAAACGATTTACATAATTTTTAATGGGAAAAATGATTTCGATGATCGAACAAATCGGTTTTCGAACAGGGTTCTGGAACGGATTATGGTCGAGAACCGAGGTTCCACTGTACCTGTTAACAGTACTCCAGAGACCAAGAGTCAAACATGGGCCAATTGTTATTGGTAGCTTTTTGCTTCGTCACATATATACTGTATATAAACTACTTCCAAAAAGTTTGGGGTCGCTTGGAAATGTTCTATTTATAATTATATTTCTAAATATATTGTATAATATATATACACACCCAAAATAATGCTACATAAAACATGTATTGTATTTGTAGCAATACAAATACTCAACACTGAATATTAGCCCCTCATCATCCTTAAACCATTTTTGATATCTGGTATGTTTCAGTTTTTATTCCAAAGATGCAGATTGGGGCAGCAGCTCACATGGCGACTACTTGGAGTTTTTGATAGGGTTGAAGACAAAATCTTTTGGGGGAGGGTAGGAGGTTGGTTGTATCTGTATAATATTTTTTGTGCTCACTCCAGCATTCAAACATCTTTTGTAGCTCGGATTTCATGGTGAGAGGAAGTCAATGTTTTAGTTTTCGTTTTGTCCTTCCCAGGATCAGAGAACAACTGAGAAATTAAGACTGATATACTCGCTGATCTCATTTCACTGCTGAAATGAGTTTAAGAGTGGCATGAAATTCCTTCGCCGATGCCATCAATTGTGTCTGTTAACTGGGGCTTGTTGTCTGTCCTGCCTTGTGCAATGTAAGGCCTTTTTTTGTGATTTTTTTGTTGTCATAACAAATAAAATGTTTTCGGATTTAAGTTTTTCTTTGGGGATTTTGGTTTATGTTCTCACCACTTCATGACAAACTACATGTATTGGTTGGTAACTAAACTGTATATAGAATAATGTATATTGTTTGAAGGGATGAATATTACATACTGGTTCTTTAAAAATGTATTTCAGTGATTTTATATTTATGTATTTATATTTTTTTTTTTTTTTTTGATGTAATGCTTCCGCAGCACAGTCAGGATGCTCACAGTTGTGAGTCTAATCTGGTCAGTTTTCATTGTTACACAACCATTTTGAAGCTGAGAGCTGCTTTTTGTTACTGATTGGCATGAAGGGCGACCATTTGGATACACGCTCACCAGCATTTCTGCTTTTTCCCCTTTAAAACACCTACTGATTTAAAAAAACATTTTTTCTTCCAAATTTAAACAAAACAAATCTTCACAGGAGACAAATATTTTAGTCTTCAGCTGCTTCATTTTGAAATGAGAGTAAGACTCAACACGCTCCAATCATCGCATTAGATGTCCACTTTGACAAAAGTTGGCCATTTCCGGTTTTAAACGAGCACATGTTGGGTTTTTTATTGTTTTTTTTTTAGTTTTTCGAATTTTCTGGGAAGAAGGCTGGGGCAGTTTACACGAAAGGCCCCGCGCAATGCGAATGAGCACCACGTGAACCCTGAACTTTGTGACAAAATATAAATTAGACAAGTCATGTAAAGAGAGGCAATGAATAATGACTGGTTGATAAGACAGAGAACCTCCACCGGATCCGAACTTAATGACTTACAGTTTAGGCTCTATCGGCCTGAAAATCAGATGGGGTCGGGCCCATACCTCTAGGCTGAAAGTGGTGGAAAAAACCTTTTCCCGCTTGCCCGACCTTTCGCTATTACATCAACACAATAGTATTATTTCCTTCTTTAATGGCTGTTGGCGAGATTTGGTGGATTACCGCCCCCTATCCAATCATAGTTTGTGAAACCAATGACAATTCTCTACGCCAGCAATCTTCCAATCATACAACAGCTTTCTACAAATCATATTTTACAAGCCAGAAACTGCATATCTCATTCTGAAGGCCTTCAATCTCAGCCTAAAAACAACCGAACAACTGAAGTGTGTGATTGGTTAGATTTTTTGCAAACAGAACCTTTACTTACTTTACATACAAGGGTTGGAATGCATACATTAACTGCGTGATTACCATATTCAACAAACAACAAGCTAAAAGCTACCACAGTAAGAAATTGCAATTAGCTTTGTGCGCATGTGTACCAGGCATTGGTAGGATGTCTCAGCTAGATAGCACTGGTAATAAATATTTAAAACTAAATAATAATAGGAAGAGAGATATAAAAAATTAAAAGGAGTAAAAGGGAAAGATGAAACAAATGAGAATTAAGGACAAAACGTTTGTCATTTTGGTTTTCCGTAGCAGCAGGAAAGCAAACAAACACATCAGCTCCCTCGGTGAGCCTCATATTCCATCCATCCATCCATTTTCTGCTTATCCTCAGTACGGTCCCGGGAGTGCTGGAGCCTATCCCAGGTATCTTCGGGCAGTGGGCAAGGGACACCCTGAACTGGTTGCCAGGGCACACAGAGACAATCAACTCACTCGCTCATTCACACCGAGGGACGATTTGGACTGGCCAATTAACCTGATATGCATGTTTTTGGGAACCTGGGAGCGAATCGGAGTCCCCGAGGAGAAGATGCAAACCCTGGATGGGGAGGCTGCATTTGCTGGAATCAAATCCTGGACCTCCGCACCATGTGGCTGCACGCTAACCACCCAGCCGCTGTGCCACTAAGCCTCATAATACGCGAAATAAATAAAACGACTTTTTTTTTTTTTTTTTTAAAGCACTATAAAATCAATTTTTGCTCCTTATCCAAATCAAAATCGTTTTCTTACAAATCATTTTTCTAACCAAAAGGAGATGCGAAATAATACACACTATCTATCCCTTTAAAGGCAACAAGGTCACATCTATGCCCACGGCACTCTAGTGAGTCTAAGCTCCAACTTCCCGTTTTTTACATGTCGTAAATTCATGAGGGAAGACCAGTGACTCCCTCATGGAATCCCTGACACACTCTAATACACACACTACATGCACATGGAAATAAGAGCCATGTTCTGTTTGCCTTAAAACAAAAGAGTTGCTAGGTCTGACTCACAGCAAACACTTGAATCATGCCAGAAAGAACGCTCATCAACTTGCAAGACAAGACACGTTATACTAGGGGTGGGCAAATTGCAGCTCGCGAGCCACTTGCATCGAATGCGCCTAACAAAAATGGTCGAAATACAATGACAGTATAGAGAATAGTGAATAAAGTACTACTGCTAAAACTGTTATTTTGGTGCTAACGTCCCCATTTCCCTTTGTGTTTTTATAACATATTTATTACTTCAGCAATACCACAAAACTAAATATCGAATTTAGTGCTTAAAAAAGGGACCTAATATATTATTTTGCTAATATTCTGAAAAGAAAATACTGTAGCAATACCACAAAAATACTACTGAAATAATGTTTGTGCAAATATATAACTACAGCAATATTTCAACATAAATACTTAAAAAATACAACTACATTATTACTACAAAACTATTACAGAAATACTACAAAAATGCTACCAAGGAATTACTACAGAAATACTATAATGGAAATACTTCCATATTACTTTTACAGAAATACCATAAAAACAGTAATATAAAAATACTACTACAGAAATTGTATGAGATATACAAAATTACCTATACAGAAATATTACAACATACATCTGCAGCAATACTACAAAAATACAGGATATTCAATACTAAAATGTTACAATTGAAACACTACAAAAATACTACATTAATGCCACACAAATAATACAAAAATCTACAATGGAAATGGTACAAAATACTAAAGTACAAAAAATACTACCACACAAATGCTACTCAGAAATTAAAAAATTACAACAGCAGTAATGACACGACAGAAACACTGCAAAAATACAATTACAGTAATACTACAAAATGATGAAAGAAATACAACAAAAGTACTACCATGGAATTATGACAGAAATAATACAAACATAAAGCTAGAGTAATACCACAAAAATACAACAGACATACTACTAAAATGTTACAACTTAAATACTACAAAAATACAACTGGAGTAATACTACTAAAATTGGAAATATTTAAAAAATATATAATTCCAAAATACTACTGTGGAAATGCTACAAAAATACCACTGTAGAATTACTAAAAATATATTACAAAAATAAAACTACTGTAATAGTACAAAAATACAAAATAAATACTAAAAATACTACTATGTAAGTACTACAAAAATACCACTACAGATATACTACACATATACTCCAAAAATAAAACCACAGTAGTCCTACAAAAATTCTACAGAAATACTACAAAAATTACACCGCAGAAATACCACCAAAGAAAACTACAGTAATACTACAAAAATAAATACAAAATATAGTGCTTGAACCCAATAGATGAAACTAATGTATTTAAAAACAAATATAAGGAAGTACAACATGTAGATGTCTGCATGTTAACGATTCAGGGGCCCCTCAATGCTATGGACTTCCTGTGGTGTGTCTTGGGCAAGTACACCTGTCACGAGACCGGACCAGATCGGAGGCAGGAGGCAGGAAGGATGAACTCAATCGCGTAACGACCAGTTACTTTTATTTAGCAAAATAAAAGTTGTCCAACACTCAGGGACAAAACAAAACAAAAACAGGCTTACAGGTAAACAGGAACTCAGACTAGGAATACTCACAAAACAGGCTTTTACTCAGAACAAGCAAACACAGGTTTCCTCACGTCAAACAGAACAGATTATTGCAGAACAGAAAACGCAATGAACCATCAACCGGCAATCCCCAAAACCCGCCTTTAAGCAGCACACACGCAAATTAGACGATCTGCTACAGCCGGTGCCCAGGGGGCGGGGCCAGCCGGTCGCCACGGCGACCATGCTGGACATGACAACACCCAACCCTCTCCAGGCTGTTTTTGGGGGGTAGGGCATAATCCCCCACACAAAACAGTACAGGTTTCCATGTTTACTATACGGAAGGTAAAATTTGCAACATACTAATATTCTACATAATTTTTATTGCATTTTATATAGAACTTACAAGTTTACATTATTATCACCTCATGTCCCAAGTCATATTTATTTGTACAGCTCTTTATCACAAAAAGTTTCAAAGGGCTGCACAGAGCACACAACAACAACAACAACTAGTAAAATATAACATCAGCTATGTAAAAGGTTTTAGTGGGAAAGGGGATATTTTAAGATAAATATGGAAAAGGTAAATATGTAATTAGGTTTACATAGAATCAAAATGCCAAATATGATTATATCAATGATAATAATATTGTAATGTAGGTTCCTTATCGGATAAAAAAAAAAAACTAAGGGAGCAAGTGTCACGACCCAGAATGGAATTTCGGACCCAATTGCGTTCGTTTTAAAGGAATCTTTATTGGATTGAGCTGACAGAGCTTGCTTTGGAAGCCGATGGTTGTCGGTCGCTAGCAGCGTTGGACGGAACGGCAGTTCCGTGACAGGTAGGCAGAATCGATACGGCTTAGCGGGCGGGTCGATGGCCAGGGCAGGAGAGCAGGTCCTAAACATGGGACAGAAACAGGTCGAAACCAAAAGCAGGCAGGGATCAAAAAGGAGAGGTCTTTGGTACTAGAACCTGGCAAAACACACAGAGAGACACAAGTACGGTCTGACACTCTCCCATGGGCGCTGACAGCTTAAGAGGAGAGTGCCAGCCAATTAGAGAGCACGCACCTGCGCGCCAAACGATTGCCCCAGGTGTCTTCACCCCAGGTGTCTGTCATGATTTTGGCAATCATGACAGCTAGCTAAGGGAACCAGACCAAAACTAGATGGCTAGCTATAAAGATGGCCAAAATTTAGCTTGATGACTCGCAGAAAAAGACAAAATATTAACTCAATTGCTTGCCAAGATATGTAAAAATATAGGTATCTAACTTGCTAAATAGCAATAAATGTAGGGTGATGGCTAGCTACAAAGCTAAAAAGAAGCCAGCTAGCTCAAAAAATCTGCACATTTTTGCTCATTCGCCTTATAAAACCCATAAATTAGAATATAGTTTGTTGTATTTCCTGTAAAATAAGTCAAATACTAATATATGATATAAATATTGGATATTTATTTTCTTAAGATATATTTGGAGCTCATGAAACTTGTAAAGAGTTTTTTTTAATTAATTCAGCAGTCATTTCTAATGTTAACTTTCTAAAAATAAATGATCATAACATAAATAAACAAGCACAATTTCTAAATGCAATAGCAATACATGTTTGGGATCATTTCAAAAAGAAAGGAAGAAAAGAGTGTTACATTACATACGTGAAGCCCATTGGATTTTCTTTCGTGAAGCTGCTAATTAAAGCGTCGCCGCCATTAACCGCTAATGCTAAAATCGCGCACACAACGCTAAAGGACGGATCCAAGATGGCGGCGCGCGCGAGTGCAGCGGCTTCACTTGTCTCTCCAGTAAATCTATTAACTTTTAGTGTTACGATACCAAACTGTATGTAACATCATACATGCCGACATTTCTTGTGTAAATATTGTGTAAATTATAACTATAACCGTATCCTCCTTGTTTTATAACCTTATCTTCTCTGTTCCTTTATCTTCTTGGCTTTTTTCCCCTCACTGTGAATGTGTGAAACTGGTGTGTCATGCCCAATTTCGTTGTCACAATATGTTAACCCATTTTGTAACAATGACAATAAAGGTATATTCTATTCTATTCTATTCCAAAAAATAATCCGCTGTCCTTAAAAATGCTTATTTTCTCTCTTTGTAGTCAGTTACTTTCTTTTACTTATATTCTATATGTGTATTTGTTTAATAAAACTAAATCAATCAATACTGCTACCTTTGTGGACCTAAAAGGTAGAATTACAGCAGAAATCACTTAAATTGTTTTGAAAACTTCATTATTTTTCTTCTTCTTTGCTCAAATTTGCAGTGTTGTAACCAGATGTTTGCAGTGTCCTCATAGGGTCGAAAGTGGAACTACAACGATTGCCAAGTTATTTAAGCATGTACTGTAGATTTATTCATGAATGAAGATATTGTATAGGCTTCCAGGATTGGCCCCTTGGCCAAATTCTTTATTCCACTGCGGTCCCCGACTCCAAATAGTTGCCCACCCCTTCTTTATACGGTATAATAATTGCATTTCTAATGAACTATGTTATTAAAATGTAATAAATTACATCATGTTAAAAAAAATATTTGGTTTCATGGGCCATCATAACTTAACCCAGTTGGCATTTTGATTAGTTTGGTAATATATTAAAAAAAATATGCTGGACAGAGAGACAAACAAACAGATATACATAGATCCCAAACAAGATCTTTACCGGCCTCACTTTGCTCGCGGGTGATGAATATGCTGAGAATAAAACTTAGAAGCTGAATTATATTTTGGTTACATTAAATGGAGAACTAACCAGAGTTAACCAACAAATTGACTAGCTCAAGCAACTTGAATGGGACAGGGAATAATCTAATAACGACGTTGCTATTTTGTTATCATCTGAATTATGCAAGCTTACCTGTGGTCAACGCACCATGCAAATGTGTGTCGGCGTCACGGATATGGAAGGGTATATATAAAAATACAAGAAACTGCCTGCTATCACTCATACAGCTATTCAATTATCAATCATATCATTGACAGATTTTTTTTCCCACAAAGCTACGCTTCCTACGTGAACATGGATGCCGTGAAATTTATGGTGAGTACAGAGAACCTACTGGAATATTTTCAACTTCAACCGACCTCTCGTTTTGCCATAGAAAAAAAAGCTAACATTTAGCTGTTGTTGCAGTTAGCCTTACATTCATAAGATGATTACTGGTTTTGTTATGGGCTATCTCACCTTTTCATGAATTGTTACATTAGTATTTGTAAAAAGTAGTTAAAAAGCTGTTTAGAGAACTACAAACATCCAATGGAATGGGCCCCAGGGTTTGGTAGGGTTACTTAAACTGGATTACTTTCAATTACTTTTGGATTACTCCAATACCAAATATGCTAGTAAAAGACAAAGTAAACTAAATATGAATAAAATGATGACTCACAACACGTGGTAAGCTTTCTCTTCTGGCTTTGATCTCTTTGATCTCCGGCAAAACTAACATAACAGAAACAAAATGAAAATAAATCCAAACAGCTTGCCAACATCATTTTTGCCGTTCCATGTATTCTGTTACTCCCCAATCCTGCACAAAATGTAGTCATTTTATTCATATTTAGTTACTTTTGTCTTTTATTTGCATATTTGGTATTGGAGTATTCCAAAAGTAATTGAAAGTAATCCAGTTAAAGTAACCCTACCCAACCCTGGAATGGCATTGTGGATTTGTCCTCATCTACTTTACAACATCTACATTAGTGTTTAAAGGTTGCATCAGTGTATAAGCATCCAATGATTCAAATTGGCTATTTTAAATTTATCTGTAAAGGTTTTTGAGCATCCAAAATTCATTTGATTTTGATAGTGATTTTTTTTTAGTTCAGTGTACTTTAAATTTGCAAGGGCTTCTGAATGAATGACTAGAAAACAGTAGAGAATTGTTCTTGTGTCATTGACAAGAAATGTGAAAGGTCATCTATAATGCTGAGGCTGTTGCAGGGACATATAGGCAAATATTGTCAGATGACAAATATTGTAAGAAAGCTGTCACATTGGAGTAGGCGACTCATTTGCTTTTAGTCAAACTTGCCATTACAAACCCCATACCGCTACAGCTACTGAAACAAGAGCGCAACCTCGAGTTTGACCTTTGCTGTGTAATAAATTACACCATGGATTTGTACGGCATAACATTGAGTTGGCTGCTTTAATGTTCATCCAGTACTATGCCTTTATGTATCCAGCAGTGCTTTATCTTATTCCTCACAAATTATACTAATGGCAGTCTTTCGCTTTTGTTTGGCTTTTTAAAGGGTTTCCAGCTCTTACTCGTACTGGGGACAGGGCACAGCACGCCTGTGTGTCCAAGAAACTGTCGTTCTACCAAGCATTTTCAGCATGTGTACTTCAGACACATGTCGGATTGGCGAGGCTCCTCAGTTGCTCCATGGGAACTCAGGTGAGTTTGAGTTATTTTCTCTAAATTTACAAACTACAAAATTAATTTGACGGGCCGACCATTAGATCAAGCTTCTAGACCAGGCTTGTCAAGCATACGGCCGCCTGGCTGGTTTCGGTCTGCAGTGAATTTTTGAGCTTGTCAAAAAAAGAAGTCTCTTGCCCATTATTATCAGAAGTTGTTATTTTTGAATAGATACAACCCGGTTCTCTACACTCGGCTACCGCCTCTGTGTACTTGTCTCTCTTTCTTTCAAATGCAGCTTCTAATACTGTTAACTCTGCTTGGATTGCTGTCTTGCCTGCAGGGGTCCATAGGATTACCTCTTCGGAGAGGTAATGGTTATCTCTGGTGGGAACTTAAAAGCTGCCTTAAGGTCTACTCTTAAATTCCTGGATGTAATCCTGGTGTTAAAAGTAGTTGTCTATTCCTTTGGCTGATGTTCTGAAATCTGGCCTCTTTTCCAATGAAGCAGATCAGTGCTTGTTTCCCAGAAGAAGGTCTTTGAAAGCTTGTTTTCCGATCTTCAAAGACTTCATTCAAGTTTCCGCCAGACCAGATCGTGTGGCCAACTATACCTACCCTGCACCAGCGGTGTTTTGCAATTGAACAGGATATGTTGTAGGCTTGAGTTTGGGGTGTTCCAGAGCTGGCTATAATCCTCAGAGCCATACCATTGCCTCACATTGCTTGCTCTGGGTATGTCTGTTCCTGCTGATCACTCCTTCCCAGGTTTCCATTGACCTTGTAGCGCCTGACTGAGCGCCTTGATCTTGAGTTGCTCCTCCTCGTGCCTGGCCACCTCTTCAATCACAATATCATTCCTTTCCATTTGTGTTGCCTTGTACCAAAACCTGGGTGCTGTTCCCCTCCCGAAACCAGCTCTCTCTCTGTTTTGCCAACCACTTTATTGTGCATGACCCTGCTGATGGCTTGGTCAACATCTTTTGCATCCTGTCTGCAATGGTGCCTTGCTGTTTTCTTACACATGGGTCAGTGAGCCTATTAGCTCCAGCACAACTCTTGCTTTTTCCTGTCTGTAGCCCAGGTTGATGGACTTCAGTGGCAAGTGAGGTTTGATCATCTCAAAGAGGGCTTTGCTGGAAAGGCTCTGAGCCAAACTGGGTTTGACATGCCTGGTCTATACTGTTGTTGTGTTTCATGAAATTCAGTTCAATGGAATATAGCTGACATCTTTAAAATTATCTGTACTCCACAGATAGTGTTAAAATTTATCACGAGGGCAGAGTACGGTGGGAGAGTTTTGTAAGTTTCACCTAGAATATCTAGCCTGTTTATTGTTACAGCGATTCCATTAAAAACAATTTGGGGGCAGGGGTCTGATGATAAGTTTAAGGATCACTATGGATTTCTTGAAGATCTAGTTGACTAAAATAATATTTAAAAATGCACTTATGTCATTGCAGATGGGACCAGGGTGAAGAAATGGAGACTAAGATCGAGTATGCCGTCTGCACGAATTGTACAGTGGCACACATGGTTGCCAAGCCCATCTACATCCAGATTTCGATCTTCAAGAGAGTAGGCAAAGAACCTGCTATCTGGTGCAAGTGCCCTTACAAGCTGGCTGTGGGATGCACATGTGTGACTACGCAGAAGGATTGACGTTCACTACCTCCCGCTCTCCTTCACTGTATTCTAGCAGGACACTTCTACCTCCCGTTTTTTTCACCACTCTGGTTTGGTATGCATTTATCTATGTTTTGACTGTAGAGGATTAGAAATTGTGCACAGTAGCATGATACAATTTGCTGGTCACCATCCAATTATCAAACGTGAATCGTTCTTGCGGGATGAGAAGTTTCTTTAACAAAAGATGCAAACACAAGATACAAGTAACACTGCTGTCATTTGTTTGCATATTTTTGTGAAGCTTACTAATTAGCAAGGTACTGCAGGTCATGCTGTGAAGTCAGCTGATGCATATGCATTCACAAAGACTTGGAAATGCTAAATTGGGAAACTGACTCAACTGTTAGTGGACAAGTGACTACATAACATTGGTTTTAAAGTTCTGCCCAATACAGAACTACTGATTGGAGCTAGGCTGACGCGCTAGATGATACCTGAAGTGACTGGGGATACTTATTGTTGTTATAAAGCGATCTGAAGTAATGATGCTGGGAACCGTTTGCAGGTTACCTAAAACAATTGTATTTATTCTACATACAGTTCAATACACGTTGATTACAAAAGAAACACTGACCAAAAGGGACAACAACACGTAACGCAGCTTAGCACAGCTTAGCATAGCTTCTCGTAAACTAGTGGTCAAAACCTTATGGACTTCCTGTCTGAAAACACAAGCGATCGTAGCTTTATACACATACAAATTAATGTGTGCCAGGCCATGGACTAAACAAAAATAACATTCAATGACATACATAAAGTTAGCGTGTCAGCGGCACAGTTCTAAGGTCATGGGTTCAGGTACCAGCCTCCCTGTGCCTGCATGGGTTTCCTCCTGGCACTCCAGTTTCCTCCCACATTCCAAAAACAGGCATGTCAGGTTAATTGGCCAGTTCAATTCTGCCTAGGTGGGAATAAGCAAGTGAGTTGTCTGTCTCTGTGTGCCCTGCGACTGGCTGGCAACCAGTTCAGGGTGTCCCCTGCCCACGGCCTGAAGATGGGCTCTGGTACCCCCTGCAACCCTACTGAGGATAGGCGGTGCAGATAATGGATGGATGGACATGCATACATTATGGCTCCTACAACTAGGGTTAACCATATAGGAAAGAAGAATATAGTTGCAATAATTAGTCAACGTTGTAGTGAGGTCTTAATAGAAATAGACGATGAATTCTGTTGTCTACTGTAGTTGCCAGACATGAGGCATCCAAAATTATTATAATCTTCGAGTCGCTCATCCGCAATAGCGTCTCTATCTTGAGCAGCAGCAGACAAAAATGACGGTGTCAACATCATGTATGCGTACGAAAACTTTTGATCTTTGGGAGCATTTTAGTGTGGATGCGGCAAATAAAAAGTAAAGTCAGCAAAAAAGACCTTGCGCATCATGGCAATACCTTGGTGATGCACCAACATTTAAAGACAAGGCACGTTGGACAAGTGAACAAAATTGAGTCTGACTCGTCTCAGCAAGATTCATGTAACATTCAAGCCAATAAAGTTTTGATGATTGCATTGTACATTGGTTTGCGTATATTTTGCTATAAAAGAGGGCTTCAGCATTATGCCAGACTGTGCCTGAAAAACATATTTGGAATCAAATGCATCCGGTCCAAAGAACAATCGTCACTTGTTTAAAAGTTAAAAAAGACAAAAGTCAGTTGCCTAAACCATTTGATTAGAAACTGTTGAGAATCATTCAGTTCTTTTGTTACAGGCATTTGATCACTGACTCTACTTCACAAAATGCACATATCTATTTTATTTCATTAATAATCATCCTACTATTCTACAAATCGTTTCAATAGTTTGTGCTTAGTCAATGATTAAAATAGTTGGCAATAATTCATTTGAATACAATTGTAGTCAAGTCTTTTGAAGGTGCTAGTAAGAGTCCTTCATGCTTGTTTCTCAGAAATGAAAGTATATTCTGTTGTTTTTATTGAGACCCAAGCTCTTGTTTGATGTACATTGTTGTACACAGGATTGGGTAGGGTTACTTTAACTGGATTACTTTCAATTACTTTTGGATTACTCCAATACCAAATATGCTAATAAGAGACAAAAGAAACTAAATATGAATAAAATGATGACTCACAACACGTGGTAAGCTTTCTCTCCTGGCTTTGATCTCTTTGATCTCCGGCAAAACTAACATAAAATGCGACAGAAACAAAATGAAAATAAATCCAAAGAGCTTGCCAACATTTTTTTTGCCGTTCCTCCGTTACTCCCCAAGCCTGCACAAAATTGAGTAATTTTAGTCATATTTAGTTTCTTTTGTCTTTTATTAGCATATTTGGTATTGGAGTAATCCAAAAGTAATTGAAAGTAATCCAGTTAAAGTAACCCTACCCAACCCTGGTTGTACATGTACGTCTTTAGTGGTTAAGCCCAGCCAGACAAAAACTACTTATGAATTTGAGTTTTGAAAAAAAAAAAAGCCTTACAAGTAAGGACATTAGGGCTTCAGGGCCACAGACAGTCCTCTTAAACCTAAAGCAGGGCACCAGCAAGTGGCATAATGATAGTGGCGCAGCAGAGGAAATTGGATATTCTTTAAAGTAGTGTTGATAAAAACCCCTCCGGCTTTGTTTTTTCCCTGCAGTGCTCTTTAGATATTCGTGTAGAGAACATGTACAGTGGAACCTCGGTTTTCGAACGCCTCTCAGTTCGAACAAATCGGAGTCCGACCAAAAATTTCAAGAAATTCCTCCTTCGCTGTCCGGTCAAAAAATCGGAGTTCGAACGCCGGTAATGCGTGAGTGCGTACGCTAGGATGCGATGCTTTGTACGGAAGATTACGATAACTCGAACGTACGATTAGCCTGGGTTAGCTTTGTTTACGTTAAACATTCAAGTTAAACATTGAGGGTGTTGGAACGGAGCCCCCTTTCCAATGAACCGCTTACCACTTGTTGTGGAGACCCGGGTGCTAAATGACTTGTAAACCACCTGATTTATTTATTTTTACACGTTCATGTTAGCATAATCTTTCGTACGGAAGATTACGCTAACGCGAACGTACGACTAGCCTGGGTTAGCTTCATGTTTACGTTCATGGTAAACATTCAGGGTGTTGGAACGGATTAAAACGATTTTACATTACTTTTAATGGGAATAACGATTTCGGTGAATGAACAAATCGGTTTTCGAACAGGGTTCTGGAACAGATTATGGTGGAGAACCGAGGTTCCACTGTACCTGTAAAATCAGGCCCGTTAATTAATGATAAAACAGCAAATGCCAAAATTATCATTGCAACAGTGTAAAAGAAGATTGTTGGGAAAAATGGCGAAATTAAGGCAAAATGTATACATTATTCATAATTTCGAATATAAAATGTCTCAGAGGTCACAAAACGTGTGAGAATTTACATCAATATTATAAGGGCAGGGCAGCACGGTGGCGCAGTGGTTAGCGCGTGTGCGGCACAGTTCTAAGGTCTTGGGAACCTCCTGTGTGTGTGGGTTCAAATCCACCTACCGGAGTTTGTATGTTCTCCCCGTGCTTGCGTGGGGTTCCTTCGGGCACTCCGGTTTCCTCCTACATTCCAAAGACGTGCATTTCAGGTGGATTGGCCGGTCCAAATTGTCCCTAGGTGTGAATGAGCGAGCGAGTTGTCTGTCCCTGTGTGCCCTGCGATTGGCTGGCAACCAGTTCAGGGTGTCCCCTACCCACTGCCTGATGATTGCTGGGATGGGCTCCAGCACCCCCGCGACCCTACTGAGGATAAGCGGTGCAGCTAATGAGATGAGATGCTAAGGGCTAAATGTAGTAGTACACAGGCACAATGTATTTTGAGGCATCTTAAAGACATTTACTAACATTGACTTGAATTAATGTATCATGAAATGTCATGGAATTATAAAAGAAAAAAAAAAACTCCCGAGACTGTGGAATATGAGCTCTTGTTCAAACCAATAAGCAATATTTGAGGTTTCTGATAAAGACAGATCAAAAGCAATTTAGGAATCTCACCAAGTATTTATTTTGTTGTACAGAAAACTGAAAAGAAATGTAGTGCTTAACATTCCAATACCTTACTCATAAGGCTACTCCGATTAGCCATGGTAGAAAGATGGAATTTTTACACGCGATAGACTCTGCAATGGCATGTCATTGAACTCATATACTGTACAGACTGAAGATGTACTATGTAGTTGTGCGCACGTTTCGAATACAATAGCGAAGCTAGCTTTACAAATGTTTAAACATGACTTTTGCCAGAGCCTGTGACTCGCCTGTTGCACAACAACCACAAATTAGTCATACTCCCATTGGGATGTCAGCATTTGTAGTACCCGGATGTACTCGCGATGTTGACAGAAAACACAAACTAGATTTATTTTAATGATGGTTCATCCAAAGTCTTTGTTTTCTTTCCATCCTTACTTTAGTTGAGCATCCATATCCATCAAGCGTAGTCTCTTTATGGACATTCTAGCGAGCGTAGGCCTGCCTATATACCCAAATGGGATTATTAAAGTTCTTAGAAATCCCTGTTTGTAATCCGGGTGTTAAGGTGTTGAAGAGTTGAATAAAAATGAGAACATTCTTTTGAATTTGCTTCTGCCTCGGCCATCTTTGTAAGCTCTAAGGTTGTTTGTGAGATGCTTCAACACAGAATCCCGAAAAGAATCAGTATTTGACGTGAACGTTTCCAAGAGCTTGCTCTTGGACTGATACTGATGGGAGAGGTCCTTGATGACAACTTTGATGAATTTACCATAGGTTACCATGTCCATCGAGGCGAGGAATTCCAAGTTGATATCTTTGAAAATGTCCCCATAAACCTTACTGATAACCTGATGCACCTCAAATTGTCCCATTGACTTTCTGACTTTCTTTGGGAATTGATTCACCAGTGTCATGATCAGCATGCTAACAAGACTCCGAGCCAGCTTCTCCAGCATTGCCGGTGAGAGGGAAACTGATGGCGAGCTGGACTCTATTTCACTTTGATTTTCGGAACTCTCTGATGCTTCCGGCAGCACGCTAGATTTCCGATACCTTGGGGTGTCGATGGAATACATAAGCTTGTCAATGTCATTTAAGGCACCGCACACTGCATTTGTGCTGGCCTTCTTTTGGGTCTCCATCTCCATCCAAAGAAGCATATGCTGCAGGAATTTTCCGACAGAATCATCTACGATGTTGAAAAGAATATCGTGGCGCTTTTTGTACTTTCTATGTGTTTGCTTGCCGGAATTTTCAGGCGTTGTCATCTGGTTTGCCTTGATATGGTTATAGATTTTATCTCTCGTGTTTGTTGAAAATATAGAAATCTCATCACTGAGGCTTTCATTGGTTTTGGTAACTTTAGTCCCTGCCACTGAAAAATGGTTATATAACACCTCAATATCATTCTGAATGATCTCAAAACGGAAAGGAGGAGTGATATAACTTGGCAATGACACTTCAGGATCAAACAACTCGACACCGGGTGAAGTGCCCCGGAAAGTCACCAGGTATTCTGAGTCTTTCCATCCACCTTGATTGACGACGTCAGACATCATTTTGTCAAACCTCACTTTTGAGAACTCAACAAATCTGTTTTTGCGTGTGGTCGTACGCACGCGGGAAGAAAAAAAGTTGGTCAGTGTCTTCTCAATCAACCTCAGATCGAAGTGCGGGCTCATTGGGCAGCTGGCGCTGCTGCTGTCTGTGTCGGAGGCATAGTGAAGATCACTTACAATTGTTGATACGATGTCAGATGCTGTGCCTTGAACATCTGCAGGGGTTTTGGTTTGCGATTCTGAAGTGTCCGTCTCTTTGCATCCTGACCATTTGCGGAGGATTTTAGTCACCTCCTCCGTTGTTTCATCGACACTGATGTTAGAATTTGGTGTAATGGAAGACCTCAGACTCTGCCGTTTGTCAATCGGGGCCACCTGGCTGTGGCCGCTATGCCTGCGGCACGAGACTTGCCGCCAGCAAGCTCCCAAACACCGAGTCGTTGATTCAACGTGACACAGGTAAGTCCACAATGCGCTGCAAGCGAGGCGTACCATCTGGTAAAGCACATTGAGATTGCTGAAAGTTCCAGGGATGTAGACCAGAGGCACTAGCTCTTTAGTGGACTTGTCTGTGGCTGATGTCAAAGTGCGATTCACCCTTTGGGTGACCTCGTCCGTCAGCAGCAAGTCCAGCTTGGTGGCGTAGTCGCATTCTCGTATCGGGGTGCTGAGCGCTGAAGCAAAAGCGCTGTTGGTTGTGCCTTCCAGCACCGGAGTCAATTCAGCCCTTGCCTCACCAACCCGCTCCACAAATAGTGGTACAATGAGTTTCAAGGCATCAGTCGAGAGTTTCTGTGTCATCTCTGTGCACATGTCTGCCAGTGTGGCGCCCGTTTTAGAGTCAAAATGGCCTTCCGATAACATGCACCATTGGGCCGATGAAATGTTATCAAAATATTTGGACACGATAGGCAAGAGAGTTTCTGATTCCACTGAAATTTCAGATTGCATTTTTCTTGGAACAGATAACGCACAATTAATTCCTGACCGTAAATTTCGCGTGATGATCTTTAATCTCAGAAAAATTACATCCCACTTAGCAATTTTTTTGTTTAGCTCTATGACAAAGGATTACCTTATGTGACTAAGATCCTTTACTTGTGAGTGATGACATCACTGGATCTTGACTCTAATCATGTAGATGACTGCTTACATTTTGAAGTACCAAAAAGACAGCAGCGTTTTTGCAAAATATTACTCAAGCCCTCTTACTTTTGGCCGTGTTTTTCTCCCGAAACAGACCTTTATTTTTCAAATGAATAATTGTCCCCTTTCTTTATAACCTTCTGTAATGCATGTCAACTTCACATTCCCCTTAAAAAATGTACATTCAAGTGTTAGTGGTTTGAGGTTGTGGTTAGTTAGCAAAAGTCTTCAGTTAGTCCAATTGTCTAAAGTGGAAAAGATAACTAACCCATGTGTGTTGTGAAGCTGCAGTTCAACACTACCACCATTATTTTGATTACGATGCTCCATGGATGAATTATAAAAACTGGCTTTGAAAACCACTGCAGGCTGCAGTATTTCTTCATTAAATGTATGTCAACAACTGCTGTTCAAAAATCTCTTCCTGTCCATGAGCTACACGAGAAATTACTTTTTTAGTCAACACCCTTCTGATGTGTATTTTTAGACAAAACACTACGGAAATATGTAGTGTTTGGCACGTGATAACATTTAATAGTGGTACAAAAAAAACGATTCCATCAGTACAAGCCACCAATTTACAAAGACCACAGGAGGCAGAAAAGAGTGTTAAACTGGAAAAACTACGAGACCGTTTGCAGTCCTACTGGCGGAGAGGTAGGCCTAAGTAAAGCTCTGCCAAAGGCAATCAGGAACTTTTTCATTGAGGTCATCTCTGAGGTACGGTCGAGGTTTTGGATATTTTTGCCCAGGTGCGTGGAGACAACTTCATCAAACAATGGCTCGTCTGAGATTAGAGCTTCCAGCAACTTCTCCTGGGAATTATACAGCTGGAAGAGGTCCTCGATGACAATCTTAATAAATTTATTGTAGGCAACCATGTTCATTGTGGCCAGGGGCTCCAGGTTGACCTCCTTTAAAACTCTGCGATAGATCCATCCAATAATTACTTGCAAGTCGTATTGTTCAATTGACTTCCTGACCTTCTTTGGGAATCGCTGGACAAGTGTCATAATCAGAGTGCTGACAATGTTTCTCGCAAGTTTCTCCTGGAGATGTGACGCGCTGTAGACGCTAGGTGTAGGTGTTTGGCAGTCTTCCATTGCCTTTTTTTAGATGGTGAAATTTGTGGACTTGACCGTATAATCTATTTTGCAATTCCTGATTAACTGCCCACTGAGCAGCTCGTTTACTCTATGACATAAGAACCAGGACAATATGATGTCATTAAGCTTTGTGTCAAATAGTCATCATGGAAGGTTTGCATGCACCTTGCTTCAGCTTTCCACAGTCTGTGATCCATCGTGTCTACATTTGGTTTGTTATGAACTGACCCGAAAACGGATAATGGATAATGAATAACGAAGATAGATCAATAACCCTTAAAAACCCCAAACCCCATATCTCAATCCTTCTGGCTCTAGTGCAGTGTTTTCCAAGAACGGACCATGATCATGAAGGTGTCCACCCCACGCATCGGCCCGGTATTGCAGTACCTCCGGGAACGGTGCATTCGCAATGATCGCAACAAGGCTTTAGGGCTAGGACCTTAGCTTAGCCTTTTGGTTGAGAGTAAGTGTCCCGGCTCCTAGGCTTTGTAGCGTATAATGAACTGACCGATAACGGATAATGGATAATGAATAACGAAGATAGAACAATAACCCTTAAAAACCCCATATCGAGATTGTTTTCTGTTATTAGTGTCCATAAATTTGTTCAAACAAAAAAAAATATTGTCAGATATAACGAAATTGTGAATATGCTTAATTGCTGTTAAAATTGTCGAGAAAAATTGTTCAAACCTCACATTGTTTTTTTTACTGTTAATGGTGTCAATAAAATTGTTCAAACCAAAAAAATATGTTTTAATTACGCTGCACATTTAAATGTAGGGCCCCCAAAATGGGCGGCAGTGCTGGTTGTAAAGTGCAACCTGGACTGATATGCCTTCTGCAAGACTCCTGCTCTTTCCAAGGTACCTGTTGTGTTGTTGTAAAAAACTCGCAAGTTTTTGGTGGTGGCCAGAAATTCTGCTCTATACACACCGAAAAGCTCCCTTTGTCAATTAGCCTCAGAGGAGCAGTGGCTACAGTCTGAGTAATGTCTAGCCAAGCACTATATATGTATTTTTTTAAAATTTATAACCAGGTGATTATATTAGCCCAAACTGTATTACGACCACAGCACCTGAAAAGGCTTGGTATTGATACCATTATTATTTGTGACATTGAGGAAAAGAAGATAACCTAGTAGACAACATCAGCCAAAAATGTGAATTTGAAAATATTTATTTAGCAGTGCATTTGCTGTAGGCAAAGTTCCCCTTTCTTACGTTATCGCTGAGCAGCATTCCAACACTACAGTAAATAAAATGAATCCAGGACCATTGGTCAGCACATCTGATAAGCCCCTTGTAAAAAAACTGAATCGATTTAGATTGTGGAACGGTGCTGTCCATATAAATAGATACCTGGACAAGAATACAGTTTGCAGAACTACATAAATCAAGACTGTTTTTTGACACCTGAGTTTTTCTTATATATTAATCCATTACATTACTTGTCTTTCTAATATAATCTACTATTAAAAGAACCCCACATAAATGAACAAAATCAATCTGCCACATGTGAGTGATATTAAATATTTACACAATACACTTTTTCAGCGCTGGTATTTCCTTCTTATGCTACGAGACATCTCATATACATAGATTGAAAATGAGCTAAGCACACTTATCAGTTGTGAACATAGCATGACATACTCAGAAGGACAGCCACGTCTCCTGCACATAGTCCACACCCCAGTGGGGCCGGCTGGGCAACATAGGCAGACATGAAGAACAGGCTAAGGAAACTGTGGGACTTCAGAACTCCTCGTGTACGTTCCTGGCGTAATCCATCAGCTTGCTGCCGGTGAAGTACTCACTGTACTTCAGGATCTCGTCCAGCTCCAGAAGGTTATTCTGGTTCTCGTCGGCCACCGCGATCATCTGCTTAGCTTCGTTCAGAGCGTTGTGTTCATTCATCGGGTCCATGTACTCCTGTTGGACACCAGAACAAAACACAAATGTGTGTATTCAGTTCTATTGAGTATTTTTAGGTGGTAAATACATGTGTGAGGTTGGCAAGAGAAAGAGCAGAAAGAACTAAACCTCCAGTTCTTCCATGGTGACTATGCCGTTGTGGTCCAAGTCCATTACGCTCTCAAATTCTTTCTTGCGCTCGCTGACCCAAGTGTCATCGATTTCCTGGCCTTGCTCGTTCTCCACAGTGCCAACGGGGAGTGAAATGAATTCTGACAAGGTCAGCTTCTGGTCGCCGTCCTGGTCTACAGCATAACATGCAGAAACCATGTAATTGGCATTTAAATTATAAACTTGGAAAAAAATGCTTCAAAAGTACCCTATTATCTGGGCTATTACGTGCGCCCCAGGACCCCAAACTGTGCAGTTATTGATCAGTTAATCAATTTCAACACTGACCACAGTTGCATAACAATAGTAGCAACAGGGATCAAACCACAGTGCAATGTTAAGATCCCCAAGCCTAACCACCAGTTTGTGAGGACATGGGTGGTTGTTCTCCAATTGTATAACATTGGATGCAGCGTAAATCGCACCCGGATCGCAGCTGGGAAAGCACCGGATACTGACAACACATCAAAAGGATTAGGTCTCATCTCATTATAGCACAATTTTTTGTCACGGTAACAGATATGTCGGAGGAATGAGACAACAAAGTGAATAAAAATCGGTATTTGAATGTTGTTTCACTTTTTCTTAGCCCAAACTAAGCAATTTAAGTGACAAACATTTTGAATATGTGCGGCCATGTGTTTACTAACATCTTTCAGGATGAACGAATTGCTACCCACAATCCCTTTCTCATAATTCAGTTCACGACCAAATTACTTCAGACAATGCTTTTTTCTTCAATTCAGAATCTCGTGCGATGTGTAAAGACTTTGCGAGTCTGCCATACAATACTGTATTTCAGTCGTCACCAACCTTTTCTGTGACAATGAATGGTGTAATGTCTGATAATATTCTCCTGCCCCGGTACAATATATACATCAACAATTTGGTACCCTGAATAAATATAGTGTATTGATGAAAAAAAAAAACAATGCACTTTGTTATATGTTGAAGTGGGGCGGCAGTGGCTCAGGAGGTAGAGCGCTCGTCTTGGGATCAAGAGATCGCAGTTCGAATCCCGGCTCCTCCGTGTTACATGTCGAAGTGTCCTTGGGTAATACACTGAACCCCTAATACCCCCAATAAGCAGGTTAGCGCCTTACATGGCTGCACGGCCGCTATTGGGGAATGTGAAGCACACTGTAAAGCGCTTTGGGAAGTCATTGACTTGAAAAGCGCTATATAAATGCAGATCATTTCATTTCAAGTGTCCTTGGGCAAGACACTGAATCCCTAATGCCCCTAATAGCAGGTAGTTGCCTTGCATGGCTGACACTGCTATCTGTTAGTGTGTAAATGGCAAAAGTGTGAAGCATATTGTAAAGCGCTTTGGGAGGTCGTCATTGAAAAGCGTTAGATAAATGCAGACCATTTACATTTACTTTCATGTGTCGTCTGTACCCCTAGTGGTAGGTTGCGGCACGCTCCGACCTTGCGATCAGGGTTCAGTTTCCGTTGCATCTAATGTTGTGCAATTGTGATCAGTGATATGTTCCAACTGATCAAGCATTGCACTGTAGTTCTGGTCCTGACATAGTCTTTTGCACCATGTACACATGAAAAATGGCACAAAAGACTTATTTTCGGGGGATGCGCCTTAGACTCCAACGTACAGAACAAAACATTTCTTGGCATACCGTTAGGTGCTTGCTAATGGGCATTACAATGGTTACGAAACAATGATGAGGATCAGCACTGAGTCAGAGACCATGGTACTCAGCCGGAAAAGGCATGCTCCCTCCGGGTTGGGGATGAGATCTTGCCCCAAGTGGAGGAATTCAAGTATCAGAGAATTCAAGTATCTTGGGGTCTTGTTCACGAGTGAGGGTAGGGTGGAACGGGAGATCGACAGACGGGTCGGTGCAGCGTCTGCCGTCATTCATTGGTGAAGAGGGAGCTGAGCCGAAAGGCAAAGCTCTCGATCTATCGGTCGATCTAAGTTGCTACCCTCACCTATGGTCATGAACTGTGGGTTATGACCGAAAGAACACCATCCCAGATCCAAGTGGCTGAAATGAGTTTCCTCCGCAGGGTGTCTGGGTTCTCCCTTAGAGATAAGGTGAGAAGCTCAGTCATCCGGGAGGGATTCTGTGTAGAGCCACTGCTCTTCTGCATCGAGAGGAGCCAGTTGAGGAGGCTCGGGCATCTGATAATGATGACTCCTAGACGCCTACCTCTGGAGGTGTTCCGGTCATGTCCCACCGGCGGGAGGCCCCGGGGGCGACCCAGGACCCACTGGAGAGACTATGTCTCTAGGTTGGCATGGGAACGCCTTGGGATCCTGTTGGATGAGCTGGAGGAGGTGGCTGGGGATAGGGACGTCTGGGCTTCCCTTTTAAGACTGCTGCCCCCGCGACCCGACCCCGGATAAGCGGACGACAATGGATGGACGGATGGATGAAACAATACAAGGACAACAGAGCATTGATGAACTGGGACCGCACCTAGGTCACGCATGATCTCCTTGACCATGTACTTGAGCATGCCTCTGCTATGCTCAGGGTGGAGGAAGGCAAGGAACTCCTGCTCATTCAGCAGCTGATCAGCAGGAGGGTTGTCAGCTTGGAACCAACGGTCCTTCAGGCTCTCCAAAACCTCCTGGGCTGGAAAGGAGAACAACACAAAAAAAGCAATGAATGTCAAATGTTTACAACATTCTGCACACAGGTATTTTAAAGTTGGATTTCTGCAATATATTGTTCCTAAAGTCTCAAAGAGTAATCAGCTCAGATCAAGGAGAATTAAAAAATTAAGAAGGTTGATTCTTCCCTTTTATACAGCTAAAATAAATAATCAAAAACAATGTGTTGCCTCTCGCCCAACTTCTTTTTTAATATATTTTTTCCTTTAAGTGTTTTACAGGTTTATCCTGGAGTACCACATCTAATCTTGGAAACAATCTTCACTACATTGTTATATAATTAAGACAATTCCAATTTAAATCTGTCAAATGTGTTGTTGCAAATACAAATTGCCCCAAACTAGATTTAAAACTCAAACTCTCAATTACAGCAAATTTAAAGCAACTTTTGACACCACCAACATATTTGGAAAGCATTGTTTATGAATAGGGCAGCACTGTGATTGAGTGGTTATCGCGTCCGCGGCACATTTCTGAACCTACTGTGTGCATGTTTTCCCCGTGCTTGCATGCATTTCCTCCACGGTTTCCTCCCACATTCCAAAAACATGCATTTCAGGTTTATTGGCCGGTTCAAATTGTCCTGAGGTATGAATGAGCGAGTGAGTTGTCTGTCTCTGTGTGCTCTGCGACTGGCCGGATGGCAACCAGTTCAGGGTGTCCCCTGCCCACGGACAGCTGAGATGGGCTCCAGCACCCCCGCGACCCTACTGAGGATAGGTGAAGCAGATAATGGATGGAGGGATGTTTATATAATGGAAAGGTATAACAAATACAAAAAAGCATGAAATGTATTCTTTCAGAGGAGCCGTTTTTCTCAGTTTTCTTGGAAGTTCGTATTTTAAAGAAACTGTTGTTTACTAAATAATGGTAAAAGCTAGAAACATACATTTTTTTCTAATAAAAGATGAAAGTTCAAGCCTTATGTTATGATTGTATAGCTACAGAACTACTTTTAGTAGGACTTCGAAAATGAATAACAATGGCAAAAATTGTCAGGCACCAACTCTTCCAGTTTGAGAAGTCCACCATTGAAGGAGTTATAAGGTAGGGCCTTTGATTATAATTCTGGGAATTTCAGTCCTATTTGACGTGTCAGTAATTATTTAGTATGATAATAAACAAGTTAAACAACATAACATTTACCTACTGTAGAGCAATTTCAAACACAACTGTCCATCATCCAGTTCCTCACTTACTTTCTTCGTCCAGTTTCAAGTCTTCGTTATTCTTGATCTTCTCTGCAGTTTCCTTTTCACTAAAACCTTTGCTTCCAAGAAACCGGATTCTGTATTCATCCCAAGTGACGTGACCTGCACATTTCATCCCCCCCAAACAGGACAATTGTGTCAAACTGGGCTGAACAAAAGCTGTAAATCGTAATGCAATTGAGTCATTTCGCATACCATCACCATCCGGATCGACGGCATGGAAGCTGTTCTTGTTCTCCTTCATAGCCTCTTGAAAATGTTCCTCTGTTTTCTCCATGATCCAGCGCTGCATCTCTTTAGCGCTTATGCTGTGATCTTTGTTGAAATCCACCCTGAGAATGTTTGGGGAAAAGAACAATTTAAAGGGGAACAAAATCTCAGTAGTCTCTACTGAATATTGGCATTTAGAACACAAAGTGCCTAAACTTAGAGGGTCTGATTCAGAGTTTTCTGTCAGTAATGGACAATACACTACGTTTTGGATCCATTATCATAATTAAAATGAGTTCAAATTAGAATCATTTTTCTGCTTTGACTCATTTTAAAAATCTCCTTTCTTTATGTCCTCCGGATTGCAATCTTCCCTCTTACAAGAGGTTCCGGTGCTCACTCCTGTGCTGCTGCCACCAACTTCCAAAACCACTCCCCTCCTCGGCTCAACGAACAAAGTAGCGTCACAACAGAGACGAAACCCCGCATATTAACCCCTTGACAAAAACATGTAAAATTTGCCGAGAATTCCAATCAAAGACGTACTTGAATGCTATTCTTGAACCGTTTGGAGAATATGGACGGTTTTGGTCTCTTTTGAAAGGTAACACTCTGAAATCTTCTCACAAGTGCTACTAAAATTGAGTAATCCAAGTTGCAACTCATAAAAATAAAAGGTTTTTATTCTTCCCTGGATTTGTTTTTGCAATCACATGCTGCAGAAGAATATAGTATAGGCATCTCAGCTGTAAAACAGCTGGAACAACAGCATGAAGTCTACCAGGTCCCAGGTCAAATTTGATCAAAATCTGAAAAAAATAACATTGGATTTTACTAAATCTTTTAAAGGTATGTCAAAGAGTTTCTAAAAAGAGACATTTTCGAGACTACCACATTGCAAACGTGTATTTTACTTACCCCAATTTTAGACATTGTGAAAGAATTGTTAATGTTTGACTTATTTTCCTAGAAGTCAATCACTGTTTGTGTCACTTGTGCATGGTAATCGCACGCAATAATGAATCCCGTGTTTCGTTCCGCACATTTATTTTTGGCTTTGCTTTGAATACACTCGTACATCCAGCGGGTATTTATGTTGGAAATTTCATTGGCTAACCAATGTGTCAATCATCATTTTAATCAGTCACTCCTGTTGTAAGATTTTTAAAGCCAAAGTAGGATATGGTCCACTTCATAGGCTATTGCAGGCTAAGGGCCGTGGAAAAAAAAGCTTGCAATTGGTCGAGATTGGTGTCAATCAAAAGGTCATAGGCTAACGACTTGAAATAATCAAAAGTGGGTGAGATGACAAAAACAGCATGCAAGTAAGCACACTACGGCTTGCAGAAGTTGGCAAGAGTAGGATATAAATCCTACGAGGATATTATAAGACTATATTTATAGCCTAGTTAGAAGTAATGAATTACTAATTTTATTGTTATTGTCGAGATAGTTTGGGGAAAAATTCTTCCATAGAGCAGCTTGATCGCAAAGTGAAAAGAGAGTGGTACATTGGCCTTAATCATCTAAACAACACATTGTATTGTAAAGGTTGTACCCTTTATCGTAGAGATTGTTTACTGTGTACAAACATGTAATCTTGTATCGCAAACTCTGTGGTCGCTTATAACCATCTATTGAAGATAATATGTCAAAAGTAAATTGCAATTACGATATTCCTATGTGTATATCGCGCACCCTTTTGTTTGATTTGAAACTGACATAATTTTTTTTTTTTTTTCTCAGCTCAAACTTTGTGGCTGGATGCAATTGGAATCGACTCCGGGGCACAATGGTGAGAACACCAAATTGTAACCGCCGGACCAGTGGTATGGATGACATAAGGCAGTAGTTTTTTTTGTAATTTCAGTATCACTATAATTTTAGTGGCAATAACTTTTATTCTATACTAAGCAGTTCAAGTGACAAATGTATTGTCATTGTAACATGTGAAATGCTCAGCGAAATTAACATTCACCTCTGGCATCGACTTAAGACTTGGTGTGATAAGAAGATAAAAGCCAATACTTTTTTGTAAGTCATTAACACCGCTGTTGATCCAGTGGAAGAAGTTCATTCTTTCACCGCTGCAACCCGGGTTCAAATCCCGTTAGACTTTATGGTTTGCAATACAGACGCTGCCCTACTTACGAACAAGAACGGAAGAAGGTTCTGGACGATCGTACGTAAGTTGAATTTGTTCGTAAGTTGCTTCAGTGCTATATTTTGTATATTTATATACCGTAAATTCCGGACTATAAGCCGCTACTTTTTTCCCAAACTTTCAACCCTGCGGCTTATTCAGTGATGCGGCCAATTTATGTAATTTTTCTTACGGCCGCCAGCAGCGCTCGAGTACAAAAGGTAAGATTTAGACCGGTGGAATATATGCGCCGAGGAAGACTGCAACTTCTTAGCTTGTGCACAAATTAAATTAGCACAGACATATCCTCATCATGCAAATTGCAAAAAGAAAGGCACATGACGCAACTTTCAAGCAAAAAGCAATCGACTAGTCCGATAAAGAAGGAGCGAGCGTGTTGCCAGCGCGTTTTTGAATAAGGGAGCGTGGGACGACGTCTATATGACAAAGTCTCTTTCCCAAACTGAAGGAAGACGACTTTGATGACGTCAGTTATAAGGAGGAAGATGAGGATGGTTTACCGTGGTTTCTACATGTACGGTAGTTTTTTTTTAACAGACCCGTTTACTGCGTCGCGAGCGTGTTTCTAGAGGCGTTTTGCTACCCTTCACAGGCACGATTTGGGATGAAAGTTATAATATTATTATTAAAGCTTTGAAAACTATCTCGGTGTACAGTCTTTCTTTGTAAATATGTGTAACCATGTAAAATATGTATTTGCAACTGTATATTTTGGTAATGTATTTATTTTAGAAACTTATTCTGATATGTTTTGCAAGAGCAAATGAGAAAGAAGGGTCGGGGCAAACGCGGGCTGACGGGAAGTGGAGTAAAGGTGAGACGTGTTTGTGGACGCGGCCGACAATAGTGGATATATATTTTCCCACCCTTACCTTTGGAAATATACACTTTTTTCCTTGGATTACTTTCAACGGGCACCCGGAATCTGCAGGTTTGCATTAAGCCTTAAGTACCGGTATCTCCTCCTTGACTCCTTGTGATTAATAAACAAGACTTGCCTTGACTATAAAGTTAAGTTAAACTTACTTTTGGAAGATTGACTTCAAGAGTTAGGCGACTTCCTCATCCGTGGTAGAAAGTGGACGAAAAAAAAGTGATCTAATCATTTTCTCAACCACATCAAGCTTTCTTATTCCACTTTCATTTCAAAAGAAACGGCTCACCTCTTATTTTCACTTTACACCAACCATATTGAATGGATGCACGAGATATTGAACAAAAAAAATGTCAAAGTTCTTAGCGCGCTACAGATACAGTACACGTAGTATATTTACACACAAACTAGGAAGTAGAAGCCTGATTTCTTCTTCGGGGTGGATGCTGGGTGACCTCTCACAGCGCCACATGCCTGTAGCAGCGGAAAGAAGTACTACAGTACAGTCTTGTACTCCGAAAGAGGTGCACACAATACAGAATCTAACCTACAGCAATGTCAGGATATTTTTCAACATACCGAAAAAAATTATCGGAACTACCGTTTTTCCTAAGTCCAATGGTCGTAAGTATGAGAGCATCTGCAATGCGGTAAAGCCTTGTGCACTAAGTGCACCCAAACTTTAAAATTTTATTTAGGTAAGAAAATGTGCGTTATACACAAATACATATGGTAAAATGTTTATCAAAAAGTAAAGTCTTACTTGGAGAAGATGTCAATAAGCTTCTTCCTGTTTCTCCTGGGCTCTGAGTCCTCGTCAAACTCCTCCAAGTCTTTGCCCAAGAAGACCTCCTGGTGGAAGTCCTTGTTGAGGTGACCATCCAACTCCATCTTCAGGCCGTTTAGGTGGTCTGGTGGAAGAATCTCATTTTCGTCCTTGTTGGCCACACTTTTGTCCTTAAGGGCAGACATGTTGGCAGCCGGTCGAGCCCTCACTTGGGCAGCGAGCAGGAGGAAACCCAAAACAACACACACGGCCCGCAGGTTTTTCCAGTAAAGTCGTCTTCTTGCAGCCATGATTTCCTATAAAAAGGTGAGTGTTATGTCACATGTCAAGTTGTTTATTTATGTTGCTTTTGTAATCTGCAAAGCTTTTTTTTTCAATCCCCATATGCTTAAATGCTCAGTTTCAGTAACAACAAATATTTCAGTTAAGACATCCACAACATTTTACAACAATACATGGCAATACCGTAGTTGGTGAATAATAAATCCTGAGTAATAATTTTTGTACCAAATTTTTCAGACTATACGGCGTGCTCAAAAGCCCAAATTGGCCAGAAGTTTGAACGTGTGCCTTATAACCCGATGCGCTTTACCGCAGAATACGTCGGATAAAATCGGAAACGCATACAGTATTTATAGGTGTGTGTTACTACAAGAGGTTTTATGGTATACTTCTTGAGCAAAGACTGTGCAATTTATTACCATCTCTGGCCCAAATCGCAATACATTATATGCAACAGGATTCGAACGCAACATGGTTGCCACTAGATCAGTAATGGCACAGATGACATACAAAAATGTATATCATCTTGTATTTTACTCACAGTGCCAGAAACACCGATTTGCACATTGCATTCTGTTAGTTTCTCCACTTCTTCACTTAAGTGTCAATAAAATTGCGAAAGACAGAAACAGAAAGCCTTTCAACAAAATACTATATAAGCCGTTTTACGTACGTATACATATTAAACTGAGAAGTTATTGACGCACAGGTAAAGAAGAGAGAATTATTACCAAGATGAATGCACTACACAAATTAGTGCTTCAGGTACCGTGAGTAAGAATAGTGATAATGAGATAAGCTCTAATGCCTTTTCATGTCATCTAGGGGTCTAGTGGTAAAGTGTTGGCGCCCTCACTCTTGCGCTCCGGGTTTAATTTCCGTTGCAAACATTAGTTGGCGATTCTAATCAGCAATAGTTATCAAGTTAATAATCATTACAGTAACATTTGTATCTAAAGGGCCCAGCTGTAACACTGTAACCTTCTATAGTCTCAATTTCATGCGCCCTAAAGTATGGTGCGCCTCTGTGTAAGAAAATATATTACAAAAAAAAACATTAATGAGGGGGTGCATCTCAAAATCCCGTGACTGGAAAATACACTACTTGTTTCTTTTTTAACTAGCACTGACGACGGATAGGTGGCATGGAAGGTGAGTGGTTAGCGCGTCTGGGGCAGTTATGAGGTCATGGGTTCAAATCCAGCTACCAGTCTTCCTGTACACAGTTTGCATGTTCTCCCCGATCTTATGCGAGTTTCCTACAGAGACTCCAGTTCCAAAAACATGCATCTCAAGTCAATTGGCAGGTCCAAATTCTCCCTGGGTGTGAATGAGAGAGTGAGTTGTCTGTCTCCGTGTGCTGCGACTGGCTGGCAACCAGTTCAGGGTGTCCCCTGCCCGCTGCCTGAAGACAACTGAGATGGGCTCCAGGACCCCCGCGACCCTACTGAGGATAAGCGGTGACAGAAATCATCTTAACACTTAGGACTAGCCCCGCGATTTCGACCAGGATGGGCTCCAGCACTTTCATTAAGAAAAGCGGTTGTAAAATAAATGAATGCATGTATGACAGGGACTTGAATGTCAGAATACTATTCCGATACCTAGGATAAACATTGCCAAGTCTCGACCCCTCCGTATTATATAGCTAACGGATCACAAGAAAAATCCGTAGTTTTGTACAAAATTATTTGACTTTTTAGGGTTATTGAAGCACACGTGCCTGGAAAAAAAACAAGAGACGACTGCATGATGAAATCCTCTTTCAAACAAGTCAGAACATTTGAAAATTCAATAAACGCCAAGATAAACGCTGTTGTTGATATTTCCAACATGATCATACCCACTTGTAAAAAAATCTCCATGACGAAGTACGAAGTCGTAGGTCGCGCAGAGAGGCGAGCGGCGTTTGCCAAGCTGCTGATGCTAAAGCTACGTCTCTTCCGCAGCAGTGCTAGCAAAGCCAAGTTTTGCTTCCTGTAGACGTGGCTTCGACGCGTCGCTGTCCACGGTGGGGATTGCTCCAGGAAAATAAATAAAATCGGGGACAAAGTCTACACACACTCGCCGCGAAGAAATACGTCACAGTCCCTACCTGGCTCAGAAGGGATGTTGTCAACTTCTAAATCAGTTACACAGGAAATGACGAACACCGGAAGTGATATACTGTCATGTACAAATGCATTTATGATGGGAATTACGGCTGTTTTTAGAAGACCGGCTCTTTCGGCTCGAATCACAAAAGAGAGCTGTCCTTTTCAAGTCCCGAACGGCTCTTCAAATTTTGTTGTTGCTTTCATCCAGGCATGTCACACTCAGTTTAGCTCGGGGATCCAGACTTTATGTTCTCAGGTGGGCTGGATCAGTTAAAGAATATAAAACCAAATATTTAGAGTTGTTTTTCCACTACTATGCTGTTTCATTAAACTTGTCACGGGTGATATGGGATTTGTTCTACGCAACACATTTACCCACTCTCATAATTACTGATGTGATTCACCTGTGCCAGCTCCTTTGGCGCCAACTGCCTCGGCCTTTGATTGGGTCCCTGTCCCTATCTAAACCCACTCCTTTCTGTCCCCGTTTGTCAGTCCGTCTGCGAACCTCAGTTAACACTAGGCAAGCCTTTTTCAACCCCGACTCCCACCTGTTTTTTGCTCCTGTGTGTCCCCCGGCTTCGACCCGTTTTTGATACTGACCCCCTACTCTCCCGTTCCGGCTTTTGACCTCTTTTTATACCTGACCATGTCTACTCTCCTTTCCTGGCTTACGAGCTCAGGAGGTAGAGCGCTCGTCTTGAGATCAAGAGATCGCAGGTTCGAATCCCGGCTCCTCCGTGTAATATGTCAAAGTGTCCTTGGGCATGACACTGAATCCCTAATGCCCCCAATAAGCAGGTCGGCGCCTTGTATGGCTGCATGGCCGCTAGTGGTGTGTGAGTGTGTGTGTGAATGAGTAAGTGTGAAGCACATGGTAAAGCGCTTTGGGAGGTCTTAATTGACTTGAAAAGCGCTATAGAAATGAAGACCATTTACCATTTATCATTTACGACTCGCTTCCCGACACTGACCACGTTTTTGCTTTCCTGTCCCGGCTACTGACCCGTTTTCACGTTCCCGACACCGCCATCACTCGACACAGAAGATCCACTTCTGCGTTCTGAGCGACCTGCTTCCCGTGTCCAGCAATCACCGGATCGTGGGCCAAACCCTTTCTCTCTCTTCCAATAAACTTGTGAGAAACGCAATGCAAGTGGGTCCACAAGCAATGGAAAATTGATTTTCCTGTTTGACGTTGAATGTGTTAACAGTTGAGTAAATCCAGCTTCACATCTGAACCAACTCACCACAAATATCACAAATGTAAACAATCTCAAGTGGGTGCTATGAATAAAAATATCCTTGCCTCATTGTTATACTTCTTTGAAACAAAAAAAAGGGAGTTTTAGCAGTGAACTGCACATAACATCTGATCAAAATACGAGGCTGGTCCTACTGAAGCTGAAAATATACTGTATATTATAAATCAAGAAACCAAAAAAAGAATAAAAATAAATGCAAATAGGGAGGAGAAAAGGAGATAAATACAAAAAAGGAAGAGTTTTGGAGGTCCCTTTAATCCAGGTGTTCAAACTCATTTTAACTCGGGGGCCATACGATAGAACAAACATTCTGTCGGGGGCCGGACTAGTAGATTAAAGAGAAAGAAAAAGAGAGATGAAGTAATAAGAGAAAGAGGGAGGGAAAAGGAGAGAGGGCGGGACAAAGAAAGAGAAAGACAGAGATGGAGAGAGCATGAGAAAAAAAAGAGATAAAAAGAGAAGTTGTAAGAGAGGGGGAAAGAAAGGGAGAGGAAGAAAAAGATCCAAAGAGAAATAGAACGACAGGAGGAGAGAAAAGAGAAATGAAAGCGCGAAGGATAGGAAGAGAGAAAAAGAAAAGAGAGAAAAGAAAAAAGGAAGTTAGAGCAAAAGAAGTTAAAAAGACACAGAGAGAGAAAGAGATAAAGAGGAACAAAGGAAGAGAAAAAGAGAGACACAGAGAGTGAAAGAGACAGAGACAGAGAGTGGGAGAAAAGGGGTGGAAACGAGAGAGACAGAGAGAGACAGATAGATAGATAGATAGAGAGAGAGAGAGAGATAGAGAGAGAGAGAGAGAGAGAGAGAGAGAGAGAGAGAGAGAGAGAGAGAGAGAGAGAGAGAGAGAGAGAGAGAGAGGAAAAGAAATACAACTACAGTGTCTTTGTTCGAGGCACCTGGATTGGCAACATCAAGTTGACATATTTCAACCTGCAGCTCGTTTTTCTCTTGCGCTTCTTTGAGTGTTGTCTCGCGGGCCGGATTCAATCCCTTACCGGGCCTGATCTGGTCCTTTGGGCCGCCTGTTTGAGACCCGTGCTTTAATCAGTATATTACCGATAATAATGTAACGTGACCCGAAAACGTTGATAAACAAAGTTGTGTCTTCACGATGTCACCAGTCACACGTCATGCCACATATCATTGGACAGCTCAAACCTTTCAAAATATACTCATCACAGAAACATCACCATCAGTCTGAAACAAGCTACCTGAAAATGATAAAAACGGGAAAAATCACACAAAAGTTCTCGGAACTTTTACTCATGAGCAATGTTCCCTGTAATTTTCCACGGGTCTGAGCGTTCACACAAAGTTGGCAACACTTGAAACAACAGTGAGCAACGGAAATCCCAAGTGTGGCAACTAAATCATTATCAAACATGTCCAAAACTTGACATCAAGTTACATTTTGCTGAGTTTCCGGCAATGCAAAAAAAAATTTCACTTTTGAATGAATTGACTCATGTATTATTGCAAAGGTTTTACGGCCTACAAACGTCGTTTGTTCTTACAATTCTTTCACAACATATCCATTTCTTTTTTTTTCCTGCTATCTTTTGATGCATAATACTAACATTTTGGGGGCTTATTTAGTCGGTTGCAAGTTACAGAACTGTATTTAATAACATGTTTGAGTGGAAGTACAATGTTGGCAACAAGATTCACTTGATATAATTGGAAATTATTTGAATGCAACACAAACTTTATCTTCTTTTTCCCTGTTTTTTTTTTTCAATTTTTTTGATGCCTTTAAAAAAATCTCATTATGTTTATTTTTTCCTAGCTGTTATTTTTTTCTTTTTGTTCTCTTTTTTACTTTTTTTCCCTTTGTTTCTTTCTTTTCTGGCTTTTTTTCTGAATTTTTCTTCCTTTTTTCTCTTCCTTTTGTTTCTTTTTTTCTCAGCTTTTCACTAGTTTTTCATTTTGGTATTTTTTTCTTTTTGTTGTATTTCCCCCCTTCCTTTAAGTCATTTTGTGCACAATTTTACATAATAGTTGGTCGTGTAGGGATTAAAGAAGCAAAAACAACCTTAAGAGCCGTTTGGGACCCGAAAGAGCCGGTTCTCTTTGGTGAGCCGAGCCAAAGAAGCGGGTTCTCGAAAAACTCTACTGACTTCACTTTTCAACTTTGTTCGACATTGACTTCAAAATACCGCATTTAGAAAACAGCGTCAGGGGAACCTGTGTATTTTTACCTTCATGCACTATAACTTTGACTTAATTCGCCTCTTAATCAGCAATCTTGAGCCCTGATTTTTGTGCGCTGGCTAGATTTTCTTGTGCGCTGAGAATGTGCAGGCAGTGCACATTCTCAGCGAGTAAAAGTCCAGTGAATCCAACCGTGTAAAATATTTACTCCAAAACATGAAACAATGCCAACAGATAGAAAAAGAAATCCACCTAAAAGCATTCCTGCAATGTTTGGCGATATTTGTTGTAATCCATCTGTTTGGTTCAATTACTCCCCTTTAGAAATAATCAGATTTGTCTGATTATTTTCAATACTTCTGTTCGCCTCTGACATTTGATTGACACCGCTCTTGGCCAGTTGCAAGCGTTTTTTCACGATGCTTGGCCTGTAACTGTCAAGACCAGAACAAAGACCCACTTGCGATGCGTTTCTCACAAGTTTTGTTGTAAGAAAGAAAAAGGGCTGTGCCCACGATCAGGTGACTGCTGGACGCGGGAAGCAGGTCGCTCTGATACTCGGATTGTGCTCCGAAAGTGGAAGTGGATCTTCCGTGGCGAGGGATGGCGGAGTCGGGGACGGAAAAAATGAGTCAGTAGCCGGGACAGGAGAGCAAAAACGTAGTCGGGGTCGGAAGCGAGTCGGAAGCCAGAATAGGAGAGAAGACGTGGTCGGGGACAAAAAGAGGTCGAAAGCCGGGACAGGAGAGTAGACGTGGTCAGGATCAAAAACGGGTAGAAGCTGGGGAACAGATGGGAGCAAAAAACAGGTGGGAGTCAGGGTCGAAAAAGGCTTGCCTAGTGTTAACTGTGATTCGCAGACGGACTGACAAAAGGGGACGGACAGGAGTGGGTTCAAGTACTGATCGGGAGCCAATCAGAGTCCGAGGCAGTTGGCACCAAAGGAGCGGGCACAGCTGATTCACATCAGTATTCATGACAGTTACAACCTATGAGGGCCTGTAAAAAAAACAAAACAACAAGCTGTCATGACCAATTCAGCTTAAAAACTCTTTAGCCAATAGTGATGGATTCAAATGGTGATTGACACATTGGTTATCCAATGAAATTCCCAACATAATTATGTACACGTTTATGGCCTGTGTTCAAATCAAAGCCGAAAGTTAACGTGCACGAAGACAATCGTAATTCAGTTTTACGCACCATTATTCGTGGAAGTGTGCAAATCATTGACTGACTTCTGGAAAGAAAAGTCAAACATTTACAACTCTCTCTCAATGTCTAAAATTAACCAAAGTAAAATACACAAACGCAACGTTTTTAGGGCTGTGAACTGGTTGTCTTTGAACGGCCACTTTTGGAAATGGAATTGTGGCCACTCCTGATTGCATTCGAGTTGTTATTATCTTCTTTCCTTTTTCCTTAAGTGTGTATTTTGTATTTTATATCTGCTTGAATGTATTGATTTTATTCTATTTCATTAAGCCCGACTTATTCAGAAAACAAATTAGAATATTTAAGCAAAAAAAAAAACAATTTACAATCACAAGATAAAAAGGCGTTTCAAACAGGATCGGGTCTTGATCGGCAGGGGACCGGCTCCTGTCCTGAATTTCAAAGAGCCGCTTTATAAAGCCTTTACGTTCGCGAGCGCCCCATCATTGTAAGGCAACGCAGAACCACATTCGTGTTTCTCTTTCTTTGTATGATTCTCTACATTTTCGACAGTATTACTTGTTATGGACCTCTCGCGACAAAAAATATGGAGGTGTCTTTTATGTAAATATCAAACCCTTTATTGGCGTTTTATAGTACAGACCATTTTATATGCACTCCACGCTGCCACCGTTAGATGGCAGAACGCGACCGTTACCTGGAAAAATCTCAACCGAAATGCTATTTTGAATGTGTGCGGATATGAATTTCCTTTTCTTATACATTTACTAAAATTACCAGATTATGCTCCCACACACTAGAGAAGTTTTTTTTAATCGCCGAATTTCAATACACCCCTTCAGGATCCAACATAAGATCATACTTGAAACTTGGATCAACTGAGCATAGGTTTTTTGAGAAATCTACACGTCTCAACACACTTCTCATGCAAAAACAAGTTGTCGCCAAAGAACCTCTTGCACTTCAGGTGAGATAAAACAGACCTGGCCTAGTCAGTGTGCTTGCCAAAAGCGGAGTAGGAGAGGGGTGGGAGGATGGCTCATGATAAAAACTCTCCAGTGCTCCATCTTAAACACTCAGAAAGGGAACAGGGAAGAACATGGATGGATACACCGAGACCAACAATAAACGTACTCCTGACGTTTGATGTCAAACAGATGTAAGTTTGCTGGGGGTAGGCAACCTTCAGCCAACCACCACGGCACCGAAGCGTCATGCTTTAGGAAGATTGCAATCCTCGTTCTTCATTGGATTCAGGAATATTCGAGAAGAACTACTGGGAAGGGATTGGACACAGGAACCTGCCAAAAGTGTGACCAATTGTCCCATTAGTGGATGCCCCAAAAGACAACAAGAGCATTTTTTTCCACAACTCCCTGATCTGACTGTGGTTGACCTTCAGCTTTCAGCCATTACTGCATCTCTCTGCCGGATCCACTGCGCTGAGGGATTGAGAAGAACCAGCAACTGCAAAGCCTCAAATCTTTGACACCCCCTCCTCTCCGCCACTGCTTCTTCTGCTACACCCCTTTGCCCCCCTCCGACCTCTCATCTTTCAGCTTACCTCCCAACAGGGCAGGAAGCGTGAAAAATCACACTAATGGTTTTATTTGCTGTCAGATCTGAGACCAAGTGTCATTCCCTCGGAGCGTTCTGCTTGAAACATTTCATAGTTGAGTAAGCCTGCACCCAGTGTTTGAAAGGGGGTGGGGGGGGCAAGGGAATCTAAGCTGCAATAGTCAATGTGACTGTTTCTTGGAGTTGCTGCATTCTTTTTGACTCCTCATCATTCAGTGCACAGGGGGGTCTGTGGAGCATCCTTGAAGAGGCACTTCCTCTAAGCTGTAATCTGTATCCATCTGGATCCTGGTGAAATCTTGTGACCATGTGGTGTGGGACTTCTCCCCTGGTTTTGGCACTTTGCATATGTTGGACTTGCTGCATCTTGGAAGGAGTGGAAGCCAAAAAAGAACGGAAAAAGATGAAAGGGATGCCGCTGCAACACACAGAGACCTATAATGTGACTTGGTCCAACAGCGAAGAAGAGTCTGGAGTTCCCAAGGTAAAGTCTGACACACTTCAAAACTTTTTAAAACCATACTACCTCTTGGTGCTTTTTACAACATCTAAGTGACATGCACAGGTTTGTCACCACTTTGTACTGCCAGGGCAGAAAATTGAATGGATGGAGGGGACAGGTGTGACCTCTCAGGTCAAACCTTGGGAGGCTGCATCGAAATGTGTGAAATTCGTAATGGATGACTTTCCATGGGTATGCCAGGAATGTGAAATGCCAAAGGCGGATCACAGCATCAATTAGTGTGAAGTCTAGTGTGAATGTCTTCTAACTAGTCTGGACACTAATAAGGGATTTTTGGATCGGACAAGAATTCCATGCCAGGCATGACAATGCTGTTTCATGATTACTTAATGCTCAAATTATGTCTTCTGAATCAAACCTGTACTCCAGCATTGTTCCTATTTTTGTAGCATTTTCAGATACAGTATATTAATACTTAAAAAAAGGCAGACACACTTTGCTGGAAGACTGAAAAGACTGTCCTCTCAATTGTCCTCAAACATTTAGCAGTTATAGTCTGAGCAGTGATGCCAGCTGTCTGTGAGTGATTCTGACTCAAACACAAGTGCATCTCTGGGAGATGTGTGCACATTAAAAGAAAACCATCCACTGATGCTCAAGGTTGTTGGTGTCACTGCTGTCCTCGAAAGCATAATATAAATTAAATAGTCGGGTTTTCCATATTTTAGTGTGTGATACTGTTGCTACTGTAGGAAACTTAATGACTTCCTTAAGAGTCGTCAGGACACATTTGCAGGTTTTGATACCTTCAACCTTTTACTGTTCTCTAAAAAAGTTGTGGTCAGAACCAAATACGTCAAGTCAAGTCATTTTTATTTGTATAGCCGTTAATCACAAAGAGTCTCAAAGGGCTGCAAATCATTAATATATTGTTTGGAGGATGTAAAATGATATTAGAGCCTTGTTTGTGATGGCAGACAAGTTTCACACAGTGCTTCCTTCATATGCCTGGCGAGCCACCAGGATTTTATTGTCCCCTGACAATGACATCACCTGTTTTTTTCATATAAAAATGTGATTTGTCTTTATTTTCATTGCTAACAATGTAGCGAGCATTGTTTACAACAAGACTTGACGAGGCACTCTAGTGCAAACATGTAACAGACTTAAACGAGAAGAATTAGATTTAAAAAAAGAATATTAGGATGAATAGGGAAATTAAGGTAGTTCATGAAGGCTGTCTTAAGTTTTAGGGGCATCAGGACAATAGTACAATGATTTATGTTACATGACAAAAAGATTAGGGTCAGGGCTAACCCTAACCCCTAACACTAAGGTTAAACCTAAGACTAACCCCCTAACTCCAACCCATAACCAGATTCGGATCTGTGTGTGGTTTTCTGGACCAATCAGAATAATTTCTTTACTCCTTACTGCTTTTTGTTTAGTTTCATTCATTCAGTTCCACAGACGTGAAAAGACTTTTGTAAGTCTTCCGTCCTTTTCAAGAAAAAAACCCAGCCTTTCCCCAGCTCTTCACAGTGTTTTGTGTCTCTAGTAAGGATTTTTGTGTGATAAATGACCACTAAATGGCAGGAGTAGCTTTGATCCGTTTTTTTTTGGTCCAGAAAACTGGACTATGACGAGTCGGCTTACTAACATGCATCGTTAGCACGGTGTAAGAAGTATAAGGAGATCTCGACAGTGCCCAAGAACCCGAAAATAATTGCCACAAATCTTTGAAACAACGATGACAGTAAAACAGCCTCATCTTCGTCATTCATCCCAAAAAGGAAACTACATGGATGTCCATTGTGACGTAAATAGCTCCTCTGGCAAGCACGCCATGCCCTGGGAGTGCACCCAAGTCTTCCCCAGTTAAATATTCAGCCAATCAGTACAGAACACTGGCACTGGCTCCAGCTTAAGGCAAAATATCCAAGACATCAACAAAAATTAAATCAGACTGAGAAGAGTAGAATAAAATCCGGACTCACCTAACGAAAATTGTCTTTACGACATAAACTATTAGAATATTGTCATTCCACTTAATGTGAAAAAATCTGAAAGATCATCTTTGCAGCATGAAGCAAGTCTAGAAAGAGGTGAGTCAGTGCCAAACCTATTAACTGGCGGCTGAGGGTGGATTTGTTGCTCTGGGCAGCAGCACCATTATTGTAATCCTTTAAAAATCGTGCATCCTGCAATATTTGCATGTTTCATTATGACTTGTAATTGGAGCGTGGTAACATAAATTAAATGTTCTGAAAAGAGACATGCATAAACAAACAAAAAAAAGGTTTATACAAAGTTTCTCAATCAGCATTGTTTTCTTCTTTGAAATAAAGGTAATTTTGCCATCAAAATACATTTTTTGGATGTGTGGATTTATGGAAAAAGGAACATGTTGGAATGTTTGTAAGGTCAGTGATGCAAAAAATATAATTTGAGGTAAATTTTATGGTTGATATAAATTCTTTTACAAAAATATATTTTTTGATGTTTCTTCCCTAAAACAAACATCCATCCATCCATTATCTGAACCGCTTATCCTCAGTAGGGTCGCGGGGGTGCGGGAGCCCATCCCAGCTGTCTTCGGGCAGTGGGCAGGGGACACCCTGAACTGGTTGACAGCCAGTCGCAGGGCACACAGGGACAGACAATTCGCTCGTTCATTCACACTTAGGGACAATTTGGACCGGTCAATTAACCTGACATGCATGTCTTTGGAATGTGGGAGGAAACCGGAGTGCCCGGAGGAAACCCACACAAGCACGGGGAGAACATGCAAACTGCACACAGGGGGTTCGATCTCATGACTGCAGAACTGTGCCGCACACGCGCTAACCACTGCCTCACCGTACTGCCTTGAAAACAAACATGATCTTGCCAATATTCAACTACAAATTACTCAAGAATGGAGAAAGAACAGGGTCTGATCTTTCATTTGCTAGGTGCTTGTTCACTTATTTACAGAGCTTACATTTTTTTATTAGCATTTTAAAAAATGTCAAATCGTTGAAAAAGAGCACACAAAACTCCAAATTTAGACACGGGGCTTTCATTGAATGAATTAAAAGTTGTAGTTGATTGTTGCTCGCCAGAAACACAGAAGCACTATATATCTACAGACTGTGTTTTTTTTAATTGTAGTGACCAAAGATAAAATGAAAATCTTGTATTGACATTTTACTTGTTTTTTTCAACACAAACAAGAAGAAAACAATTAAATATACAGAGACAGATGTTTTAGTGCCTTGATCAAGGGCACCTCTGGAATGAAAGTTGTGGGTCTTTTATCACTGGTAAAGACTATTTGTAACGGTTTTCACATAGGCTAATTAGTTTGTGTTCAGCCCACTCATCATGTTGGCATTCAAGTCATACCAATTTTGAAATCATACTGCCTTGAAAGCAAACAGTGAGCTTTCCTTTGTATCCACCAAACACCATGTCGGTGCTTGTGTTCCGCTATTATTTATTTGGCCTGTAAAAGCAAAAGCGATGAAAAATGACCTTGTGTCAACTCTTAAGCCTGACAGAGATTACAACCCACTTGGATTCACTGCTTTCTCCTATCCTACAGGGTGCGGGGGTGTCTTGTTTTTTCCTGGAGCACCTTCCCAACCCAAAGTCAACCATAGTAGGCCTTGTGCCATGATGTAATTCCTGTGCGCATTAGGGGGGCGGATATTTGGAGAACCGTGGCGGTGTTGTTCCCAGTCAATTGGTTCTGTCATTCAAAGACTCGGTCTGACTCCGCTGTGTCTGGGACATCCAATCGGGGGGCGGCGCGGCCCCGGAAAGTGGGACAACAGGCTGTGTCTTCACAAAACTTGCGAGAAAAGATTCTGAAAGACAACACATTATTAAAGTCAACACCACTTAAACGTATCTATTTTTAAGGAGGCATGGTAAAGAAAACTCTGTGTCTGGTAGCATGAAATACATGTCAAACATTTAAGCTCATTTTTTTCTCCATACCAACTGAAAATTATTTTTCAGGGTGGCCAATCCCGTGTGTGGGCTGCTCTATACAAGCAAACCTCATGTCATTTCTGTTTGAATTGGAATAGCGAAATTTGGACTTGTCATACAACTCAATAAACTATATTTCTTTATTTAATTCCTTCTTAATGCCCAAGTTTAAACCCCTACAATTCCCGAAAAACAAAAAATGAGAGCAATCTGTCAATGCTGAGCCCTCCACCAAACGTTTGACTCCTTTATTTGGGGAGACAAGTCAAATTGATGATAAATTAACTTAGGGTTCTTTTCAATTACATGTGATTTCTTGGCTAAAATTTTGTTCAGTCTCTTCTAGAGGTCAGCTTCTTTTTCAATATACCGTAGTTGTATATACCTTAGGGGATGAATAAAGTATCTATCTATCTATCTATCTATCTATCTATCTATCTATCTATCTAGTGGGTGGCACATACTGTGCAGAGAGTTATAGCTTAAAACGCTGATGTATCAAGCTCCCCATTGGCGCTGCTTGGAAAAGTCAAACTGTTATATAATTATAAGGGAACCTACTCACATAAAAAGGTATAAAAAAAATTCTTCGCAATGAAAAATGAAATGTAGGGGCACGGAGAAAACATACAGAAAAAGCTTCACAAGTGAAGGTCATTTCCACTAATGAAAATCCCTTTATGTATTTTAAATACAATTTTAGATTTCTTTTTTACTCAAACATTGAAAAAAAATCATATAATTTGAATCATGTCAAAAATTTAGAAGCACTCAGGTTAGCAGCACCCTCTTATCACGCAGTGCCTCAGGATCCTTTCCTCTGAAGTTGTGATGTGATCCTCATCCAGCCAAGCATGGATGACTGCACAGGGAGCAGCACAAAATTGGGAAAAACAGGAGAATTATTAGACTCTTCATCATGTTTTCTATCCAGATATAAGCCTGCCTGAGCAACCCTTTTTTTGGCAGAAACCAAACTGGGCTCTGTGCTCCATTTTGCCAGCTAGTGCAATCATACCCATTTTCATGAACGTTTGTGTTTTTTTGTGTTCTTGATCAGGAACATTACTTTTGTTTCAGTGGCCAGCCCCATTTAGCAGACTTAATGGTGTAAAGTTGATTTAAAGGTAATCTCAAATTCTTGGATGTGCAAGACGTGAAGAAATAGTGCATATTTTTTGCATAAAATCTCTATATATTTCACCGGAATATTCAAATTATTTTCCGAAACAATGCATTTTGAGGACAACCTTTCTTGTCTTTGAAATCCTGGGCTTTTACTTCATAGGAGTAACACCAGCATTTTATTGTTTTACGTGTTAATTAATCTAAGAGGTAACGAGTGTTTAAGTTGAAGTTTTGGTAGTTTTTATAGAGAATACCGAAGCGTTGTTTTACATGTGGATGCAGTCAAGGTACAACAAAAGGCACGCAGCCAAAAAGTAGCTAACCGGCAACAAAACACACACGTAGAGCCGCTGACCGATCATTAAAAGATGGCTGCAGCCTTGAGGGAGAAAATGCAAGGCTGACGTACCAAAAACCAAGAGGGCAGTAGCCAGGCTAACCAAGACCCAACAATGAAGCGGCAAAAGCTACGGCAACAAAGGCAAAGCCGGCCTGGGAAAGAAAAACAAGGAACACGGCAAAACCTGCGCTAACGCCAGGTTAGACGATCAAACGGTGAGCAGCCAAGCTGACCAGAAACTGACAATAAAAAGCAGCAATGCTACGGCATTAGGTGTAAGCCAGCCGAGAATCAAAGCAACACTGCAAAACCAGTACTAATGCAAGGCTAGACGGCCAAACAACACATTGTGGGCAGCCAACAAGCACCAACTGGAGGTAAACAAAACAGGAAAGCCTATGGCAGCTCCAACACTAACGATAACACACCTGGAGAAAAAACCCAAACAAAAATTGCTGTCTATTCCGGAGCTTTCTTCAGATATTGTGTTAATGGGATTTGCCATTTTGAAAGTGTTGTGTTCCTCTGATGACATCAGAGCTCTACAGCAAACAAGCCGGATGGTTCAAATTTGTGACAAATTTCATCAAGTCCCTCAGTGCCTAGAATATTTTGCAACATATTTGCATAATTTTGGGCTGCAACACTACACTTTCTGTGCCTAATAGAAAAACAAATCTGTTTGGGAATACCTACAAGGCATCTTCAGGCAGACGACTTGTCACATTCTCTTAGTTTGAGCTGTTGACTGACGAGGCCACTTCCCAGCACTTGTGCACCAGCAGTGATCAAACATGGGGCCCTGATGTTCTCTGTCAGCTGTCGGACTGGTACCAGGTCCCGCTCTGTACCCACTTGAAAACATCAGACCCATCAACATGCAGTTAAAATCGCACAGAAAAAATCCTCCGCCAGTTTCCACTCTTTAGGACTTGCATGCTACAAGAACAAAAATGTTGCCAATCAAAATTCCAGAACTTCCAAGACACTCCATTTTTCATCCCCTGCCATACACGGATGATATTTTGATATTCTTTCCTCTTTAATAAATGTAACAAACTCTTACAGGATTTATGTGATGCATAGCTATTGTTTTGCATATTTCAGTTGGGTTCCTTTTTAGCTGATCATCTTCTCACCCTTTCATAGAAACAAAGGTGGCCTCTCTTGCGCTGTATAATAGAGAAGCCTCTTTCATTGTTTTTTCTTGAAAAAACAGCCTAAAATATTCATACCTACCAACACTGCTGCCTTACGCGTTAGACTACAACGTTTCTCCTCTTAAAAATGGCTAACAATTAAAAACAAAAAAACAAAATCTATCATTTTCAAGTAAAAACAACAACAAAAAATCTTGACTTGAGACTAATATTTTAGTCTATGGCTATCTTATTTCTTTGTGTGTGGTTTGGTAAGTTTTCCACTTCCGATTTTAAACAGCGGCATGTGATTTTTTTTAATATTCTGGAAAAGGAATTTGTATCGCTGGTAAAAATAGGGTGCTTGATAACATTCATCCATCCATTATCTACACCACTTATCCTCAGTAGGGACGTGGGGGTGCTGGATCCCAGCTATCTTCGGGCAATGGGCAGGGGACACCCTGAACTGGTTGCCAGCCAGTCACAGGGCACACAGAGACAGACAACTCACTTGTTCTTTCACACCTAGGGACAATTTGGACCGGCAAATCAACCTGTCATGCATGTGTTTTAGAAAGTGGGAGGACACCGGAGTGCCTGGAGAAAACTTTCGCAAGCATGGGGTGAACACGCAAACTCCACACAGAAAGGCTGGCAGCTGGATTTGAACCCATGACCTCAGAATGGAGCCACGAATGCGCTGACCACTTAGCTGCCGTGCTGCTTTTATAGCATCTATTTCTTTTGTATGTCAAAAGGGATCCCTGAATATGTCCTTCAAGCTAAGCAAGCCTCCTTCAAACTCTAGCACTTTCAAAAAATGATTCACAAACATTCTCAACCATCGCAAAAATTACACATTTTTTATCAGCTGTAGGCTCTTGATATTGGACTTCGGGAGACCTGAGAGTAGTACATAATAGTAATCGGGACTGGGAGGTAACAAACGCATGAATTATAATCTCCACATCGGACTGTGACAGCATTTTGCAATATTGCAAAGATGGAAAAAACCTGTTCTAGTAATATTCTTAATGTGTGTTTGGAAGGACTGATTGGGGTTTAATGTGACACCTACATTTTTGACTGAGTCACTCTAGGTGATATTTCAATCTTTAGGTTCAAATGCTCCGTGCTTTACTGTTGTATTACATTCCCCCCAAAATTAGATGCAAAGTCATTTTAGTACATTTGCGTGAGTGGAGACATTTACTTAGGCCGTGCATTTTTTTGGCATAACATCATTTATAGTTTTTGACTGATTTTCTTTTAGATTGGAGCATAATGGATTTTTGTATAAACTGTGGTGTCTTCTTAGTTGAGTCCGGGCAATTCCAGTAAATCATTTTTAAAACATAGCCAGATTGCGTTGCGTCCTGCTTGGATTTTAGGCATATGGACTGAGGTTACTATTGCATGCCCCTCAGCCCTTCTGTTTGGTAGCAGAAAGCAGACTTTCATTTGAAATGGGTGAAACAAGGTCCAAAGCAAGGGTGGGTAAAGATTCTGAGTGGCAGGTTGCATTTGGTTAAAAAACAATGACAGAGGAGCTGACCAGGCCGGTAGTAAATAAGTGATTGATTGATTCATTATCTTGATCCGTTACCTTGGTAAGGCATAAAGATAACATATATTGATTATTTCTCATCTATTCATGAATACGTGTACATACAGCCATCTACATATGCTTTTCCAATATGCAATATATACTGTATCAGTGTTCATTTTACCTCTGGTCCCGGGGACTCGCATGCTCAAAAATCTTTGGGTCCCAACAGAGATCTATGGGTCCCCAAAATTTAGTGTTATCGAGGTTGAAATTGTAAATCGGCGACAAATATATAATTTAAATCATTACAGTTTATTGGTAATACAAAGCAGTTATCACTTCAGATTTTTCAGTTCACAATATTGTAAATTATTCAAAATAATATTGCTGAAATATTAGTCTATATATTCATGCAGTTTTAATCATCATAGTTAAATGGTAATACAAAGCAGTTATCACTTCAGATTTTTCAGTTCATATATTCTTCGTGGTTTGCTGTCACGCCACAGTTGTAATGCCTTCTCAATAAAATTAAGTCCATTTTGGCAGAAAAGTCCTTATCTTGCTTAGGAGTATTATTTTGTTTTTTTTCTTTCGTCAAGTTGTTCGCTTCAACACACGTGTTTTCCTAGCCTCTCGTGTTTTCCTAGCGATCTTCCGAAGAATTTCTCCGCCGTTTTTTCGTGTCGGAATTATTGCCGTTGTTATCACTTTCTGCATTATGTTTCGACTTATTACTGACACTGAAGAAATTAGCAATTTTGTGTTGATTTTCACCTTAAATCGACGACAACCACCACAACAATGACGTCATCTTGAAGCAACGAGATCTCGTTTGCCGAGATCGGCGTGCAGACGAAAACTCGAACCGCGAGACCAAAACAACAATGGCGGATCTGCCTGACGAAAAGTTTGGAGTCCGGTAAATCTTTGTTAAAAATAAAAGTAAACGGGTAATAATGACAATTTTGTGACGTTGATTTGAGACGATGCGTCCCCAGCAAAAATGATGCGTCTAGGACGCAGGGACGCGGGCAAACGAGAACACTGCTTTATTATCACATATGATGGCTACTTTTTTTTAAGCACTAAATTTGATTACGTGCATTAAAAAAGATAAACGTGTTTTTGCATGACATTTGACTAGAGGAAACACCAGAATCAAAGTTTATTTTAACAAAAGCTGGCAAATTAATGAACAATGGATAAGACAATAGACGATATTTCGCATTAATTGCAGTAAAAGAACACTCTTATTTGGCCTAAGTCGTTGGATGAGAAATCCCAACTTTGGTTAATATTGGTTTTATACCTCTATTTTATTTTATTTCAGTTGAATGGAAGGTCATCTACTCTAATTTCAGTTAATAAACCTATTATTCTAGAATCAACTGAAAACCGTGTCAGAATTTAATATCACACAATAATACACTTCAATTTTAAATGACAATTCAAATGAATGACAAAGTTCATCGTATAAGCAAAGAAAACAATTCCGATGTTCTCTAATTCAGGGAATCCCAAATCCATGGGTATTGCTGGTTTTCGAAGTTCAGCAGTCCACAGTCAAAATCAAAGAAATAATTCATCTTCTACTGAAACCCTGAATGAAAAAAAGACAATCTATTGGTTCTTGCAATGATGTCTATGATGTCCACTAGAAACAAGTGAAAAAGTGCACAAGGAAGAGAACACAAAGTATAAAGACTCAAAGTGACTAAACAGAACCATATTTGTTCTCACTTTTGGCTTGGCTATAAAACCACACTCACAAGCCACCCTTGCTGAGCCTGTATCTCACCAACGACAGATACCCATGAAATGGATGACCTGGGGATGCAACTCGTGGGAAACCCCTACATTCGGGACATTTGTATTTTAACTACAGGGTTGGGTAGGGTTACTTTAACTTGATTACTTTCAATTACTTTTGGATTACTCCGATACCAAATATGCTAATTAAAGACAAAATAAACTAAATATGAATAAAATTACTAAATTTTGTGCAGGCTTGGGGAGTAACGGAATACATGGAACGGCAAAAATTATGTTGGCAAGCTGTTTGGATTTATTTTCATTTTGTTTCTGTCGCATTTTATGTTAGTTTTGCCGGAGATCAAAGAGATCAAAGCCAGGAGAGAAAGCTTACCATGTGTTGTGAGTCATAATTTTATTCATATTTAGTTTCTTTTGTCTTTTATTAGCATATTTGGTATTGGAGTAATCCAAAAGTAATTGAAAGTAATCAAGTTAAAGTAACCCTACCCAACCCTGTTTAACTATCACAGAGACCTTGCTCATTTCAAGAATACCAGATGCTAGCATTCAGCAAGCTAGCCGCTCTCTAAATCGCTTTCTTACACTACAAGCAGAAGACCTCAAATTTTGTAGTACTTATGTGTTGTGACAATAAAAGCTATTCATTCAACTGCAATTCTGTGTTCTGTGTTTGTATCTGCAGATCTGTAGTTGTTATTTAATCACCTTCGTATACTCTGTCGGTAAGGACATAATCTAGAGTTAAGGTTGACCTTTCGGGGCTTTTATGAAGGTGTGTCGCTACTTCACTGATTTCAATATTTCACAGGGGGTTGTGGTCCACATTAACCTTGATAACCAATAGATTAATATATATATCCAGTACATGACATCTTATTGCAGTTCCTGATAAAAGCTTCTCAATGGAGCATGGAGTTAGACACACAGAGTGTTAAACGTGCACTGTGCATGTAGCCTGTTATGTTAACAGACAGTGTAGGCTTCTGAACACATATGCACTCAAACAAAATCAAACTATCCCTGAAAGTTTCTTATTCTCCCAGTTGAAAAATTACCACAAGCCTGTGTTGTATGAAAACTGAATTTGGGGCTGTAAAATTATGTCCTGTGGGTTTCATTTCCATTGCTTTTCTGTGTTTCCCAGCCTTCGAAGCACAACAAAAACAAAAGGAAATCCAACAAGTTAACTTGTTTAGTCTGCCTGTCAGACATAAGAGAAACAAATATTTGAGGCACGAAAATAGTGTTGCCATTCCAGGATATTGAGAAGGCAAACACAGTCCACTTTTTGGCTTTAATTGCACTTGAACAAGTTGCAGGTCTTATACAGCGAAACAAATGTTGGTTTTGCAGATAAGTGATCTGTGTCCTGCTGCCAAATATAAATAAATTCAACTTCAGAAGACTCTCCTTGCATCGCTCTTCTTTATCTTCTCATCTATTTCGACTGGAGGCATTTGACTTTTCGTGAAATGCAGCTCAAGAGTGCTGCCATTAGTTTTTATTAGGCTTTCGTTTCTTCTGACATAATCGTAATGCATGGTGTGATGCATTAAAAGGTTGTGTCCAGATATTTTGAGGTAGAGTATGTCTCGCTAAATTAGGCTTTGCAATACATTTTCATAAGTGAGTCTTTTCAGATAAGTCCACACAAAGTGAAAAGTAGACTAACAGTAATGTTATTGAGGACGAGTGTTGACAGACTTCCACCCTCACATACATTCCATTTTTTAAACCATATTGCTCTAGAAACATTCCACATGATAAGAAATTGTTCACATTTGTTGGATGCTTTTTGGTTGGGGTAGGTGATCCTGTGAATTTCCGCATCGGCACGATACAAGTGAATATGTGGTAGTATAGATCGATCCTGATAGTTTTTGCTTGGGAATGTCATTACCCTTGAATAATTAAACCTCTTACTGTTTGAGTTAGTTTGTACTCATGATAAAAGAGCACTACGCATTGTTTATTAAATGATTCAAATTCAAACTTTACCACGATAGATAAATATATATATTTTGATTTCAACTCTTTCAGAATGAAAGATAAAAGAGACAAATTAAAAAACAGTAATGTAACGAAAATACGAACAATATCAAATGTTGTCACGGTTGCCCATAGCCCTCAATTGGCTCCGCCTGTTTGGCGCCAGCTGGGCTCGTTGCCTGATTGGCTTCCCTCCTATTTAAGCTTAGTGCTCTCACTCACCCTTTGTCAGTCCGTCAACGAACCTTTGCACCCACAAGACATGTATTTTGACTCTGTCCGGTATCCTGCTTGTGTATCCTGCCCGGTATCGATCACATCTGTCCCGTCCTGTCCAGTATTGATCCCTTCTGTCCAGTATCGGCTCGTGTATTTGGTATCACTCCCGTCTGTCTCGTCCTGTCTGATATCTTGCTCCAGTCTCCAGTATCCGGTATCGATCCCGCCTGTCCCCTCCTGTCAGATATCTTGCGCCAGTCTCCAGTCTCCAGTCTCCAATATCCGGTATCGATCCCGTCTGTCTCGTCCTGTCTGATATCTGTCTCCAGTGTCTGGTATCGATCCCGTCTATCTCGTCCTGTCTGATATCTTGCTCCAGTCTCCAGTGTCCGGTATAGATCCCGCCTGTCTCATCCTATCCGATATCTTGCTCCAGTATCCGGTATCGATCTCATGTATCTGGTATCAATCTCGTCTGCCTCTGGCTTCCTGTTTTTCCGCGCCAGTCTTCTGTCTCACTTCTTCCGCCTAGCGATCGCCGAATCACTGGCGATTGTGTACACGTGCATTACTGCCCCATTCCCGTAAAATAAAGCTTGTGTGAAAACGTTACGTGTCTGGGTCCTCCGTCTGTTCTGGTCCCGACACATGTCAACTATACTTTCTGCTGCACATTTTGAAAATGAAGTCAGAAAGTACAAATGGTGTAAACAATATCATGTAAAATCCCTTACCAGTACAAACCCCCCCAAAATACTTACTGTTATGTGTTTAGGTTAAAAGAGTCAAATAAACCATTTAGCAACATAACAAACAAGAAATGTTGGCTCTGTTCCCATAGTTACAACGGATTTAGAGGTTTTTGTTCAGGAACAGCTGCTTGTCTACGTTTATGGTCGGAGTTAGTTGCTCTTTTTAAGGTGAACATTTTTCATTTATTTGTGTAAATATGCCACAGTAACAGACTACTTTAGTACACAAATGACACCTGGCAATATTATTTTCTGTTTTTGAAAAAAACATTTGCCCCTGTCATAAATAGCTTCAGATAAGGGTTCTCACATAGATATGGCCCTGTCTTCTGCCTAGCATTCAAGATGCAGCGACATGCCAGGTAGAGAGAGGTGCTAAAAGTGTGTCTGTCAGTCATACAAACAAGCATTAACTTGAAGAGTTGCTGAGGGTGCTGGGTGAGAGGGAGAAGGACTGCACTATCTACATACAGTATCGAAGCGGCGCTTTGAGGAAATTGGTGTAGGGGTGAAGAATTTATCCCAGGACAATAGTATGGATCTGTTCCAAGTACCTGGCTAATATTGATAATATTGATATTTTGATCGATCCACGCACCCATACAGTTTAGGAAAACAAGTAGTTGTAAAAATGTTGAGGGACCAAATAAAAATACAGCAATTGATTAAAAAAAGAGTCCTGGCCTAACTACAAATGGTGAAACAATTTTTTTAAATTTCAACACACACAACAGGTACAATTCAGACTGTTCATTCTTCTCATGGCAGGTTTCTGATACTCAGAGAGTGGATCCATTGGGCTCATGGATGGATTTCGTCAAGCGGCCGGTTGGCAACTTCCCATCAAAATGTCGCAAACGGAAAAGACCTTTGGTAAAGCCAGGAGATACCATACTCACTGTGAAATGTTATACAAATTCCAAAAATGGCTTTTTTGTATTCATCTGTAGAATTGTTTTTGATAAAATCTCCACTGGATATGTTGCGTAGTACTGTTTTTGGCACGTGTATTGGCGTCAGAGAAAAGATCTTAAGCCCAGTCCGAGTCCAACCCAAATTTCGGCCCAGGTCAGGCCTAAAATGTCAATCATTAAGTTCGGGTTAGGCTATGTGCGCAGAAAAGCAAAAGTCGCCTTATTACAAGACGTACTAAACTTAACTCTTGCAATTCTAATTCAAAGAACTTCTTTATCTATCATTGTTGTTTTTAATTTATCTCTCTGCTTCTTTGTCTCTCACAGTGCTGCACTAGATTTGTAAGGATGTAGTGCTGCTGTGGCCCAATTTTAAACCCGTCAAAATATTTTAGCATTAACCTTCTAAAAAATCTGGCAATGTTGGAAAATTGCCAATTGATGTAACCTTTGCAGAATATAAAATATTTCAATTTTTTATTCTGTCTTGTTTAACTTAGATTTGTTATCATTATTCAGCTCTCCTCTTTCTGAGTCCTCCCAAATATAACGTGAAATTTCAAGTTTGCTTCATGCTCAGTTCTGTAGATTAAGTTCATTCTTCAGGCTCAGGCTGGGTCGTGCTTCAATACCAGCAGGCAAGGGTCGAGTTGTTTTTTGGGGCAAGATCTTACCTCTAATTGGTGTACAAAGTGAATGTACCAAGGGACGTTGTTACCATGTGACCGTACCATCCTTCTTATTCATTTTCTGTCTGAATGTCCAAAATTCCAAATTATGACTTTAATGCGTTTCTCGCTTTCCCTAGTCAGGCCTGGCTGGACCTCCAGGTCCTCCCGGCCCACAAGGACCACCCGGCTTACCTGGAGCTGAGGTGACCCAAGAAGTTCTTCTCCAAGAGTTTAAAGAAATGATAAAAGGTGAGGCATGTTTTCAGTTTGAGTCCAGAGTGTTAACTGGGCATTTTGTAGTGATCGACTTTTGACCTTGATAGAGGCTACGGAGAGACGAGCCATGGCTGTGGACCGTCAAACAACTTCCAGCCAGCTTCCCGTAGCTCTAGTCACATTGCAGGAGGGCCTGACGTCCTACCGGCGGGTAGATGAGGCTTTCCATTGCAAACTTAAGGGACCCATTGTGGTCGACAAGAAGACTTTGGTAGAGCTCCAGAACTTTCAAACAGTAAGTTGCAAATATTCACAACCACAGTCTTCTTCCTACATGTGTCTTAGGACATTTCCTGTAAAATGCGGACATTGTGAAGGTTTGCCCAATTTTCTGACCCATTTGCTCCTTAGTGGTGGGATAGGGATTTGTGTTTGGTTGACGTTGTTTAGTTTATTTTAGACGTGTTCTCAGTGTTAACTAGAACTGTTAAACGCCAATGTTTCAACCAACCAGGCAAAAATATCAGCTTAATACCACACATCACTCTTTGGACGACACACAAAAAGTACTCTGTCTGCGACTTGGACTACAGTTTGGAGAGGACAGAAATAGAGAGTGTAAAAAACAGCTTGCTGCAGTGGAAGAAGCCTGTTGACGAGGCTAGCATAGCACATCCATTATAGACGGAGGTAGACGAGTAAAGTTGTGACATGCTCAGATAATTAAAAGAAATACTGTCAGGTTCCACATTGCATTGAAACCTTTTAATTTGCTTCACCAAAGGTCATTTTATTTCTTCTTTATCTGTGTTAACGTTCTGTTTTGGTCCATATCCATCAGTAAAATAAAAAAATAAAAAATAAGGAGCAATCTGTGAACAAGTGAATGTGAAAAACACTTCGGTTAAGGTTGTGAACGAAAGTCAGAAGCAGTAATGCTGGGAGAACAAGATGCTAGTTATTTATCAAATGTCGCTCCTTATCTTGTTCCATTTTCAGCCGCCAGCCAAGGGAGCCTTCTTGAGAGGGTCTGGCATGGACCAGTCTACGGGCAGATTCACCGCCCCTGTCACAGGAATCTACCAGTTCTCTGCCAATGTTCACATTGGTAAATAAAAATGCACAAACCACTAAAAGTTAGTTTATATGTGGTCATCAATGGGGCTTCTTATGTGACCTCTTTTGCATGCATCATAGTCTGTCATATTTGCTGATAATCACTTTTTAAGCGTTTACTTAGGTCTTTATAAAAGCACTGAACGTTACAGTAATTACTTTCTCGTTAGAGTCTGTCTCTTCAGATATAGACTAAATGCCCCCTAATACACTGCAGGAAACTGGTGTGTTTTAAACGAAGCTAAGCTAAACTTTGATGATCTTGTGTTGCTGAATTAAATATGTTTTTGGTTTTTGTACTCATCAATGTCATTTCTTGAAATAGTTGAATTATCTCTAAAGTCTGGGTTTTTCTTGGAGGTTCCATATTTTAGACTGCTAAATGGTTGTCTGAAGTCATCAAAGCTAAGCTGGCCCTTTGCAAAGAGGATATAAGCAGTTATCTAAACCGCTACTTTGGAGAGGGGGGTATGCTTCAATGTCTATATTTAAAAAAAACTCAAATAAAGTCACAAAATAAAATTCACTCATTCAACTGGCTTTTTCTCCACCTGCTCTGTTGTGATTTTGATGTTAAATACTCTGGATCTTTATAAAGGAAATAATTACAGAAGAAAAATGATTAATGGGCAGAATGCCTCAAACGTTTAAAACTTTACTAATATAGTAAATGCACAAAGTTGCTTTTACAAGCATGTCTTCAGGCATCTTTGACAAATGCTACACCCCAGTTGGAGTTGACTGTAAACCTAAATACACAAAAGGAATAGCAGTACTTGTGTATTTAAAGATACTACTTTGGCAATGTCTCGCCTACCGCTAATGGTAAAAGTCAATGGAGGAGCATCTTCTTCTGTAGTGAAATGAAAATGAAATGATCTGCATTTATATAGCGCTTTTCAAGTCTATGACTTCCCAAAGCGCTATACAATGTGCTCCACATTTCCCAATAGCGGCCTTGCAGCCATGTAAGGCGCTAACCTGCTTATTGGGGGTGTTAGGGGTTCTGTGTCTTACCCAAGGACACTTCGACATGTAACACGGACGAGCCAGAATTTGAACTGGGATCCCTTGATCCCAAGATGAGCGCTCTACCTCCTGAGCTACTGCCGCCCCAGTGTTATTCCTTCATACAATAATAACAATACATTGTCATAGAAAGACACTCTAAAGGGTAAAATAATGCCTCATGTGCGGTCCCTTCTCAATGTTTCTTCATTTTCCTCATGTTGAGGTTTTTGAGTTTTCCTTGCCCTCATGTAGGTTTTAGATCAGGGGATGGTGTAATAATAGTCTGTGGTTTGCAATTATCTATGGTCTGATTAAAGGCTATACAAATTAACATGACTTGACTTGACCTCAATTTTTTTCTCAATTCTTTAAAAAATGTGCTATTAATTAGAATTTGATTTAATTTTTTATAGGGTATTTTCAGCACAGGTTTAACTATCGCTGCTTTCTTGTTTTCATCCCGTTTTTGTACGCACCCTACAGTCCTCAAGAAGTTAAAATGCTGGGTAAAATGGGCAACATTGATTTTCAATGTCTATTATGAAGAGAAAAAGAATCATATGGTACCAAAGAAGAGTCAGCAGTACCAATAATAAGGTGTAATTATTTAAAATATAAATATGAAATAAAAATAATAATTTCAAATGCAAAGACAAGAATGCTGCATTACATATAACCTCAAATGTTGCCTTTCCTTCTCCAGATCACAGCGAGGTCAAAAGAAGCAAGCCACAACTCAAAGCCAGGGACAATATCCGTGTGCTGATCTGCATCGAGTCACTCTGCCACAGATACACGTAAGTCTTGTGTCACATACTCTTGGTAAGGCCGAAAACAATCTGAAACAGAATTCTGGTGACCTTATTATCCCTATTTTCATTTTCCATCTCCAACGTTTAAGTTAAAATACAAATATTTGTCAAATTGTTGAAAAGCTCCCACTCCCATCCTACTAACCTTGTACTTTTGGAACATTTCACTCCCATGATTCCCCTCAACAAAGTGTTTTAATACTTACATACTCACAAGCCAATAAATCTGTCGGCCACAGCAGTTTAACATTCCTGGCATTCTCCACTTGCTCCTAAGTTAGCCATGAGCATGGAGCAATGTCACCTCCTCCGTACTTGAAGTCCAAATGGTCACACTGCTTTAATATGTATGAAAACAGACAAGCATTTCCTTTTTAAAAGCACTTGGAAAAAAAAAATCTCGCTAACTGATTGAAGAAGAAAAGGTCCCTGCGTAGAATTGAGACAGAAAAGAGGCTTGTTGGTTAAATCTGCAAGAACATGAGACTATCATGCTTACACTACAATTTCTGCTCATCCTAATAGTCAAACACCGTTGCAAACACACCTTAGCTGTTTTTCCTTGTTGACACGGCCTTTAATTTGTGTTGACATATCCACTGTTACTGTGGAAACACAATTACCGGTATTGATCATTTTCTTCTAGTGCTTAATGATAATGGAGGAAAAGCCTCTGCCCACTAACAGCAAAGGTTTCTGTGGTTGTTTGTTGTTATTCCTCAAAGACTAAATGAGAAAATGTTTTAAGAAGTAATAAAGAATCACATGGGAGACAAGTCGTGTATTAACTGCTAAGAGACAGTTTGACGACCTTGACAGTCAGTGCTGATAAATAGTAGCTGGCTTTTACTTTTCAGAGCCACAAATATTTACAAGTTAGTCCATGGAGACTAGTCTAACTTGTCATAATAGTGCAATGAAAAATAGTGTGTTGTGACACTGCAAACGTATAATGCAACAGTGTGATAAAAATTAATGCTGTAACATTTAACAGCAACATAATTCCCAGATAAGCCCATAAATAAGATATGAACACCCATTATTTAATATAACTGGCAATATATATAATGGCTCTGTGGAATAAACTGTCTTTGAACCTATTGTCCTCCTTTTAGGGGTCCTATAGCTACTTCCAGAGAGCAATAGGTCACAAGGTGGTGGCTGAGCTGAAAGGGGTCCTTTATAAGGTTGTTGGCTGTGTTTCAGTATTGCAAGCCAGAGATGTCCTCAAGACTGTGTACCGAGCAGTCAATGATTTTCTGGGCTGTGTTGATATCTTTCTGTATGTATTTTCACTCTTCTGCCATGCTCTCAGCATACCCACTGTGACCCCATATGTCAGAATTGAAAACCAGCAGCTTATAATTGCCTATTTATCCTAACATTCTTTTTCTCTTATTCTTCCTTTTAAAGTGTTTATTACGGGTTCGTCCATCAGTGCTTTGCCTAATCTCAGTGCGATCAATGTTCACTCCAAACTGACTTGTGCACATCCTCTTCTATCTTGCTAACACAGGGGTATATTTACTTGATTTATCCATGCATTATCTGCACAGCCTATCGTCAGCAGGGTTGCGGTGGTGCTGGAGCCCATCCCTGCTGTCTTCGGCCAGTGGGTAGGGGACACCCTGGACTGGTTACCAGCCAATTGCAGCACACAGAGGCAGACAACTCACTCGCTCATTCACACCTAGGGACAAATTGAGCTGGCCAATTAACCCGACATGCATGTTTTTGGATTGTGGGAGGAAGCTGAGAATGCCTGGAAGAAACCCACGCAAACACGGGGAGAATATGCAAACTCTGCACAGGAAGGCTCATAGCTGGATTTGAACCCATGACCTGAGAGCTGTGCCGCGGATGTGCTAAGCACTCATCCGCCGTGCCGCCCTTACTTGATTCAATATGATACAAATATTTTTAATTAGTTTTTCTATCAAACTTTTTAAATGTTTGTACTGATCATGGAGTAGTCAAAACGTCATTTTGTTCTACAGGTCGTTGGAAATGATTGTTGGCTTGGAAAGTAATAGTCGGATCTTCACAGTGAGTGTTCAGGGACTTCTGGAACTCCAGGTGAGTAACTTGAGATTCCACCTTAGAAGCCTTTATACTTTATTGAGTGGTTACCTTTGCTAGAAATGAACATGGGAAGGATAAGCAATTAACTGCATCCTAACCAGACAATGAACTGATTAGTTACTTGCATTGAATGACAGACTATTGGAAGCTTTTACAACTTCTGTTTGGCTGCGGTTGTTGCATATAACAGATTCATATTTCTTAGATAGAATATTTAATGATTGTCAAGCTTGTCAAAATCCATATCCCAATGAATTCTGTAAAACAGAGGCATCCACATTTTTCCTTTGAAAGCCACATACTGAAAAATTAAAGTTATTTATGGACCACTTAAATATTATTAAATGCAGTGTGCCAAACACATCAAAGTCCATGTTTTTTGTGTAGTTTATAAAAACACCCAGATAGCTTGCCAAAATGTTAATTGTTTTTTTTTTTTTTGTTGCAAAAAATACAAAATTAATTGAAAGAAATGTTACAACAAAATATCTCATCTCATTATCTCACCTCATTAGCTGCACCGCTTATCCTCAGTAGGGTCGGGGGGTGCTGAAGCCAATACCAGCAATCATCGGGCAGTGGGCAGGGGACACCCTGGACTGGTTGCCAGGCCAATCGCAGGGCACACAGGGACAGACAACTCGCTCGCTCATTCACACCTAGGGACAATTTGGACCGGCCAATCCACCTGAAATGCATGTCTTTGTAATGTGGGAGGAAACGAGTGCCCGAAGGAAACCCACGCAAGCACGGGGAGAACATACAAACTCCGCACAGTAAGTCCGGTAGCTGGATTTTACTTTTCAGAGCCACAAATATTTACAAGTTAGTCCTTGGAGACTAGTCTAACTTGTCATAATAGTGCAATGAAAAATAGTTCGTTGTAACAACACTGCAATCGTATAATGCAACAGTGTAATAAAAATTAATGCTGTAACATTTAACAGCGACATAATTCACAACACGTGGTAAGCTTTCTCTCCTGGCTTTGATCTCTTTGATCTCCGGCAAAACTAACATAAAATGCGACAGAAACAAAATGAAAATAAATCCAAACAGCTTGCCAACATCATTTTTGCTGTTCCATGAATTCCGTTACTCCCCAAGCCTGCACAAAATTTAGTAATTTTATTCATATTTAGTTTCTTTTGTCTTTTATTAGCATATTTGGTATTGGAGTAATCCAAAAGTAATTGAAAGTAATCAAGTTAAAGTAACCCTGCCTAACCCTGGGTAAGACCTTAAGCCCAAACATGACCCAAGTCCAAACCCGGCCCGAGCCCAAACGTAAATACAGGTCCGGCCTAAAATTTCAATCATTACTTTGGGTTTGCGACTATGTCGCTGACTTTTCATAAAAAATAATCTACGATTGGCGTCCGTCCGTCATTGCTCTTAGTTTGTTTTTCTTTGTGGAGGATCCGTGCGGTAGATTTTGTCCCGGGTATGCAGAGTTGGCTCAGTCCATCCGCAGGCTTGGCGCTTCCCCGTCCACGGGCTGCGCAAAAAGGGGACGAAAGTAAAATAAACTAAGAACAATAACGGATGGTTGATGAGAAAAAGACTCAGAGAGAGAGGTCCTCACAGATAAAATTCAGGTTTACTTCTGGCTGGGTCCCTCAAATCAAGTAAATTTTGTGGGGTTGGTTTGTGTCATGATTACTGATGTGATGCACCTGTGCCCACTCTTTTGGCGACAACTGCCTCGGACTCTGATTGGCTCCTTGTCCCTATTTACCCTCGTCTCTCTGTCACCTGTTGTGAGTCCGTCTGCAAACCTCAGCTAGGCAATCTTTTCGACCCTGACTCACTCCTGTTTTGGCTCCCGTCTGTTTCCCGGCTTCGACCCGTTTTCTGATCTCGACCACGTTTTTTGCTCTCCTGTCCCGGCTACTGACCTGTTTTTCCTGATCCCGACACCGCCATAGCTCGCCACAGAAGTACCACTTCCGCGTTCAGAACAACCTGCTCCACGCAACCAGCGATGACCGAATCATGTGTGCAATCCTTTCCCTTCTTCCCAATAAAACTGAGAGAAACGTACGCAAGGGGGTCCTGTCTCTGTTCCGGTCCTGACAGTTTGGGCTTTAATACCCGCGGACTTGTTTGGGTCAGGGTGTATTTCTTAGGTCCAAGCTTACTTCTATGGTGGGTACAAAGCAATATTTGCTCCATATTAGTGGGAACACGTCACTTCCATCCATGCCAAATATATGAAATGAAATGATCTGCATTTATATAGCGCTTTTCAAGTCAAGACTTCCCAAAGCGCTTTACAGTGTGCTTCACATTTCCCAATAGCGGCCGTGCAGCCATGTAAGGCGCTAACCTGCTTATTGGGGGTATTAGGGGTTCAGTGTCTTACCCAAGGACACTTCAACATGTAACACGGAGAAGCCGGGATTCGAACTGCGATCTCTTGATCCCAAAAGGAGTGCTCTACCTCCTGAGTCACTTTGGCCGAGATCCGTATGATGCTTCATAGGACAATGCCGCACAAACTAACGCCAGCTGCAGTTAATCACGAGAGAAGAAGATGGAATAGCGAACCAGAGAGCAGTGTCGACGTAATTTTTAAGCATACTTGGTGGGAAACACGTCAACAATTTCATGCATCTACAAACACCTCACCTGAAATTCCATCACTTTCCAATTCTAGAGAACACAAGATTACAATACAAGCATTTTCAAGAATTTCTTGCACCCGTACAAACCCAGGATCTTTTGCTTCATCTCTATTGAGAGCTCCTTTGAACGCATAATGTGTGGTCACAACAAAAGCCTCCAAATACAAAACCACTAACCCTACAATCAACTCCAGACCTTTTTACTACATAACTGATTACAGGTTAACAAGGGAGGAGCGTTCTTAGACAATTGTCCAATTACTGTTGGTCCCTTGATAAAAGGGGTAGATAGATAGATAGATAGATAGATACTTTATTCATCCCCGAAGGGAAATTCACTATGTAAAGGGACTAAAATTCCTAAACCCGTATTCCATTTTGGAGGTGGGAAGCCTTAAATTGCTGTCGAGGTTGTGCTCTTTAAGCCTGTATTATATTCCTGAATGTGTTTATGTGAACAGCAAATACAGTGAAACCTCGGCTCTTGACCATAATCCGTTCCAGAACCCTGTTCGAAAAGCGATTTGTTCGAACACAGAAATCATTTTTCCCATTACAAATAATGTAAATAGTTTTAATCCGTTCCAACACCCTGAATGTTTACCTTTGTTTACCTTTAAGACACAAATAACATAAATGTAACCTCAGGCTAATCGTACATTTGCGTGAACGTGTAAAAATAAAAAAAAGGATAAAGAAAATAATTATGAATAGGATTTTCTACCTTTGTGGTGGTCAGCAGAAGGCGCAGATGGACGGTGAGAGAGATGGAGGAGGAAGGAAAATTATTGTTTGGAAGGAGAGTCCCCTTCCATAAAAACTTCGGGGAGCTCTTCTGTCTGAGGGGTGCTCACACCTTCAAATCTCTTTGCTACGGATGACTGGCTTCTGCCTTCTTTTTAGCACTTTTCGGAAGTGGTTCATGACAGTGGCATTAAAGTCATGATGACTCTGGTGGCTGCAGCTTCATCGGTGTGGTGAAATTCTGTAACTCGGCCCATTTGTTACACACTTGTTTAATCTCGGATGTCCCCTAGTGTATTGGAGGTGCAATATCACCCGAGAAAATTAAAAGGAGTAAAAACATGTGATGTGAACTCCGATTTTTTTGACCGAACAGCGAAGCAAGAATTTCTCGAAATTTTTGTTCGGACTCCGAATTGTTCGAACTGAGAGGCGTTCGAAAACCGAGGTTCCACTGTATAACAATTGGGTCACTGTTCCAAAAAACTACATATTAAACTGCAACACTGTTGACACACAGGTCGAGGTGAAGTGACTGTTTAGCCAATAAGAATGCAGAACAAAATGCACGAGGAAAATCCGCAAAGTAGCCAAACTTCTACAAATAAACTGCAATAAAAAGAGGTGTTACTGGACATGAATAATGACCAATATTCAAATTCCCCCTTTTTGCAGGCCGGCCAGTACACCTCCATCTTTGTGGACAACGCGGCTGGGTCCTCTGTTACGATACAGAACGGTTCTGACTTCATGGGCCTGCTCCTCGGCGTCTAGCCTCGCATCACGGCAGTTTGCCGTCGTCTTCCTTGGGACGCAAAACGCGTGGGCGAGGCCGCGTGATGCCACAGCGGCAAGCCGAGCAAGGCAGAGCCGATGTTTAACTCTTCACCGTCTGCAAAGGTGTGGCTCAAAGTGGAGTGGAGTTTAAGTGAGGTTTTGTTTTCTAATTTACTCCCCTCAGCAAAATGACCTGAACATGTATCATGTTGTTGTCATGTCCTTTTACTCCTTGTTAAACATACAAAAACATCAAGTCTTGCCTGTGTGTATATTTGAGTCATACTGTTTCTTGAGAGCAACAAACAATTTACTCCTTCTTGCTTTTGATATTCATTGTGTGAGATGCCAACTCTTTTCATGGCCTTGTATGTACCGCTAATGTTTATTTGATTATTGATCGGTCATTTTATGCAGCGTTGTATGCTATTATTTTTTTTTATAATTTATCACACCTGCATACGTCTTTTTTTAGAATTGTACTTTATTATATTTATCTTAAATATGTATATCATCATTGTGCTATTTGACTGTTGGATTCCTAGAGCAATAAAAGTATCTTTTTACTGTATATTTTAAGACTGGATTTGCCTTATTTGTATTGTTATGTTACGCTACGTTACGCTACGTTATGTTACGCTACGTTATGTTACGCTACGTTATGTTACGCTACGTTATGTTACGCTACGTTATGTTATGTTATGTTATCTTATGTTATGCTACGTTACGTTCCAATTTTAATATATGCGAAGCCGAAGTGACATTATGTATGTTACGTTATGTTATGTTGTTACGTGCAGCACGGCGGCGCAGTGGTTAGCGCGTGTGCGGCACAATTCTAAGGTCTTGGGAACCTCCTGTGTGGGTTCAAATCCAGCTACGGGACTTACTGTGCGGAGTTTGTATGTTCTCCCTGTGCTTGCGTGGGTTTCCTCTGGGCACTCCGGTTTCCTCCCACATTCCAAAGACATGCATTTCAGGTGGATTGGCCCGTCCAAAATTGTCCCTAGGTGTGAATGAGCGAGCGAGTTGTCTGTCCCTGTGTGCCCTGCGATTGGCTGGCAACCAGTTCAGGGTGTCCCCTGCCCACTGCCCGATGATTGCTGGGATGGGCTCCAGCACCCCCGCGACCCTACTGAGGATAAGCGGTGCAGCTAATGAGATGAGATGAGATGCTGTTACGTTACGTTATGTTATCTTGCGTTGTTTTATTCGGTATTTCACTTATCTGACTGAACTGTCCTTCTCTGCAAAAAGTCAGTTATTACACCATAGGCAGAAAACATATTTCCTATTACAAGCAAATAAATTAAGTCTAGCAGTTGGTAGATCATTTTGTTCATGTTAACAAATATTTTGTTGCTAGATTAGAAAAATACAGTGTGAATTAGGGACAGTGCGTATTATTTGAAATGAAAATGATCTGCATTTATATAGCGCTTTTCAAGTCAATGACTTCCCAAAGCGCTTTACATTGTGCTTCACATTTCCCAATAGCGGCCGTGATCTGTGCAGCCATGTAAGGCGCTAAGCTGCTTATTGGGGGTATTGGGGTTTCAGTGTCTTACCCAAGAACACTTCGGCATGTAACACGGACAAGCCGGGATTCGAACTGGGATCCCTTAATCCTAAAACGATCGCTCTACCTCCTGAGCTACTGCCGCCCCATATCGCTGTGTTGTGTTGTTCAAACATGTGCTAGAAAGCACAAGAAATAATGCACAAGAAATAATACAATGGACTCAATGGACCAAACTGCGCCCTTTTCATTCAATTTTTTTGCCAAGCCTTTTGCGAATTTTTGTTTTTTTGGTACCTGTAGCAGCAAGATGGCAGACAATGATGTCAGCTCAACCAAGGTAAAGCACGTTATGTAAAATAAATGCAAATTTTTTGACCTATTTGTATTTTTTGAAAATCAGATTTATTTAATATTTGTTGCTCTTCTGCTTATTTTTTTAAGAAATACTGTCTTTTTTATGAAATTATTTTTTTAACCACAAGGAAGCACTAAATACAACACACTGTGCATTTAAAGGTACTGAGCAGAATGATCTACCATCGGTTGGGTCAGACAAGGGGGACTAAGGGGTTTTAGTCTTCTTCTTTTGAGTAAACATATGTTTTATACTAGTCTACAAATGTAAACACACATTTGTGTTTATTGAGTACAGATTGAGCAGCAATCCCCTGATTGATTCATCTCATTAGGCCGCTATTTTGCGACTTGCTGTCCACTGACAATAACATGAAATGATCTGCATTTATATAGCGCTTTTCAAGTCAAGACTTCCCAAAGCGCTTTACAGTGTGCTTCACGTTTCCCAATAGCGGCCGTGCAGCCATGTAAGGCGCTAACCTGCTTATTGGGGGCATTAGGGGTTCAGTGTCTTACCCAAGGACACTTCCACATGTAACACGGAGGAGCCGGGATTCGAACTGCGATCTCTTGATCCTAAGACGAGCGCTCTACCTTCTCAGCCACTGCCACCCTAACATCAAAAGTACCCATTGCACAGCCAATCACGGTGCCCCTGTTTCCTGGAGCAGGTTCTGATCGGTCATCGCCTGAGCAACTGGTATCATCCTCACTCAACACATGTGTCAACATGACCGCCTGCCGAGATGCATAATGATGGATTTTGCTTTGAACTTTGAAACAAATAAAATGCCATGTTTAGTCGACACACCATGTTACTGATATGACGTTTGAGGGGTTGTTTTCTGCCTTGAAAAATAAAAGACTAGATGAACGGGACCTAAATTACAATGACAACAAAGACACAAAATGGTTGATTTGGGAACTACACATCAGTTTGTACTTGGGCTCATTCCTTGATAAAGTAGGCTATTTTAGGGTAAAATAGAAAATCCTGAAAACACATGTTTGGTCGCCCTGCAAGAAAAGCATTTCCCGCTCACATGAATGCTCACATTAATTTATGAAACACAGCTTATAATCAACAACAAATGCCGAAATACATGAACTATATTAAAAAAATACCTGTTTTTAAATACTAAAAACTAGATAAATTAGTAACATCGAGTGGTCGGATGATACAAAATGTCTCTTTTATGTCACATTTTTAAAAAATATATTTGAGAAGTATGAAAAAAAGATCACTTTATAAAATATTTATATTACCGGTAAACGTTTTGCCTAACCTCACCAAGAACCCCTGGTTGTGGCAGCCCCCAAGTAAATCGTTTTAAGGTCTCCTTAGTCTAACTATACACAGACACAGACACAAACACACGTGTATGTATGTATGTATGTACAGTATGTATCTATTTTTCAGTATTTTCCCAACAATTATTTATTTTTGGAATATAATTATAATATAAAATACAGAGTTCATGGTTCATGGATCCCTTTACCACCTGGGTCATAGGAGCACCACTTCCTGTGGTGTTGCTTGGGCAAGTACACCACAACGGTGCCCATCCCTCTCCAAGCTCTTATTTTGGGTAGGGGGTTCGCTCCCCCACATGTAACAGTACTGGTTTCCATGATTACCACTAGCAGGAAAGGCCTCATACCGTAATTGTATTGAATATTTCGCTACATGGGCAGCACGGTGAAGCAGTGGTTAGCGCGTGTGCGGCACAGTTCTGAGGTCATGGGTTCAAATCCAGCTACCAACCTTCCTGTGCGGAGTTTGCATGTTCTCCCCGTGCTTGCGTGGGTTTCCTCCGGGCACACCGGTTTCACTGCAAAGTGTCCCTCCGTATGGGGTAATCGCAATAAAGACAAACTATTCAGTCAGGAAGAAAAAATTCTTACCTTTTTTTTGGCCTCATTTGACTTACTTTAAAATATTTTAACATGGTTCTCGGATAAAATAAGAAAAATCACACTGGAAAAACAGCTTATTTGTCGAATGGAAGAGAGGTTTTATTAATTATTCCGCCCCCAAGACTAGAGAATGTTTACAATTTAAAAAAAAATCTTCAATAGTAAAGAAATCATACACGATACACTGTGTAATATTTAACCGCTAGATGTCCCTGTATTTTGTTGTGCAACAAAAAAAATCGATTGCTACAGAGCCCAAGGAAGTTTTTCCAAATTTTTTTGCCCAACCTTTGTTTTTGGTTTTAGGGGTACCCGTAGCAGGAAAATGCTGGACAATAGGGGGATTTAGGTGGGCCTCATGTTATGCGAAACAAATACAAATTTATTTATTTAAATAAAGCATGTTAAAACTATATATTATGAATTTTTGCTTATTTTTTTAAATCAATATACATTTTCTAATGAATGGCGGTTTTTAATTACCACAAGGAAACGCTATATAATACAAAACGTCACTTTACTAGAAACAGTTACATATAAAGGAAGATAAGAAAATACTACACTTTAAATGAACACAAGTCTCTGGGATAAGATGTGTTAATGCTTTTATTTACACACACTCCCTTACTTACGACCATTCGACTTTCGAAAAACGGTACATACGAACATTTTTTTCTGGATGTCGAAAAAACATCCGGACATCTGCTCCGTGTGTGAGCGTGTGTCTGCGCGGTGCCTCGCAGAGGAGGAGAGATCTGTGTTTTAACACTCCCACAGAAACACCAGCACGCGATAAATGAACGAATCACGACTGCTCCTCCAGCGAAAAAAATCACGTTCTTTTCAGCCAGCGTGGACAGATGTTTGAGGCTTTGTGCAAAAAATGACCGTGCTGTTTTTGCATTATGCCTCGAGAGCATTGTACCTCGCACGTCAAGTGTTAAACGTCATTACGAGGCGAAACATGAACATGAAATTATTAAAATGCGTTGTGTCTATGTACGGCAAACAAACACATACCCTGAAAACCTTTGTCAATGCTAAAACACCACCACTGAAGCAAGCTTTCACATTTCTCATGCATGGCAAAGCACTGAAAACCATTTACTGATGGTGAATATAAAGGTGTGTGTGTGTGTGTGTGTGTGTGTGTGTGTGTGTGTGTGTGTGTGTGTGTGTGTGTGCGTGCGTGTGTGTGTTAAGTTTTGATCCTTTCTGAAATAAGATTTTATTGATAATGGTATGGTAGCTGTCCATATCACTTGTTTTTTGATTGTAGTTTATTGTTGATGAAGAATGGTTGAAGTCATGGATGTCTTCAGGCCTTTCCACATGTTGTTCACATTTTTTAGTTTGTTGATGAACAAAAATAGTGGAAGATAAAATGGGTCAGCTATACGATTTCAATATATATCCATGTGGACTGGGGTAAAATGTCAGATCTGTTGGATATACAAAAATTCTTGTGTGAGTCATTAATCTTGGTGTGGCACACTGATTTACAAGGACATTTGAAAGTGGCAATCCACATCGAAAAGGTTGCTGATCCTTGTTGTAAAGTGTAAAGAAGAGGCAAGCCGTTTCTTTTTAAATGAAAGTGAAATAAGAAAGATTGAAGCGGTTGAGAAAAAGGTTGGATCGCTTTTTTCCGGCCAATTTCTACCACGGAGGAGGATGTTGCCGAACTGTTGACGCTAATTTTTCAAAAGTAAGTTAAACCTCACTTTATTAGAGCATATTGTCCAATGAAATCTTTATTTTTTCATACAAAACAATACAGGTTACTTTACAAGCCTTCACCATACTTATATAAATCTTAAACATACAAAATATAGCACTGAAGCAACTTAGAACATATTAAACTTCCGGAACCTATCTCGTTCGGGCAACGTCTGTATTGCAGTACTTTCAGTAAATTAACTCTTAACACTGTTTCGTTCATAAATTTCAATGTTGGCCGTTGTCTTAACTTGAGGGCTTATTTGTTTGTCCAGCAGAGGATCCTCAGTCAAACTGTATCCAGTCAATTCGAAATAAAACAACAATAATAAAAAGCTGTCGCCTTCCCAAGACACAGTAAAAAAGTACTCGTTTGCAATCTGCCAAGCCTGCAGATTTCGGACCTGAATGCTAACCACAGAAACGTCTCGCCAGTTCAGGTGGCACCCACTTCAAGTGTTTTTTTTTCTCTTCTTCTGTCTCATGTCGTTTCAAAGCGCACTAAAAATAAAAAAGAGGGTGGGGACTGTCCGTCAACATGTCCAACTGACAGACAGACAAGCCCCCGCTCAGTCGCCAGGGAAAAACAAACGAACACACGGTGCCTTGTAAGTTTTAATTGTCCTGATGTTATGTGCGCGTGTGTTTTCTTTCCTAAATTCTGTTTAATGACAGCTATGCGTGCATGCCATAACGCATTTGACTGCCTCGCAGTGGAACACCGAGGCTTCCAAAAAAAAGGGGGGGCTTGCGAAAGGGCTCTGACAGGAATTTCCCATCGTGCTATTATCAGTATCAGACAGGCTGAGTGATGGCAATTACACGTGTCCAAATGCTGAGAGACACTCTTGCTTGTGCTTCCCTTCAGAGTCAGGTCTCTGCGAATGAATGGGCTCCATTGTCAATCTGTGAAGTTTGTGTATTTGTAAATGTTTGTGTGCGACTTAAAGAGGTTTTGATTAGCACATTCCTCCACCACAACCTGTCGGGCGCTCGTAGCACACTTCACCATGAATCCACAACAGAACTAATCGAGGATGCTAACATTTTTTAAAAGTCTCATGAAGGGTCTGTGATGGGACTAAGGAGGTATCAAAATTTAGGGACTCCAGGGTGCACAACGCTTCATCTTGGATATGGATTTGCTTATTATTCAAATGAATATTGATTTTAAATAAAGCTTTTTTAAGCCTGGAACCAGACTGAAGTTCAGCTCTTGAACACCATTACGTCTGTAGCGAATATAGTAGGTAAATAAATTATTTTAACAAAAATTGTATTGACCAATTGAATTATAGAGCCGAGTTTATTCTTTTCGAATCTCATCTCGCCTTTTTGGAGCACCACATACGTTTTTAGATCATTATGTCAGGAAAACGGATGAAAAACCTTGTTACGTTTTTCTGAAGGGTGGCTACACACACTTTAGGTGATTCTTTTAACCGTTTTGATAGTTCAATATACTTTAATCAAAACACACACACTCTTGGATTTATGGACTTTTCTTTTATTACTCATCTACTGAAAAAGCTTGAATAGAAAATAAAACAATAATAAGAAAACAAAACAAAATAAAATTAGAAGTTGAGAACTTAAACTGGTACCATTTGGATGGACAATAAAGTTGGCTTGATTATTACGTTATTGTATTTTGAAAGAATTACCCCTTTTACGTCACACCAATACCAATACCTAGCAACAACAATATTTTGTTGTTTGATGAAGATGACGGCCCCGTCTTTATGTCCTCAGCTGTAGAGCGATGAGGAATCCTGGTAGGCCTGAGACCCTGTTGCAATAAGGACCACAGGATGTAGGGTGTTGAGGCAGAGGTTGACTGCTGGTGGCTTGAGGCTTCTCTGAGATCGCTGGCTTTGTCCCACCAGTTTGGCCGCTAGCTCGATCAAGCTTGACTGCTGACTTGGCAAGGTTCTCTGGCTGCTTGTTGAGCTGAGACTTGATCAGGACCAGCCAGGGCTTTTGGTCTAGTTGTTCTTGTTAGGATATCCCCTCTTGCCTTCCTTCTAGCCAAATTCAGACTGTCTTTGCGAGGTGAAACGTGTACAAGCTCTCGGTTGCGGTCTCCTGGGAGGGGAGGACCCCTGTGGTGGAGTTCTCACGGCAACCTTTGATGCACAAATGCAAGCCAACATCCCCCTCCCCAACCTCATATTCCACCAATATCAGTTCGATAACATATCTATGTGATTGACTTAAAACACGGTATTACCTCACATGTTTTGACATCCATCCATCCATTATCTGCACCGCTTATCCTCAGTAGGGTCACGGGGGTGCTGGAGCCCATCCCAGCTGTCTTCAGGCAGTGAGTGGGGAACACCCTGAACTGGTTGCCAGCCAGTCGCAGGGCACACAGAGACACACAACTCGCTCGCTCATTCACACCTAGGGACAATTCAGACCGGCCAATTCACCTGAAATGCATGTTTTTGGAATGTGGGAGGAAACCGGAGTGAAAACACGCGTAGAACCTCAGAACTGTGCCGTACACGCGCTAACCACTGCACCGCCGTGCTGCCCTCATGTTTTGACATTGTTTGATAATTTTCTGACATTGCAAAACAAGATTCTGACCAAACGTTTAATACTCTACACTTCACTCTAGTGGGGGGAAAGAGCATTTTATTTATGTTTATTTTAAAACAATCATAACTGTTGATAGAAAATAGGTAAAGCCATTTTTTGACAAACTCAGAAATTTACAGCGGCCCGGATTAAATCATCCAACAAGATGGATCCGGGCCGCGGACTGTATATTTGACAAAACTGCAATAGAGTGAAATCTTGTGGCCAATATTAGACAGTGTTTATTTAAAAGGCCTGGTATCATCTCAGATACCAATTCGAGGTATTAGTACTGACCAAACCCTAGTTTTATGGTATGACTCCAATGTGACGCAAAGTATTTAACGCCATTTTGGTCCAAAAACCATAGTAGGAGCGGAACTGTGAATCCAATGGGAGGCTCCAGGAAAGACCAGATGCTCAGCCTGGACTGGATGCATCATATTATACTTCCTGGTTTGTGAGTACTTCCAAACATGGCGACACGCAGAGAGGATCTGAATCTCAGACGTGTGCACGAAGGATGCCAGGCTCCTGAATATTATGTCTTTGGCGTGCTTTGGATTTTTTTCACTGCTGCTGTTGGTTACTCCAAACACCACAGCCTTGGTGGTCAAAGTCATGCTGATACAGACTTGGTAATCAGGGTTCCTACAGCTTGAGGCAAGTTAAATTTAAGACTTTTAAGTATTTTTTTACTCCCATTTGAAAAAAAATTCAAGACCAAGTCGACCAAGAAAAAAAACACAATTGAAACAAACAAAAAAACACGGTACATGGTGCCTCTTACACATTACCTGGCACGGCATTCAGCCATGGCGAAAATTTTCCGTCAGACAGCCACTTCTCATTAAATTGACACTTTTACATGGTCCAAAGTTAACGTCTTTGTCCGAAGTTGCTATGTGTATTGTGTATAATACCTAAGACATACATCTGCTCTGAAAGACCTGACTGACTAAAACTACATCACCATTTTGATAGCTACGTTTTTGTGGTCATGCCATGTTGCCACAAAAGTAAATCTGTGAGTCGCTAAAAAGACAATTGATAGATGTATTTGCATCTTTTTAGTTTAAACAAATATAAATCTATCTATTGTCTCTATGAAGACTTTCGAAAATTGGATTTTGTCACGGTTGCCATGGCGCCCAATTGGCCCCGCACCTGTGGCGCCAGCTGCGGTTCATTAACAGATTGGCTTTCTGTCTCCTTTAAGCTCAGCGCTGTCACGCTTCCCTTGTCAGCCCGTCAACGAACCTCTGCCCCGCAAAACGTGGGTTCTGACTCGGTTCTGTTTTCTTGTTGGTATTTTCCAATACGGTATTGTTCCCGTTTATTTTTGTCCTGTTTAATATCGGTTTGCAGTTTTGTTCTGTCTATTTTGTCCTGTTTATAATTCTCTCCAGTTTTCGTTCCCATCTTGTTTGTCCTGTTTATTTTCGATATCCTGTTTCATTATCTATCCTGTCTGTCTGTCCCGTCCTGTCCGGTATCGACCGCATCTGTCCGATATCAACTCGGGCAAATGGAATCGATCTCGTCGGTCTCTGGCTTCCTGTCTTTCCATGCCAGACCTCTGTCTAACGTGCATGACTCCCCATTTCCCGTAAAACAAAAGGCTTATGTGAGACGCGTTTGGGTCCTGATCCAGATCTGGTTCTTGACAGATTTAAGAAATGCCAATGCCAATTAAGGCCTTATTTTTCGAATACTATATTCAATACCTTTTAAGACTTTTCAAGGATCTGTGGGAACCCTGGCAATAGACTAAACTGTTTTTAGGATATGTTTTACATTCTCCAGCTTGAGGAGATGGAGAACAAAAAAGAAATAAGCGGGCAAAAAAAACGTAATCTTGAACGCTCGGGAGTCCTGCATTATCCTCTCAAAAAAACGTCTCTGTAGCAGACTTAAGTACGGTCAAGATTACTCTAGCCTCGCAATCATGTCCTTGTTTTAGTAGTCTGCCTCCATTTTCTTTCATTACCCATCTAGACACGATAGTTGACCAACACACAGACGCGCAGGTTCAATGGCTGTGTTTGAATGACACACTATCCTTCACGACACACTAATTACACTCTCTCGGACGGGGATCTGTCACTGGTATTGATTGTTTGTCCCGATGGCAGAATTCAGTAGCCCGCGGGGGGCCCTGACTGGAGCCACTGGTCAGATTGGTATCGTGTTAATGGCTCCAGAGACTCCAAGACACAGTAAAATCATAAGAGGCCCCGGAATGTGGATCGAGCTTAAATTGTTTCCAGAACTTAAGACAATTGTAGAGTCTGAGCCATTTGTTTTATCAGTCATCTTTCTTTTCTCATGGATCAAGACCACCTAAAAATCTCAGGTCCAGCATTTCATAGCAATCCATGAAAATAAAGTATATAATTAAATAAAGGTGTCGGAGTATCGGGTGTTTTTTTTCTCCAAATAAATAAATAATCAAGCATTTAAATAAATGTGACACAAATTCAACAAAATACATTTTAAATAATGATATCAATATTTGAATATCACGTTAACCAATCGGACTACCTATGTTTATTGGTAAGTACATTAATTGTTTCCGTAATTACTGTACTCTGTAATAAAAAAGTACATTCAAAAGAAAATCAAACTCATTTAGATGCACTCTGTACTTTGTTTATGAAGTACTTAATACATGATATGTCCTCCTGAACCTCTGTGATATTGACACAACCTATAAAAAACAGGGTTGGGTAGGGTTACTTTAACTGGATTACTTTCAATTACTTTTGGATTACTCCAATACCAAATATGCTAATAAAAGACAAAAGAAACTAAATATGAATAAAATTATGACTCACAACACGTGGTAAGCTTTCTCTCCCAGCTTTGATCTATTTGATCTTCGGCAAAACTAACATAAAATGCGACAGAAACAAAATGAAAATAAATCCAGCTTGCCAACATCATTTTTGCCGTTCCATGTATTCCGTTACTCCCCAAGCCTGCACAAAATTTAGTAATTTTATTCATATTTAGTTTCTTTTGTCTTTTATTAGCATATTTGGTATTAGAGTAATCCAAAAGTAATTGAAAGTAATCCAGTTAAAGTAACCCTACCCAACCCTGTAAAAAACACAGCCCTAATTCAAGTACATAACTTTTTGTGAGTCGGTAATTTGCCTAAATTGTTCTTTGTGTGATAGTCGGTGAATGAGAGACAACAACTTGGAAGCTTTAGGCTTTAGAAGTTCAGTCAAGTTGGAGATTATAATTCATGCATTTGTTACCTCCCGTCTCGATTGCTGTAATATACTACTCTCCCATCTCCCAAAGTCTACCATCGAGAGCCTGCAGCTGGTACAAAATGCTGCAGCGAGGCTTTTAACGAAGACAAGAAAGTTCAGTCACATTGCCCCAATTTTAGCTAAACTGCATTGGCTCCCTTCCATCTTAAGATGTGATATTAAGGTTCTGTTGGTATTAGACATAATCATGCATGGACTTGCACCCTAATATTCTTCAGGTTTCATTTTCCTCTATGTGCCTGCTCGGAGCCTTCACTCGGAAAATGCTGATCTGCTAGTGATCCTAAGAGCCAAGACCCGAGAAGAGATACACAGGTTCGAGAGCATTCTCCATACCAGCCCGGTGCTGTGGAACCCCCTGCCCCCTGAGATTCATTTTGCGACGTCAGTTGTACTGTTTGAACCCTTAAAACACTTATATTCTATTTTTAATGTTGACGATGTCTGCATTCATTGGAGCGTGGTCATCCTGGAAGGAGGACTACCTCAAGGTTTCTTCGTTTTCCTCATGTTGAGGTTTTTGAGTTTTTCCTTTCCCTCATGTGGGTTCTATATCAGGGGCTGGTGTAATAATAGTCTGTGGTCTGCACAACCCTTTTGAGACTTCTTGTAATTGAGAACTATAGAAACATACATGACTTGACTTGACTTATGCCTGGTAGTAAGTTTGTACAACTGTCTACCAGAACAATGAAATATGATTATCTAGTTAAAAGCTCCTTTCTTATATCTCTCTGGCAACAGGAGTAAACTAGTTTTGAAAATTCACTCATTGTAGTCATTGTCATGTAGGTTAAAATAACTCTTGATAATGGTAATGCTTACATGTTTTGCTTTTTTTTTTTAGTTTTGTGAGAGGTGGTAAATTCAACCATCACGTTTTGTTCACAATAATATCCTTGAATACAGCCATATATTGAAGGGTTTCATGAATGCAGCATGGAAAAAAATGGGGAAAAAACATTATGTCCGATAATAAGTGTGGGGCAGGTCTGACCTGTTCAAGATATCAACTTAAATTGAGCTATTAAGACTAATAAGGGCAACTATGTCCAATTTTCTTTTCTCCAAGTGATCACCAAAGATTGGGGTGGAGGAGGGAGCACACAAGGGGATGCGACCTGGGACGCCTGGGAATAAAAACACTTTGTTGTGGGCAAGACAACTTCATGAGATAATGACTTCAAAACATCCTTGCATATGCTCTGTTATTCTGACAGAATTCTGACAATTGCGTTCTTTTGGGCAGGAGAAACTATTAGAAAAATCACAATTAACATACTTACCTAGAGTGCATGACTTTTTGCCATACATCTCTAAGGGACATTGTGTTAATTTTTAAAGGTGGTAGATGACGGGCCCATGTGGGGAAGGCAGGAACTGGAAACAGGGTTGCTCAAAACAAGGATAGTATTTTTAACAAGCCGATCTGAATTTTAAAATGTCAATGATTACGTTCGGGTTGGGCCGAGCTTCTCTTTCTGTTTATCGATTTTCTTGTATCCACCCGTCATTGTTCTTGTTTGTCTCTGTTTATGCAGTCTTGTTTAACTTAAAATTCGTTAGAAAACACAGGCTTTGTGTCGCACGTCCGCATGGTGTGGGGCTCTTTGCGTCTCTCCCCTCTCTTGCTGGCTCACTGAGCTGACCACGCACAATGGCCGAGGGGTCTGGTATCATCAGACCCAGCGAACCGGGCGCACGGCAGGGGCTGGAGTCGACCCAAACACCTCCTTCCACTCCTCAGAAATAAAATAGGGCCTGCTAATAGAAACAGTTAGTTCACAAACGACAGATCACTAATTCACATCGTGGCCCGCCATTGCAAATATTACGCAGTATCCTTTTAAGAAATCATTAAAAAAAAACATGTCTTCAATGGAACTTGAGTTTTAAATTACCCTATTTTCTGGACTATAAGTCTCCGCAGGGGACCGTTCTCTCTCCGTTCCTATTCACTCTATATACATCGGACTTTAAGTACAACTCTGAGTCCTGCCATGTGCAAAAGTTTGCCGACGACACTGCAATCGTGGGATGTATCAGAAACGGGCAGGAGGAGGAGTACAGGAAATTGATTCAGGACTTTGTCCGATGGAGCGACGCAAACCACCTGCACATAAACACCACCAAGACCAGAGAGATGGTGGTGGACTTCAGGAGAACCAGAACTCACCCGGTTCCTGTAACCATCAAGGGAGAATGTGTAGAATTTGTCCAGAACTACAAATACCTGGGTGTGCAGCTGGACAACAAACTGGACTGGACTGCCAACACAGAAGCTCTATGTAGGAAAGGGCAAAGCCGACTTTACTTCCTCAGAAGGCTGGCCTCCTTCAACATCTGCAAAAAGCTCCTGAAAATATTCTATGAGACAGTAGTGGCAAGCGCCCTCTTCCATGCGGCAGCGTGTTGGGGAGGCAGCGTCAAGAAGAAGGATGCCTCTCGTCTCAATAAACTGGCTAGGAAAGCGAGCTCTGTTGTGGGCAAAGAGCTGGACAGCCTAACAACAGTAGCTGAGAGACGAGCACTGAAAAAGCTGAGCTCAATCATGGACAATCCATCGCATCCACTACACAGCATTATCTCCAGACAGAAGAGCAGTTTCAGCGACAGACTGCTGTCACTGTCTTGTACTACGGACAGACTGAAGAGATCTTTTCTTCCTCATGCCATGAGGCTCTTTAACTCCACCCGGCAGAGTAAAGGCCCACATTAAACCACACCACCTACATTGGATATTACCGAATCTTACTGCATTATGTATTCTGTGTAGCACTATCTAGTTACTCTATTTAACATGCTACAGTGGGCATTTGCACGTCACACTGGGTATTTGTATATTGTATTCTTTTGGCTTTATTATTGTACTGTTCTCAGCTCAGGGATGCTGCTGGAAATGTGAATTTCCCTTCGGGGATGAATAAAGTATCTATCTATCTATCTATCTATCTATCTATCTATCTATCTGGAAAATGCATAAATCAGACAAAGAAAACCTATATAAGTCGCACCGGAGTATGAGTCACATTTTGGGGGAAATATGTTTGATAAATTCCAATACCAAATAATACATGTCATCTCAAAAGGTAATTTAAAACAAAAGAGAGCAATAGTCTGTTTAAGTTTGTACGTATACGAACGGTACATGGTCGACATGGCTGTTGATTTCAACGACGTAACATATTATGAGTTATTCTATTTTCAGCTTGTACTCTGCAGAATATGATTTTATTTTTGATATCATTCTTCTTGGAGCACATTGAAAATATTTACTTAGGCGAAATGACTCTTTATCTTCTGAACTTTTATGTCCTGAATACCGGTAGTAAAAAACGGTAGAGTCATTTCGCCATAGTAAATATTTTCAACTTGCTCAAAAGATGCATGGCTATAAAAGATGCAAATTCTCTGTGCTTTAGTGTTCTATTACAGACACCCCAAAACATGAGATTTGAAGTCTTCTTAGTGATGTTTGCCTGAGGCGGCAGGGCATTTGACGGCACAACATGGCAAAGTTGAAATTATCAACACAGACCTGGAGCAGTTTAGTGCGAAAATTACATGTGAAATGGTATACCCGGTAATGTGTCCATAATTTCACAAATAAATCTTACCCGAGTAGAAGTTGCACCTCGGCCGAACTAGGAAAAAAAATGTGATTTATAGTCCGGCATTCAAACAACTGAAAATGACATGGTCACCAACTTTCTTGGTGTATGGACGTTCAAGACCAAAACAACTCAGTTTCTATTACATAAGATACACGGCTCCGCCCGATATCTATTTATCTTTGGGGATAACCTTTGACCACCGATTCACATGACGCCAAGTGTTTGGAGACCCTGCTACAGCCAGACAGTCATTCTAGGATGTCCGACTTCTTGTTCTCCGTTTTCTCTGAAATTGGCCTCTCTCCTTCTTTATCTTGGACACAACGCCGAACAAACACACTTTATTAATAGCGCCTTCGGATTATGGCCTTGGGCTCCAATCAAAGGCAACAAACACGGAGCATGCTTCAATAGATTTACACAGTGTCATGTTGCCTGACTAATCTGAACCATGAAAAAGGGATTCAGATATCAAATAATGACATGAGCACGCAGCAACACACATGTGGACAAACCATAAAATGAAAAGATTAGGAATTTTTTGTTTGCTTTTTACAAACTGTTCCCTTGTGTGGGAAAAAGATTGAAAAATTGGGGATTCTTTAGTTTAGAGACCACATTCTCATCAAACAAAGGATTCAACAAGCGTAGCCTTAATATATACTGCTGGGCAAATGACAAGAACATATGCTGTTACCATTCGGCCTCCGTATCTCAAACGAGAAGGACGCTTTTCACACTGCTCTTTGTTTTCTCAACCTCCACTCCCGGCTAAGAAATAATTGTTTTGCTCTGCACTTTTGCCTTATCATTGGAAAAAAAGAAGAAAATGACTAAAAGAAACACATTTATCTCCAGACAGAAAAGCAGTTTCAGCGACAGACTGCTGTCACTGTCTTGTACTACGGACAGACTGAAGAGATCTTTTCTTCCTCATGCCATGAGGCTCTTTAACTCTACCCGGCAGAGTAAAAGCCCACATTAAACCACACCCCCTACATTGCATATTACCGAATTTTATTGCAATATGTATTCTGTGTAGCACTATTTAGATATTCTATACAACACGCTACAGTGGGCATTAGCACGTCACATTGGGTATTTGTATATTGTATTCTTTTTGCTTTATTATTGTATTGTCTCAGCTCAGGGATGCTGCTGGAAATGTGAATTTCCCTGCGGGGATGAATAAAGTATCTATCTATCTATCTATCTATCTATCTATCTATCTATCTATCTATCTATCTATCTATCTATCTATCTATCTATCTATCTATCTATCTATCTATCTATCTATCTATCTATCTATCTATCTATCTATCTATCTATCTATCTATCTATCTATCTAGCTATCCATCTATCTATTTGATGTCATAGAGGAGCAACAAAATCCCTGATTTCTTTACAATAATGAAAAGATGGGATTCATTTTTGCATTTAATTCTCTTGGTTTCCTGAACGGGACCAAAATAAACCCTTTTCTTCCTCTTCTTTAAAGCTGTTGATTTTGAATTTATTGTAACGTGTTATTGGTGTAATGATGACTGATTAATTTCACCTGCGTCCGCTCAGTTGGCGCCAGCTCCTGATTGGATCCCCGTCCAACTTAAGCCCAGTCCTCTCACTCGCCTGTTGTCAGTCCGTCATTGAACCTCTGTTTTCACAAGGCAAGCATTTTTGACTGTGTATATGTATATATATATATATATATATATATATATATATACCGTATTTTCCGCACTATAGGGCGCACCGGGTTATAGGGCACACCCCCAAAAAATAGTTTTTGGTCCTATATCTTCCATAGATAAGGCGCACCGGATTATAAGGCGCTACAATGGGAAAGTGGATAAAACAGTCAGATGATTCAGTCAAACTGATTACCCCCTTAACATTCCCAAAGCTTGCAAAGAAGCAAATACGTGTCGTAGACACGTGCGGATGCAGTGTCCGTACGATGTCACTTAAATGCGTCATTTCAAATATCATTCGGAAGGTTGAAGTCTTGGGATTCAAGAAATGCCAAACATTTCTATGTTTCTATTTTCTTTTTCGCTCACAACTTTACTGTGCATATGACAATAAACACTTGGAATTGAGTTTAATTCACTCAACTCATCACAGCAACATCAAGATCGTTCTAAAACAAGATACCGGGAAAATATAAAGCCGCATAACTCACCTAAGTTCTCACGTTCAATAATGATACGCAATCATGGTCTTCTTACAACCGTGAGTGAAGTAAATCCAGGAGAGTAGAATATTTACAAATACAGACTAATGAAACATGTTTCTTTATGCCGTACTTTAGCAAGCTTGCTACGCCATTGCTAAACTCGGCCGATTGCAGGGTTTGTTTTGGCCATCTAGCCAAACCGAGGCTCCGAATAACTTCAGCCAATAGTGATCGATTTAACGGATGATTGACAAATCTTTTTCGGCCAATTGCAGGGTTTGTTTTGGCCCTCTGGCCAATCCGAGGCTCCGAATAACTTTAGCCAATAGCGATCGATTCAACGGATGATTGATACATCTTTTTCGGCCAATTGCAGGGTTTGTTTTGGAGCTCTAGCAAATCCGAGGCTCCGAATAACTTCAGCCAATAGTGATCGATTCAAATGATGATTGACACATTGGTTAGCCAATGAAACGCCGGTATATAAATCCCAGCATACACCGCGGACTTCTCCACGTTCGGGGTAAAATCGAGTCGGCGGCTGTTGAGTAAGTTGCGAGACCTTGCGAATTTAATATTGAGCCATATATAAGGCGCACTGTGTTATAAGGCGCATGGTCAGCTTTTGAAAAAAATTAAGACTTTTAGGTGCGCCTTATAGTGCGGAAAATACGGTATATATATATATATATATATATATATATATATATATATATATATTTTATTTTTTATTTTTTATATTTACTAACCCAAAATGTAATGTTGACGATGAGTGAGTCACGCAGCTGTTTTTTAATTTTCATGAACACGATTAACACTACCGCGGTGTAGACTAGTGTCTGAAACTCATGACAAAAAGTTACAGTACACCATAATCAGAATATATAACAGAACAACACTTTAAAATTAAGTTTATTATAAATCTACTTATAATATTCATTGCATGTATATGACATCGCTGTTTTCTATCTGCCATCAGTATGTACCTTCATGTACTCATTTTCATTCAATGCAATGTTTGTGTTGCCTCGTCTGCTACAAGCCATGTGAACTCCTCTTTCCAAGATGCTTTTAATGTACGTTTACGTTTTGTAGCGTCATCAATTTTGTTAGCTTCTTTTGAATATTTTTTCTGGGGCTGAGGTTTTGGCTTGATTCCTAACCACTTATCGATTTTTCTTGTGTTCTCTGCGTGTCTACCTTGGAAAATGATATGCAAATGCGCGACCTTATAACGCTCGGGAAAGTCCCGAAGCAAGAAGTTATTCGATGCATTCGATCTTGCTCAAAAGTGTTAACTATAAAAGGTGCAAATTCTCTGTGCTTTACTGTTCTAACACAGATACCCCCCAAAATGAGATTTGAAAATTTTAATTTTTGCCATTATCCTCAATGTCAAAACTAGAATATAAGGCTTTTTTAAAAATTGCTTTAAAGATAATAAATCACTTTATCACAATCTTCTAATTTTATAGGATATATGATGCAATACACTTTTGTTGTTCTGTAATACTGATAATAAATAATCAGAAAATGTAATCTATTCACCTCAATGCTCCCTTTTAGGAGTGGAACGTGGCTTTGGCAAGATCAAGTAGAACTGCAAGTAATTGTGGCTCATTTTTCTTTTATCCTTTCTGCATTGTCTTGTTTCTGAATTGACATTAAAGTTGCTTGGTATAATAAGTTCAAAGTTTAAATGAGATAAATGCTATTGTAATTGCAATATAATGGATTTTGGACTTTGGTGCATTACTGCGCCCTAGCTGACATTTCCTGGGGCCTTCAAAAAGGCCATTACTTTGCCAACTCGAAATCTGATTTGGGAAATCAACAGCTCTATCGAACACTGATGTTATGCTTGAATGCCTGCAAGTCTCATTCTGAAGGCATCCGGGCAGATTTCTGAGCCTGGCAACAAGAAATGGCTGAAATATGATTGGTTAAATGCTTAAATATGAAAGTAAACATCTGGAAACAGAGCAACCAGTGGGAAAACAATGGAAGGAAGCTGACAGACTATTTGGAATTATTTAAGTGTTCATGGACAAAATATAATTACGTCACGTGATTTTCCGGGCAAGCAGAGACAGCCTTGCAGGCTCTGATGGCCCACCACTGATTATGCATACCCTTAAGTGACACAGCACCATCGGCCATCTTCTTCATCTCGGCAAACATGTAGCATCATGCTCGCTGCGTCATGTCGTGCTGGGGATTATACACCCCACCCCACACAACTAAATCCCTCACACACATCTTGGCACGGCGCTCATCTCCATGCTTGACTCACCGCCATGGAATGCCTCCATCGTGACGCCTGCCAAAGTATCAAGAGAGCATGAATGTGGAAGCGAGGGGGGCCCACCGTCGAGACCCTTTCCTAAAACGTGTTGCCGCCACGTATCGTTGACGTTCTGCTCATATGAACTGCTCGAGCTGGCCTTTTTGGCTTTGTGCCTCAGCGTTGATTGGCACTCAACACTGGCGCACAATGTAAACTCCGCATATTTCCGAACAAAGTGATGACATGTTTAGAGGCTTGCACTGTGTCTGGATGAGTGAAAGTATGAATACATGCCACCCTCTGTAATTACCAAGTAACTCCTGTAAAAACTCAAATAAATAAACAAAAAGCAATACTTTTATGATGTTGGGCTACAACTAGGGAATTGTCTTGCAGTCGTAAGAATTTGGCTATTTTTTTAAACAATTCCTAAAGCAGGGATGTCAAACTCAGTTTGGCTCCAGGGACCAAAACAGACTTTTTGTTCTCAGGTGGGTTGGATCAGTAAACGGATGTCAACTTCAAATTATTGTCTTTTTTTGTCAGTATTATGCATTATCATTCAGCCTACATGATTAACCTATCGTACATATCATAATTATGGATGGCAAGAGTTCTTTTCTAAACACGACCACATTTATTCACAAAAAAATGGAGAAAAAAGATTTTCATGTTTTGTATTGCAAATGTTAACTGTTTTCTTTTACAGTTAAGTTAATGAAGTTGTATATCTGAACCAACTCACCACACTATGCAAACTCAACACTTCCCTCTTTTGGGCATAAAGAGCATTCGGTTTGTATTTATTAAAAAAAAAAAATCATAATTTTTGATAGAAATGACAAAGCAACTCGCTTCTTTTTTAGTCATACTCAAAAATGTATGGCGGGTCTGAATTAATCAATTCAAATCAAATCAAGGCAAATTTATTTGTAAAGCACTTTTTAGGGAAAAAATTGCCACTCAAAGTGCTCTATAAAATATCAAGCATACAACAAGACAGTAAAAATGTTTTTGATATGTAGAATAAAATTTAGCTCAGAGTCGAAAATAAAGTTTTTAATATTATAAAGTTTTTAATACAATCTAAATATAATATAATCTTGTAGTTTTGGTATCTCTCTACGACTTTCAGGACCAATGAGTAAAACCTCCCTTTTGTCCTGGTTGAGCTGTAGGAAGTTTTCTGCAATCCATGACTTTATATCTGAGATGACATTTAAATAGGCATCTAAAAGACTTGTGAGTAGGATTGTAGATTGACCAGTAAATCGAAAACTTTGCCTTTTGGCTCAGCCCCTTTTTCACCACAAGGGCCGAGTATAGGCTTGGCATGACGGCAGACGCTGCACGATCTGTCTGTTGATCTCCTGTTCCATCCTACCCTCAATCGTGAACAAGACGCTCCGATACTCGAACTCCTCCACTTGGGGTAGGATCTCATTCCCAACCCAAAAAGAGCATGACACTGTTTTGGAGGTGCTGATCTTCATCCCGGCTCCAGTGAGTGCCAATGATCACGGCTTTAGGAAGCCAACAACACCACGTAATCTGCAAAAAGGAGAGACGCAATGCTGAGGCTCCCAAACTGGACCCCATTCACCGCCAAGTCTGTTAATATAAATTCTGTCCATTAAAGTTATGAACAGAATGACAAAGGGCAGCCTTGGTGGAGTCCTACTCTCATTGGAATCGGACTTACTGCAGCCATGGGAACTAGCACCGATCAAACAGAGTGTGCGGTACCCTATACTCCCGGAGCACCCACCAAAAGGCTCCCCGAGGAAACTGGCCAAATGCCTTCTCCAAGTCCACAGAACACATGTCGACCGGATGGGCAAACTCCCATGCACCCTTGAAGACCCTACAGTGTGTGTGAAGCTTGTCCACTGTTCCGCGGTCTGGACAAAAATCACAATACTCTTGCTGAATCCAAAAATGAGTCTTCCTGATGGACCCGCCTTTCCAGGACAGAATAGACTCTACCAGGGAGGCTTAGAAGTGTGATTACCCTGTAGTTGGAACACACTCTCCAGTACCCCTTCTTGAACAGGTAGACCACCTCCCCAGTCTGCTAGTCCAGAGGTACTGTCCCCGATGTTCACACAATGTTGCAAAGGCGCGTCAACCATGACACGCCCACAACTCCATTGCCTTGATAAACTACAGGCAGATCTCATCCACCCCCACGCCCTTGCTACTGAGGAACTTTTTAACCACCTCAGTTACTTCAGCCCCAAATATATGAGATAGTGCTTCCTTATCGTGGTGGAGAAGTTTGTGAGTCCCAATGATCCTAGGAGCTAGAGTATGTTGTCTGGCGGCTTCAAGCCCCTTGTAGAGTCACCCATGACAAACAGGTCCTAGATGAGGGGCAGCTCCCAAACCCTTTATGATGAAAAAGCGCATGAGTACAAGATTTCCCTTTCCCAGATGCGGGTTAACCCGGCCCTCCTCTGGAGCCAGGCCTAGAGGTGGGGTCAACTGGCGAGTTCCTTGTGGCTTACGCACACGGGGTCCGGCCGGACAACATGGGTTCCCCTTCCCATGGGCTTACCACTTTTGGGCGGGGCCAAACGAATCGGATATGTAAAAAGTCAAGTAGCAGTCAAAGGAGTTGTCATTCCTACAGAAAGTGAAATACATAACTAACCCTATTTATTAGTCATGATTTATTTTATAACTTCTTCATTTATTTAGTCATAATTATGTAACTTCAGTTGTTTTATTTTGTCATCAGAAGTCGCCTTTGTTATGTCTCACACCTTATTCCTTTGAGTAGAATATACAATGAGAAGGAAACATCAAATTCAGCTGATGAGTAGATGTAATAAGCTCAAGAACGCCAGCGCAGAAGATCACATCAGGTTTAGTCCAGCTTTTGCCCCTTCTAACAAAATGAAGTTGAGTTCTTCAGGCAAATGTTGAAAAGTTTAAGGAATATTTCTCTAAGGATGATGAGGCTATCGTCTGTAAAATAGTGCTCTATTCAAGAGCGGGAGCCCTTTAGTGTCTAACTTTGGAATACATTTAAACTTTGGTAAACCACCTCAGACCTTGCACAAATACATTTTTAAAGCTATTGTCCTGTAGCTCATTTGTGCCCAGAGTATTCTGTAATCTTTGAAGGAACTGCTCATTCTCAGTTCTTATTTTGACCGTCATCTTTTCTCATAGCCTGCATCTAATCACGACCACGCAAAGAAAGAACAATTGATCCTCTTCAGAACATTCAAATTGAGTTACACTGCCTACGCCACAACATTGAGCTATATTTATCCAGTCTAAATTCGAGTTAAGATTTCATAAAAAAAGTTATATTTTTTCAAATTTCCTGGCGATGTTTAAAAAGAATTCTCTCATATGCAAGAAAACCTATGTGGTCAACACAAATGTAAGTTGTACCCTATAGCAAGCACATGTTCTCGTCTGTACAAATGAACTTTCTTCATTCATTGCAGCAATATTATGAAATGTGGACAGGTGGAAGTTTCCGTGGGTAACACTGCTGACTTTGGACACGGGGATTGCAATTCAAATGTCAGTCTGGATATGCGGCCCACCCATGAAGAAAGGGTCAGTGATGTCAAAAAGGGTGTCCCGAACAAAAACTGCATTGGAAAAGTAATGCAGGGAACTTATTATGGTGGCCATTGATCAACGTTTGTATTTTAAATAAAATCTTCGTAATTTATTTCCTATTTTCAGCTAAAGCCATGTTCAAATCCGCCTTACCTAATCATCGTGTGCCATTTTTCCTCATTTGATTGGCAGAATAAAAAAGCAATATACAAACTATTGCATACAAAAAGATTTATTGTTTCACCGTAACATAAAAGCCCACTTTTGAAAAAGCATCAATTGATAGCTAATTCTCCGTGATTGAAAAAAGTCCAAGCAACGAAAAAATATATACTGGATGGCTTGACATGTTAGCTTGCTAATACCATCACTAATTCTATTATTATGGGATGATGTGTGTGACAAATCCAAATATTTGGTCTCACTATTGCCTTCTGCCATGAAGCAAGATAATCGCGTGCCTCACTCTGTTGCTGCAGAAGCTCAGCAAAGTAATACAATACATACTAACTCGTTATTTGAAAATAACACATTAAAAAAATCAAATCCAAATATTAAGAAATTAGGTGAAAAATATTTTCAACACTAAATGAATTTTTTCAATTTTTATTTTATTTTTAAATTATTTTATTGTTTATTTCCTTGATGACAGGTGAGGCTGTGTCTCAACTGCATCCCATGATTGCATGTCATTGGAGTAAACCAAGGCATGTTTTGTCTCCCTCGGAAACCAGTGCTGGGCTAGTTACACCAGCTAAATGGGCTTCTCTTCAACTCTGCACTCAAATCACACTCAATCCCCATTAACATGGATTAAACTGATGCAAAACACAGCATACTGTAGAACTTTGATTTTAATTTATTCGATTTCAAGACTAGACTTATTGTCACGGTTGCCATGGCGCCCAATTGGCCCCGCCCTTGTGGCGCCTGCTGCGACTCATTAAGCTCAGTGAGCTGTCTCTTAGTTTGTCAGCCCGTCAACGAACTTCTGCCCCGCAAGACGTGGGTTTCGACTCGGTCCTGTTCCTGTTGGTATTTCCTGTACAGTATGTTCCCGTTTATTTTGTCCTGTTTGATTTCGGTTTTCAGTTTAGTTTCCGTCTATTTTTGTCCTGTTTATTATTTTCTCCAGTTTTCGTTCCCGTCTTGTTTGTCCTGTTGATTTTCGATATCCTGATTCATTATCTATCCTATCTGTCCCGTCCTGGCCGGTATCGACCCCATCCGTCCGATATCAACTCGGGCAATTGGAATCGATCTCGTCGGTCTCTGGCTTCCTGTCTTTCCATGCCAGTCCGCTGCCTAACCTGCATGACTCCTCATTTCCCGTAAAATAAAAGGCTTGTGTGAGAACGTCACGCGTTTGGGTCCTGATACCGTTCTGGTTCATGACACTTATGTGTTATTAGTATTTCATGACAACTTTTCCCAAATAAAATGAATGAAAATACAAAAAAACCTCCCAGACCACGACAAAAAATATAGAAAAGCAATTTATTATATAAAAACACAGTTGTAACAAGCGTAAGTATAATTCAAAGATTGAAACTGTGCAGCTTTCATTCAATTTCCAGTGTGCAAATTTGCGAGTCTTAGTCATCGTGGGACACTATAATTTCTGTGGTGTAGTGAAAAAAACTAAGGTATTTTAAAATGTCTTTTTGTTACCAGAGGTTTTTATATTTTTTCCTCAAACAGCAAAGACCCCATATTGTCTGTTTGGGGTTTACCAGGCTTTCTATGCTCTGCTATTTTCCATTTTAGTTAACCCGATATTCAAGGCACAAGCAAATGTAGTGAAGACCAACCACGAATTGTTTGAATAACATTGCGGTATTTTTGTTTCTTTGTAAAAGTTTCTGAGCAACATAGATTTCACCATCAAATGAGCGGAATCATTTAAAGTAAATATCTCCAAACAATTATTAGAAAGGGATGACTGGTTAGCACGTCTTGCTCTCAGTTCAGAGGTCCTAGATTCCATTACAGCTGCTGCCTCCTTGTGTGAAGTTTGCATATTCTCCCTATAAATAAATGTTATGTGGACTGTATTTTTATAGCACTTTTCAAGTCACTGAAGACCTCTCAACTGTTTTTTACAATGTGCTTCACACACTCACACACACACTCACATCAAAATAATATAGCGGTTAAAACCTTAGGAGCAGCAGAAGCTTAGGGGGTAGCTCGTCTTGGGACCAAGAGGTCGCAAGTTCGACTCCCGAGTCCTCAGTTATATGTCAAAGTGTCCTTGGGAAATATACTGAACCTTTAATGCCCCTGATAAGCAGGTAAACGCCTATCTGCCTAGGCTGTTTTTTACGAAAATTCCGGTTTCTTTCGCATTGCAACTGAATTTTATTAAAGAGGTAAACCTGTGAAAAGTTGTCTGTCGCCAAGTGCCTTGTGACTGGCTAGTCACCAGTTCCCTGCCCACTGCGTGAAGACAGCTAGGTTGGACGTATAGGATGTGCATATACATGTCAAGTCAAGTCAAGTCACATTTATTTATATAGCCCTTAATCACAAAAATGTCTCAAAGGACTGCACAGGATTACAATTACACAATTACCTGATCTTAAACCAAGATGCGGGCAAGGAAAAACTCAAAACCTCAGCGTGAGGAAAAAGAGAAACCTTGAGAAGGGACCTCACAAGTGGTATCCCCTTTCTGGATGACCAGGGTGAATTAGATTTAGCATTACAGTACACAGACAAAGTAAACACTGGGTAACATGTTGAAAATTTGTCCGGAAAGCGCATGACAGCAGCGACACCCCCAACCTGTAAACTAGTCCAGAAAGTCTATGACGGCCCCGACGCAGCTTCCCAGCTCTGCCAGCTGGTCCATGCAGGCGTTCACAAGCTTCAGGTCAAACGCTGGTCCGCTGACTCATCTCAAATCATTCTTCTCCTTCGTATCACCACCAGGCAGGCAGTCGGAAAAAGACAGGACAATACAGAATATGAGGTGGGCATCAATCATAAGCTTTGGAATAGAAGTGTGTCTTAAGCCTTGATTTAAAAACTTCCATTGAGGTTACAGATCTAATCTCCGGAAGCAGGGCATTCCATAGCACCGGATGGAGAACGATCTCAAGCCTGTAGACTTCTTGGCTCTCGGAGTCACAAGTAGACCGGCATTTTCCGAGCGCAGACTCCGTGCAGGAACATAGGGGGAAATCAAATCAGAGAGATAAGAGGGTGCAAGTCCATGTAAACATTTATATGTTAATAAGAGAACCTTAAAGTCACATCTTAAGTGGACTGGGAGCCAGTGCAAGTTGGCCAATAAAGGAGTAATATGCTCAAACTTTTTGGTCTTAGTCAAAAGTCTAGCTGCTGCATTCTGAACCACCTGCAAACTTTTGATGCTAGACATCGGGAGACCAGAAAGCAATACATTGCAGTAATCAAGCCGAGAAGTGATAAACGCATGAATTAAAACCTCTGCATCTGATTAGGACAGCATCGAACGAATCTTCGCAATATTACGGAGGTGGTAGAAAGTTATTCTAGTAATATTTTTCACGTGTGACTGAAACGACAGATAAGGAACAAATATAACACCTAGATTTTTGACCGATTCACTATTGGTGATATTACATTTTACGATATTACATGTACGTTTTGGGATTAAAATGCAAACTTTTGTTGTTTCGGCAGGTCTTGACCATCACCTGCAGTGACAGGGGCCAAAAAGTCTGCTCAGTCAACCTGAAAGGCTCCAAGCAGCAGGGCTCGCAAAGGTCAAGTGACTTGGCGCCTCGGGCGTATTAAACCCATTTCGGAGGGTCTGAAAGCTTTATGATCTTCATCTTCTCTCGCTCTGAAGGCTCATTTGAGCTGGCACTGAGCTGACGCTTTGATGACCTTCTTCACCCACGCTGAGATGAACAAGCAAGCCTGCAGCTTTTTCACTAACTTTTTCTGTTATCGGACATCTGTGAGTGCTAGTATATTTCTTTTTTAAAGGCCACTCCATCCACATCGACTGTCTTTGCCTTCTCTCTGTGACTACATTTAAATTTCTTTTTTTTCATTGAACAGTTTAAGTTTCCTCTTTTAGTCTAGATTTATGAGACGAAGAAATTACAACATGATGTCACGCAGACTTGCGTGTGGTAAAGAAACAGAACGTTCAGTAACACCACAAGTAAACAAACCGTTCCGTGCCATTTGACCAAGGTGGTAAATGACTCGAATCATGTTTTTAGCTGTACCCTTTCATGAAATTTAAAAGTTGGAGATGCTGCATGAGGTAAATTTAAAAAGTGAATGATATAAACATGTTCATTTAGTAGATTATTTCGGTAATTTAAAAGATAGTGGTCAGGATGAATGACATGATTGGCAAAACAATGTGGGCAGTCAAAACTATTCATATAAACAGCAAGAGCTGCTGGATGATATTAAAAATCAAGCCAAAAGAAAAAACATTCTTTTAGTTATGGAGAATAGTTTTTTTTTTCTTAGCTAAACAAACAGGAGCTAGCATTATCAGTGAGTAGTGCATATGCTGCCTGACTATAAGTTTGAAAGCTAGTCATGATCATTTTTTGCTTAATTCAAGTCATGTTTATTTTTATAGCCCTCATTCAAAAGGAGTCTCAAAGGGCTGCACAGACCCGGATGATTGCAAACCACTAACTATTATTATATCCCCTGATCTAAAACCTAAATGAGGACAAGGAAAAACTTAAAAACCTCAACATGAGGAAAATGAAGAAACATTGAGAAAGGGCCGCACATGAGGTAACACGATATATAGGTGATTCAAAAGCTAACTAAATAAAACCTGTTAGATAAATTTCTCAGGACCAATCTAATTCAACCAATCTAATGACATTAGAGTTTCTCCCGAGTTTCAGAGTTTTAATGGCTATTGAAGGCAAGGGTAAATGAAAAAGTTAGAATATTGGTTATAAACCACAGTGGAGAGAATTCTGGCATATGCAGTCACAGTGTGGTATGCTGGGAGCACGGCAGCAGAAAGAGAATAAACATACAGAGTGTGATCAATACAGCCCAAACAATAATGTGCTTCTGCCCAGCCTCGGAGACAGTGCCGGCTTGCGATATCGTAAACGAGCCAACAACATGATAAAGGACTCTTCTGACCCTGGCCACAACCAGGGTTGGGTAGGGTTACTTTACCTTGATTACTTTCAATTACTTTTGGATTACTCCAATACCAAATATGCTAATAAAAGGGAAGGGATCGCACATGAGGTAGTCCTCCTTCCAGGATGACCACGCTCCAATGAATGCAGACATTGTCAACATTAAAAATAGAATATAAGTGTTTTAAGGGTTCAAACAGTACAACTGACATCACAAAATGAATCTCAGGGGGCAGGGGGTTCCACAGCACCGGGCTGGTATGGAGAATGCTCTCGAACCTGTGTATCTCTTCTCGGGTCTTGGCTCTTAGGATCACTAGCAGATCAGCATTTTCCGAGTGAAGGCTCCGAGCAGGCACATAGAGGAAAATGAAACCTGAAGAATATTAGGGTCCAGGTCCATGCATGATTATGTATAATATCAACAGAACCTTAATATCACAGCTAAAATTGGGGCAATGTGACTGAACTTTCTTGTCTTCGTTAAAAGCCTCGCTGCAGCATTTTGTACCAGCTGCAGGCTCTCGATGGTAGACTTTGGGAGATGGGAGAGTAGTATATTACAGCAATCGAGACGGGAGGTAACAAATGCATGAATTATAATCTCCATGTTGTTCAACTTGACTGAACTTCTAAAGCCTAAAGCTTCCAAGTTGTTGTCTCTCATTCACCGACTATCACACAAAGAACAATTTGGGCAAATTACCGACTCACAAAAAGTTATGTACTTGAATTAGGGCTGTGTTTTTTACAGGGTTGGGTAGGGTTACTTTAACTGGATTACTTTCAATTACTTTTGGATTACTCTAATACCAAATATGCTAATAAAAGACAAAAGAAACTAAATATGAATAAAATTACTAAATTTTGTGCAGGCTTGGGGAGTAACGGAATACATTGAACGGCAAAAATTATGTTGGCAAGCTGTTTGGATGTATTTTAATTTTGTTTCTGTCACATTTTATGTTAGTTTTGCCGGAGATCAATGAGATCAAAAGCCAGGAGACACAGCTTACCACCTGTTGTGAGTCATAATTTTATTCATATTTAGTTTATTTTGTCTTTTATTAGCATATTTGGTATTGGAGTAATCCAAAAGTAATTGAAAGTAATCAAGTTAAAGAAACCCTACCCAACCCTGGCCACAACCTTTTGAACTACTGGTGCCTTAAAACAAGGACTAATAGGCTGAAATAAGGTTTCTTGACAGGGCCATTCAAAGTTGCTTTTCTAATGTTATTTGGAAAATGTTGTTGCTGCTAAACGTTATTGCAATACTTTCATTGCAATGTTGTTACAACGTAGGTCAGTCTCCTGGTAGTACTTTGATAATATTTTTGTCAATTTATCCAGACATTCTTCCAACTTATTTTTCCTCTTTTAAGTCTTTTTTACGTTTTATTCCTAGATTGCCATGTCTAATCTCGTTGCTCATGTTTGGGCATTTGTGTTGGCCATGGTCCTAAAATTTTTGTGTGTGTTTTTTTGGCTACTTTTTCCCTATCTATTTTTTAATTTTCTTTATTTTTGTATGTGTTGTCTTGCTGTCTGTAACCCCTCGCGAGGGATATGACCAGGGTAGATAGAATCTCGTTGCAAACAATGTTTACTACGTTTTATCAATAAAATAAAGAATACTATAATTCTAAATTTAAATTAAATTGAACTTATTTGCAGTGTAGTGTGAAACACTGGCAAAAGAGTGATATTCTATCAAAATAACTAATTGTGTTATTATCAAAATAGTGTATGCAGTCAATTTATTTTATTTCTATTTTAATTTTATGTATTTTCATATTCTCACTATAGATACAATGCAAAAAATCTTCAATATCATTCCTCAGAAGTCCACACCAAACAAAAGAGATTTTTCATATCAGTATGTTTTCCTCCAGGCAAAAGTGGTGATTGAATAAATGTCATATAGAATTATTTTTAAATAATAGTAATAATAAGTTTCTACCGTGTATATCAGAGCGCCCTTATACAAACATTGTTGTGCTATGCTCCCATCTAGTGGCTAAATCCAAACAGTGTTTTTGGAGTGCGTCATTCTGTGAACCGGGCACAGTTGGGAATATCTACAACAAAAACAAGAGTTATAAATTACTTTGTGAAACGATTAAAGAAAATTGTAACATATTCTACAACGATCATGACACCTCAAGAGGAAAATCACGCCACACTGCCTCACATTTTTGTGCTGCACACCATCTGAAAATCAAATCTCTAAATCAACTTGAAAACAGAAACTCAGGTTGGAAAGGTGCAATAATATCGACATTTGAAGGACTGGAACTTCTACGCCCTTCTACGTAAAATCTCCTGTTAGGCTAAACATTCTGTGTATTTTTTTCACTGGAACAAGAAGTCTTATATATTTGCACCTTTAGTAATAGTTTGAGGATGTCTTGTTTCAGAGTGCATAAAGAAAGGGTCATAAAACAGAGAAGAGAGTGCTTGGTGGGGGTAAACTTCACAGAGACTTGACCTGATAGAACACTTTTGGGAATGATTAAAGTGGAGGTAAAGGAAGTTTGGGCTGCTAAAAATACAACATTTCAATGGTCGTAATACTGTATATCTGGATAAGTTGTCACAACCTAGAAACGGAGACAGGACCCAATAGCATTCTTTTAACTCAGTTTGATTGAAAAGGAGAGCAGTGCTTACTTCCACGATCCGATGTTTGTCGGACAGGGGTTGATCTAAATGACTATTGATGATAAATGGAATGACTACTGATGATAAATGGAATCCAAGTGTGTGTAATGGTAAATAATGGTTTTCAAAACGAGCAGTCTAGAGATTCTTTGTATCAAATATCAGAAAATACAGCAAAAGACAATGATACGGGTGTATTTTAACTTAAATTATAGAGCGTGGTCAGCGTTCAAACCTTGGGAATGGAGTTGTCCTCCGTTTGGATCCAAATCATGTTGAATCAATGTGCTTGTCAAGCGAGGATAGTTGTGGGCGGCAGGAAAGCTGGTCGATAGCCAGGACAAGGGAGCAAGGGCGGTAACGAGTCCAGAAGAAAGGTCGGCAACAAGTATCAGGCAGGAAACAGGGCAAAACAGGTCGATGGCCGGGATGGAAGAGCAGGGCAGAAACGGGTCCAGAAACAGGTCGGCAACAGGTAACAGGCAGGAGAAAACAGGGCAGGAGATTGTTGGAGGGTTTGGAGCTTGCCTAGCAAAAGCGTAGGTTCGCAGGACGGTCTGACAGCTTCCTCTTGGAAGCCGGGGGTTTAAAAGGAGTCAGGGAACCAATCAGCGCTCAGGGCTGTTGACGCCAATGTGGCAGCAGCAGGTGCGCCGAATCAGTAATCATGACATAAGTACAGTATATGAAAGTTTGGGGTCACCTAGACAATGGTGTGTATTCCGTGTAAAGTCACAATTTATTGATGAATCAAAGGTGAAATAATGGATTTTATTTTGGAAATAATATATATTCTTTAGACTTCTCTTTCTTCAAAGAATAGACATTTCTTAGTCAAGTCATGTTTATTTGTATAGACCTTAATCTCAAGGAGTCTCAAAGGGCTGCACAGACCACAGAAAATTGCAAACCACAGACTATTTTTACACCACCCCCTGATCTCAAACCTAGACGAGGGCAAGGAAAAACTCAAAAACCTCATCATGAGGAAAATGAAAAAACCATGAGAAGGAACCGCACATGAGGTAATCTCCCTTCCAGAATGACCAGTCTGCAACGAATGTTGCAGTAACAAATAATACACAGATATTGTCAACATGAATTATAGGTCATTCATATAAGTGTATTTTAAGCCTAGATTTAAACAGTTCCACCGAGGTTGCAGATCGAATGCACGGGCCTGAATGGAGAACGCTCTCGAACCTGCCGATCTCTTCTCGGCTCTTGGGATTAGTAGACCAGCATTTTCAGAGCAAAAGCCATGGACCGGAACATAGGGGGAAATTAAATCTGAAAGCAACTCCAAACTTTTTCATTCCGATATACATCAGCAAGTATCATAATGTTTATGTACAGCAGTTTTATATTTTTACAGCCCCCAAAATTCTAGCGACAGCATTTGGTCTCCCGGGCCTGATTTTTTTCAAACATAAATGTCTGAACTTCCTTCCTCCCTTAAAATCTCGTAAACATTCCTTTAAAAAGTTATCGAAAGTCTTCCCAGAAGAAATAAAGCTGTATGTGTTCTTTCGCCTTGGAGCCATTCCAGCATTAATGTTCTTGTGTAATGAAACATCGTCTTCTTTTTTTTTTTTGCAACATCATCTTTGGACTCCTTGCCTCAAGTTCTTCTGGTCAAACTGTGAATTCCTGTTTCCATTGATGACAGCATCTGGTCAAGTTCTTAAGGTTTTTTATGATAAATTTGCAACATTTTTCCATGTTATTCTATTCTCCTCCAAAGTTCTAAGCACAAGCTAAGTTAAAAGATATTGCATGACCAAAAAAGCGTTTCGCACCAGATGTTAAGGCCAGGAAGCTTGTTAAACTGCAACACTTGCATAAGTGTGAATGGTCCTAACACTTCATAGATACAGAATTGATCTGGCTAGAGGAATGGACCTTCAATCTGGGTGAGGCGGTTGATGAATACAGGTTTTCCATATAATATTTCACCACAGAGATTTAACTTTGTTATAGGCCTAGTTGCATAATAATTCTATTGTATTTTTCAAGGATTTTGTATATGTGACGAAGATATGACCAGATTTTATATCTATACAAAACGTGTTGTCATAGTTTTTTATAACTTATAGAATATTTCAAATGTGACTTGGGAGCCTACAATGTTAAACAGTTTTGATATTTTTTGTACAGCACTTGTGGGTGTCCTTAAAGGCGCTTTCAAATCAAATGTATTTTTATTATTAAGCTCAAAGTAGAGCTTGTCTTTCTTTACCTTCCTTTTCTGTCACGATTACCGATGTGATGCGCCTGTGCCCGCCCCTTTGGCGCCAACTGCCTCATACTTTGATTGGCTCCCTGTCCCCATTTAAACCCACTCCTTTCTTTCACCTGTTGTCAGTCCGTCTGCGAACCTCAGTGTACTCTGGGCAAGCTTTTTCGACCCTGACTCCCACCTGTTTTTGCACCCGTCTGTTTCCTGGCTTTGACTTGTTTCCGATCCTGACTACGATTTTGGCTCTACTGTCACGGCTACTGACCCGTTTTTTCCGTTCCTGACGCTGCCATCGCTCGCCACGGAAGTCCCACTTCTGCGTTCAGAGCGACTTGCTTCCCGTGTGCAGCGATCACCCAATTATGGGTGCAACCCTTTCCTTTCTTTCAATGAAACAGAGAAAAGTAACGCAAGTGGGTCCGTTCTGGTCCTGACACTTTTCCATGTTATTTTAGATATATGGTCATGGTGACCGCAATTCAGAATTTGCCTGCTGCCATTTTCTTTTTCCGTCTTCCTAATGTCCGCTGTCATCAAAATCTGTTTTGTAAATCCATCCAATATTGGTATTGTGCGGGTTCCTCCACCCTTAGCATGATTAAATATTTTACTACTAGAGTCAAGCTGCGTCATTGGACAAGTTGACCGCAAAGTCTTGTTACCAAGCTGTCAAGGTTTGGTGGTAGATGGTGGACTCATGTGCGAGAGGCAGGAACTGGGAAGAGTGGTGCTCAAAAGAAGTACGGTATTTATAAAAAAAAAAAAAAAAAACAAGACCAAAGTACCAAACAAACAAGTGGTCACAAAGCAGCTAACAAAATGTCCAATTACGGCACCAGAAACCAACCAAAATGGTAACTGGAAAATGCAAGAAAGTAAAGCAACAAACAGAGACTGACCTGACATAAAGGTGGAGTTAAAATGACAATGACCAAACAATCGGGGATCTGGCCCAACAGTCAATATAAAGGCTTGGTGGAATAAGGGACAGGTGAATCCTTATTGGACTCAGGTGTGTCCAGTTTTAAACCCAGTTAGCGCCCCCTGGGGAAAGGTAGTGCACCAGATCGTGACTTAATATTTACTTTCCAATTTCTGAAGTAAAATAGAATCAGAGAAAAATGTCCTTTCACCCAAAAACATATTTAGTTAGCGCTTGTGCGGCACAGTTCATGTCATGGGGACCTGTCGTGGGTTCAAATCCAGCTCCAGACTTCCTGTGCGGAGTTTGTATGTTCTCCCCGTGCTTGTGTGGGTTTCCTCCGGGCACTCCGGTTTCCTCCCACGTTCCAAAAACATGCATTTCAGGTAAATTGGCCGGTCCAAATTGTCCCTAGGTGTGAATGAGCGAGTGAGTTGTCTGTCCCCCGTGTGCCCTGCGATTGGCTGGCAACCAGTTCAGGGTATACCCTGCCCACTGCCTGGAGATGGCTGGGATGGGCTCCAGCGCCCCTGCAACCCTAATGAGGATAAGCAGTACAGCTAATAAGATGAGAGATGAAGGACTGATTTTGAGAAAAAAATATAAGGAATGTACTTGTTTACACTAAGATTATTTACCTTAGTGCATGAATGAAAGCCTTAATGCATACAGTTCTGGTTTAGTCTGTTTTTAATTTTGGACACTTGCAAAGGAGATTGCTTGGGATGCCAGTTCGCAATTAGTACTGTTATGCACTAACTACATCATTGTCACTATCGACCATTTTGCGGTTCTTTGATTTTCCGTTCCCTATACGACGGATTTGGTTTTGTAACCTAGGCTATTTAATAAAAAAAAAGGGCTCAGGGAAAGAATGCAATATCTTATCTGAAGTTTGGACTTGATCCCCTGTTCTCCTTGCAAGTTTAAAATCCACAAATGTTTTCTCTCCTCATGTTTAATGTCTGTTACACTTTAAATTTATCAAGTTTCTAATAACAGTGTCTTGGAACTCATGAGTTGCCTGCCCAGCCATGAAGTTGCCTGCCCCATTTTTCACAACTTGTAACATAATAGGACAACTAATCGCAAAAATCCCATTGTTGAACAACTCTTTAAAATTAGGTTTATTATACTTATAATATTCATTGCATGTATATGACATCGCTGTTTTCCATCTGCCATCAGTATGTACCCGACCTGGCCTACAGAGAGGAGGTGGAGCAGTTGGTGGGCTGGTGCAGGGACAACAGCCTGGTCCTGAATGTTGACAAAACTAAAGAGATCATTGTCGACTTTAGGAAAAACCAGCCCAACCATGCCCCACTTTGCATCAACAACAAGGCTGTGGAGGTTGTCAGCAGTATCAAGTTCCTAGTGGTGCACATTACAAACAAACTCACCTGGTCCGTGAACACTGCATCACTGGTTAAGAGGGCACAGCAACGCCTGTACTTCCTGCGGAGGATGAGGAGAGCCCACCTGCCCCGACCTTCCCTCATCGCATTCTACAGGGGCACCATAGAGAGTATCCTGACCAGCTGTATCTCTGTGTGGTGTGGAGGCTGCAGCGCTACCGACTGGGGTAGTCTGAGGAGGGTAACGAGGACAGCAGAGAAAATAATCGGGACTACACTTCCCTCCATTCAGGACATTGGCCAGAAGCGCTGCCTATCCCATGCTAAGAACATTATCGGGGACCCCTCTCACCCCCATCATGGACTGTTCACTCTGCTAGCCTCTGGGAAGAGGTACTGCAGTGTGCGGTGCAGGACCACCAGGTTCCGCAGTAGTCTAGTCCCCCTGGCCATTAGACTGTTAAATGGTCAATCTAACATATACTGGTAGTTAACCTAAATCTAAACGGCTGCTAATTTGACTTTTTGCACTACTGGCAGTTCTTTATAGCTTGCCACTCCTTGCACAATTGCTCTCTGCACTATTGTACTTACAGCGTTATTGTTACAGTGTTAATGTTACTGTTTACCTGACTTGTTAACCTGACTGCCCATTTTGCACATCTGGTTAGCTACTCCTCTTGCACTATCGGCACTATGGTAAAATACTATACGTAGCCATAATACAATACAACTTTAACTTATATCTGTACATTCAAGGAAACTGTGCGGGTCAGATGTATCGACATTTCGTTCTGTATACACGTGTACTAGAATGACAATAAAGTAGATCTGAATCTGAATCTGAATCTGATTTTCATTCAATGCAATGTTTGTGTTGCGTCATCTGCCACAAGCCACGTGAACTCCTCTTTCCACGATGCTTTTAATATATGTTAATGTTTTGTAGCGTCATAAATTTTGTTAGCTTCTTTCAAATATTTCTTCTGGGCCTGATGTTTTGGCTCGATTCCTAACCACTTATCCATTTTTCTTGTGTTTTCTGTTCGTCTACTTTGAAAAATGATATGCGAATGTGCGACGTTGTAAGGCTCGGGAAAGTCCGGAAGCACGAAGTTATTCGATGCAGGCTTCTGATCTGCCGCAGAGTATCCAATTTGCCTTAACAAAGCGAAATTCCGAAATTTCCAAACCGAACGAAAATTTCGAAATCGGAATAAAGCAAACGTTTGATTTAAAAAAAATAAAAAAGTAAATAAAAATAAAAACTAACAATTTTTTTTTCTATCTTGGGCGTTATTTCAGACACTGCTAATAACCCTACATTGGTTACTTTCTACAAATTACTTTTTAGACATGACAAGCTACAGTAATGTTTCAGGGTACGGTCAAAGGATACGCAAAAAACTAAAAGAGATACTTTTTACGCTAATAAATAGAATAGATGTGAAAACTAGGTCCTACCATGGTTCAAGAAATTCGTTCAATGACAGTATCAATGCTGACTGAATATGAAAATTGATAATGGTATGAAAACATCACTCAAGAAATGCACATAAAAAACTTTTTTTTTTAATTTTCTTTGTCTTTGAGACAGACTGGGGGACAGCAGAAAAAAAACAACTATTGCTATTTTTATCAAAAATGTTATTGGTATTATTACACAGTACGTTTTCTTCTTTTTCAGTGGCAGTCAGTATGTTTACAGTCTGATGAAGATGAAACTATTGCTAGTCGAGTTATGTAAAGTCATGTAAACTCACACAGAAAAGCATAATTTTCATGATTGCACGTTTAGTTTTTTGCATAAGTTATTTTAAAGCATTTTGGTTCCCCAACAATGACAGTGAAAGGTATCATAGGAAATGTGATCAATGCATCACTAACTGTATGTAGGTTTTTAAAAGAAGTCCATCGATGAACGTTTTCTCATATAAAACGTGTTGGTTTATTCCAATTAACACTAACTTGTTGTGTGTTGCACTCAAGGCCGGATGACCAACGACTGCCTCGAGGTGAATAACGTTTTTTCAGCAAACAGTGTCCCAGTTGAATCTGTGAGGTAGCGAAGAGGCCTGCTCCATCAGGCTCCTCCCTGAGTGAAAACATTCCAGTAAAGAAGGAGTGTGCAAGAGGAAGTGGAAAGTCTCTGTATCACCGTATTGTTCGTTGGACTCTCAGCACTAGTTAGGAGGTTCCAAACCTCGAAACGTGAAGTGGGTCACACGGCGGCAATCAGAGGATCATGAAACTCGTTTTCATCCTGTTATTTTCCACATCATGGATCCTGTGTGGAGCTCAGTTCTACTACCAGCCCCTGATGGACTATCTGGAGAACAGATTGTTGGCTATTGAGGTAATTGGGTACATTTCTCCTGGATTGGAATCAGATTCATACAACACCACCTTACCTGGACCTTCAAGGTTTAGATTTTTTTCAAGATGCTAAATCAATAAAATAGTTAATAAACTGATGAATATATTTTGCATGAATGAAAATCTATTTACTTAAATCCGTCCATGTAAACTACTTCATAATCCCGACTTGTGTATGTATGTATTTGCATGTGGCTTATAGACACCGAAACGGCTCAACTGGTTTTCGTGGTCTTTTGTGTGGTCTGCTTTCGTTGGATCTGTAACCCACACTATTGGCTAATTTGAGTACTGCAGCACTTAACCTCCCACCACTCCAAGCAGCCTAAAGTCGTTGATTGATTGACCTTGATTGATGCAATTGTTTCTTTTGAACACTTTTCAACAAGTCAGGGTCTGCAACGCCACTCCATTTTGCTTGTATTTACCAAGCAAAACACGAAGAAACAATCATAATAGTAGCCGCCAATGTCAGGAGAGAAACAAGTTAACAACAGTCCATTAGATATGAACGCCAAGTACATTTCCTGCTGGGTTTCATCCAGAAGCATCTTTTCAATGCCAAAACATTGCAGCTGAGGGAGCAGATGGACCAATAACAGTATGATTATTTTATTATGTTTGCCTTCCACTTGGAGACGTCCTCTCCATTGAAATCATTCGTTATAATGTGTTATTATTTTTCTTCTACGTACATTTTTCTTTTCCAGGTAATATTGTTCTTTTATAACCACTCTTTACGGTGGCGGCATAGCGTAACTGACAATCTTGAGATGGTTATTGAAAAGATCATTTGAGTCTGCTCACACTATACTTTGCGTGATGCATCAAATTTGGCTGTCATCCTAGACGGAAGACTTTTAAGGACACATTCTACGGATACGTTGCCGTGTGGTCTGATAAGACCAAGATAATAATTTGGCTCAATTGGTGTCAGATGTGGGTGGCATAAGCGGAAGAGGAACACAGTGGCCGTCAGTATGTTAACATGCAAGGAAAAGTCAGATGAAGATGAAAATATTCCTTATATTTGGGTTTTAAGATGCACAGTAGTCCAATTTGAAGTCTCTCATCTCTCATTAGCCGTATTGCTTATCCTCATTAGGGTCGCGGGGGGCTGGAGCCCATCCCAGCCATCTCCAGGCAGTGGGCAGGGGACACCCTGAACTGGTTGCCAGCCAATCGCAGGGCACACAGGGACAGACAACTCATTCGCTCATTCACACCTAGGGACAATTTGGACCGGCCAATTTTTGGAACGTGGGAGGAAACCGGAGTGCCCGGAGGAAACCCACGTAAGCACGGGGAGAACATGCAAACTCCGCACAGGAAGTCTGGAGCTGGATTTGAACCCACGGCATGAACGTGCTGCCCCAATTTGAAGTTAATTGTCTTTATTGTCATTGATATCAACGTTGTGTTACATTGTGTAGAACGATATTAGACATTGTACTCCAGCGTAAACATGTGATAAAGACTTAAAAGAACAGAATATAAATATAAAAGACTGTCAAGATAAATCGGAAACAACACAGTGCGTGGAGACTGGACTAAGTTATAACGATAGCGCAATAAAAAGAAGGGTACTGTCACGAAGTGGGTCGGGAATCAGGAAGTTGGAACTCATATGCGTAGACAATCTGTCACTTTAATTGAGAAAGAAAAGTTGTCCAACACACAAACGGACCAATAACAAAACAAAGCAGGCTCAAAGGCAGGCAAAATTACAATCTAGGCATTACTCAGATCAAACAGGCATGAAAAGGTTTTCAACAAGGGTAAACAATGATCTGGCAAAGGGCAGTTCCAAAAGGGGCATTTGAGTACCCATAGGAGTAATCAGGAAAATGCAGGTCAGCCGGTGTCAAGGGGCGGGGCCAGCTGGGCGCCATGACAACCGTGCAGGACATGACAGGTACAATGAAAAGAATAGTGCATCGTAACAACGGTGCGATGAAAAGAAGTGCAATAACAAAAAACTTCCCCAAACAAGTCACGATGTATATTTTTTCACAGTGTTGTGCAAGAAGGTTAAGCAGCAGCAGCAACAACAACAAAAACTAGTTGTGAGGTATATGCTTTTACAGTTTTGTGCGTTAGCTTGGACTGCTAAGGTCGGGTTAGTGACCTGTTAGTCCATTTGTAGTCGGACTACCTGTTAATGTAACCCCAATTGGCTCATCCATTACCTTCTGTGCGTGCTTAAGTTCTCTTTGCCAATTCTATCTTCTTCATTTGTGCTTCTAATACAGGAATTAATTATACACGTTGCAGCAAATATTATGATCAATTAATTATTTGAATATATCAGCCTAACATTTACATTAAGCTCGTTCTGCCTTTCGAAGCACGGTGTCTGTTTTTAATAAGTATATCGGGAGAACAGATTAAAAACTTTTAAATCAGTCTTGGAGGTCAGGTTGGTAAAGAGGAATTACTTTTTTCCTACGCATGTTAAGATCGGGGTTGTGAGACGGGTAAAAAAACGCTGTTGTTCAGCAATCCTCTTGAGGTCTTCAACAAAATATTCCGAGTTATATGAGGTAAAGAACTAGCCAATACGGTTTCACATAAGCTCAGTCAAAATGGCTGACGATCACTTTTATACTATGAGGGCGGGCAATGACAAAAAAGAAACTTTTGAGGTGGTGGAAAAATCCCTACTCGAGACAGCCATTTTGATAGATCGGGACTGGCAATCATTGATAAAACTAAAGGGCTTCTCCTTACTGGAAACTAAAACACCTCTTGTAGAGTCTGAATAGCAACTTAATGAATGCATATATTAAGAAGTTAATTGACTATATCAAAGAGTAAATTATGCTCAAATACGCACCAATATATGAATATTAATTCCATGCATTAAATACGACAAGTGAAGGAGTTATAAATGGCTCGAATAATAAATATGTTGTAAATGAAGGACTCATACAATCTTGAATATGTATGGATTGTACTCCTGTTTGAGACTTGGTGGAAACACAGTTGTCCTGAAGAGGAATGGGCGCCAACAGGCTATACTTGCCCAAGACACACAACAATAAATCGTGCCCCTATGACCCTACTGGTTAAGGGATCCAACCAGCCAAGCAACCAACCAATTCATATCTTATCTATCAATTTATTTTCTCAATTTTCTTTGCTGCTAAATGTTACTGAATTATTTGGAATTGCACTAATAGTTTTGCTATTTATCCTAACATATATTTGTCTTACTTCGCTTTTGGCCTTTAAGGCTACACGCTAACAGTTAGCTGTAGCTAAGAAAATAACAACATACTTTGCCTATTTAATAAGCAGTGTTGGGTATGTTACGTTAAAAAATAAATTAGTCATAGTTAGTGACTGAATTACTCTACAGTAAAAGTATCTAGTTACCAGGGAAAGTTACTAGTTTGGTTATTTTAAAAATTCGTTGTATGTCAAAGAAAATCTCTGAACAAATACGAAACACTGTGGCAGTCTTTGACCGGAGTTTACTTAAAGAGATGGGAATCCAGACAAGTTGTTTTTTTGGTTCGGCTCACTACTGGGTCTTTCGGGTCCCAAACGGCTCTTCATTTGTTTTGGTTCCTTTAATCCCTACATAAAAATTATTATTTTACATTATGCCCGGAATTATTTAAAAAAGGGGAAAAATAAGAAAAAAAACACTAATTTAAAAGAGAAACAAAATGGAAATTACAAGAAGCTCCCTTTGTTCACTTCCAAGATCCGTGCTTATAGAGATGTTTTGCTAACAACACGAGTAACACTCACATTTTTCACAATTTAGCCCTTATCCGCCTTTTCTTTCACCCACCTATCCATTATCTGCACCACTTTTCCTCAGCATGATCACGGGGTTGCTGGAGCCCATCCCAGCCATCTCCGGGCAGTGGGCAGGAGACAACCTGAACAGGTTGTCACCTAGTCGCAGGGCACACAAAGGCAGACAATTCACTCGCTCATTCACACCTAGGGACAATTTGAACCGGCCAATTAACCTGACATGCAAGTTTTTTGGAATGTGGGAGGAAACGCGACACAGGCACGGGGAGAACATGCAAACTCCACATAGCGAGGCTGCGTTACCGTGGGACTGCTCGCTAACCACCCATCCGCCGTGCCGTCGCCTCTTCTTACAGTGCATTCTTAAATACTATACTGAGTACTGTATCAAACAATATGGTAGTCGTGATTTTGAATGGTTACATGAACCAAAAAGATGTGACATTTTAACAACACGGAGGAACCACGCGGCTGAAAACAGCATTAGGTGTGTAGGGACACGCCACCGTTCTGTAGCCAAAGTAACGCGTTGCTTTTGACCGGCAGCAACGGTCAAAAAAATAATTCGTCAGATTACCCCGTTACTGTAAAAATAATGCCATTGCGTAACGGTGTTATTATAACATTATTTCCAATACTGATACTAAGTAATATCTTACCTCATATGAAGTGTGCGCTGAAAACCAGAGCATTTGCGATGAGTGCCTCGGTCCAATCTTTTTTGATCAGGAGTGGCCACAGGGATCCTGTAAAACTTCAATTTAGGATCACTAACATTTTTTTCAGATTCTGGCACCCAAACATACGCAACATGACAATATTTTAACACAGAACTAGCAGAAACTAAAGCTTGGTTTCTTTAAGGTTTTGACCAGCATGGGGTATTGTTTTGCCTCCAACTTCAACTGTGACATCATCAGGGTGGGGTAGGGTTACTTTAACTTGATTACTTTCAATTACTTTTGGATTACTCCAATACCAAATATGCTAATAAAAGACAAAAGAAACTAAATATGAATACAATTACTAAATTTTGTGCAGGCTTACGGAATACATGGAACGGCAAAAATGATGTTGGCAAACTCATCTCATCAGCTCCACCGCTTATCCTCAGTAGGGTCGCGGGGATGTTGGCAAACTGTTTGGATGTATTTTCATTTTGTTTCTGTCGCATTTTATGTTAGTTTTCCTGGAGATCAAGGAGATCAAAGCCAGGAGAGAAAGCTTACCACGTGTTGTGAGTCATAATTTTATTTATAGTTAGTTTCTTTTGTATTTTATTAGCATATTTTGGTATTGGAGTAATCCAAAAGTAATTGAAAGTAATCAAGTTAAAGTTACCCTAACCAACCCTGGACATCATGCTATCAAAGGGTCTATTAAAAATGCAGAGTAATGAGGGCTTCACATGAAGGCTGTGCAGCTTATATTCCGACAAACAATTTATTGAAAGCGGGCATCAGTTGGATCAAATTCATTGTCATTTTTTTCCTTAAAGTTTTTGTCGGCATTGAAAAAGGTCATTTTGAAAAAGTGCACTTGTCTTTTCATCAATCCCTTGAAATAATCCCTAATTCCTTGAGCATCAATCAAGCTGTTACTGCACATTTTCAACCACGATCAATGATAGACAAGTTTGTACCTCTTCAAAGGACAGCGTATTGATTTGTTTTGTTTCCCTAGAATTTTTCTCAATAAAAAGTTACATTCGGAAACAGTGTCTACTTCAGGGGTCGGGAACCTTTTTGACTCAAAGAGCCATAAAAGCAAAAAATATTAATTTTATTTTGGGAAAGAGCCACACCATATATTATGAGACAAATTTACTAAATTGCTAAACCGGCGCCCCAGACAAAGGCTTAGTCTTCAGCACATTTATTTTTGATGATTTGATCAAAATTATGAAAAGAGAATAATGCCAGAGCCCCTGTCCCAAATTCAACAAACAGACCACTTTAAACTTGTCTCTTTCTTGCAATTACTCAAGATCGGTTAAACTCCTTTTGACCCTTTTTTTTCATACATATTGGTTTCAAAACCAGATGCAAGCATTTATTTTGTAAAAACGTCACAACATTCTGAGAATAGGGAGCCTTATGTGCTTACCTTTGGCGAGAGATGGGAGGGAATGCTTGTACTTTTTGCATAGCTCCACCCATCCCTCCCACTCACCCAATCAAATGACTAAGTTCTCTTCCGGTGTTTTGGCGTATTTACAGTTCTGTGGATTCATCATAAAGTATCTGAACACTGAACACAGATTATATAGTGAACTTTTAAATAAAGGATTCTTTAGCGTTGTACAGCCAAAACGAGTTTTTTTTTTCCCCCTTTTTTGTGTGACATCTTGACTGTAAATTGTAGTGAAAAACGTGCCCTATATATACTGCGAAGTGTTACATTTGCATTTAGCTTTGTTTGGCTTTACGTGTACCTGAATAGGATTGACTACTCCGGTTTTGAACATGATGGAGAAATTTTGCATGCAATCAAATTGGTCTCTGAGCCACAGATACTCGTAGAAAGAGCCATATATGGCTCGCGAGCCATAGGTTCCCGACCCCTGGTCTACTTCAAAAACAGTGTCTGCAGTGTCTACTCATGTCTACAGTATTAATTTTTGTCACTAGTTATGTAAAGGATCATACGGATTGGTACAAAAATTCAAATTATGATTATAACTCTCAAGTAAACGTATTTCCGACCTTGAAGCATACAAAGACAGAGCACACACCCTTCCCTTTAGAAATTGAGCTACAGGGCAATATTCCTACCACATGATGATAACAAACTGGTGGTAATATTTTCTGGAGTTGTCAAATAGATTTTGTCTCAGTTTCTATCCAATATAATCAAGCACATCCCATGTTTTTTTAATTACTTCACACACAGTTCCCATTTCGTCACCAGTCACCAGCTAGAATCTGTTTCTTCCCTTTGCCGGATTCCACGACGGGATTTTTAATATAATTTAATCAAAATCGAATATATTTTTTGTATTGTGTTTATTTTTGAACTGCACACCGATTTCAGTCCAGGAGGGGAATTAATGATGATACTTTTAGGAAAATGTGTTTATGAAAAGGTTTTTTTTTTTTAATTAGAAAAACCTCAACGACAAACACACCGCCAATAAAACCGCTGCCTTGATATAGAGCAGGGTGGCTAACCCAGTCGTGGAGAGCCGCACATCCTGCATGTTCTGGAGGTTTTTCTGCTCCAATCAATGTTCCTTGTAATTTTCCACGGGTCTGAGCGTTCACACAAAGTCGGTGAGCAACGCTTGAAACAACAGTGAGCAACCATAATCCCAAGTGTGGCAAGATAATTAATTATCAAACATGTCCAAAACTTGACATCAAGTTACATTTTGCTGAGTTTCCGGCAATGCAAAATTAATTTTTCTCTTTTGAATGAATTGACTGATGTACTATTGCAAAGGTTGTACGGCCTACAAACGTCATTTGTTCTTACAATTCTTTCACAAGATATCCATTTCTTTTTATTTCCTGATATATTTTGTCGCATAATATTAACATTTTTGGGGGCTTATTTAGTCGGTTGTAAGATACAGAACTGTAGTTAATCACATTTTTAGTGGAAGTACAACAGTGGCAACAAGATTCACTTAATATGATTGGAAATTATTTAAATGCAACACAAACTTTTTCTTCTTTTTCCGTGTTTTTTCTCCTTTTTTTAAAATTCCATTAAAAAAATCTCATTGTGTTTATTTTTTCCGAGCTGTTACTTTTTTCTTTTTGTTCTCTGTTTACTTTTTCCCTACATTTCTTTCTTTTCATTTTTTCTGGCTTTTTTCTAAGTTTTTCCTTCTTTTTTTCCTCTTCCTTTTTTCTCAGCTTTTCACTACTTTTTCATTTTGGTATTTTTTTCTTTTTTGTTCTATTCCCCCCTTCTTTTAAGTCACTTTGTGCAAAATTTTACATAATATTTGGTCATGTTGGGATTAAAAAAGCAAAAACAACCTGAAGAGCCGTTTAGGACCTTTGTGCGCTGGCTAGATTTTCTTGTGCGCTGAGAATGTGCGAGCAGTGCGCAATTGCGCACGCGCTCAGTTTCGAGGGAACACTGGCTCCAATACCGGTGATTCCAATCACCTGGATTGTTATCAAGCTCTCACAAACCTGCTAACAAGCTAAAAACTGGCGTCACCTGTGTTGGAGCAGAGAAACCTCCGAAACATGCAGGACATGCGCCTATCCAGAACCGGGTTAGCCACCCCTTACATAGAGTAGCAGTAGAAGTGATAGCCTGGACATTCATTATTTAAGACCAAAAATCTGTACTCATTGTAGTCATGATCCAGTGTCAGTCCGGTATTGCTTTTAAATCTTCTGTATCACATTCCAAAGGACTTAATTTGTCCCTACAGACTAATAGATTGAATATCTATTGATCTTGAGAAAAAAAAAATCCCACCAATTACAGCACTTCTGTATGTTTTGTTTTTAGGATCACATGAACTTGTGGCAAGAACAGTCACGTCAATATCGCGCAGAACTTCAAAATTTACACAAACAGTCCAAAAAGACCATGGAGGGCCTGAAGGAGGCGCACAGTGAACTCTCCATAGACGTGGAAGCAGCGGGGGTCCTTCTGAATCGGGTGGAACGGAAAGTGGACTTGGTGGAAAGCCAGACAGCCCCGAGGGCTTGTGCTAACTTGGCCGACCGGGTAGTAGAGCAGGGAGTATGGAGTCAAGAAGAGAGCCGGGGAGAAGAAGAAGACGGCTGGGAGGAGCTGCCAGCCAGAGTGACGGGTGAGGAAATAGATACAGTGGTACCTCTATATACAAGCACCGCTAAACACGAGAATTTTCTTTTTTTTTAACAAAAATCTACTTCGCTATACAAAGGAAAATCCAGTTTACGAGCAGTCCCAGAGTCTACCAAAAGAGACTCATACCTGTCAACCTGTACAGTTTTGCCGTACAAAGTACGACGTACGGAAAAACTCAAATTTGTCAATTATGGGTGCCATCCGGTAAACACCGACCATCATGAAACGGCAAATCAATCAAGTCAAATGAGTTCGCCGCGGAAGCCTCTATCTCGGTTGCAAACGAAGCGAGTGGTTTGATGTAGTGAAAGGAAAATGAAAATGGAATGATCTGCATTTATATAGCGCTTTTCAAGTCAAGACTTCCCAAAGCGCTTTACAGTGTGCTTCACATTTCCCAATAGCGGCCGTGCAGCCATGTAAGGCGCTAACCTGCATATTGGGGGTATTAGGGGTTCAGTGTCTTACCCAAGGACACTTCGACATGTAACACGGAGGAGCCGGGATTCGAACTGAGATCTCTTGATCCCAAGACGAGCACTCTACCTCCTGAGCCACTGAAAGAAGTCCATCTCTTTTTAGAGAACCGGCTTTTTCGGCCTAACTCCTTAAAGAGAGCCGGCTCTCAAACGGCTCACTTGCTTTGATGCATTATATTACGAATTATTATGTTGTATAAAGAAGTTAAGAAAAAAAGGTATAAAAAAAAGTATAAAATGAGAAAATGAAAAAAGACAGGTTTGTGGTTATCCCTTTAATCAGTATATTACCAACAATAATTTAATGCAGAAAATGAATTCAAAATTTGAATAAGAAAATTCTACTTGATTATATTTGTATGTATTTTTTCTTTCTACAGTGAACGTCTAAGCTACTTAGTTTTTGAACTTTTTTTTATAATAAACCTCATTCATGTCGAGCAACTCAGGATCTCACAAAAAAATGTTAATTAACAATATATATAATATAACAAAACACCAGTACAATATAACATGTTAAATGGTGTAAGATTATTTTGTATTTTGTAAGGGAAAATACGACAGTTTGTAAGGGCATAGATTAGTGGAGGTTGACAGGTATGGAGACTGCTCAAGACCGCTCATCACTCGTGACCGTGTCTATTGTTAGAGTTTGACACACCTACCACCACAAGAGGGTGCCTAATCGTTTTTTAATTGTAACACTTGTGTCCAATCGCCTCACACCTTAATTAGCCTGACCCATTAAAAAGACACTTTGGTCATAACCCAATGTTGGGTGATTTTCATTTTTCACAATTATTTTCTACTGTCGAGATCACAATCACCTTTTTCCAGTTTCCAGAGTTTTGTTTTTTGTTTTCTGTTTCTGACAGTATAGTGTTGTTTTTGTCCGTTTGTTACTTTGTTGATGTTTTCTTTATAAAATGCCTTCTCTTTTTGAGCATCTTCCTTTTTCTGCTCCCTGCGTTTTGGTTCACTGCAAAATCTGAACAGTCTAGTTTGCAATAGCACACTACAACAGGCGAAAAATTAAAAACTAAAATTGTGCGATTAGTGTTTTGTGTATACATTCATTTAAAGTTTTAAGTGTACTGTAATTACTGACGTATAATCTACAGTCTCTCATTCTCTTACCTCTCAACCTCTGCCAATTGCTCCCCATAATAATGATTACGAATCCTCCTTTTTCAGCGATAATACACCTTACAAACACAATGTGTCACCCAGACAGACTATGTGGAATAATACGATAATAATAGCAATTAACAATGACGTTGTTGTCTGCAAGGAGACAATCCAGGTTAGAGCGAAAATAGGCTAGAAGGGATGGTGTGTTTTTTTCTTAGTATTTTTTTTTTACACAATGTGAAACGATCAAAAATCATATACGTCGACATGTATGCGATCTCCGTGATTCCTCCTTGCAAGGGTACTTCCTCTGTAGCATGCACACAAATTTGCTACGCACTCACAATAAACTCGCATTTTATTTTGTAAATATCATCTTGATTATCTAATTAAAGTTTTTTGTGGGGGATAAATTGCTATTTGAATGTGTTTTTCTGATCAAAAAGATGTGTTTTAATGCTAGTTAGAGTTTACTCGCATGCTTTTGGGGGGGGCGGGAGAGGACCTATTAGTTTTTTGATTATTTCCCATCAAGAAATTAATTACTCATTAATTTCACCTGTGCCCGCTCATTTGGCGCCAGACGCTGCGGCTACCTGATTGGTTCCCTGTCCCTTTTTAAACCCAGTCCTTTCACTCTCTGTCAGTCCGTCTGCAAACCTCTGTTGCTACAAGTTGACTTTGACTCCCACCTGTTCCGATTTTGCACCCGTTTTTCCACCTGTCCGTTCCTGATCTCCTCGTTTGTCTCCGGCTACGACCTGTTTTTGATCCCGACCACGTCTGCTCTCCCGTCCCGGCTTACGCCTGTTTTTTGATTCCCACCACATTTTGCTCTCTTGTCCCGGCTATCGACCTGTTTTTTCGTCACTGACACCGCCATCTCCAGCTACGGAAGATCCACTTTCGTATTCGGATCACAATCCGATCGTGAGAGCGACTTGCTTTCCGCGTCCAGCGAGCACTGGATCGCCGGCGCTGCCCCTCCTCTTTCTATCAATAAAACTTGTTCTTACCGTTATGCAATTGGGTCCTGATTCCACCCTGATTCTGAAATTTAAGCTACAAACTTGATACTGGAATAATTTAAGCTTGGAAGAAGAGGTAGAACTGTATTTCATTGATATACAATAAAATCCTACATATATTTAAACTACGATTACTCATAAACCAGTTGAATAAAACCCGTAAGAGTAAAGTGCATGTCAGGTAAGTCCTTGACTTCAAATGCTGCCTATAACGATGGCAAATGACCAAATTTTCTGTTATAATTTCAAAAGGACAATATAAACTGAAAATAGTCGAATGGCAAGCCACATTTAGTTTTATAACTTTTGATTCTAAGACTCAGTTGAGTCATTTGAAAAGTAATAAGTGGAGCAAAAATGTTTTTATTTATTCAAGCTGCTCCGTATTCGTTTCCCCGGAACACGAAGTGAGACATAAAATTAGTCTTAATTGGTTGAAAATGGTTATGTTTATCGTGAAACTCCTCAGAGAGGATTTAGGCAAAATGAGCGATTTCCTCTATTTCTCGAAAAAGTCGGAACGAACGCAAAAACCCATCGGAAAAGAGACATGATTATGATGCATGTCCGCAGTTGGGGAATTTAGATTTCAGCTTTGCTTCTTCCTTTAGTCACAAACATACACAAAGACCTCATTACATCGTGATGTGACCCTAAAATGAACGTAATTCCCTTGTTAAGAATTACTTTTTTTTTTCGCAAAGCTTAACATCTGCCTCTTGGTCATGTCTGTAGAGCCTCCTTTATGCCATGCTGCTTTTATGTTTTTTTTCATTCAACTCCATGTGCATCCCTCAGGGTTTTAAACAGACTTTAAATGGGATTATAGCTGAGTTCCTGAACTTTCAGGGATAACGTTTGTTCTAAAAATGTCCACTTTTTGTCTAAAAAAAATGTTCACTTTGTCCACTCAATAAATCTGTATTCCTAACCTTAACCTTAACCCCTAACCCTAGATAATCACAATAAACATGCAAGTGTGACATCTGCCTTCTACCATTTCCTGGATATTTTAAAAGCGTAGTTTGCACAAGTTATGACAAAATGCCAAATGATGAGGACTATTAAGACAAATGTGTGTAGTTTTAAAATAGGTCGAAGATACGCTTATCTAAAACAGAACGGACTAAAAATAATGACCGCACAATTCCAAAGGTGAGAACGGTGGGCAACGCACGGAGTCAGTATTTAAACCCGTTTTTGCTCCTGTTTGTCTCCTGCTACGTTCTGTTTTGGTCTCGACCAGGTCTGCTCTCCCGTCCCGAATTACGACATGTTTTGATCTCGACCACGTCTGTTCTCCCGTGCCGTATAACGATCCGTTTTTGATCTTGACCACGTCTACTCTCCTCTCCTGGCTTTCGACTTGTTTCCGTTCCTGACACCGCCATCGCTCGCCACGGAAGTGCCACTTTCGTGTTCAGAGTGACCCGTTCCCTGCGACCAGCGATCACCGGATCGTGTGTGCAATCCTTTCCCTTCTTCCCAATAAAACTTGTGAGAAACGTTACGTGAGTGGGTCCTGTCTCCGTTCTGGTCCTAACAGTGGGTGGCAGGTTGCTGGATAGTGGAGCTTCTGTGAGAGTGGGTAGTGATGTGGGCGAGTGGTTTCCTGTAAGAGTTGGTTTGAGGCAAGTCAGTTCAATTTGTTCATGGATACGGGGGTGTGTGAGGTGAGTGTAAGAGCACAGAGAGCAGGTGCTATTTGTAAGGGTGGGTCAGCTGTTTGCAGACGACACTGCTTTGGTGGCTGACTCTGCAGCAGCACTGAGTGCTTTGATAGTGGAGTTTGATAGTGTGTAGGAGAAGGAAGCTCAAAGTGAACGAACGCAGACAAAAGTAAGGTAGTGAGGTTTTTGATAGGTGGTGAGGTAGATGGATTGGAAATGTTGTTGAATGCTGTAAGGATGAAGGAGGTAGATGGGTTTAAGTATATGGGTTCTGTCTGTCTGTCTGTCTGTCTATGTACCCTGGTCATATCCCTTGAGAAGGGTGACCGACAACAAGACAAACACATATACAAAAACAAATCAAATAAAAAGGAAAAATTAGCAAAAAGCAAACACAAAAATATTTTGGGGCCATGGCCAACCCAAATGCGTAAACACCCAAAGTTGGTAGAGCTGAACATGCAAAACAAAAAACACATCATAATCAAAAAGGTTGTATGGCCTAACATGGCAGTATCCCCTCCCATCCATCTATCCAACAAACTCCCTTAAGGCCCTGGGCACGCCAATCCCACCCCTAGAAACAGCACCTCCTCAAGAGCCGGTCCCAGGGCCCTAAGCAACACCAGGACGCCCAGAAACCTGTTCCACACCACCATCCGCCTGCATCCCCCAACAGCGCCTCCAGCACCAGCCCAGAAACCTTTAAATAAGCATGATTGTCTAAAATGGCAGATACATAATTATGAAACATTTTGGTACGATTTTCTAAATCTTATTAGAAATTATATTCTTAAAATGACAAATACAATCAGCCATCTGCCGTGCCAGATAACTGTATTTGTTTTCGTAAATATTTTCTAATTTCAACAGAGAAATAATTTAAACATAATGGAAAACTACAACAATGGTGCTATGATTAGCTTTCTGTTGGGTAACATTAAATGATCTAAGATTGTTTTGGTTTTTCCGCAGAGTATAATTCTCTCACAGAAAGCCCATTTTAGTGCTGCTTGGTTTCTTTCCTTGTATCTAATTTGTAGCATTTGTTGCACAGAGGAAATCACATTAAAATGTTCCTGGGAGATTGTTTGTGTGCAGCAATATTTTGGTGTCATGATTTTTGGGGAAGAAAATAAAAAAAACAACAAAAACTCTATGTCCCATGTTTTTATGATTTGTGTAATAAATACATGTTTAACACCAGAAAATAGTGGTCAACCTGAGCAATGGATACAATTACAACTTGTCTTCTTAAATGGTGTCTCTGAATGTTTTCCACCCTGTTAGAGACATTTAGTGTAGACAAAAATAGCTACACTTATTATTATCAATTAATAATTACTTTTTTAAAAGAGTATGTCCCTTAAGCTATGACAATGTTTTATTCTTAAAACTGTAACATAGTGTTTGGTTGAGAACAATATACTGGTATGTCTGAATTATAAAAAAAGATGATTAAAAAAAATACAATAACAGAAAGCAAGAAAAACAATGGCACAGTGGCCTAATGGATAAGGCACTGGCCTTCTAAGACAGGGATTATGGGTGTTCAAGTCCCATCTGGTGCTGTTTATACTTTGTGAGCGTCATTAGCTCAGGAGGAAGAGTGCTCATCTTGGGATGAAGAGGTTACAGGTTTGATTTCCAGCTCATATGTAGAAGTGTAGTAGGTGGTTGCTGATGCTGCTATCGATTAGTTAGTGTTGAAAAGGGAAAAGTGTGAAGAACATTGTAAAGCGCTTTGGAAGGTCTTTATTGTCTTGAAAAGTGCTGTATAAATGCAGACCATTTGCATTTAATGTTCCTCATTTCTCAACATGGCACAAACATGTTTATTGTTCAATGTTTTTGTTGATTAATATCTTAAAAGAATTACACCTAACAGGATGGAAGGTACCATAACATGGTGGAAAATATTTATTTCTAATTTTGAAAACTTTATTTTCCCAGGTGTCCAGATTTTTTACCGATTTAGAATGACTGGAAATTCATATACTACAGTATCACAGACAAGATTAGCATTAATCAAACATCATAACAAGTTCAGATCAAGCATCATAACATTAGGAACACATCAGCTGTTCATTTAATTAGCAGTACAGGCATATGACTCCCATAATTCCTGTTGCTTCCACCACACTGTTGGCACTGCTTTCTGTACTTTTCTGTTTTTTTTTTATTTTTATTTTTTTTAGAGTTTTAAGGTTTTCAATTGCCCTTTACAGTCTCTTTTAATTTTCTTTTCTTTTCTTTTCCAATTTTTTTATTTTTTGTTTTGAATTTGACCTAACTTTCTTGGCCTACAACCGGAAAAAATACAGTATTACATACCATTGTATTACCATATTTTTAAAAAGGGATAATGGAACTTACTGTACATATAAGCCTATACACTTCAGGGCTCAAACCTGCTATATTCAGATGGTGAAGGCCTGTTTTTGCATCTTTCTTTCCCCTCCACTTTTTCCTCTGGGCATGCTTTTCTTGCTCTGTAAGTTCTGCAAATTTTTTCTTCTTTCCTGTCTCCCTGTCCATTTGCCATTTCTCTTTTTTGTGCAGGTACTGTGCTCTTCATCTGGGTCGCCATCACGCTTTGCCCTATACCAACGCTGCATCTCTGCTGCACCAAGTGCTGGTGCCATTTCTCAACAAACATGGAAAGATACCAACAAAGCTTATATTTGAATAATGTTTGTTCATAAACACATTTATCTATACTATATGAAGTTAATAATAATATAACCATAATAATATAGAATATTATTAGTAATATTCAAATTATTATTATCACTCCCAAACCAAAATCTCCCCGCTGTTAGGTCCCCACTCCACCCTTTTAGCTAATCTAGCTGTAGCTTTTTAGCTGATCTACTTTTGGCTAGCTAACTTTCAACAAAATAACAAAACTTCAATAACTAAATCTAATGGGTTTTTTTTTTTTTTTTTTTTTTTAATATACTTGATAACAATTTTCCATAATTTGCCATAACAGGGTAGAACTTTGAGGGCGCCTCATAAAAGTATGTAAAATGTAAAATAAAACAAAAAATAAGGAGAGAGTAAAAGTCGAAGAATGTCTTTATCCACAAATGAACTCCCGCCAAAATACATTTTTATGAAATTGACGTTTTTTGTAGGCAATTGAGCACTCAAATTATCAAAAAATGAGAAAATAGATTCCAGTGCACTGCAGGCACAATAAACTTGAGAAATTAAAGGAATAGGGGTATTTCCCAACCAAACACCCTGCATGAATTGCAAAGTTCAGGCTCTTCTTAAAGACCATAACACCGCCTTCAGGGCTGGGGACTTTACTTTACTCTCGTTGCATGCACACCACATTGATATTATTGACATTTTTATTCAATTCCAATGTGACGAGAATGCAAGCTTATTGATCAGTCATGCTCCTCATCCTTACCACCAAGTTCCCAACACAAGTTAAAATGAAATTATACGGGCATGCAGTCCTCAAGTTTCTTTTCTATTTTTTGTGGTTGCAGACTGCAGAGAAATCGTCTCCACCATCCGCTCGGTAAAGATCCTCAAGCGAGTTGGTGGGTCTAAGGGTGTGTGGCTCCGAGACCCCCGTTCATCCAAAGTCTACGTCTTCAACGGGACAGAAGGGGTCATCGTTCACCAGTTCGAGTCCGTCAGGGACTTTCTTCAGGGCTTACCTGGACTACCCATCAGGCTCCCTTCCGAACGTAGGGGCGGTGGCGTCACCGTTTACAACGGTTATCTGTATTACATCCAGCAGGGGGATGACGTGAGCGTGGTCAGATATGACCTACTGGCTAACCAGCTGACTGATATGGCCATTCTTCCTGTTAAAAGCCAAACTGCTATTTATAGCCTCAACCCCGAGACAGTAGCTGATCTCGCAGCTGATGAGCAAGGTCTCTGGCTTCTTTACGCCAACGAGGAGAGCGAATCCAACATCAACCTGGCCAAAATGGATCCTGTATCATTGGATATCGAGCAGATCTGGGACACCCGCTGCCCAAGGGAGAACTCTGAGGCGGCCTTCATCGTCTGTGGTGTCGTCTACGTTGTTTATAACACTCGGCTGGCCAGTCGCTCTCGCGTCCAGTGCGTGTTTGACGTCAATGACAAGGTGGTGAGTGGGGAGGCACCCCTCTTTTATTTCCCCCGACAGTATGGGGCACATGCCAGTCTAAAGTACAACCCTGAGGAAAAACAGATCTACAGCTGGGATGATGGCTACCAGATTCTCTACAGACTGACAACCAAAAAAAAATTGCTGGTTTGACAGTCCAACAATTTTGTCCCAAAAATTGTCCTTAGGAATGAGTGACTGTGTGCAGGGATTGTTTGTCTGTATGTACCCTAGACATTGTCCGGCCACCAGTCCAGAGTATGAGAGGCCCTTTGAAAAGTAAATCTGTCTTGCTTCACATTGAACATCATACTAACGCAACACATGTACTGCTATACTCTCATACGAAGTCATTCCCATGCGCAAACACAACTATACTCTCTCATTCATACACTGCACAGTAGAGTGTGTGGGAGTATAGTAGTATCTCTGTGTGAAAGTATAGTAGTGTGTGTATAAGAGTATAATAGTATATTTGAGAGAGTATAGTAGTGTGTATGAGAGCATAGTAGTGTTTGTGCATGGGTATGGCTGTGTCTTTATAAGAGTATGGTTGTGCATGTGTGAAAGTAGAACAAGTATGATTTACTTATCAAACAGCCCCTCATACCAGAGCGTCCCCTGCACACTGCTCATTCTCCCCTGGGATGGGAATCTTTAGGACCCCCCTGGAGACAGATAGTTGGAAGATGAATGAATGAAAGACTTATATCAGGGATCAGAAACCATTTTGAACCTGAGAGATAGTTTTTAGATACTGATTACCTTGACAGGCTATCGGTTTCAAATGCAACTTGTGTTACTACTATGCTGTTATATTATGTTATTACCAGGTTGTATTGATGAGAAGTAGGGTTGAAATAAGCACAGTCATCTACTTTTTTGGTTAATGATTAACGCAAAGGCCTACCAGTTTGAAATGCATTTCTAAAATACAGACGCTGCCCTACTTATGAACGAGACACGTCCCGGACGATCGTATGTTAGTTGAAATTGTTCGTAAATTGCTTCAGTACTATATTCTGTATGAAATGTATGTTTAAGATTTATATAATTATGTTTAATGCTTGCATAAGTAACCTGTATTGTTTTGTACTAAAAAATAAACATTTCATAAAATAATATGCTCTATAAAGATAAGTAAAGTTAAGTTTAACTTACTTTTGGAAGATGGGCTTCAAGAGTTAGGGGACTTCCTCCTCCGTGGTAAAACGTGGCAAAAAAAAAAGAATCCAAACATTTTCAGCATCAAGCTTCCAAATTCCACCTATAAGTAACCCGTATTGTTTTGTCCTAAAAATATACATTTCATAAAATAATATGCTCTATAACGTGAAGTTTAACTTACTTGTAAAAGATGGAATTCAAGAGTTAAGCTACGTCCTCCCCCGTAGTAAAAAGTGGACAAAAAAAAAGCAATCCAACCATTTACTCCACCACATCAAGCTTTCTTATTCCACTTTCTCGCCTCTTCTTTACACTTTACACCAACCATATTGAATGGATGCACGAGATATTAAACAATAAAAATGTCAAAGTTCTTAGCGCGCTGGAGATACTGTATAGAATGTTCACACACATACTAGGAAGGGGAAGTCGGATTTCTTCTTCAGGGTGGATCCTGGGTGACCTCTCACAGCGCCACACGCGGGTAGTGGCAGAAAGAAGCACCACAACTGTCCTGTACTCGGAAAAACGTGCACACAATACAAAATCTAACTAACAGCAATGTCCGGATATTTTTCGACATCCCGAAAAAAATGTTCATATCTCCCGTTTTTCATAAGTCGAATGGTCGTAAGTAGGGGAGCGTCTGTAGTACCTTTCTCTATTCTTAAGTTTTTACAAAGTTACTTTTATGTAACTATCGGGTCGTAATTATTAGATGTAGGGTTGAAATTAGCACAGTAATCAACTTTTTTGTTACTGATTGGCACAAAAAGTTAGAAATGCACCTCTAGAGTAGCAGCTTTTGTTATTAAGAAGCGATTATTGGGAGTAGGGTTATAAAAGCACAGTCATCCACTCAAACTTTCGTTTTAAGACACTGATCATCTCAATGATTTGTCAGGCGAGTTAAAAAACAAAGTTTTCTAGAAAATCTCTATGGCCTATCACTCGTAAGCTATTTTCAGAACCAGTCTGCAGGCTATTCAGGTGCTCTTGGGCTATACCAGGTGAATCTGGGCACCATGTTGAAGACCCCTGATTTATATATAAAAGATGGGATTTTTGTTTTGTTTTTGTTTTTAATCTTTAAATATTTATTTTACGTTGCTACAAATGTATTACATATTTTTTTAGTTTGATTTTTTTGCAACGCAAATAAGGTCAATCAGCACATAGTCATCGGTTAGGAATTACTTAGGAAAGGGAAGGTTCAGTTTTATTTTCAAATTAATTGATTTACTAATTTATTGTGTTTTCAAAATAAAAAACTTGACTTTGTTTTTCAATCACTTTTCATTTTGTAATGTGTCTTTAAAGGAACAGTGTGTATTATTTAACCGATAGATGTTGCTGCATTGTGAAAACAAGTGCTAGCACAAGGAAGAATACAAACTACGGAGGCTTACAGTATCCAAAAAAGACAGGTTTTTCTTTTTTTTTTCAAGCCTTTCTTAAGGTTTTTGTTTTTTGGGTGGGGGATGACTATATCAACACATTTTAGGTAAGCCTCATGTTATGTCAAATAAATACATATTTCTCGACCTTCGAGCATATTTAAAAAATGCCCATTTTTATAACGGTTCATGTATTTTGCTTATTATTTAAATAAATGTTGTTGTTTTTTTTGTTTTTAAAGAATTACGTTTTTTTTTTTACAGGGTAATGCTAAACCAGCTATGCCAACTACATGCCCCACTGGCTGGATCCAGCCCATTGGATGATTTAATCCAGCCTGCCGTAAATTTATATCAAAAAAGGCGAGTCCATAGGTCATTTATATCAAAAGTTGGGATTTTTTTTAAATAAATACAAACCAAATTTTACCTCCTGCCGATAGAGGGCAGTAAAGGTGTACAAGAGCTGACATTCAGCGTTGGCACTTACACAAGCCCCTAATCAGGAAATAACATTTACAACGTGATGTGTCTAACTAAAAATAAAACTACAAAAGAAGTTGTCGGTAAACGCACCCTTTCCAAAGTTGCATTGCCAAAAAAAATAAATATAAACCGGACACACAGTGCAGGGGAATGAGTATAATTTATTCATTTATATTTGAGACGAGCATATTTTTTTACTGTTCCTACTTGAGTTTGTTTATGCTTGTGATTTTTGTGATGAGTTGGTTCAGAGGTGAAGCAGAATTTACTCAAATGTTAAAATAAAGAATTTGTTAAGACATTCAATGCCAAACATGAAAATCATTTTTTCTCCATTTTTTGTGAAAGAATCTGTTGCGCTTGGAAAAGATCCCTTGTCATCCGTGATTAGAATATGTAGGGTGGTCTATTAAAGAAGTCTGAAAGATAAAGCAAACAGTGCTGTTCAAAATAATAACAGTACAATGTGACTAACCAGAATATCTCAGGTTTTAGTATATTTTTATTTAGTTACCAGTAGGTGCAGTTGATTCTCAGAAAACAAACAAGACCCAGCATTTGTAATAGGCACGCTGTGAAGGCTGTGCAATCGAGCAAATAGTTCAAAGGGGTGTCTTAAAAAAATACCACTGTCTGCTCTTGACTGTACAAACTCAAAACTATTTTGTATTTTCAAAAAAGGTAGATTTAGCAATCCTAATACTAGTTGCATGACCACAGTCTTTTTTTATAACTGCTTCGTATCTGTGTGGCAGAGTCAAGCAACATGTGGCACCTTTCAGTTGTTATTCCACTCCATTATTGCTTGACAACATTCCACAATTCATTTATATTTCTTGGTTTTGCTTCACAAACAGCATTTTTTTATATATTTTTAATAACCCATTTTATTCTTGCTTTTGCTTCACAAACAGCATTTTTTATATATTTTTAATAACCCATTTTCCTCATATGCATGTTCAACTTGTGCTGGCTTTAATATTGAGTCAGAGTTTAACAGGGTTGGGAAGGGTTACTTTAACTTTATTTAATTTCTTTTGTCTTTTATTAGCATATTCGGTATTGGAGTAATCCAAAATTAATTGAAAGTAATCAAGTTAAAGTAACCCTACCCAACCCTGGAGTTAAATATCGGCAGTCTCATCCAATGTCATTGGCGACAGCCCGTTAATCTTCGCCATTATCCCACAAAAAAACAAACTCCAGGCACTTTGCATAAATCCTTTATTCAAAAGCAAGATTATGTCACAGACTTGAAACACATCACACCTTGACAGTAACAATTGGGGATCAATATAATGTCAATTATTTCCCTGTTAAGTCAACAACAGAACCGACAGGATATTTTCTCACTATTGTACAAAATGCCCATAGAAAAAGTCAGTGCTGTTCTTCAAACTGAAATTAAATTTTGGACACATTTGGCAACATGAGATAAGCGAAAAAATTCATCAGTCAAAAAAACAACCGACACAAACGTGTGCCTGTTTAAAAGTGAATCGGCTTTCAAAACAGCGGAAAATTATGGGAGAAGACTTCACACATCAAAAGTTCAATGGATGTACAATTCGGAATTTGTACATTTCAATAAAATGAAAATCGAAATACACAGAATCCACAAAGTCGACAACATTATTTCATGATAAGTCCTACACTCACTTTCATTTTTTGTTGTTCTCTGGTATGTTTATGTTGTCTTTTAAAAAATGTGAGGAACACACAAGACAAAAAACAGTGACTCTAAACCAGTCTTTCGCAACTGGTGGGTCAGGACCCAAAAGTGCGTCGGGACACGTTTTTAGTAGGTCACGCGCCTCTGCCTAGGCAAAATAATGGAACTAAAAACAGAGGGTCAATTATCCTTTCTTCATGTTCAGTCTATCGGTGCCTTCCCGATAGTGTTTCAGACGGACAACGTTTCATTTTCTTGTGATTTTGTTTGTTTTATTTACTTTTTCATCCCATACTAATGGGGCTTCATAAAGTTAGTGATAGTGGAAAGTGGAAAACAGGGAAAACTCATCGAGTCAAAGAAGGAAACGATTGCAACATATGAAATTGGTGTCTTCCATTTAAGCGTCACAGTAAATAGTTTACAACTGTTACAAATATTTGTAGCTTTTTACCTGTACCTTAATTGTCATCATCTACATAAGTTCATGTACACATTAGTATTTTGGATACAAATTTCACATAGTATATGGCTATCTAAAATAACTTTTAAGGGGTCAGTTGTATGCAAATATATACTTGAAGTCGTTTTGGTTTTGCTAGTCATTCATTCTGAGGCCAAATCAGTTGAGAACCACTTCTCTAAACCTTTTTTTTGGGGTTTTAAAGTTTATCATATAAAATGTTAAAGAAGTATTTAAAAAGTAATACATTTGTTCACCATTTAATGCTTGTTGTTCTGTTTTTGGACAATAAAATCTGCTAATATCTTTGTTTCTGTGATGTTACCAAAAGGGGGGTGATAAATGGATCATGTATTCTGCTAAAAAGTTTGCTGAGTATGCCATGGTTGTTCTTTACTTTTGTGTCTATTATTATTGTGCACAGTTGTTAATAACTTTGGCTCACTGTTCCTTGTTTTGACTGTTATTTTGTACTGTTGTTTGTTATTTTGACTATGATGCTCTAATTACATGATTTTTATTATTGGTCAATCATGTTGTTGTTCTTAGATTTTCACACCCCTTATGGCTGGTCTGCTTTTTGTAACCTAGGAGATTTAATATAAAAGAAAGAGCTCGGGGATGACTTTTAGGAACAGGTTGGATTTCTTAACTGAGGGTTGGGTCCTTTCCTGTTCTCCTTACAAGTTTATAGTCTATTGATGACCTCTCTCCTTGTTTTGAGTGTCCTGTTTGTAAACGTACCAGGAAGTCAACCAAAACAAAAGATTAAAACAAGAATGCGGCATATGCCTGTCGACTAATCTAAAATGAGCATTCTGGATAATATTATGGTCCTGGAATATGAAAAAAGCAGCCAAATCAATGCGCCTACCTATTTTAGTGGGAAGCCATTTTGCTACTTGATGCCGACTTCAACTGGGATCACATTGCTCAGTTCTTAAGTAAAGACAATTAATGGCTCCGCTTCAGAAAACCGATGAATCGTGTTGTTGATTCTCTGTGTCCTCGGCAACTTTGATTTCAAAGTAGCAAAAAGGTGGTTATTGCTTAACTCATATTCTACAAACAAAATATGGATCAAATATATATTGTTTAGATTAGTGAGGGGCACATGAAATACATGTTTGTTATTCAATATTTTCGCTTTACAAAGGCCATTCAGATAAATAGGGCTGCCACAAGTGATTATTTGAATTCATTCAATGCCAGACGTTTCTCTCAAATGGGAAGTGTGTGTGACAGCCAATTTTTGCCATTTCGACTAGTTTTGGAAGGCCTACAGAAAATTGAGTTCTGTAGCCGTATAGGACATACGGGATCAAGAGAAACCTTAAAACTTCATTTTTCATTGGAATAAAAGTATGTTCTAGCTTGTTTAGTAAACAACAGTTGAACATAGCAAAGTTTCCTAAAAAATACTCTTTTCCAAGAAAGTTGAGAAAAACGTCATTTTGTGAAAGGATGTATTTAGAGTATAACTTTCACTCCGGTGCTTTTTGGAATTTGTAATTCCACCGATAACTAAACAACGCTTTCCATACTCAAAAGGGCACCCTGCTTGCAAAACAATTTATTGCAGGAACACAGAACTTATGCATGGACAATCCATGAACTTTGCAAGAAGTCTTCAGCGGCTGATTTTGGTCACCATGGCGATCACGGACCTGCACGGATTGTATCGCTTCCTGCCCTGACGTTGAAAGAGACTCCGTCATTTCTTTTTTTTAGAAAAAATAAAACTCTGAATACCTGTCCGTATATCTTAGCTTATTTCACCACACTGCTTCCCTGCGCGTATTCGCCATATAGGCCGCCTATGCACTGTCATACGCTGGATAGGGGCCGGTCACACAGCCGTTTGCGGCTGAATCACAGCTAAAATTTTGCCTTTTTTTTTTGCCCGTGGTTGCCCGGGATGGAAAATGCGCAAAATTGGCCAACCCGCTGTTCATCGGTGGTATGCCCGCAAAACAGACGCCGGCGACTGTTCCGCTTCCTCATGGCGTCATTTCTGCGTCATTTTCTCGTGTGGACCACGGGTATAAAAGCTCCCGAGCCGGTGTTGTGCCCAAATCCGACTCCACTTTATTGTTTAAATAAACGCGTTATATAGATTAGGATCTCCCAATTGTTATAATTAGCTCGCTTTATAGTTTTAATAAGCGTTTTATATAGAATACGATCGCTTTCGTTGGAAGCGCAGCAGAATGCGCGTTCACGCGAGGGGGGGAGGATTTACCGTTCGATTACGTTCACAACAAAAACAAAGACGGAATGGTTTAAGTTGTATTACATTTCCAACAAATGCAAGACGAAGTGGTTTTGGTTATATGTTCGCCATTACATTCCCTAAAAGTGAGATAAAACGAGGTAAAAGTGGTTGTAGTAGCGAGGGGATGCAAATCTCGGCACCGGGCTGTAGAAATCATAACTGCACAAGAAACAGTCCCGTGCAGATCAAGATTTCAAGCTATGGCATCATTTTTATTTTATTATCTTGAAAATAAATGTCAAGAAATAAAAATGGATTAAGACGAGGTCACTACGCTGACGGGGATCCATGTTCACCCCCTTGACGTCTCGAGCACAACTGACGTGTGCTCGGCAAATCGCGCTGTATATACGCGGAGAAAGGCGTTTGACTGTCACACACATAACACGCTAATTTCACGTAATAACACCGCGATACAGGCGCAGAACATGCTATTACCATGCTCCACCCACGATTACCCGCTGAAATTTCCCGTCCTACCCATGTGTAACCACGCCCTGGCCGCGGCCAGAGCACGTCGTTCCGCATCATTTCTGCGTCATTTCCTCGTGTTGACCACGTGTGCGGCACGCGGTTTAACACGTGCTCAAACTTTTGAGCAGCTCAAAAGTTTTGAACGCGGCCAACCACGTGAAAATTTCCGACCGCGAGTAAAGCACTGCTCTATCTCGTCTATATGGCGGTCTCAAAACGTCCAACAGCGCCCGACAGCATCTGCTTCACGGCCAGAAATATCTGTCCGTGGTTCAGCCTCAATACGCTTGTGAAAGGCTGTGTACCCGCGCTCTGAAGAATTGAGCAGCGCAAAACTTTTTCGCGCTGCCACCCGCGCGCGAATTTCCGACCTCGTGTTAAGCACTGCTGTATCTCGTCTGAATGGCGATCTCAATGCGTCCAATAGCGTCCGCCTCAAAGGCAGAAATTTCTGGCCGTGATTCAGCCGCAAATGTCTGTGTGACCGGCCCCTTAGAGGAAGCAAAACTAGGTGTGTATACAAAGATCTGACCAAAGCCACTCTTGTCATCTGGTGGTGATTTATCATATTGAAATAATTCCCAGAGGCTTGATACTTACTGAGTAGCAGCTCCAACACCTTTATAATCTAAAAAAAGAAAGATTTTCATGTTTTGGCGCTCAGGGACGATGCTTCTGAAACCAAGTTATGGCACTGAATGAGTTCATAATGAATGAATTGGTTGATTATGTTTTTGATTACTCGATAAATTAGATTTTTAAAACACACATTTGCAATTTCCTCCTCTGTTTGAATATAGATTTTTTAGACAGATATAAATATAAATTGTGTGCAAAACAACAGAATATTATATCATGAAAAAACAATTGAAAAATTCCAAGTGATTGTCTAACAATAAACAGAAATATATGCAAATGTACGGCGGCGCAGTGGTTAGCGCATGTGCGGCACAGTTCTAAGCTCTTGGGAACCTCCTGTGAGGGTTCAAATCCAGCTACCGGACTTACTGTGCGGAGTTTGTATGTTCTCCCCGTGCTTGCGTGGGTTTCCTCCGGGCACTCCGGTTTCCTCCCACACTCCAAAGACATGCATTTCAGGTGGATTGGCCGGCCCAAATTGTCCCTAGGTGTGAATGAGCGAGCGAGTTGTCTGTCCCTGTGTGCACTGCGATTGGCTGGCAACCAGTTCACGGTGTCCCCTGCCCGCTGCCCAATGATTGCTAGGATGGGCTCCAGCACCCCCGCGACCCTACTGAGGATAAGCGGTGCAGCTAATGAGGTGAGATGAGATATGCAAATGTATGCTATACACCAGCAAATACATAGGATATTTTTTATAAAGTGCAAAAAAAAAAGAAGCAATATCGGAGGAGAAAATAATGAATTTGAATTTGGCTCAAGATGACCTCATACATCAAAATATGGTCCTGAGGCAACCTCTACTACAAGTTTGTTGCTGGATTAAGAGGAAATCCAGCGCACTTTCCAATGCTTTTAATAATTTTAATGATTTTTTCGATACGGCGTTGCAGCCTTACTGACCAAACAACCTTAAAAAAACAACATAACATTTTTTATCTTGAAAGTCAAGCAGACACTTTCATGTTACCTTCAAAAGATGAGAAGTTAAACCAAGAAACTTTAGTCCCACCTTATTATGTAAATGTTTGTCTGAACTTGTTTTAATGAGGCATACAGAGGGAAGTAGCATAAACAATAGGAAGATGCCTCAGATAACAAGCGTATACGTGGCTGTGTTGATTTTATGCTTCCCTTGACGCACGCTTGTGGGAATTTGTTGCTCAGTGTGGAGTCACTCTCTAATTGCAATGTACAGTTCTTGACTTTATCTTCTTGGGCTGTCCTTCCGTTCGCAAAAAAAATTCTGACATCACTGATCAATTTGATGGTCACTGACACTATCCTGTCCTTGTTCTAGACCAGGGGTGTCAAACTAATTTTAACTCGGGGGCCACACGATAGAACAAACATTCTGTCGAGGGCCGGACTAGTAGATTAAAGAGAAAGAAAAAGAGATGAAGAAATAAGAGAAAGAGGGAGGGAAAAGGAGAGAGGGCGGGACAAAGAAAGAAAAAGAGAGAGAGGGAGAGAGCGTGAGAAACAAAAGATAAAAAGTCGTGAGAGAGGGGAAAAAAAGGGAGCGGAAGAAATAAATCCAAAGAGAAATAGAAAGACAGAAGGAGAGAAAAGAAAGCGCAAAGGGTATGAAGAGAGAAAGAGAAAAGGAAAAAAGGAAGTTAGAACAAAAGAGGTTAAAAGACACAGAGAGAGAAAGAGACAAAGAGCAACAAAGGAAGAGAAAAAGAGGGACACAGAGAGTGAAAGAGACAGAGACAGAGTGGGAGAAAAGGGGTGGAAAAGAGAGAGAGAGAGAGAGAGAGAGAGAGAGAGAGAGAGAGAGAGAGAGAGAGAGAGAGAGAGAGAGAGAGAGAGAGAGAGAGAGAGAGAGAGAGAGAGAGAGAGAGAGAGAGAGAGAGAGAGAGAGAGAAAAGTACTTTGTGAGAGGCACCTGGCTTTGGCAACATCAAGTTGACATATTTCAACCTGCAGCTTGTTTTTCTCTTGCGCTTCTCTGAGTGTTGTCTCACGGGGCGGATTCAATCCCTTAGGGGGCTTGATCTGGCCCGCGGGCCGCCTTTTTGACGCCTGTGTTCTAGACTGTAGCCCTGCCATTTATGGCTATGGACTACTTCCATCCATCCATCCTTTTAACTTTTGGCGCCACTTAACCTCACTAGGGTCGACAGGGGTACGAGAGCCATCTCCTTCGGGCAGTGGGCAGGGGACACCCTGAACCGGTTGCTTGCAGGGCATTTAGAGATCGACAATTCACCTGCTCATTCACACCTAGGGACAATTTGGACCAGCCAATTAACCCGACATACATGTTTTGGGAATGTGGGAGTAAACCGGAGTGCCTGGGGGAAACCCACGCAGGCACGGGGAGAACATGCAAACTCTGCACGGGGAGGCTGCAGTAGCCGCAATTGAGCTAGCTGCCGTGCCATCCTGCGATGGGGTTCTTTTCACAATAAAAACCGGTAGATTTTGTTCTTACAATTTACAAGCAAAACACAGTCCTACATGTGACGGTCGGAAACGTTTACCAACACCGAAATGTAATGCGATCGTTGGAGCGTTTTAAGAACACAAGACAGTCTTGCTTCAAAATTAAGCGGCCCTAGACTAATATACTAGTCTTAAGTCAAGAACCTTTCTGTCGTTTGATTTTAAAAAAGTACTAGAACAGCGTGTTGGGGATGCAGCGCTAAGAGAAGGATGCCTCTCGTCTTAACAAACTGCAGAGGAAAGCGGGCTCTGTTGTGGGCACAGAGCTGGACAGCCTGACAACTGTAGCTGAGAGACGAGCACTGAACAAGCTGCGGTCAATCATGGACAATTCATTACATCCACTCCACAGCATCATCTCCAGACAGAAGAGCAGCTTCAGCAACAGACTGCTGTCACAGTCTTCTTCCACGGACAGACTGAGGAGATCATTTCTTCCTCATGCCATGAGGCTCCTTAACTCCACCCGGGGGAGTAAAAGCCCACATTAAACCCCACCCCCACATTTGCAATATCATCATGTTATATTGGGTAATTATGTATTCTATTTCTTTTATTATTATTTTATTTTCACCACAAGGATACTGCTGGAAGTGTGAATTTACCTATGGGGATGAATAAATTATCTATCTATCTATCTATCTATCTATCTATCTATCTATCTATCTATTTATCTATTTATCTAGATTGTTTTTAAAACTGGTAGGTGCTTTCAATGGGAAAGGAGCAGGAGTCTAACACGTAAAACTGTACTGTGGGCAAGAATGTGTGGGTTTTAGATCAGGGGATGTTGTAAAGTAGTCTGTGCAGCCCTTTGAGACTGTGATTAAGGGCTTTACAAAAAATGTGACTTGACTTCTAAAACAGTATCAAAATGTGACATATGGAGGTGTCAGTGATTCCATCAGGTGTGACATTGAATACTACCGACGATGGACAAATACATAAAATGGTCAGATACCACAGATGGGAAATCTAACCCACTTACCAATACGGCACACCAAAAAATGTAAATGTTTGAAACAGAACATGAAGAAAACATCTGCACATTTCTTGAAGCCTTAAAGCGCCCCTGAGGAAAGCTGTGATATACTTTATGATGCATGGCCAGTTGGACTGTGTTTTATAACTTGGAAGGTTTTTGTGTGCAGGTGTGTGTGTATGTCCTGTTTTTTGGGCTGCCTGGGGCAAACCCTGAGTGTAAATCAACATGGAAGCCAAACTGGTTGACACTTTATCATGAAAAGATCGGACTGGCTGCCACTGAATAGGATGGATCTAATCTTTGCCAGTGTATTAAACTCAGGACAAAAAGTTACCTGACACCAAGGCAGAAAAGTCGCCTGCCCAGCCATAAAGTTGCCTGCCCCATATTTCACAGGACGACCAATCGCAAAAAAAAAACATTGTTGCAAAGTATTAAGGATTGCTGATCAAAATATATAACAAAACAACTCTTTAAAATTAGGTTGATTATAAATCTACTTATAACATTCCTAGCATGTATACGCTGTTTTCCATCTGCCATCAGTATGTACCTGTATTGACCAGGGTTGGGTAGGGTTACTTTAACTTGATTACTCTCAATTACTTTTGGATTACTCCAATACCAAATATGCTAATAAAAGACAAAAGAAACTAAATATGAAAACAATTACTAAATTTTGTGCTGGCTTGGGGAGTAACAGAATACATGGAACGGCAAAAATGATGTTGGCAAGCTGTTTGGATTTATTTTCATTTTGTTTCTGTCGCATTTTATGTTAGTTTTGCCGGAGATCAAAGAGATCAAAGCCAGGAGAGAAAGCTTACCACGTGTTGTGAGTCATCATTTTATTCATATTTTGTTTATTTAGTCTTTTATTAGCATATTTGGTATTGGAGTAATCCAAAAGTAATTGAAAGTAATCAAGTTAAAGTAACCCTACCCAACCCTGGTATTGACTCATCTTCGATCATGCAATGTTTGCGTTGCGTTGTCTGCTGCAAGCCACGTGAACTCCTCTTTTCCACGATGCTTTTAATGTACGTTTACGTTTTGTTGCGTCATAAATTTGGTTAGCTTCTTTTAAATATTTCTTCTGGGGCTGAGGTTTTGGCTTGATTCCTAACCACTTCTCTATTTTTATTGTGTTCTCTGTGCATCTACTTTGGAAAATGAGATGCAAATGCATGACCTTATAACGCTCGGGAAAGTCCGGAAGCACTAAGTTATTCGATGCAGGCTTCTGATTGGCTGCCGAGTTTGCAAATTGCCAAACGAACCGGAATTCCGAAATTTCCAAACCGAACGAATATTTCGAAATCGGAATAAGGCAAACGTTTGTTCTTAAAAATGTTGTCGGTCACCAGGGCGGAGACGTTTTGTAAGTTTTACGTTTGACGTAAAAGATCCACGCCCTGGGTGTCCAGGCAGACGTTATTTCAGACACTGTCTTTGCCCAACATAAATACGTGTCATTTTAGAAACTAACATTGCATTACGTTTGATTTATTTAGAAATAGTACAAATGTCTTTTTTCTTCCAATATCACAATAAAAAATAATTTAGCTCGAAGGAGATACCAGCTCAGTAGCCTAGATGGTAAGGCGCCCGCTTTGAGACTGGGAGGTCGCTGGTTCGCACCTCGGCCGAGTCATACCAAAGACTTATAACATTGGTAAAAAATGGCGGCGCCCTCTGTTGGCTGCGGCTGCATCGGCTCGCTACAACGGGTCAGGTGTATCGACATTTCGTTCTGTGTACATTGTTACACAGAATGACAATACAAAGGAAATTATTATTAATTATTATAACAAAAAGTTTGAGCCTTATTGTTGCTTTTAGTCAGACTAACATGGACACTATTCACAGATATTGTTGTGAATTCCATTCAAGCATGTAATTGATTCTATTGTTTTATTATAATTTACACTTGTAAATATCCATTTTTTATCAGTTTAAGTACCAAGAAGTATTTTCAAACATAATTTGTTAGGTATTTTTTTTCATGAAAAAGCAAACACTAGTTGTTTATGATCGTTTTATTGAGCGTGATTCGTGTCATTGACTCCTTTTCGAGAGTTTGCATTGTCAAACCATAACTAATTTACTTAAACGTAGCCTGGATGTCTAGTTCCACCAACACCAGTAAAAGAGTTAAAAACAACAATCTATTCAGATTTTGTATGACTCACATTTACATTTGGTGATCAGACAGCAGCTTTGAAATTTACTGTCAAGATTTTTGGAACAAAATATTACTTCTCCATTTACGAAATAAAACACAACATAACGTTTTTCATCGTTAAAGACGAGTCTGTCTAATAAATAGGGAGATCCAACTGGAGCACAACGACATTTGGATGACAAAATGATACCAATTTCACAGGATAATCAACACAATGTTGCATGACAACGTAAAACATCGAGGGATTTTGTTTTTGTTTTTTCGCTCACAAATCGGCACAAAAACTCAGCTACATTGAGTTTTACCTCCTGCCTGAAACCGAACAATCGCGACAAAAGGATCTTTACACAAAATTATGCACAAAATTATACAAACAGTGTACATCCTTCACAAAGAGTAGAGAAATGATCCATTTACCCAAATAGTGGCCTGTGATGTTTTTCTCTCAACTATTTGTTGAATGATACAACCGGTGAAGAATTAAAGGGACAGTGTGTAGTATCTAGCGCCTCCAAGCCGGAATTTAAAAAAAACTAATTTGTTAAAAATATACTGATTTGAATAATAAGCCAAAATTAATTAACTATCATTTAAACATGCATTTATTTAAATGCGCATAGGTTGAGATATTTGTATTTATGTATCATAACATGAGGCTGACCAAGAGGGATCTAACATGATGACATGACTGACGACCATCTTGCTGCTACGGGTACCCCCCAAAACAAACACCTGTGGGGGTTTTTTTCCTCTATTTTTTTTCTTTCTTTATTCTATTTTCTTTTTTCATCTCTTTCGTTTCTCCCACTTTATTTTCTTTTTGCCCTTTTCCTTGTTTTTCCTTTTTCTTGCTTCTTTTTCTTACCTCTCAGATAGGACATATTGCTTTAGATGTGGCAAAATGACCTATTTTATCTTTTATTTAGTTCCTCTTTTTCTTTTTTTTTCTTATTCTTATTTCTTCTTATTATTATTTATTCCCTTTCTCATTTCTTTAAATTTTCTTCTGTCTTTTTCTCCATTTTTTCCCTTTTCCTTTTTTTCCTGTTTCTTTTCTTCTTTTTTTATCTGCAAAATGCTGGGCAAAAACATTTAATGCAAAAGGTTTTAGTGTGGTCGTTATGAGTCCTGTGCTTTTTATACCTTGTTTTTTGTTGCATGAAACAATAGAGCGACATCTAGTGGTCAAATATTACACACTGTCCCTTTAAGTCACAGGCAGTGGTTATTTGGGCAAAGAGTGAATATGAAATGCTGTTGCTTTGATTTAGTTTTTTGTTTTCTTTTTTTCCATCATGAAGGAAACATGTTTTACACTGCTGGCCATCATGTTAAAGAAAAACGTACCAGTTCTCAACAAACTCTTATGCTTTTATCACCTGGTTTTAGTCTGATCACATCCAACCAAAGCGGAAGATGTGGTTTTTTTGGGTCAAACAGTCATAAGAGTCAAAAATACAGCCCGGCCTGACCTGTGCCCAAGAGGGGTCGGGGTGGCGCTTGGCTAGATCGACCGAGAGATCGGATCCTGTGGGTGGGAGAGAGCAGCAGGGTTTCTCCTTGGTAATCACACAGACAGGAAGTGGGCCGGCAGGAGGCAGGAAGAACTTTCCACTGCCCCCCGTCAGGGTGGCCGGGAGTCAGAAAGGTCGCAGGTAGCATTTCTCAGGGTGTTGCTGGGGGGCGAGGGGAAGGGCAGGAACCCTGGCTGTCAAAGCTGGCGGCTCTCGCTTTCCACTGGGAAGCACAAACACAAATGCAAAGCGATAGTCCCATGTCATTTAACACAGGTCGGCAACCGCCGGGCTATGCGTAGTTCGGTACCAGGCCACCAGGGTTAGAAAGGTTACTTTAAAAATGTAATCCGATAAAGTTACTAAATACCTGTTGAAAAAGGTAATCAAAGAAAATTACTAGAACCGCTTTCTTCAATTTTCGCAACATTGCTAAAATTCGTCCTATACTGTCTCAGCCGGATGCGGAGACTATAATTCACGCGTTTGTTACCTCCCGTCTCGATTACTGTAATGCACTACTCTCTGGTCTCCCGAAGTCCAGAATCAAGAGTCTTCAGCTGGTACAAAATGCTGCAGCGAGGCTATTAACTAGGCACCTCCTCAAGGTTTCTTCATTTTCCTCATGTTGAGGTTTTTGAGTTTTTCCTTGCCCTCATGTTGGTTCCAGATCAGGGGATTGTGTAATAATAGTCTGAAAAAATAGTCTGTGTAATAACCTGTGAAGCCCTTTGAGACTCTTTGTGATTAAGGGCTATACAAATAAAAATGACTTGATTTGACTTGATTTACATAATCCAAATCCCACAATATTGCAGTAATGTAACTTGATTACAATCAATTACTTTTGGATTACTCTAATACCAAATATGCTAATGGTAGACTAAATAAACAGAATATAAATACAATGACTAAATTTTGTTTAAGAAAAATGAACAATGTAACCTTGAAAATAATTGGAGGAAACAAGGTCAAGTAGTTGCATATACAGTGCTACCTCTACTTTTACTTTGGCTTGGACCAGGGGTGTCAAACAGGCGGCCCACGGGCCAGATCAGGCCCGCTAAGGGATTGAATATGGCCCGTGAGACAACGCTCAGAGTAGCTCAAGAGAAAAACGAGCTGCAGTTTGAAATTTGTCCAATCGATGTTGCCAAACCAGGTGCCTCTCACAAACGTACTTGTTTTCATTTCTCTCTCTCTCTCTCTCTCTCTCTCTCTCTCTCTCTCTCTCTCTCTCTCTCTCTCTCTCTCTCTCTCTCTCTCTCTCTCTCTCTCTCTCTCTCTCTTCCTCCCATTTTATCTCACTCTCCATTTCTTTCACTCTATCTGTCTCTCTTTTTCCTCTTTCTTTGTTCCTCTTTGTCTTTTTACTTAATTTTGCTTTCTCTTCCTTTTCTACTTTTATCTTTCCCTCTTTTGCTTTCCTCATATCTCCTTCTCTCGTTCTATTTCTCTTTGGATTTCTTTCTTTTTCTTTCCCCTTTTCTCACTATTTCTTTTTTTATCTCTTGTTTCTCATGTTCTCTCTCTCACTCTTTTCTCTCTATCTCTCTCTCTTTCTTTCTCTGTCCCACCCGCTCTACTTTTCTCTCCCTCTCTTTTCCTTGTTTCTTTCTCTCTAATCTAGTAGTCCGGCCCACGAGAGAATATTCATTCTAGCGTGTGGCCCCCGAGTTAAAATGAGTTGGACACCCCTGGCTTAGACAGTAGTGTTGTATAATGAAACCGTAAACTTTAAATTGAAACACATTTTTTCCGTTTCAAGGTCACCAAACCCAACCAAACCCCCATTGAATCAACTACATCTGCCCTGTAGGTACACTAATGTTTAGTCAATGTTCATCAATATACCACATAATATAAATAAAACAAGAAACAAGGTTAATTAAATGCAAAAGATCAATTTAATGTACAGGACCAAGCCCTAATAGCAATGAACCGTTAAAAACAACAACAACAACAACTGAATGAAAATGAGCAGTCAGTCAAATGTCTTGCTATGCTTTTCCACTCACTATAGCGGTCGTATAAAATTGCAATCCATGTATTCATTTATTGCCGTTCTTCGGCTTTATAAAACAGTGATACCTGTCTCCATCAGCCCCGGTGGCTGAAACGTATTAATTCATGGACTAAACCATTTGGCAATATAATGCAGGGCGGTTACCAGATTCTCACCTAGCTGATTAAATGCAGGATGCTGTAGGTGCGTACCTGCGCAAACTTTTAGTGGTAACGCCACTGACTTCAGATACTGGGAAACTGGATAACACGGAAGATTTTAGTCAGATGCAAACTTAAGATCCTGAAACATTCCTAACATGGGTTGATCGTAAAACGAGGTACTACTGTAGCCCTACAAAAAAGTGCTCAAATTTTAACCATGTTGTATAATTTATTAAGCAAAAATAAACACAATCAGGTTTCAAGCACAAGAGTTCATTTTGTAAATTTCCAACAAACTCTTTGGGTCCACATTCAAGTTTTAGTTTTTGAAGTGGGGATACCAAAACCTCTTGAAAATATTCTGATTTACTCGGCCTGTATGCCCTATCAACCGTGCCATGAGCCGAGTGGTTGTCTCATGCAGCGGCATACATGGACATGGCGTATCTGTAGCAATATATACTAGACACAATCAATCTATAGGTATGGACTTGTAAATATACTTTTAGATAAAATGGTAATCCAGCAAAGTAATCCGTATTTTTACCTTTTTTCTGTAAGTGTAACGGATTACAATTACATTTTTCGTATCCTAACTATATTATGTCTTTACATGAATTCCGTAACTCCCTAAGCCTGCAGGCCACACAGAAAGAAAAATAGGTTTCATTATTAATTATATGTATTGTATTGTAAAGCTGCAGCGAGGCTTTTAACTAAGACAAGAAAGTTTACCCCGATTTTAGCTAACCTGCATTGGCTCCCTGTTAGCTTAAGATGTTATTTTAAAGTTCTGTTGGTAGTATACCTAATCGTGCATGGACTTGCTCCCTCATGTCTTTCAAGTTTAATTTCGCCCTATGTTCCGGTCCGGAGCCTTCGCTCTGAAAATGCTGGTCTACTAGTGACCCCAAGAGCCAAGAAGAGATCCGCAGGTTCGAGAGCGTTCTCCATTCGGGCCCCGGGGCTGTGGAATGCTCCTCCCCCTGAGATTCGATCTGCAACCTCAGTGGAAATATTTGAATCTAAGCTTAAAACACACTTCTATTCTATAGCATATGAATAATCTATATTTTATGTTGACAATATCAGGGGGTGGTGTCATAATAGTCTGTAATAATAGTTTGCAATAGTCTTTGTTCTGTGCAGCCCTTTGAGACTCTTTGTGATTAAGGGCTAAACTAATAAACATTACTTCACTTGACTTGACTATTGTTGTTTTACTGACACTGCTACGTTTCGGACTGAAATTGAACTGGGGCTTTGAGAAAGTACGTTTAAATTAAAATCAGTTTGGTTCGCACGGGTGGGTGCAGTTAACTGTCTGGTGGTGCAACTGTCATATTGGAAACATGGATTCCTGTCAGCCAAAGATACAGTGAAGGATGAATCGAAGCAAACGTTTTTGCTTATAGCCAACCAGCGTGGAGGATGGTCAACTACCTTGTGATAGAACAATTGTAGATTCGAGATGAGTCAACAGACCAACGCCTGAATTTTAAGTTTGGGAAACTCTGGGAGCGGCTAATAGCAGTGCGTACTGTTTTTTTGACTTTGTATCCTGAAACACCTGTGTAACTAGAAGCAATATTTTCCAGTTCTGCTTCTTCGTAAAATGAAACTTTCGTACGTAGAGCCATTCGTAAGTAAAGGTACCACTGTACAGTACGTGATTAAGGGCTATACAAATAAACATGACTTGACTTGACTACTACAGTTGGAACGATGGAGAAAATATTAGCATGTCCCTTATTTTATCTCCGAGCCAGATATACTCACAAAAAGAGCCACACCAGGCTAGCGAGCCATACGTTCCTCACCCCTGCACCAAACAATCTCTTCATTACCCTGCACTCACCTCCTTCTCAGATTTCTTGGACTCCAGTAGGGGGTGCCAGTGTGCGATGGGCTTGCGAGGATAGGCCACATTCAGCACACTGGCCACCCCCTACTGGCAGTCAAGCCAACTCTGAGAAGGCCGGTGAGCTGCAGGGTAATGAACGAGCATTGTCTCTGGTGCAGGCATGTACAATGTGAGTTCTTGTGAAACAGCGACTTATTCACGGTTCCAGTCACGACCGGAGTAGGCGTCGAAAATACACACTACAAACGTCGGATAAAGAAATTCGGTTATGTCGCAGCCTAACTTAAAAGCCCGCCGATAACAAAAGAACGGCCTAACACATTCCTTTTGGCCTCATTAAGGATGATTTATTTCAAAGTCTGCCATGAAATCCTTTTACATTAGAATTTACAGTGCAAATCATACATTTTTAAATTAGATCAGAGCAATAACTATCTTAAAACATTCTGTGATCCCTGGAAATACACATATGACCTTAACCTAAATTGACAAAAGAAGGATATCAATATTACCATTATTCTCCCATAAAACAATACATTTGGGGGGAAAAACTGTTTTCATAACTGTGCCAAGACAATTTAACAAGTAGCAATTACAACAACAAAAATGAGTCAACTGTGTTTTTGTCCTTGAAGCACAAGTACAGTTGCGCTTTTCTGGGTTACGGGGAAGTCAACCAAAACAAGATTCATGAATATCTGCCAACATGCCTAAATTACTGAGCATTTATCGACAACTACCAAAGAACGTGATTCAAAACATGCAAAAGAGAACTTTCCCCTCTTGGTAGCTTGACCCTTATGCACAAGCATGTAAAAAGGAAAGATGTTGGGCCCAATTAGCTTGTTAGCAACTAACATTAGCGTCAACATTAGTTCCAACTTTGAACTGCAATTAGAAGCTGGAAAAATATGTTTTTTTAAAATAAAATACATAGCACTGAAGCTTTTAGTTAAGGGACGTTTCACCGGTCAGTATGTGAAGAGCAAAGCTTGCGGGCCTAATGAACTGGCTTGATGCTAATATTAGAGTTACTTGTAACTGTAAATATTTGATTAAAAACAAACAAGTTAGAAATATACTGTTCCAAAATGTAAAAAAAAATACATAGCTACAAAGGTCCTTGTTACACTCTGTTTTAACAATGTAAAAGGCAAAGATAGCGAGCCTAATTAACAGATTAAGCGCTAACATTAGCCTCAATGTTAGTTAGCTGTTCACTCGTAACAATAAACATTTTAAAAACTTAAAAGCAAAAGCGACCGTCTGAGCTCCTTGGCACATTCAGTTTTAACGGTCAGAATGTAATAGGAAAAGATAGCGAGTGTAATTAAAAGATTAGGTGCTAATATTAGCATCAATGTTAGTTAGCCGCTCACTTGTAACTGTAAATATTATTTTAAAATGTAAAGGCATTAGTCATGTTAAAAACGTTCTGTCCAAGTTAAAAATGTTCTGTCTTAAATTTTAAAGGATAATACCTAATCACAAAGCTCCTAATCACAAACGATTTTAACCGTAAGTCTAGCTATATTTACTTCTTCATTTTGTCCCAAATTTTAAAGCATGCATTCCACATTTCTTACGTACAAGTCGTAATCCATGACGGAGATGTGCAGGCTGACATGGTCCATACTGTCAGGTGGAATGTCAAAGATGATGGCCTCGTTGTAAGTTGGATTTAGAGTGTTCTTTTTAATGCTGGTCTTCTTCTTCTTGAGACGTCGCCCATCGCATATTAACGACACTTTGACGTAAGGGTCTACAGAAAGAAGAGGCAAAAAATCTGTGGGTCACGAGTGTAGACCACCAGCCAATTTATTTATTTATTTTTTTAATTATCTAAATTCTTTCTTCCACATTTATACAGTACTTTTAATTTGGTAAGCACATGTTGAGTCTGTCAAAAGGGGTTTGTACTTTGTTTTCAGTGTATGATAGAGTATCTACCATAAATGAAGAGCAAATACGACCAGCAAAAAATTGACTTTCGAGTAACTCAGAACTTTGGAATGGATGGAGCGACTGCGTCCCCTTATGGACAATTCCTAAACGTACCAATTCACCATGTACCAAAATGAAATCTGATAACAAGAAGTTTTGAATGTAATTAAAACATCAAAGGCTATGTATTGAAAAAATAATGTTCTCTCTCTAATTATGAAGATCTGGAGGGGCATTCTTAAGTACAGAACACTAAGCACATTTCTCACTTCTTTGGCTTTCTAACAAGTTTAGCAACATCAATGACCCGATACTGTGAGTATGATATCTAAGATCACGCCCATAGAGGGTTGATCAGACATCTAAGAGCACGCCCATAGAGGCATGATCTGGTCAAGCGTCCGTGGTCCAAATAAAAAGAGGAACTGATCGATAGTTCACTCTCTTTTCTACTGCCCCACTTGGCGGGCGCTTGATGCGGCTATGCAGGCCTGCACTGCAATCTTGAGTTCAGCATGTGGGCCACAGGTTGTGACCAACCGTAGCACTAGACCAAATCTCTCGGCAAGAGGACAGTTTCAAATTTAACACGATGTTTGCTGGTTCTTTTCTGTACAAGGGAATCTACCCAAATTGACGAGCATTATAGCGGGAAACTTTCTTTTTGTGTTAGTAACTTTCAGAGGTCGCAAAACCTCCCATAATCTCTGATGACCCCCCCCCGTCCTTTTTTTAATCATTGATTCTCTTATTGCAAGCACTCCATTCTAGTCCCTAGTGTTCAAAAAGGGACACTAAGAACTAGACACATTTTTTTCGGTAGTACCATAATTTTGGGACTATAAGACTTAAAAACAAATTTGTAAGAAATTAGAAAGTGCGCCTTATAATCAGGTGCACGTTATAGCCAAGAAATACAGAAAATAAAATCAGATGTGCCTAACAATACAGTAAAATGGGTTTTCCCCATGAGAACATTTCAAAATGAGCCCGTTTTTGGTGTTCAATTTGCAGGGTTGGGTAGGGTTAATTTAACTTGATTACTTTCAATTACTTTTGGATTACTCCAATACCAAATATGCTGATAAAAGACAAAAGAAACTAAATATGAATACAATTATGACTCATAACACGTGGTAAGCTTTCTCTCCTGGCGTTGATCTCTTTGATCTGCGGCAAAACTAACATAAAATGCGACAGAAACAAAATGAAAATAAATCCAAACAGCTTGCCAACATCATTTTTGCCGTTCCATGTATTCCGTTAATCCCCAAGCCTGCACAAAATTTAGTCATTTTATTCATATTTAGTTTCTTTTGTCTTTTATTAGCATATTTGGTATTGGAGTAATCCAAAAGTAATTGAAAGTAATCAAGTTAAAGTAACCCTACCCAACCCTGTCAATTTGTGGCTTACTTTGCATGTTATTAAACAAAAATGTCACAGGAAATCCCAATTATGGCTGAACTCTGGGATTTAATGTACAATAAATGTCACATTTCAAATGCGGTATCTATTTCTGCAGGGAATGAGATGACTGATGTTCATTAAATCAAATAGAGATATGCAGCAACATTCTGACAAAGGTTAGCTATTACCAGACTAAGATATGAAAAATTGAGGGAATACGGGAAACACGGGAAACGGTTTGCCTACCACTTGTATCTTCCTGATTTTAGACAACAGTAGACACAAAGACACACCTGAATATCCCGTGATGTCCATGGCCTTGAGATTCCTGCATTTAATGACAGTCAGCGTGAGTCTTCCAGCAGTTGGCAGGTAACAGAGTGAGAACATGATCTCCCCCAGGTCGACACTCTCCTGAGGATGGCCGCACACGCATGGAGAAACACAAACACAAACACAGGTAAGCAGTCAAAAAAGTCTCAAAACTGAAAAAAATACAACATGACTGAGTCCCAATGGGTCATTTGAGAAGCAGCTTTTGGTTTTCTTTCCTCACATGAACATCATGTACACAATAATCCGTTATATACTGTATTCTTCGGACTATGAAGCGCACCCAAAATCACCAAACCCGCTGGAAATTGGAACTTGAGCCAAGGTCTGCCTTAAATAAGGACAAATTTAGAAATGTGGAGATTTTTTGGTGTAATTATTGATTAGCCCATGACAACGGGGATGGAACTGGATATCAATGGTAAGCGCACCGAATCCTAACCACCAGGTAGCTAGGGACGGGAGAGGTTGTTCACAATATCAAAATATGAAAGGCAACAGGAATCAAACCCAGATCGCAGCAGGGAGAGTGCCAGATTCTGTACATTAAATCACTAAAATTTCAGATGACCCATGAACAACCATTGCGTCTTATCTCATTATCATTTTTCAGCTCAAACTAAGTATTGCATACGTGCGGCCACGCGTTTATTTATATCTTTCAGGACAACCAAAATACTTTCCAAAATACATTTTTCTTCATTCAGTTCAGAACAACCAAATTACCTCACACAATGTCTCTCTCTTTATTCAGTCTTGCTCTTCGTAAAGACTTTGCGAGTCGGTGATACCATACTAATACAATGACATATATTGATTACCTGATGGAAACATTGATTATTGTAAAATAAATGGCGGCCATAGATAAATGTTTGTAAAAGTCAATGGCGTGTTGCGTTACTGTTCAAACTTCAGGGTGATATTACATGAAACAAAAATAAGGGATTACGTCAGAATATGTTTATTATCTTGGCTGAATTTAGCCTCGATTTGCTTGCATAAAAGCAGGTTAAATTGAGCTTGGCTCAGTTACTATGGTGATTTATTCTTTACAGCTAGCCTGCTCCAGACCAGGCTAAGAAACAAGCTAAAATTATCCCCAGCGATACATCTGGCACTTCTATCATCTATCGCACAGGTGTCAAACAGGCGGCCCGCGGGCCAGGTCAGGCCCGCCAAGGGATTGAATCTGGCCCGCAAGACAACACTCAGAGAAGCGCAAGAGAAAAACAAGCGGCAGGTTGAAATATGTCATCTTGATGTTGCCAAAGCCAGGTGCCTCGGACAAAGACACTGTACTTCTTTCTCTCTCTCTCTCTCTCTCTCTCTCTCTCTTTTCCCCCCTTTTCTCCCACTCTCTGTCTCTGTCTTTCACTCTCTGTGTCTCTTTTTCTCTTCCTTTGTTGCTCTTTGTCTCTTTCTCTCTCTGCATCTTTTTAACTTCTTTTGCTCTAACTTCCTTTTTTCCTTTTCTCTTTCTCCCTTCCTACCCTTCGTGCTTTCTTTTCTTTTTTCTCTCCTTCTGTCTATCTATTTCTCTTTGGTTTTCTTTATTCCTCTCCCTTTCTTTTCCCCCTCTCTCACGACTTTTTATCTCCTTTGTTTCTCCCTCTCTCTCTTTTTCTTTCTTCGTCCCGCCGTCTCTCATTTTCCCTCCCTCTTTGTCTTATTTCTTTATCTCTCTTTTTCTTTCTCTTTAATCTACTAGTCCGGCCCCCGACACAATGTTTGTTCTATTGTGTGGCCCCCGAGTTAAAATGAGTTTGACACCCCTGATCTATCGAGTGAAAAAATAATGGGTTTTATAGATTTCCAATTACTTTCTTAATATGTTGAATTGTTTTAGTTTTAATTGCATTAAAATTTTGCGTATAGACTATATTGTTATTTCATGAGTCAAGTAAACTTTATAGTTATTCATGTAGTAAATGTATTGCTGTCAGGCCATGTGTTTATTTGCTATGCCACTTAAGAATGTTTAGCAAATTGCTATCAGAGTTTCGATGAATATGCATATTATTGCTGTATGAGAGATTCTAGAAAGTGACGCAAGAACTTGCATTGTTCGCTCCTTTCCTTAACAGTGGTTGTGTAACTTTTCTCTTTTAGAATTTATTTCACTTCTTCATAAAACTCCAAAAGGAGCTGTTGTTTAGCGGCTCTTTTTCATTTTCCGATCTGTTATCCTGAGATTGATGGTGAGGGTCTATTTGAAAATGCCGTGAACATGAATTTGTCCAGGATATTTAGAGCTGGCTTGACTTAGCCACGCTATTTCATCCTGGCTCAGAAAACGATGCAACTGATTAAGCCAAAATGCGCCAGACGGACTATCCATTTATCTACCCTGGCCATATCCCTGGAGAGGGGTGACAGATAGCTAGACAAACACATACACAAAAACAAAGAAAAGAAAAAGGAAAAGGTAGCAAAAAACACACACAAATTGAGCACCTCGGTACCCAAGTTGGTCATGCTTTTGTCTCTCCAGATGAAACGGGACACAAGAAAGCTGCCATGTCACTCGGGTCAGGGTGTCACAACACACTCTTCTGGGCCTGACAGTTTTCACTGGTTTACCCCTGCCGCATCATACAGGTGCCCTGCCCATCCCTAAGACAATGTCGAAACATCCCACTATCCTTTCACAGCACCTCTCCGCTCATTCCTGTTACCAACAGGAGCTCTAGCTTCCACTACATTTTTACCTCTTTCCTCCAGTGCACTCATAACACCATCCATCCAGGTCAATCGCGGTCTTCCTCTTGGTTTCCTTCCATTTACATCTGCTAATTCCTCTTCAACATTCGCTCCTCATCCATCCTCTCCATGTGTCCAAACCAACCGAGTACTCTCTCATCCACACGCTTGCTCAGTTCCACTACTATCCAATCTTGTCACTCCCAACATACTCCTCAAAACTTCATATCAAAAACATTTAATTTTCTTCTCAAATCTGCGTTCAGGCTCCATTTCGCTGCACCATACAACACAGCCGGCACATTCACACTCTCATACAGTCTTCTCTTAACATCCATACTCATACCCCTGTTTCAAGCAAATACATGTTCTTGGATTTCTTTATTCCAATTTCGTGCAATACCACCTAGGGCTTCTTCTAAAATGCTCCACATATATGCATGAACGAAAACGTGAAAAATGGCATGTGGCCATATCTCCGGAATCCGGCATGAGTGACTGAGCAAAACCAATGTGATTTCTAGATCCAACGCATCAGATTTGCCCTTCATTAGCTGAACAAATACAGACTAGAACTTTGTTGTTGACCTGTGTAATAGGACATAACCAAGATATCAAATTTAAATAATGAATTAATTAAATTAGATGTTGAAAATTTGGTATTTGAAAACAAAATGATGCAGTTTACTGAAAATACTCTTAATTGCAGTACACAATGTTCCTGTGGCAGTTTGCTCAAAAGGTTGAGGTGAGTTTTCTCACAGTATATCATAAGAGACCCAGACGCTGGAAATGCCAGGCCCATTTCACTTTATCACAGTTTGTCGAAGCTTTCTACAGAGAAAAAATGTGGACACCTAGGTAGCTTTGCAACATGTGTGTCTTTCCATCTCCATCTCAATACTAATTTCCATACGAATTTATGCCAAGGTAAACATTGTGCATTATTAAAAAGGCACAGCCGTACTTGTGCATATCAAGACAGATGGCCAGTTTTTACCATAACTTATGTATTGTCTATTAAAAAAGACGGTTTGAAAGGGGAAGTCAAACTAAAAATAAATCTTGACAATTATATTTTGTGTGCCCCTAAAAGTTGAAATCATTTCTCCTGTTTGTTTGTTTGTTTGTTTGTTAAAGAGGAGTTTTTCATAAAAATCCACTTGTTCTGAGGATACATTAGCCATCCCTGCCTAGTGTTAGCATTAAGTATATTAAATATTAAATATACTTTAATTCAATAAAAATGCTGATAAAAGAACAAGAGAAAAACGAGCCACGTTATGTCAAACAATGACTAAAAGTTTTACAGAACAGTGACGCACTAACCACTCATCCGCCTTGCACCCTTATTCTAATTCTAATGAACCTCAAACCTTTAATACAAGTGAAAGCAGTCTTACGCTAGTGGCATATTCGATGTCTCTCCATATATTTGTTTCTCGGGACAGGTCAGACGTCTCAAACAGGTTGTCCATCACCACCTCGCCGATCATGTCGTGTCGCGAGAACCTGTCAAAGTCAAAAACGCTCATGTGGAGCTTCCTGGCGGCCAGCTCGTCGTAAGGAACGGGGAAATGGAAACTTTCGCTGAAAGTTGGGTTGAGGGTCTTCCGGTGGACCCGTGTCTGGAACTTCTTGCGGTCAGGCAGCAGGTAGATCTTGACGTAAGGGTCGGACGTGCCGCACAAGTCCTTGGCGGGGAGGTCCACCGCTCTGATGATGTTGACCAGCAGGGCCTCGTTGTCATAGTCATACTTGAGAGCGAAGTTAATCCTGCCACAGTTTTTGCTACTACTATTTTTAGAGGAGTCCTCGGAGTCGCAGGTTTTCTGCTGGTACAGTTCTGGCTGAATCCGGCCGATGCTCGTGGATTTCTCCTCCTTGTCTAACATGTAGTCGTTCCCCAGGTCAAGACTGCCCACCTGCATCTGCCGGGGAAGGTGCCTTTTGAAGGAATTGTGCCTGCAGAAAAACGAGCCACACAAGAATTCATTAAAACAAGCAAGTTATTATTAATAACTTGAAAACGATAACTTCGGTGGCCAAGATGAGATAAGATGGCTCCTTTGAGCATAAGTTGTAATGTTTCAAAACAAGTGTAAGGCCAGGTGATAGCACCAAAATCAAAGTCCCAATTTTATCTGTTTTTCTGGGCAATTACAATTTCCGTCACATTGAAAAAACAATAAAGCTAAGCCAACAGACGTTTAAAGGTGGAGAGGTCTCCTTAAAAAGTTGAAAGTAAAATATTTTCTCTATTAAGTATGTGTGAAGAATACTTAACTAAGTTCTGGAGATAGAGATGTCTCTCCAGGTTTTTGGGGTTTTTTTGGAACACAAAAAAGTAAAAAGGCCTGCTTCTAGTAATGTCCAAAAGCCAACCCAAACCCCAAAAAAGATGAAAAAATATTTGAGAGAGTCAAAGAAACTGGGTGCTTAAATTAAATGAGATGAAATGATCTGCATTTATATAGCGCTTTTCAAGTCAATGACTTCCCAAAGCGCTTTACAGTCTGCTTCACATTTCCCAATAGCGGCCTCGTATTGCAGCCATGTAAGACACTAACCTGCTCATTGGGAGTATCAGGGGTTCAGTGTCTTACCCAAGGACGCTTCGACATGTAACACAGACAAGCCGGGATTCGAACTGGGATCCCTTGATCCCAAGACAAGCGCTCTACCTCCTGAGCTACTCCCGCTTAAGACCGCAATCCTGACTTAAAGCCAGGAGATGGCGGCAGAGAGTAACAAAGTTTTAAAATCCTGCAAATTACCTTTAAAGACAACCTGATTACAAAAAGCGTAATGCGCAGTAATGTCAGCCAAAAATAACAGAATTACCAATTTATGAATTGTGAGAATTAAAACACTGATAACAGCTTGTTCCTACCACATTAAAGTTGTATCCATTGTGAATAATTTGTAAAGATGGGGTGTCGAACATGATGCCTGTGGGCACCAGGAAGCCCCGTAAGAATACCTGAGTAGCTCGAGGACAGGTTCAGAAAATATGCTTACCAGTAATGGGTCATTGCAATTTTCTCGTATATTTCATTTCTAACTGACATGATATTTTAGTGATTTAACTTTTAATAAATACAACCAGGTAATAACATGTCTGGAGAGGGATGGGTGCCACCAGGCTGTACTAGCCCAAGACACACCAGGAAATGGTGCCCCTACGGCCCTAGTGGTTAGGGATCCAACCAACCAACCAATCAACCAATACCAGTAATAACATAAATTGATATTTTACTAATGTATATCCAAATTGCAGCCCTTTGCGTCAATCCGTAACAAAATGTAGCTCTAAGCTTCAAAATGGTTGATGACCCCTGTTTTTACCATCCTGTTGCCCTCGGGTCAAAATGACCCGCCACTGTTTTAGTGAAAATACAGGGAAAAAAAATCCACTTAAACTTTACATTTTACGATTATTATTTTTTGGGGACCAAACATTAGAAAAAATTAAAAGTGTTTTTTATTCACATGTTCAGGTAAGATTTAAGAAAAAGTACAAAGAAAAATGAGGATAATACCCTCACTCTTCTTAAACTATCAACCAAGGGTGTCACTGTATGCCAATATTATTTGACATTGTTTCCTCGCATTCATTGCTAGCATCTCATGTACCTGATACATCAACCTTATTGTGACCTCACATTTGTAAGCATCACAATTATTATTCAAAATTCAGAGACAACTGAGTGCTTTTGATACTGAAGCTATATCCCCAGGATCCCGCATCTACTACTTTTGATACTGAAGCCATATCCCCGGTATCCTGCACCTACTACTTTTGTCAGGACCAGAATGGAAACAGGACCCACTTGCGTAGCGTTTCTCACAAGTTTTATTAGAAGAAAGAGAATGGGTTGCGCCCATGATCCGGTGATCGCTGGACGCGGGAAGCAGGTCGCTCTGAATGTGGAAGCTGATATTCCGTAGCGAGCGATGGCGGTGTCGGGAACGGAAAAAACGGGTCAGTAGCCGGGACAGGAGAGCAAAAACGTAGTCGGGTCGGAAGCGAGTCGTAAGCCAGGACGGGAGAGCAGACGTGGTCGAGATCAGAAATGGGTCGTAAGTCGGGACGGGAGAGCAGACGTGGTCAAGATCAAAACGGGTCGTAGCCGGAGACAGACGGGAGCAAAAATAGGACAGGTGGGAGTCAGGGTCGAAAAAGGCTTGCCTAGTATACACTCAGGTTCGCCGACGGACTGACAACAGGTGACAGAAAGGAGTGGGTTTAAATAGGGACACGGAGCCAATCAGAGTCCAAAGGAGGGGGCACAGGTGCTCAAAATCAGTAATCACGACAACTTTTAATACTTTAGCCATTTCCCCGGGATCCAGCATCAAAAACCTTTGATACTGAAGCCATATCCCTTGTATCCTGCATCTACTACTTTTGATATTCAAGCCATATCCCCGGTATCCCGCATCTACTACTTTTGATACTTAAGCCATTTCCCCAGTATCCAGCAACTAAAACTTTTGATAGCGAAGCCATATCCCTGGTCTCCTACATTTACTACCTTTGATACCGAAGTCATATCCCCGGTATCCTGCATCTACTACTTTTGATACTGAAGCCAAATCCCTGCTATCCTGCATCTACTACTTTTGATACTTAAGCCATTTCCCCGGTAACCAGCATCTAAAACCTTTGATAGCGAAGTCATATCCCTGGTCTCCTACATTTACAATTTTTGATAGCGAAGCCATATCCCTGGTCTCCTACATTTACTACTTTTGATACCGAAGTCATATCCCCGGTATCCTGCATCTACTACTTTTGAGCGCTAGCTTTTATCAAAGCGTAATCAGATTTCTTTCTCAGGAAGAAATTATACCGTTAATTGATGTTTATACTTAACCACTTCACTTTGATAATGTCAACGTTGAACAGAAACTGCTCACAGTTAATCAGTGATGACAAAGTGACACTGAGATTGTAGTGCTCTATGCAGGAGTCTGTGCAGAATGCTTGCTGAGTCGTCGGGTGGAAGCCCTGCAGGGGTGCAATCCTGCTCTAATCCAAGGACAAAAGGATTCAAAGTGTTGCCGGAGGTTATAAAAACATGAAATTGTTCACGACGTTGTGTTCCTTTAGTGCAGGAATTAGCAACCCAAAATGTTAAAAGAGCCATTTTGAACCCCCCCAAAAAAATACATTTGTAATTGAAATAAAAATCCTTATGAAAGCTTTATAATAGATGCTTTGTGTATCTATATTAGTTATATTAGACTCCTATCAAAATATCTAAGTTGGATATCCTGTGGAGAATGATGCAACCACACGACTACATTGTTGTAGGATACCACCTCAAGGTTAAGGTCATTACAATATTAATGAAATACAGTATGTTTCATTGCTTTGACAAAATGAAGGAAATGTAATAAAGAAATCCAATTTTTGATGTCCGTTTGATTTTAAGGATTCGAAAACACCACACTTGAAATGAACGTGCCCCTTATTTGGGAAACAAAAAGAGCACAATAAATATCCAACCAAACCCAAAGTAGATACAATACAGTGAAACTTGGGTTTTCGAACGCCTCTCAGTTCGAACGAATCGGTTCTCGACCAAAAATTTCGAGAAATTCTTGCTTCGCTTTTCGTTCAAAAAATCGGAGTTCGAACGCCGGTACGCTAGGGTGCGATGCTGAGCGGCGTACGGGTGTAGATTGCCCCCACCCCTCGTGAAGAACTGTTATGACGTGCGTGCGCACTTCTTTTCGCTTTCGCTTTAAATATCGGTGAACGGAGTGTTTTAGCCCCTCATTATGCCTCCGAAGAAGGTCAGTGCAAGCAGCAAAGTTGCTACAGGTAAAAAAAGGAGTGTAGTGCGTACAACTATTGCATTTAAGAAAGAAATAATAGCAAAATATGAAGAAGGTGTGCGAGTTTCCCTTCTTTCGAGGGAATAGAGAATGGCTTCTGCAGACCACCACAAAGGTAAGAAATCCTATTCATAATTCTTTTCTTTATCCTTTAACCGCTCACTACTTTTTGTGGAGACCCGGCTGCTAAATGACGTGTAAACGACCTGATTTTTTTAGTTGTACACGTTCATGTTAGCGTAATATTTCGTACGGAAGATTACGCTAACGCGAACGTACGATTAGCCTGGGTTAGCTTCATGTTTACGTTCATGGTAAACATTCAGGGTGTTGGAACGAATTAAAACGATTATACATTACTTTTAATGGGAAAAACGATTTTCGGTGATCGAACAAATCGGTTTTCGAACTGGGTTCTGGAACGGATTATGGTCGAGAACCGAGGTTCCACTGTATTTAAAAAAAGAAGAGTCTATTTGAACACGTCTAATGTGCATCATAAATTAGCTGACTAAGGCTGCAATCATGACTTGGAGCCAGAGATTTCTCCTTTCTATGATAGAAATATAATAGTGAATTTCACAAATTCAGGTAATAATTTTCATTAAAAGAAAGCCAGAAAAAGACTTTCAAATCATTAAATCAGTCATTTAAAACATTTGCACTTCAATTAGTGTTTGTCTGCTATTTTGGTCACTTTTCCAGTTTGTATGAGTTTCCCTGAGTTGAATAAACCATAGTGGAAATTAATTCAATTGTTTTTTCTATTTCTTTTTTTTGAACAAAGGCAGATTTTAGAAACATTACAAAAGAGGATATCTTAATAAAGGAAAAAAGGACATCAGTAAATGTTTTGCAATCAAATCTTACACCCCTGGATCATAATGGTAATATAATTGCAAGCCTCCGGTAAGGAACACTTTTTACACTCTTAATTTTATAGTCCGGCCCCTGTGAGAGTGTTTTTCTTCTTTGTGGCCTCTGAGCTAAAATGAGTTTGACACCCCTGGTACAAGCCAAGTGAACGGACAAAGACAGGCACGCGTGTCATGACTAACCGGGTGGAAGACGCTGGTTCCGTGGTTTGCCTCTGCATGCGCTGTGTGCGGCGCAGGAAGTGCTCCCTCATGGAGAGTTGAACATCAGTAGGGATGTCAGGCGATGTATGGCTTATCTTCACCGCAGCCTCCAGGAAGCCCATAGGGCCCACCAGGTCTTTCACTTTCTCTGTTGCCATGGTTACCGCTGGCTGCGGTTGCTGCCGGGGACTCGGGGGCGACGGAATCGGGCGAGGCGGCTGCAGCGGGCGTTGCTCCGGGTTTGAGGACGAAGTGAGGAAGCCGGCTTTGCTCCACCGGGTTGGACCGCACCGCTTCCAGGACCCAAAGGCGAGGAGGCCCAGCAGAACCAAGCCACACAGCACAAACACAGCGAGCAGGAGGCCAAAGGTAGCGTCTGGTGGCGAACCGCGGTGTCCAGGGAACACAATATGGATGAGCAGATGGCCACGACGAGGGGGAGAGAGGAGAGAGATAGATACTATGTTAGGTTGATATTTTTGCACATTGCCAGTTTTCTCCACATAACACTGCAAGTCACAAAAATAACTATATTTTCCACATTATAAGGCCTTATATATTTATCATACACAAGGCGCAGCAGACTATAGGGTGCATCAAATTCTAAAAGAGTCTACAGCAAGAGCGCCCGCGTACACTGATACATATTAATACATTGCATCAATGCATGATATGTTCCGCTGACCAAAATCGCAACATATTGTACGCATTGAAGATTGAATCTCGAGTAGAACCAGCGAGTACACCAACAAATTAACACCAGTCGTACAGATGGCATACAAAATTGCATTAGAGATTGTCCCATAGCCACACTATTTTTATGTGTGTCACTACACTGATTTGTGTAGTGCACTCCGACAGGTTAAATTGTTTCTCCACTTTTTTTACCTGTGTGTCAATTACCTCACCGTTTAATATATATGGGTAAAGTATTTTGTTTCGTTCTTGATTATTTGTTGGTGAAAAAGTGTACGGACTGTTTGACCTATCAGAACACACTAGGCAAATCAGTATTCCTGGCACAGAGAGTAAAAATACTGTGATGAAGTAAGCTCTAATGCCTCGCTGCATGTCATTTGTACAACTTGTGGTCTGGTGGTAAAGTGTCTGTACTTTCACTGCCACTAATTGGGTTCGATTTTCGTTGCACACTATGTTTTGCAATTGAGGTCGGTGATAATTATTGATTTGCTCAATTGTTGTTCAAACATGGTATTACCATAAAACCATGTTTGTTAAGGCATACATATAATTACTGTATGTGCTTCCAATCTTATGTGCCATATTCAGCGGTATATACGGTACACAGGGTTATAAAGCGCCTTTTCAATTTTATAGGCCAAATTGGGGATTTTAGGTGCTCCTTATGGTTAGGAAAATGCAGTATATTCAAACCTTAAAGCATTCTAAAACCTGTTTTTTTTTTTCAATTCAAACACTGGCTGTTTGTGCACAAACAATATTAAAAAAAGTAATAAAGGGTTTTATTTGTTAGGGTTTGTTTCAAAAATCATTTGATTCAAATGTGCTCTAATTACTATAGTTTTAACCGATGCGTTTAAAGCCAATGGGGATCAGAAGTCTGCTTTTGGGTCAAGTGGGCAGGGACACTTTTTTGGAAGAGCACAGTATCAAACATGTGTGCTAATTTGGCGCCCGGTCACCAAATAATCACAGAGGGCACAGAGGAAAACACAACATTGCAGTAATGTCTCAAAACATTTATGAAGCCCTTCAAGAGGAAAAATTATGAAATGTTTTTTGTCAACATTATCCAGATAACACATAATAGTACCAAAAAGGGACGTTTGACTTTATTTCATATTTACTAACTCATCACACTATTTAAGCTTTTTGACCCACAAACCAAGTCCTCAATGTATACATTCAAATTAAACAGTAGTGGAAGTTATCTACCAAAAACGCAACAGTTCTCTTTCCGTATTATTGGAGTCATTATTAGTCAGTTTTCTTTACTCCTCAAGGAATGATGAAAAGCATTCATCATTTCATTTCATTTCATAATGCAATTTAATCCGTTACCGTGGTAGCCCCGGATGACAACAAAAAGACGACTTCTCACATCTGTGATGCAATCTGGCTCTATTTTCCACAAAATGGTTGCACTGGCTCTGTAACCTCAAAACATGGGTTTTCATTTTATGCAATGCAGAATTTGCGTTTGGTGCAGGAGTAAATATGTGCTCGTCTTTGTAATGGCTATCTGACACTCTGGTAGGTGCCATCTAGAATGGTCACATAATCCGTAAACATATGATGTAAATAACTTGGAGAACAGTTGAAAACGGTGCAGCTATAAACATTGTCAGGTTTGCGGTTGCATGGCACTGTTGGCGTTCTGCAGTCACAGGCGTCAACGCCAAATTCCTCATGCAGTTGGCGCCAGGTGTATCTATTTACTACTTTTGATACTGAAGCCAAATCCTCAGTATCCTGCATCTACTATTTTTGATACCGACGCCATATCCCCAGTATCCTGCATCTACTACTTTTGATACCAAAGCCTTACCCCGCTAAGTTGCATCGACTGCTTTTGAAACCGAAACCATACCCCGGTATCCTGCATTTACTACTCTAACAAAAATGGACTGCACACTCAGAGGTACGATAAGACGTGCAATACAATATCTCTGTTGTGACATTTTAATGAGTTAAGAGTGTCATTTAAAGAAAAACACTTGTTGGGGCAGTGCCATGACAGCATATCAATGAAGGTAGACAATTTTTTTCTCCACATTAATTATTCATCAACAATGTATATACATAATTGTTTCTTGCCAGGGATGATATGTCCGAATAAGAAAAGAAATGTCTGACAAATCACAGACTAAACATAATTTATTTAAATGCTTATCCAGGTATACTCTTGAGAATACCAATCAAGTGTCAAAAGGGCTGACCGATGAAAGATTCCGGTTGCAGGAGATTAAAAGTGGTTGCAGACCTGGACACAGACACAGACAAGCAGGGTGTGCGGGGCCCGAGGGAGAACAGGGAAACGGCGCTATCCCTTGATTTCGTATAATCATATTTCAGCATCTGATACCTGGAACAATACCCATTCGCTGGAGCCTGTATTCAATTCCCCACATTTTGCAGCAATGTTGTTTTCCACGCACTGCTTTGACTTTAATTCATCCACCGGAGCTGAGTGCTGCTTTCAGAAGATGCTCCATGTAATAGTGCACAGATAGCAGGAAGCCGCTTTAGGGCATATTGAATTAGGTTATTTTTCCCCCAGAATGTTTACCGAGTGAAATCTTCCTGCACTGAAAACTAATAGAAACAGCGGGAACCTGCAATCGAGTTTCTGATTGTTTTTCACTTTTATTATTAGAGGGGAGAAGATTCCTTGCTTGTGGCCTACATCTACATCATGTAAATTACTTAACCTCGGACAACTGACAAAATGTGACCGTGAAATGGGCATCCTTTAAGTGGAAGGGGGAGTCTAAGGGTCTATTATCACAGATTAATAGCTATTTATAGAGTAAACTCTTTTACCTGCATGAACAGCAAAAGATTGCTTTCAGACAACTTCCAAGTTTTGATCGTAATTGAACAAAACTCTTGAGATAAGCCAGCCTCGCACAAGTGTTACCACTTAAGGCAGACTCAAGTTTTAGCTTTCCACAGCAGCTCCGAAAGTTTACTGAAATTCATAGAAGCTCTGCGGAAAGACTATGGCCAACTGGACCCAGCCCGATAGCTATCATTTGTCATCATGGCAAACTGAACCTGGCCTGCTGAGGAAAAATAAGGCAGTCTGATGTCCATGTAACTGTGATTAATTGTGTAGCCACAGAAGGCAAGTAGAAGAAATTCAAGTCTGAGTTGTTCAAATAATTGCTAATAGAGACAAAATTCCTCACCAAATACTGTTGAAAGTGGAGCAGATGTCATGGCAGAAGCTAAGTTGCAGAGAGGAGCCCACCTCAATACGGCATTTGAAAAATGACTGACAGGAATGATTAGAAATAATGTCATTTTTTTTAGCCGTGAGGCACAACTGCTGTAGAAAATGACAGCTGCTGTCGACCTGGAATTCATGGAAGTTGAAAGGCCATTTTAATCCAAGATAGAATTGCTCAAAACTGTCCTTTAGTTGTAACTCAAATATCCAACTTACTCTGTGACTATACATTCATACATTTGTAGTATTGTTCCAACTGAAATCTCATAAAACAATTTGGAAAACGTATCCATGGTAAAGTCATATTTAGTCACGCATTGAGATAGTCCTCAAGAATAATTGTATCTGGAAATAACCAAAAGACAAGCCAAATTCTATTATTAAATGTTTTAAATGAAATGCAATTATCAAAAAAAAATAAAACATAAATAAAAAGCATTTTTCCTGTCTCGCAATTTTGTTTTGCTAATAATCCCGGGCTCTCGTTTCAACCAATCAGTTCCCATGTGTGTGTTTCACTTATTTTGTTAGCAAGGAAGCTAAATACCACATTTTTTCAGTCTAATGCTGCTACCGACACAACATACTTGGAATACAAAGAATCCCCCTCCCTTTGCAAAAATGACAAACTTATAATTCAAATAGAAGCTTAATTTATGTTTATTCTGTTACAAAACTGTGTTTGCTGCCATTTGTTTCAGAGAAAATGTGTCTATAGGTGGGCTGAATTGAAATACAGAGCATTAAGTGTTGTGAGCAATTGGCTAGGACATTAGCAAAAGATATTATGTTTAGGGATGGCAAAAGTCCTGAAGAATTTACCTAATTCATTGGCCCTTATACTGTATTTCTTATTCATATTCTATTTGTTTAGTGTATGATTCATGATTATTTTAATTTTAGCTATCAGATTGTCAAATGGTCATGAGTATTACTCCTCCATCAGCTACCTCTGTGAATAACAATGCCTTGAAAAAGGCTAGCGCTCATACTGATACCAGATATTTATTAAAGCTTAGTTAGTCTGTCAATTAGTTCATGTGTTAAGGTTTGGTGTTAGATGATGGACTCATTTGGGGGAGGCAGGAACTCGATGCCCGGGTGTTCATAAACAAGGACGGTATTTAGTAACAAAAATCATAACCAAAGTAGCAAACAAACAAGCAGGCACAACAGACCAACAAAAATGGCCAAACAAGAGATCAGAAACAAGAAAACAAAGTCCAAACTACAAGCATTGAAACTGGAAATGGAATACGCAGGAAACAAAGAAACCGGAAACAAGCAAACTAACCTCACATGAAGGTGGATATGAAGATGGCAATGAAAACCGGGATGACAATGGCAAACAAGATGAAAAATGGCAATGACCCGACAAACGTGCGCACGTTAAAATGTCCTTTTTTAAGGAGTGCAGGATAATTGGACAAAGGTGTGTGGTGATTGGACACACCCCTGCCCAGTTCAAACCTTGGTTGGGGCCTCCAGTCGTAGAGTGTAACATCACGTCGGTGTTTGTCAGATTTAACTTCTCTAGTGCAGGGATGTCAAACTCATTTTGGCTCTGGGGCCAGATCCAGACTTTCTGTACTCAGGCGGATAAGTAAAGAAATGTCAATCTAAAATGTTGAGTTTACCATATTTATTTAGCATTATGCTTCATCAGTCAGTCTACTTTAGGAGCCTACCCTGTTTTAATCATGGATGACATTTAAACACATTTCTAAGTGTAACACATTTTTTTTTTAGAAACAATAGTTAAAAAAATATATATTTTCATGTTTGGCATTGAATGTGTTACCTGGTTTATTTTAACAGTTGAGTTAATGCAGTGTTACTCCCAAACCAACTCACCACATTATACAAACTAAAATGGGAGCTATGAAAAAAATATAAAATTTGCCTTAATTGTTGTACTGGTTTGAAATGGAATAAAAATAAATACAAACAAAGCAGTGCATGGGCGATATGATAAAACAGCATCAGATTAAATTACTAGTCTACTAAAGCTGAGAGTATATCCTTTACTGTCCTCTAGCGACCAGAGGTACCATTTGTTTTGTACTATAAAAAATTTTGATAGAAATTACTTGCTTCCTTTTTTTTCCCACATACTCAGAAATCTATAGTGGGCTGGATTAAACCATCATCAGTATGTTGGACATGTTTGCTGTAGTGCTTGCCACATCATCTTTTTCTGGTTTATGTTTTTGAATCGGATTTAGAATTTGGACTTAATTCAGTATTTTTTAAGGACTTCAGACTCCGAGCCTAGCTACCTCTGTGCTGTGACAAGTCACAATAGGTGCTCATTTATGCAGGTCTATTTTTAATCTCTAGACCTACAAACAACTAACATTTTTTTTCCTTTTTTACAGCTGACAGGACCACAATAATGTTGGTCTTGTGATTGTAGACAGGGGGTTGTTATTTTTGCATTTTAATCAAATATTTAGCTAAGAAACCTTCTTGTCAGTCACTGCAATTGTTGCCGGCGTCTGCTTCGGTGAGAAAAGGTTAATGAGGGAACGATTGCGCCACCACACCTCCGCACACTCGTCAATCAGACTTGGAAGCGAAAGCAGTCTTGACCATAATGGCTACAAAAATAGAAGCAGCCAAGCTGAAAAGCAGCTCATAACTTTAGTACCGCAAAGAACAGACAGAGTGCTAATAATCCTGCAATCTAATAGGAAGTAATAATATAGATATATATATATATAAATACATCCTTTTTTTAAAAGCCGTCGGTCTCCCTTCTCAGACACACCGCTAATGAAGCGAAGCGTATTATTCCCGCCGGACACCAGCTTCCATGACAGCGTGAGAATGGAGCGACCTCCAGCTTTTTTAGCTTGGCTATTAATGATTACACCCCCGTCTCTGCAGGAGTGGACTACCGCCGGCCTTTAGTCGATCACCTGCCTCTTTCCGGGGTTTCTTCATGCTGAGAAACACTTCTCGCAATCAATGCTGCCAAAGCGAAATCAATCAGACTGTCGGATTCCTTCAGGTGGCCTTTGGCTCCACGGCAAAGGGCAGGCGATCGAGTTGCGATGTTTATAAGGTGTTTTAGCTGCATGCTGGATGACTCCAGGCTCTGTACCCCCTACCAAACCACCCCCACATTGTAACTTTAAGTAGATGTTTCACCTTGAAGTTTGATGGGTGTTGACGAAGGAACAGCATAAAATCGGCTTAATGATACCTGAGGGGTTCTCCTCAAATAAAAAAAGAGTTTCTATGGCTACCATGAATTAAAAAACCCACCTATCATAGAGTATATGGTGGAAAATACGATAGAAAACATTGTATTGGCAGGAAAAACGCTGAATACGTAACAGTCATGTTTTCACGCTCATTTAGCAGGCAACCGTTTTTAGATGATCGCATAGAGCAGGGGTGGCGAACACGTGGCTCTAGAGCCGTATAGGGCTCTTGGCCAATAAGAATGCGGCTCTTTGCCTTCATCATATTTTCTATGGCTCTTTGCCTTGTTTCATGTTTAGTTTGTTTTTGTGTGTGTATTGAGGGTAGACACTTTCCTTGAAATCAACACAAGAACAATACTTGTATTGTAACGAGAGGAGTGTGTTATGGGAAATAATATGTTTTTAATTGTGTGTGTTTGTGTGTGTCTGTCTGTCATGGCAGGACAGTGCGTGGTGTGGCTCTGTAACTCTCACAGTTAAAAATTTCGGCTCTTTGTGTTAAATTTGTTCGCCACCCCTGGCATAGAGGTACATTTGCTAGAGGGGACTTTGCCAAAAGACCTTGATTTCAATTCAAGATCTTTTATAAAAAAACAATAAAAATAAGCGAATGGCCGGGCATTTGGAACACGTGCATAAGAGAGAATTTCGTATTGTCGGAGCTCCAGTACCTAATTTGACTGGCAGGGGGCGTTAGCAACCTAATTAAAGTAGATTTTTATTTATTGTGTCGGTATCTATTAGGGGTACCTTGACACAAAACCTGGCTAAAGACACTCGCAGAGGCCTAAAGTACAACTGTGTGAATGTTCATGAAAATCGGTTGTGTTGTTTTTTCCGAGCGCAGGACATTATTATAGTGCTTCTTTCCACTGCTATCGGCGTGTGGCGTTGTGAGAGGTCACCAAGCATCCATTCCGAAGAAGAAATCCGGTTTCCTCTTCCAAGTTCGTCTGTAAACATTCTATACTGTATGTCCAGCGCGCCAAGAACTTTGACATTTTTATTGTTTAATATCTCGTGCATCCATTCAATATGGTTGGTGTAAAGTGTAAAGAAAAGGCGAGCCAATTCATTTGAAATTAAAGTGGAATATGGAAGCTTGATGCTGTTGAGAAAATGGTTTTTTTGGTCACTTTTTACCACGAAGGATGAAGTCGCCTAACTCTTGAAGCTCATCTTCCAAAAGTAAGTTAATCTTACTTTATTTGTCTTTATTGCGCATATCATTTTATGAAACTTACGACAAAATTCCACTTACGAACCATCGTCCATAACTGTTCATAAGTAGGTCTTTAATATTTTTGCTAGGTTTAATATCTTTACTGACATAACAGTTGCCATTAACAGTAAAACGCACGCACACACACACAACAAACTGGATTACGAGTGCAATAAAACATGTTTTGTTTATATAACTTCGATAGACTAGTTGTAATTCCAGTAAACAGCACATTCAAGCGCCAACAGAAAATTACTATCTACGTCAAGGGTCTCCTCAATATAAATTACAAATTCATACAAAATACATTTGAGATATCAGTTAAAATTGTCCTTTTGAGGTCCACAAAAATTATGACTCACAACACGTGGTAAGCTTTCTCTCCTGGCTTTGATCTCTTTGATCTCCGGCAAAACTAACATAAAATGCGACAGAAACAAAATGAAAATAAATCCAAACAGCTTGCCAACATCATTTTTGCCATTCCATGTATTCCGTTAATCCCCAAGCCTGCACAAAATTTAGTCATTTTATTCATATTTAGTTTATTTTGTCTTTTATTAGCATATTTGGTATTGGAGTAATCCAAAAGTAATTGAAAGTAATCCAGTTAAGAGTAACCCTACCCAACCCTGTCTGTCGTCACAGCTAAAACGTATTCCTTCTCTAATAAAACGGGTAAAACGTAAGCCATGTAAAATGGAGTTTATTAAAAGACACTTGTGTAATTGCTGAAGTGAACAAGCAAAGTGGGTGGAGGATTGACAAACCATCACACTAGAATATGTCCAACACAGCAAAATTCAGCACACAACGGGATTTTCCGCTGTTAATTTTAAGCGTCAACATGCACTGGAATCCTATCATATCTGCTTTCCCCAAGGGCGGGAATAATTCCCTCTAATCTTGATGTGGGCACCTCAGCCATTTTCAGACTGCTTATTCCATGGTGTCTTTTTCGCAAAATCCCATAATCCCACGCCCTCATGTGAAAATCCCCAAACTCCACCAAATGAGAAGAGGTGTTAAGCGATAGCGGATATGAATATGTGTGGTGCAGGAAGAGGGAATAAATGTACAAAATAAACCGTTTTTGTGAGGGAATTCACAAATGTAGTTTTTGGTCAAAACGGGAAATTTAAAAAATATTTCTAATGCATTGATTTGAGTGACACGGCAGCTTGGTGGTTAGGGCGTTGCCCCACGGTGCGGCGGGTTTTGGGTTCCACTCCAGCTACTGAAGCCACCCCGTGTGGAGTTTGCATGTTCTCACGAGCCTGCGTAGGTTTCTTTCGGGCACTCCGGTTTCCTCCCACATTCGGGTTAATTGGCCGGTTCAAATTGTCCCCAGATGTGAATAAGCGAGTGAGCCGTCTGTCTCTGTGTGCCCTGCGACTGGCTTGCAAACAGTTCATGGTGTCCCCCGCCCACTGCCCGTAGATAGCTGGGATGAGCAACAGCCCCACTGTGACCTTTGTGAGAATAAGCGGCGCAAAATAATGGATGGATGATCTGATTATCTGATTAGGGCAGCACGGCGGAGCAGTGGTTAGCGCGTGTGCGGCACAGTTCTGAGGTAGTGAGATCACACCCCCTGTGTGGAGTTTGCATGTTCTCCCTGTGCTTGCGTGGGTTTTCACCGGGCACTCCGGTTTCCTCCCACATTCCAAAAACATGCATGTCAGGTTAATTGGCCGGTCCAAAATGTTCCCTAGGTGAGAATGAGCGAGCGAATTGTCTGTCCCTGTGTGCCCTGCAATTGGCTGGCAACCAGTTCAGGGTGTCCCCTGGCCACTGCCCGAAGATAGCTGGGATGGGCTCCAGCACCCCCGCGACCCTACTGAGGATAAGCGGTGCATTTAATGGATGGATGGATAGTATTTTCCGCACTATAAGGTGCACCTAAAAGCCTTTATTTTTTTCAAAAGCTGACCATGGGCCTTATAATACAGTGCGCCTTATTTATGGATCAATGTTAAGTCGCAAAGTCTTCCAACTAACTTGCAGCCACCGACTAGATTTTCCCCCGAACGCCAAATAGTCCGCGGTGTATGCTGGGATTTATTTACCGGCGTTTCATTGGCTAACCAATGTGTCAATTATCATTTGAATCGATCACTATTGGCTAAAGTTATTTAGAGGTCAAGGGGCGGATCCTTTTTATCATTTACAGGCTGGCATAGGCTTAAGTTGCAAAACAAAGCCTGCAATTGGCCGAAAAAGATGAATGTGTATAGGACGTGGTTGACGGCATACAGAAAGCATTTTTTACTATTCTGTATTTGAAAATATTTTATTCTCCTGGATTTACTACACTCACGGATATAAGAGGAGCATGGCTGCACATTATTATTGAACACAACGACTTCGGTGAGCTTCTCTGGCTATATATTTTTCCTGTATCTTGTTTCAGACTGAACTCGATGTTTCTGTGATAAGCGGTGCAGATAATGGATGAAATGTGAATGGATGGAGTGTCTATTTTTAAATTAAACTGAATTCCAAGTGTTAATTGTCATATGCACAGTAAAGTTGCGAGCAAAAAAGAAAATAGAAACTAAGAAATGGTTGGCATTTCTTGAATCCCAAGACTTTAACCTTCCGAATGTTGGAACGATGCATTTGAGTGACATCGTACGGACACCGCATCCGCACGTGTTTTCGACACGTATTTGTGTCTTTGCAAGCTTTGGGAATGTTAAGGGGGTAATAAGTTTGACTGAACTATCTGACTGTTTTGTCGACGTTCCCATTGTAGCGCCTTATAATCCGGTGCGTCTTATGTATGTCAAATATAGGACCAAAAACTATTTTTTCGGGGTGCGTCCTATAACCCGGTGCGCCTTGTAGTGCGGAAAATACGGTATCTTCTCACTAAACACAAATGCATTGCAGTTGATGGTGTCGAATGTTTAATGTTGTCGTACAGTTAGAAAAAGCAAAGTCCTAAGTTTATCAAATGAAAGATTTTCTGGACACTTTACTGAATAATTACTGACAGCTGATGAAATTTGATATGTCATAGTGACGAGTCGACTGGGAAGATAACAGATCTTTCAAGTGAACAACGGGAGCTTGCACCATTGAAACACTATTTTCCACTTTTTTTTATTGAAGGCGCACGTCACAGATCAATATGTGTGGCTTCATAACTGTGTCTAGAGCAGGGGTGTCCAAACTACGGCCCGCGGGCCAACTGCGGCCCGCAGGTCAGTTTTTACTGTCCCGCAGCAAATTCTGAAAATATAGGTGAATATGGCCTGCACATGACGCTTGAGCTCAACTCTGTTGCACTTCTCAGTTTTAACACTAGATAAAGCCAGTAACGGGAAAAGTGCTTCTCCAACCCATGCATTTAGGATCCCCTGGACTGGAAAACATTGGAAATGTGTTTTCTTTGCTTATTTAATGAACCTTCTTGTCATTCATTTGAACTGTCATTGAAATTCAAAGTGTATTCCTGTGTAACTTATTCTGACACAGAATAGATTGATTATTAATTCTAAACCCTATCAGTGCAGATAAACGTAAATTTTGCTACTAAAAATAGGTTAACAACGAAATTAGAGCAGATGACCGGCTATCAAACTGAAAAATAAATAAAACATCCATCCATCCATTATCTGCACCGCTATCTTCAGTAAGGTCGCGGGGGTGCTGGAGCCCATCCCATCTGTCTTCGGGCAGTGATCAGGGGACACCCTGAACTGGTTGCCAGCCAGTCGCAGGGCACGCAGGGATAGACAGGTCACTCGCTCATTCACACCTAGGGACAATTTGGACCGGCCAATTAACCTGACATGCATGTTTTTGGAATGTGGGAGGAAGCCGAAGTGCCCGGAGGAAACCAACGCAACCCACGGGGAGAACATGCAAACTCCACACAGGAAAGTTCGATCTCGTGACCTCAGAACTGTGCCGCACACGCACTAACCACTGCCCCGCCATGCTGCCCGAAATTAGACATATTTAACAAAATGAATATTACCATTCCTCAAACCTAGAACAAGTCTAGTAGGTTTTCTTTCCCCTGTCTAACAGCATAGGAGCTACACTCAGGTATTGCTGAGGTTTGTATTTGAGACTGTATTGCTCTATACAAAAAATGTAATCAACATTTTTTTTCCCCCTGGCCCTTTCAAAAAATATTTAAGCCAATGCGGCCCGCGACTCAAAAAGTTTGACCACCGCTGGTCTAGAGGTTTCGAGAGTGCAATAAGAAGGACAAAATGAAAGAAAGTCTAAAAGAAATGAGTCAAAGCAGGAAAAAGAGCTTAATTTGGACTCATTTGAATGATATTGATGATTTCAAAGTTTAAATGTGTCATGGTTCAGTTCCTGCAGTCCCTCCTCTTTTCCAAGAGTTGGCAGTATCACCCCATTTTCCATTCACCCTTTCAATGTTCCTGGTCCCTATGAAAAATTTAGCCAACCTTTACCATAAATACTACGGGCTCCCACTTTACATTATTACAAGCTTTTCCTTTCAGACCATCTTTTTCAGAGCCCTCCTCTTCCCAACCATCTTTCAAAATACAATCCCAAATCTCCCTTTCAAGATTTTTGCCACTCCGAGTCCCTCATTTTAAGTTTCCAGTCTCAAGTCTCCCTCTTAATTTTCCCCACACTCCCTTCTCTCTAGTAAAGGTTTTATTTGTTCTTATTGAATAAACGCCCCCCTGTTGGGGTTTGATCACATCCCTTGTTCTCCGTCTACTTTATTTGGGTTTGTCCGTCACCACGTGACAGCCATGACACGGGACCCAGTTGACACAAGGGACATTGGAACTGTGATAAAAAATCATACCACCATTTTTGACCGTCATGCTTCGACCGGTCTCGCAGCCTGACTAACAGTTCTCACTTCGTTGGGGGGTTTTCTGTTTCTTCCGCTATTGTTCGTGAGCCCTATGTGGCTACAACCCTTCTTTCCGACAGAAACTGGGCCTTTGCCGCCCGTTCCTCATGCAGTGCTCTTTGATATACAATCATCATCCCCACTCGTATGCCACTGAGAAATCCTAGGTGATCTACCTAATCAACCAGTTTTCTAGTAGAGTACTGCAATGGGCCACAGCTCTCTGGGGAGTCAATGGCCCGTCCTCTCAAATGTGAGGTTCAGCAGAGAGTTACAAAAGGTTTTCGACCACCCAACTTGTAAGGCTCAGGCTTCTAGACGACTCCACGCCCTTGCAAGGCTTTCGTTCTGTTGCAGACTTCTCCATTGAGTTACGCACTCTGATGATCGAAAATAGGTGGGAAGACATCCAAGCCCTCCAGAGTGCCTTCTACCATGGCCCATCTGAATCCTTTAAGGACGGTAATCAACAGGAGACCATCTTGTTGCTGATCACTGAGTGTCCTGTCATCCCAGTGGTCTTAGCTCTATACCTGTAGAAGCTGCACAACCACCTGATAGACTGGAGGACAGGTCACGTCCTGGGAGCCACCTGTCAGCCCACCTGTCTGTGGTCTTTTAACTAAACTGTTATTATTAATTAAGTATTTTTCTTCTTTTCCTGAGCTTTGTTCCCAGTATATACCACAACCCTGCTTCTGTCTTCAGTAAGGACCACGCCCAATCCCTTCGGCCCCAACGCCATACACTCTGCCATCGCCCTGCTCCCTGGCGCTCCCTGGCGCTCCCTGACGCTCCCTGACGCTCCCTGACGCTCCCTGACGCTTCACAGCAGCTGGCAGGATAACCTCTCCAAGCCAGACCGAGCCGCTCTGAATGAATATGTCACCGAATCCCTGGCTGCTGGCCTCATTCGACTATCCAGTTCCACAATAAGCCCATGCTTCTTTTTTGTGGACAAGAACGATGGAAGTTTGTACCCCTGCATTGATTACAGAGGGCTCAGCGACATCATTGTTCGGAAAAAGTACCCCATTCCACTCATAAAGTGCGCATTTACCTGCCTCCAGGGTGCGACAATGTTTACCAAGCTAGTGTAAAAAAATTAAATTAAAAAAAACAACAACAAAAAACTGTAGATTGAAAAAATAAAGGGTAATATAACAAAGGAGTATATTACTTTAAAACATTTTTCGTTGTCAATTCATTCTTTGCGTAATGTTACGTTTGTGTTGGTAATAAATGGATTAAAGTGACAAAACAGTACCTTTTCGGAACTAAAGGAGCTGGCTCTTTTTAATGAGCTGTGTCAAAAAAGCCAACATTTCCATCACAAATATTTCAGTGCTTGGGAGGTTTAAATACTTTGGAACGTCCAGTCATGGTTGGGTTTATAAAGAAAATAACATTCAAAGCACGTCATTGTCTGCAAACGGGTCATCTCTTCTTTTCAAAATGTAGATCTAACTTAAAATCGTACCAGAATAGTTTACCTTAATATTTAAAGGTTTTATTTTGAAGATAAGTAAGGAGTGTGCTTCTTTTACACATAAACAGCTAACCATTTTGTTAAGTCTTTGTTCTCTACTTGCCTTTACAGAAATAATTAAATGATTTCTTATGCAGTCAAGTGGTCATTTTGATGATGCAAAACAAAATAAATCAATACAACATTGGCACCTCAAAGGGAAAAAAAGAAATGTAATAAAAAATGAATTGTCTAAGTTCCTAAGAAATAAATTTTAAATACAGCATACACATATTTTTTGTATGCCTGCCTTGCAGATTTCCATTGGCCAATCGAGCCAAACGGGAACTGGAACAATTAACCTGCTTGTCGACCGCAAGCTGCTATCGCTTCTGCACGACTTGCAGCTTGCCTGCGCTTGCACGGAGCAAATATTGAAAGAATGTTACAACGTTTGAATGGGACAGGTCCAGCTTATTCACTGTCAAACACTCACACAGCGGAGCAAATCTAATTACCGGAGGTTGACAATATTTGGTGTTCCGTTAGAATGATTAGCAGCATGCAAAACAATTAGATTTACACACAGTTGGATATTGTCCAAAGAGAGATAAATGTTTTAAAAATATATCAAAACTTCACTGTTACTTGTTTTATCTATCATGCAAATTGTAATTCCTGGATGACAAGCTAAAGGAGACAAATAATATTTAAAAAATAAAATCTTGCCATACTATCTTAAGGTTATAGTTGTAATGTGAAAAAAACAATTAAGTCAAAATGGGTGTGTGGTATGCAAATAAAGCACATCAGGCATAAGCTGCCAATAAAATGAATACTGATGTGAAAACAAATGCAACACGGGTCCAAGCTCAGTGACATTCCATTAGGGGATCGTAACGAAGTGTGGAGAGGAATCAAACGCTTTGTTCTGCACCATTTTTGTGACAGCGTTTGTTTGCACACAATTTCAGAGGGTATTTCAAGGATCTGCAAACACATTATTCACACTTTGCATGTCATCTTTCTGCTGAATGGTCAAGACACTCGTAATGGCGAAGAAGTGCTGACCTCTGAGTAGCAGCCAGTGTTTGGGGCAGTTCTCCACTTCACATAGCTGGCTTGGTGAATTCATCCTTGTTAAAGGTTTTTTTTTCCTCCCTACCTTTTGTAGCTGTTTTTCTTTGAAACTATGAGGTGGGAGTAAAGGGACATAGCCAGTAGGCTATGTAGCTACCAAGAAACTAGCACTTATTGACCCTTCAACATTCAAAGTGTTATTGAGTTGAGAATTTATTTATTTGGAAAAGATGTTTGTAATTGCTTTAATAATTTCTGATGGACATTGTTTTTGGAATAAGGCAGTTAAACAAATACAAATGTAAACTTAGTCGAGTGATTTTATAATCTAGAATCACTGGAGTAGTATTTTTTTCTATAGTTACACTTTTTTTTCCGTTTTTGAATGAAAACATGTATTAAAGCCCTGTTTTTAAGCACTGAATCTAATTTTTAGTTTTGCTGTAATTTTGTAGGATTTTTGTGGTAGTATTATTGTGGCAGACACACAAAGGGACAATGGAGACAAAGGTGGCACCCATTTTTAATGAGTGTTACTTTGTTTATCGTCATATGTATTGTCATTATAATTTGACTATTTTCGTTTGGTGGGCCTGATAAAAATGCCTGGTGTGATATATGTATAATTGTTTATTCCTCTTTTTTTTCATACAAGCTATTAATTTGAACTATTGAAGTCCAAGTTTCAGGAGAGGGGTGGGAATTTGGGAACCAAAAGCAATACCTCATACAGACTATATATATTACTTGACTGGTATGATATTAAAAAATGTTATAAAAAAAAAGATCATAAAAAACTGGGATGACTGAATACGTAGCAAGTACCTTTACTTTGCACTTATTTCAAACTGAGTGCTTTTGCTCTTTTACTAAATTCATTTTTCCACAATATTATACCTGTACTTTACTCAACAGTAGCCTCTATGTTTTTGCTTTTACTGAAGTAAAGAAAAAACAAAACAAAAAAATGAGTCCTTCACCACAGTCCAAACATCTTTAAGGGTTCTTGTACATTTTGAAATTTGCTGACCCAAAGAGGTTTGGTGTTAAGGTACTTCAACTGGCTATATTCTATCCTGTAATGGTGCTGATGACAAGCGAGGAATTTGACCAGTAACAAAAGGAATACAATACAAAGTGAAATTGGTTAAAAGAATTTAGCAAAAAACGGAAAAAATGCACGAGTGAAGTCATACTCGGTTATATATAGTCCCCCCAAAAATAAAAATAAATGAGCTTACATTATGGAGCAAAGCCAAAACAATTTAGATTTCCTTGTGAGAGTGTATAACTCAAATGCTGATTGGATTGCTTCTAGATCACTCCCTAATCAGGTTGTCTTTATTTGCAGTGTATACAGAGCTTAGAAGTTGCTGTTGGAATGCAATAAAGCCTCAATCGGTCCCACGAGGGTCAATGTATCATAATCACCTTGTTCGATAGTGTATAGCGATTTTAACTATATCAAATTTATTAACAGAAAACAAAAAATAAGACGAGTCTTTAAGGAGGACATTCAGATTTTTTAACGCCTGACAGCGTTTATTTTTGCAGCAGTTAAGGGTAAGAAAAGTATTAATCTGCAGTTTCAACTTGCAGCAAAGTTAATTGGCTACAGACAAAATGAACAAAAGACTAAGATGTTGCTCAAAGGTTTCCTGACCTTAGAGAAACATTTAATATTTTGGGAAGGCTGTTTTTGTTATGGTGATTAGAAGTCTGTTATTGTTGGACATTGTGGGACACAGCATTATATAATAACATAAAACCATTAAAAGCAATAAAGGGTCACACAGCTGCACAGGAGTTAATGTGTGCTCACCATTTGCTGACTAAACACTGAGGCTTTTATATCATTACTCATTGCAGTAAGCTTAACGATACGATTGACTGTCCAGCTACAGGGGGATTGTAAAATTAGGCCTCTCTGATATTAGATAGAAGACTTGAACTGACCCACTAGGTTGCTGTGACTTGTCCTTGCTTGGCTCTTTCTTATCCTGAAGCACCCTCACGCATATTATGTAATAACCAGTTAAGACCATTGGGTCACACATCGGCACATTAGTGAGGCTGAGTAAACTCCCGCTCGCAGCGTGGGTGGGCGGGCAAATATGAGATTGGGGACTGTTAAATACGGCAGTTTTTTCCTGCGTCATGCTGCTGTAGCTTTGTATTCAATCTTTGTACAATCTTTTTTTGTTTTGTTTTTGTTTTGTATAAATAAAAATAGGGGAAGTGGTAAGTTTATTCTGTTTTTAATAGTGGACAAAGGCAAACGAGATTTCATAGGATGCCAGTTCAGAGTCAGATTCAGATTCAGATATACGATACTGTCATTCTTGTACACGTATATACAGAACGAAATGTCGATACATCTGACCCGCACAGTTTCCTTGAATGTACAGATATAAATAAAATGGTGTATTGAGTTGGAGTATTGAAGTACTAATAATATATTAAATACTTATAGCTACGTATAGTATTATACAGTAGTGCAAAGAGTGCAAGAGGAGCAGCTAACCAGATGTGCAAAATGGGCAGTCAGGTAAACAAGTCACTATACAATATCAATAACACTGGAGTACGATAGTGCAGAGGAGAACAGATGTGCAAAGGAGTGGCTAGGTATAAGAGAACCGCCAGTAGTGCAAAAAAACAAAACAAAAAGATGTACAGATTAGCAGCTGTGTAGGCTTACTGTGTGTGTGATTGACCATTTAACAGTCTAATGGCCAGGGGGACAAAGCTGTTGCAGAAACTGGTGGTCCTGCACCACACACTGCAGTACCTCTTCCCAGAGGCTAGCAGAGTGAACACTCCATGATGGGGGCGAGAGGGGTCCCTAATGATGTTCTTGGCTTGGGATAGGCAGCGCTTCTGGCTAATGTCCTGAATGGAGGGGAGAGAAGTCCCGATGATTTTCTCTGCTGTCCTCATCACCCTCCTCACACTACCCCTGTCGGAGTCACTGCAGCCTCCACACAACACAGAGATACAGCTGGTCAGGATGCTCTCTATGGTGCCCCTGTAGAATGTGATAAGGGTGGGTGGGGGCAGGTGCGTTCTCTTCATCCTCCGCAGGAAGTACAGGCGCTGCTGTGCCCTCTTCACCAGTGATGCAGTGTTCACGGACCAGGTGAGTTTGTCTGTGATGTGCACCCCTAGGAACTTGGTGCTGCTGACAACCTCCACAACCTTGTTGTTGATGAGGAGTGGGGCATGGTTGGGCTGGTTTTTCCTAAAGTCGATAATGATCTCTTTAGTTTTGTCAACATTCAGGACCAGGCTGTTGACTCTGCACCAGCCCACCAACTGCTCCACCTCCTCTCTGTCGGCCAGGTCGTTGTCGTCCCTGATGAGGCCCACCACTGTTGTGTCGTCCGCAAACTTCACGATGTGGTTTGTGGCTGACCTAGGGACGCAGTCGTGTGTCATCAGGGTGAACAGCAGGGGGCTCAGGACACAGCCTTGGGGGGAGCCCGTGCTGAGGGTGATGACATCGGAGATGTTCTGACCAAGCCGCACTGACTGGGGTCTGTCAGTGAGGAAGTCCAGCAACTAGTTCCGCAGGGGGGTGTTGAAGCCAATGAGTCTCAGTTTGTCTACCAGGTGTTGTGGGATGATGGTGTTGGTATATTGACTATTATTTTGCACCGTTGTTTGTGGTTTTGACAATTACTTGTTATTGTTCTTTGATTCCACACCCTTAATTTTCACCCCCCAATGGGCTTATCTGTTTTTTTTTTGTTTAGGATCTTGAATTTTGAACAAAAAGGGAGCTCAGGGCAGGGTGTCAAAACATGGTATGGAATTCTCTTATCTAAAGGCTTCTCTACCTGTTTCACTTCTCAAAATCCTATGATATCTTCTTTCCTCATTTTGAGTGTCTGCAAAAGTTTAAACCTAACACAAAGTGAGTATCCATTGAGAACACCTGAGTCCAACAGGATTACTCATGACACTGTCAGATATAAATAAAGATGTTTTCTTATTGATGTGGCCTCTGCTTGCTGCCTGGAGGATTTCATTTGCAGCAGCATCACAATAAAAACCAACAGGCTGCCATTGGGGTGTGCTAAAGAACAAATAAACAAAAGAAATGTTTCCCACTTGTTTTTGCTCACTCTAATTTTCATCACTAGGGATTTGAAATAGATTTGCTGCACCCATTACAAACATAAGCTACAACCACCTACTAGTACATGTTGCGCAGGCTTGAAGTGTCGCATTATTGTGACGAATTAATACAGGTGCAAGTAAGCCTGTCGAGTGGATTGCGGCGGAGGAAGGATGCTGATTGAGAGTGGGGGCACTTTATCTACTTAACGTCTTGCATTAGCTTTCAATTCCGGCGATTTATTTTTGGAGGGAGGCTATTTAAATGTAGGACACCATGTTGGTGGAGTTGCATGTTTGCCGCATGATCTGCCGCACGATAATGTCTCCACTTGCTGTTTCATTCTCTCTGGCTTCCACCAGCATAAAATATTGGAATTTGTCCACAGAAGGTAATGAGTAAATGAGCCCACCGGTAAACCTGAAAAGGTCTAACTCTAAAAATAGATCTAATTTATATTTCAATACACCAAAACAAAGATTGAAAGACTGTGATCAAAGTGTTAAGAGAGAAGAAGTTCAATTATTACAAACATAAATTGAAAGTGTTTTTTGCCTCAGCGGGAATGAACGTTTTTTTTCCTTAAGGTTGCCGAGTATTGTGTTGGAAAACTAAAACTGAAAATGTTACACTCTGTGATCAAGAAAGAAAACTACAGTATATGCCATGACAAGGATATTGCAGTCACTTGGAGTACTTGGAAATTCTTTGGTGGTTTTCCCCAGTAACAATGATCACATTTATTACTAAAATGACAGACAGACAGGATGGCAGAAAGGCAGGCAAACAGACTAAATGTTCTGCATTTATATAGCGCTTTTCAAGTCAATGAAGACCTCCCAGAGCGCTTTACAATGTGTTTCACACTTTTCCCTTTTACACACTAATTAACCAAGGCAACTACCTGCTATCGGGGGCATTAGGGATTCAGTGTCTTCGACATATAACACAGAGGAGCCTGGGATAGTACCTGCGACCTTTTGATCCAAAGACGAGCGCTCTTCCCAATGAGCTAATGCCGCCCTGATGGAAAGACACCAGATGACTGTTCGTGAATCGTATCCATCTTTTAAAAGTATGCCCATAAGCCTCATTTATAAAACTGTGCATAGGAGAGATCACTAAAGGTGGTGTACGGAGGAAACACAGGAAGGGGGTTTTGTTCGCCCACAACAAAACCTCCCAATTTATAAAACATTGCGCACGCTCGTCCCAGGCTTGTTTCTATTTATAAATCGCAATCAACTCTAAAGTTGGCGCACGTGAGAGTACTTCCCCATTACGCCTATGAAAGGCCGAGGGAAAGCCCTTGATAAATATTCAAATCCGCTCCCTCCAAAGTCTCCTGTGCGCAAGATCCTCTAGCAGTGCCAGAGATAAACCAATGTTCGTCTTCTCGTATTGCATGTCTTTTTATAATCAGTCATCTCTTAATCATCTAAAGAGCTACAGGTAGGGAGGGAAATACCCTGATAATAGCCTACTTAACCAACTGTCATGCGCATCGACCATGACATTTTAGTAATTGTTACAGAGATGGAATTTTCGTTGAATGTACTTTGTTTGATCTATGCATCCACACGTCTGATGTGTACGGTGTGTGCGTAAAACAGGAAGTAGACAGAGTTACAATCCCATAAGAGTCATTGTGTCTTATCCATATATTTAAATGTTCACGAAAACATTACAGTATTCAATGAAAACTATAGAATACTATTGATTGAACAATGTATTTATATATTTTTGTATGCGCTCAATGTCGATTATGCCTCTTATGCCGTTGGGTCGTAGTTTTCCCCTTCTCTAGGTTTTGTGCGTACGACAGGCCCAGAGCTCACGTGAAATTCCACACGTTCTCTGGTCGAGTTTTTGTTTTTATAAATACCAAACATCGCTTACGAATGGCGTACGCCTGGTTTTGTCTTTTATAAATGAGGCTCCAGACTTTGTGACGTTTTCAAGAGTGTAGCATCATCGAATGACATATTTCTATTCCTCCTTTAGAAGAATGAAAAGTGTGCTTCTTCTTTGAAAAAGCTGCATTGGAAGTGTTGGTTGTGTTTGGACACACCAGGAACATTATTTGATGGTTCAGGAGATCAAAAGCCATTGACACGTAGATGGACCTTTATGCTGTCTTTTTCGAATGTTTCGAAACAACGTTATGGGATGAACTTTAATAATCATTTTGAATGTTATTTCTGTTTTTCTCCATCACATATCTATATTTTAAGTTTCAAATATGCCACGGGGGAGGTTTGGTAACATTTTACCAAAATTGTCAGACATGATTCCATATTGTGTGCAACTGAGACCACGGCCCCCATGTACTTTTGGGGTTAAAAGTCCATCCATCCATTATCCATCCATTATCTGCACCGCTTATCCTCAATAGGGTCGCGGGGGTGCTGGTGCCCATCTCAGCTATCTCCCGGCAGTGGGCATGGGACACCCTGAACTGGTTGCCAACCAATCCACACAACTCATTCATTCACACCTGGCGATGGCTGGAAAGGCAGGGAAACTTCCCATCCATCGCTTCACCACCGGGAGATGTCCTGGGGTTAAAGGAGCGAAACATCAATGACTGGTGGTCCCCAGTTGATGACCCAGTCAGGCCCGAGTGTTCAGGGTACACGAGCAATCCAAAGACGCCGGAGGAGGCGCGTCAGGCAGAAATGCCCCGCAGGAAGACTACCATCCTTTATTTCCCTTTATTTGTGAAGTTTAGATGACCCCCCCAAAAAAAAAAAAAAAACCTCAGACCCATGCTTGCTTTTGAAATTAATAATCCCAGGACAACGGTAGCTGAGTTTTCTAGCTTTCTATACAGTTTTTACAAAACTGGATTACAATGTGTGACCAAAGCTGGGCACCACGCATGAGTGTTTGTGACTTACAATTCCGAATGTTTAAAACATGGAAACTCAACATTAGTTACAAAAAAGAACATCATATTGTGATAGCATGTAATGTTTGGAGTAGCTTAGTGAGGTTACAATGTGTTGATTTAGTACTTTGAAAATCAAACCCGAGCGTGTAGTTTTTTTCCACCTTAATCACCATCAAGAATTTAATGAGGACAAGAGAAAATTGATGATCAGACACCAGCAACTTCCTGCATGCGTATATTATATATTGTGGTCTGTGTGAACTGGGAGCATTTTTGTCATGTAAGCAATCCACGATCTGGATGTGGTTAGCTAAAATGCTAACTTTGAAAATTGTACAAAGAATGGCTCCTACAATTAATTTTTTCACTTGCCAGGTTTGTCTTTATGTTAAAACTTTGTTGGTTAAGGCGCTTAATCATTTTTGTAGGGTAAACATTTAATTAGTTGATCATATTGACCCATGCCCATGGTTTGCTAGGCTAATGAACATCAACAGAAAGGTTTAGAGGGCGGTGATGCATATTTGTCATAATAATCATATGGAGGGGCTTGTTGTTTTTCTACTTGCTTGGAATTTAAAAAAAAACATCATAAAAAAGCCAAACAACATCAGATTTCTCTAGGCTATGGCCTGACCTCCGGCTCTAAGATGCTCAACGATGGCGGAGAACAACAAGTCAGCATGAAGAAATGATGCATCCATCACTGCGACCGTCTTGGATCAAGCATGGGGCGACTTTTTGGCTGCATGTGTGCTCAGACACTAACAGCCTCGACATACAGCCAAAAATGAAAAATGGCCGGCGTTTTCCAATCAATATCGCTGGGATCATCAACCAGCCACTCGCTGGGCCTGATTGAACTCTTCCTCATCTTGATCCAACACATATTGAACAAAAATCGATCCTGCAGCCGAGTAAATAAGTGGAATGTAATTTGACACATTTACAATTGTAAATGAATGCAAAGAATGGTGATAGATGAGGTCACTCAGCTGAAATGCTAAAAAAAGTTCAACGCTTTACAGACTTTGCATGGAAATCAGTCTTTAAAAAAATGCTTGTCAGGATTCAAACAATAAAATAATACTCCAGATAAGATTATTTTCATACTACTACAACTACTACTACCATAATAATAGACTAATATACAGACGCTCCCCTACTTACGACCATTCGAGTAACAAAAAACGGGAGATACAAACATTTTGTTCGGGATATTGAAAAATACTTGGACATTGCTGTAAATTAGATTTTGTATTTTGTGCACCTTTTTCCGTGTACAGGACAGTCCTGCCCCGCGACCCTACTGAGGATAGGCGGTGCAGATAATGGATGGATGGATGGATGGAGGACAATACGGTAGTGCTTCTTTCCGCCGCTACCGGCTTGTGGCGCTGTGAGAGGTCACCCATTATCACCCCGAAGAAGAAATATGCTTCCTCTTCCTAGTTCGTGTGTAAACATACTGTACTGACTCTCCAGCACACTAAGAGCTTTTGATATTTTTATTGTTTAATATCTCGTGCATCCATTCAATATGGTTGGTGTAAAGTGTAAAGAAGAGGCAAGACGTTTCTTTTGAAATGAAAGTGGAATAAGGAAGCTTGATGCGGTTGAGAAAATGGTTGGATCCCTTTTTTTCGGTCATTTTTTACCACGAAGGAGGAAGTTCCTCAAGTTAAACTTCACTGTATTTATTTTTTTAGAGCATGTTATTTTTATTTTTTAGTACAAAACAATGCAGGTTACTTACACAAGCCTTAAACTTACTTATATAATCCTTAAACATACATTCCATACAAAATATAGCACTAAAGCAATTTACAAACAAATTCAACTCTCTTTCGTAAGTGGGTCAGTGTCTGTATACTACGTCTGTGTAGCTATTTTGCAGATCTTCACTGTGCATTGGGTTCTGCAGTCTGAATTTCTTCCCTTTTACATTCAAAGCACTGGGCAGAAATCACATTGCATCAACCCCCACTGTGCATCCTTGCAATGCTTTGTTTTAATTGATCAGTGGGATTCCCTGGTTCACACCAGTTCTAGGCCAGTTGCTAGGCGCCAACTGCTAGCCCCCAGGCAAGAAGCATACTTACCAACACGACCACATTACATGAAAGACAACAGCTTATGCGTTTGAGTAAATTTTTTCTCCCCTTAAAAATCCCTACCGACTTTAAAGAACACTACCTCTTTTCCACATTGAAACAATAACAAGAATAATATTTTAGTCTACAGTTACTTTATTAAGTATTTATGATTGAATAAACCGCTTCAACAGTTACATGAAATTTCTGTTTTGGTAAAAGTTTGCAACTTCTAGTTTTGTTACCAGCCTGCACCATTATCCTCTATGTGGGATTATCGCTGATGATTATAATTATTTGACATGACAGAAGTTATTTATTTAACAAAGTCTATAAAGTACAGTTCCATTATTTATTTAACACATTGTTTAACCCATCATTAGGGTTTCTTCTTTGATATCAATGTATACTAGATTATTTATTTGTATACTAAGTGTACAAAAAATAAAGGTTTCTTATTTGCAGATTTTGCCTGGGGTTAGATTGGGAGCGTAACGCCTGCGAAAAACTATTAGTGTATTAGGGATTAGTGTATATTATTTGGTGGTGGTATTGAGGATGTTCTGATCCAATATCAGATATCCATCCAATTTTAGAGACAAAACCAGGAACAAATTTTATAAAATGTAATCAAAATCCTTGATAAAACATCCAATATCGGCATTCCCATTTGAACAGTACTTTACAGATGCTTCTCCTGCTTTATAATACAGCAGTGACTGGAAACTACATGCGGAGTCCACGCGATAACGATAATTAATAAATTGGCCATAGATTGACCAAAAGTAGAGGAAGGTTCTATATGGAATAATTCCTAAATAATTCCTAATTCCTAAATGATGATGGTAGATTTTGATCTATAATTTGTCACGCGTAACACAAAATAAAACTAGGAGCAATTGGCGCCATAATGTGCAGTAAACTACACTGCCTCTTCAAACATTTTCCTTGCTGTTGATTCTCCTCTTTAATTGTCCAGCCCATGAGGGTAGCCGCCCTGCTCGTGTCCTGGGAGTTTCGCTAGACAATTAAGCGCAACAGGGTTGGGAGCGCGCTGCAAATGTTAACAATGTTAACTTTAATTTTGAGATAAGCTCGCCAGGGTGGCCCGCGCTCTGCTAAAACGCCGCAGTGCTGCTCACGTTTTTCTGCCTTGGGTGAACAGCATGTAACATCTGAAATAAGCAACAAGTGTGTACAAGCATTAAGCTATGGACTGTATTTTAATGATCAAACATGGGGAAAAAACACTTTCATTTTGATTGAGCGCTTTTCTGTGTGACTTCCTTTCCTATGGAACTGAGGATCCGGCTCTGGACAGTTTTCTTCACTGTTGATGGCTCCTGGCTGGTGTTTGGGTCGTGTCAACGTTGGCACCAGATATTGTCGGCGAAGTTCTTTTTCAGTCTTCCTCTCCTCCAACCCCCTTGGACTGTGCCCTGGAGAATTATCTTTGTCAGTCCTGATGATCTTGTGACATGACCATAACACTGACGTTTTCGTCCGCGCACAGTTCACATCAGTTCTTCGTAGGGTGCAATGTGCCCTCTAATGGTGTTGCGCACCTCTTTCTTTTGTCACATGGGCTAAGTAGCTTATGTTGAGAATTTTCCTAAAGCGGTGCATTTCCAAGGCCGGGATTTTCTTTTCAGTTTTTCTTTGAAAGTCCATGTCTCACAAGCGTAGAGGAAGATGGAAGTAACAAGCACTTGCGTTGATCTAATATTTGATTTTACAACTATGTTTTTAACCTTCTAGATGGGTTTAAGTCTGGCAGGTGCGGCTGTGGTTTGAGCTATCCTTGCCTTGATTTCTGGTTTTGATCCCTCTTCTGATGGAAGAGCTCCAAGATATTAATTTGGTGACAGGTTGAAGCTCTTGATGGTTGATGATGTTTGTGGTGATACCTTGAGGGTTGTTGGCTGTTACAATTACTTTTTCTGTGGTCATTTCCATCCCATACAGGATTGATGTTTTGTTTAGGCAATTGGCCAGATATCTGTGTTCTTGTTTGTCTCCTGCCAGTCTGGCAATATGTATGAATTCAAATAGATTGCCAGCCTTGTTAAAAAATCAAGGGTTTGCAAAGTTTCTTTCGGGATTAGAACATCAGCATTGCCTCAAAGTGGTACATCTCATACGGGTCAATTAAACATTTCATTAAACAAGAAGCAATCGATTAGACAAAAGTATTTAAATCATTTCATCGTGCGTTCATTTTTTTTGCTGTTTTCACTGTCTGATTTCTACTGTCTGATTTCCATGAACTTTTCTTCTGTCTTGAATGGAAACTCCAAGACAATAAAGTATTTTAACAGTTATTGGAGTCCAAAATTTATAGTTATTGATCACCGCATAAAAGCAACCAAATGGAATAGCCACTGGGTGTTTTGATCTCTACAAAAATGAAAAGTGTGAGGCTCGAGTCATCCGCAATCCATTTCCAATCTGTAGTTGTGTCTTTCCCTCGGCGGATGCTGCTCTTCACACAGGTTTGTTTGCAATATATTAAACATGAGCTTCCGGTAACAAGTGAGATCCTTGTCAGTATCTTCCCTCCCTTCTTTACAAAGGCCAATATTGTTTCCTCTCATGCTGCATTGATCCAGCCAAAGGGGAATTCATTCCAATTTATCGGGAAAAAAAATGGGCCTGGAGGAACTAATCACACCAATCCTGGCCACGTTTTCCCATGTTGATTACAACCATGCACATGGGCACGTTTTCATCCTGCGGCTTCAAATGAATGACTTTTAAATAAGAAGTCATCAAAGGTGTCACACGACAGGCGCCACAAATCGTAAAGAAAGCCGGCAACCCCAGCAGCCATTCTCCTTGCACGCTAGCATTACTGATGCACACGTGCACCCTCACATGCTCTTTCCAAACATAGATCCGTACACGAAAAAGCACAAATATACACGCACACTCAGGCAGCAAGGGCCCTTATCACCATTATAATCATCATAAAGTGGCGACAAGAATAAGAAAAAGGAAACCAAATCTTATGGAGTCGTACACACTTTGTGATACAGTCTCGACATACTCACTACCGTTTTATGCGTCAAGACTAGTGGTTGGCAACCCCCGGGCCGTGGGTCGTTTAATACCAGCTTATTCTGTATTTGATGGTGTGTTCAGTTATTCCTTGTTTTTCTTGGGAGTTGCATTTTAAAAAAGTCCCGCAATAGTCAAAACCTGTGAAGTAGAAACATTTATTTGTGTATTTATTTGATTTCAGTAACATATAATATATATGAGTGGAACAAAATAACGACTATAGATCTTCAAATAAAAACATAAAACAAAGATTTGCTGTTGAATTAACATTATTTATTTTCATTTAACAATAGTACAATGAAATTGGAGGGATTTTCCTTTCAGTGTAAGAAAGCGATGTAGAGAGCAGTCGGCTAGCTGCATGCTAGGTTCGCGGATCCTGTTGTTGAGCCAGGTCTCTAATATGTAAGAGTCACAAATCTGGTTTCCCACGAGTTGTAGCTCTAGGTCATCAGTTTTATGGTAATTGCTCTAGCATTGGTGAGATACAGTCTTGGCAGGGGTGGCTTCTGAAAGTTGTTTCGTAGCCAAAGCAGTCAGCTGGATCCCTAGCCCCACTATTGCTTCCTCTCCTGACTCTGCCTTTGTCTCTTTCTGGAACCAATAACAATCCACGGAGAACCCGATGGTGATCAGCTTTTCTCTGCGCTGTCCTGACTTTCCTTAGTGTCCGAATTTATCAGAGTTACTTATCAATGTAACAAGCATCTAAAATACTAGCTGCCATGTTCTGCAGTTTGTTTTTGTTTGACCATTCACTTGTCCACCCTGTGGGCTTTTTGAATGATAGGATAGACCAGCCTAAGACAGTCGGGCTACAGTCGCACCCACTCAACACAAACACGCACAGCCCTCCGTAACCTGCCCCCGTGAAAGCATACGCTGTGTGTTGTCTGCTGCAGAACACAATGCTTGATGAAAATCTGAAACTGCGAGAAGTAAACTGCAATGGATTACTGCTGATTACTGAACATGCCATTTTTCTTACCCAAAAAGAAACTCAAAGATTGAATATATGTTGTACTAATGTTGCACAGCAGTATATTACCACATGTGAGCAAGGGTTGATCAGCCGACATATACTGTTTGACTGACCACATTTGCTCAGCATCAGAGACAACTGGAATCAAACGCAAAATGTGGTCCGTAGGATTGCATACGACAGGAAAAGGCATTATATTTCATCTCATACTCACAGTGCCACATTTTACAATGTTTCAATAAAGCATTAGAGAAACTAGTTCAGCCAACACAACATTGTATAACATGATATCGTGAGTAAGGTATTGTGATGATGAGATCTAAAATAATGCCCTTTCCTATGACATCTAGATCTCTAGTGATCTAGTGGTCACACAGCGTATTTAGACTTGTTTTTGTGAATTTTATTATTAACACTATTATTGTCATGATTATTAATAAAAATGTTATTGGGCCTGGGTGTAAGAACATTTAGATATTAAAACGGTGTGTGGTACAGGAAAGTTTGTGGACCTCTGCATCTTCTCTTCTCTTTAAAACACCTACCAATTAAAATAATCTACAGATTTTCTCAAATGTAACCAAAAATATATCAATCTTTACTTGAGACTAGTATCTTAGTCTAAAGCTGCTTTATCTTGTAGCAAGACTAAGTCTTTTTTGTGACTAAACCACTCCAACGATTGCATTTGGGTAAGTTTCCCACTTCCAGTTTTAAACAAGCACATGTTTCTTTATGTTTTTTTTTATATATTCTGGAGACGACTTGCGTTTTATGCGTAAAAATAGAACACATGATAACTTTTACTGATTTTTAATGTCAGACGGTTGGCATGTATGTCTCGAAATGCTCCCGGACAATTAAGTAGAAGAATCTTAGACACGATCCAACAGCAAAAAAGCCCGAGTCCAAAAGCAAAATGCATTACGGCTCAATGGTTACATTTGGGAAACCAACAAAAGCGTGTCCTACTTCAGCCAGCAGGAGAACGAAAGCTTTTATCTGGGATTTTTGTACGTTATTTTTGGGAATGGGAAGTCAGTCTTTCAAAGCAAAGGTGTCCCAACGTTTTCTTTTGAGGACCACGTGCAGAAACATTTAAATGTGCAGGGGCCAGTTAGAATTGTATCCAAAGTGCAGATTACAAAACCACAAGTTTATTTTGCTTCACACAGAAACCGAAATTCCTTTTTGTGGGGTTAGTTTTGAATTTTGTTTTCTGAGATTTTTATTCAAACTGCATATTACAAAATCACAAGTTTATTTTGTTTCAGACTGAAACCGAAATATCTTTTTATGGGGTTAGTTGAGAATTTTGTTTACTGAAAAGTAAATACTCTCAAGATTATTGATAGTTAAACTCTAAAAGGATCAATATGAAAATTACAGGGAAAATGTCAAAAATATATCTTCTAATAATGAAATGTAATCTTAATAAATATTTTCAATGTATTTCAATGTGTATTATTTTGTTATTTTTTTATTTATTATATAAATATAATATCGAGTACACTTGGAAAAAGTATGGCGTAAAATGGGGGAAATTATTTGCTACTGTCACATCACATTGGTTTGATAATTTTAGTATTGTTTTTATTTTACAAGAATAACAAAATAATATATACAAATATATAGAAAACTAAAGTACAATAATAAAAGTAAAATGTAAATTAAAAAAGTAAAATTTGTAAAAATGATCTAAAAAAGTCTCATTTTAAACATTCACCGTGTATAAAAGAATAGAAACAGATATAATTGTTGTACTGAATATGATGCGGAAATATGGCAAACCGACTGCAATTATCCCTTGGGCAGTAGTTTGGATATTCCTTCTTTACAATATGATTTTTTTGTGCGTTTGAGTCCATGTAGTGATAACAAATTGTTACTTTTGTATTACGATAGAATAAAAGGGTTTTGAAGTGAAGAAAACTAAAAAAATGGAAATGGCGTTTGAGGATGTCGTGACATAATACTCATTACATCATTCCTTAAAAGAGGGGTGGGGGGCTTGCAATGTTTCCACAGGGTTCGCAGTGAAAACGACTTTTTACCCAAGATAGCTGTGAGTCGTAAAACAGACAAGACCTGAGTGCATTGTCAATGTTACGGGAAAACAAGAGGCAACAATGGTGGACCATAGTTTTTCGCAATTCAGAATTTCTCCATAAAAGGTACAGACTGGAAGTCAGTCTTCCTTTGAAATACTTTGCTGTTGATTGGATGGATTTCAATTCTGGGTACCTGCAAATCTAGAGTGCTGACACATTTTAATTAACTTTCAACACCGTTTTAACAATAGCTGTTTCAATAAATATGACAAATAATGGGACAACATCTTAGATTCAAAAGACATACTCCAGCAAATATTGATTAAAAAGAAAACTCTTCTTATTAAAGCGAATGTGTTACATAAAGCTCACATTTCTATCGCCATATTTTGCTATTTATCCATACGAGATAATGAATACACAACAGACCAGCTGGTGATCAACTTCACGCCGATGGGGGCCAACCCAATGTCACAACACCATTCAATGTAAAAAGTCCAACCAGTAGGGGGCCACCATGCTCCCTCATGTTCAAAAAATAGTTAAATTAGCAGCAAATAAATGACTGCATTTTTAGCAATATTGCTATTTCTGAATGAGGTCAGGAAGCTAGTGTGTGACGAAAAAAGCACCATCTTCGCTAAAAAATCCTTAATTCCCAATGTTAAAGGCATAGGTAGTTTTAAGGCAGTTGTTCTCAGCTTGTCTAACTTTAGTACCCACCATTCCATGACAAACTGAGACCCAAATCAAGAAATAAATTCCAGTTCTGAAATGGATCGAATAAAAGGATTGTGCAATTTAAAGTAGAGATAGTAAAATGTATGAAACCCCAACCCCCCCCCAAAAAATGACCAGCAAAACAAAATTCTCTGGATATACTCGTATGAAGGCTTACATCGGCCATAGGCAAACCCCCTAAAACTGCTTTGAAATAGCCAACTAGTAAAGAATCTCGTACCCAAAATACTTATAGAACGTGTACGTAAACTTCAATACTGATTTAAATACTTAGATGATAAAGATAAATATACAGCTAAAGCTAAAAAAATAAAACTTGAACCATTTACACTACCTCCCAGCAGCGAGTGAATGACAGACAGTCGTACATCATTTTTGTATTTCGCAATCATTTACTTCTTCCATTTGATCGTTGTTAACACTTTTTCACTTTTCCTTCCCATTATCACTAACATTCTTGGAACCTTATATTATGGGCAGAAAAACCAATAAATTATAAATGAGATGTGGTCCCTCTTAAACATAATTGGGACGGCACCAATTGACTGAACAGGAAGAAGAGATTGAGCATTGTAAGATCGCCATCTTCTGTAAATGAGTGTAATAGACCCTCCGTTTTTTTCTTCTTTTTAGCCTTTTAGTGCCAAGAAAAAACTGTGACCCGTTTCCGGGTCCCAACCCACCAGTTTAAAAACACTGATTTAAACTGTTGATGAAATTCAGGTCTGAAAAAAGAGGTGGTATTCAACAATTTTACAGTTTCTCATCCACATTTTTGCAAATTAAAAATCTTCTAAAGGTCGTTTTATAGGGACTTGCGAGGAAGTTTTTAAAAAGTAGTGAATTTTTATTTTAGTAGACACCCAAATTTTGACAAGAGTAATGACAAACAATGACTCAAACAGTGTCCCTATGTCTTAGTGGAGGTTGAGGGAAAACAAAAGGGCGTAAATAAGCACCATGGACTTTAACAGGTTGCTCTTTGTTATTTTTTTCTTGCTGTCTCTCTTCACAGCCCATCTTGTTACAGAACAACAAAAGTCTAGAAGGTGCCAATTGCTGTCATAATTATATTTTTCCCTCAAGTGCGAGCTTATCTCCTCCCCATTAGCTCCATGGCTCTGGCCCATCATCAAAGTGTCAGGACTAAACGCACCAAGGAAGAGCAAGACCAGGACTGTGGCTGAAAAGTGACAGAAAAGCAAAGAACCAGCTGCCACGTCCAGAAAGCCTGACTTGAGCGTTTTTTGCGCTATGCAGCAGAGCAGGTGCCCTCACCTCGGGCTTGAGCGACACTTTCATGACTAAAAGCCAGAGAGCAACAGAGAGGTGGTTTCAGAAGCGATAGAGATTGGAAGTATCATCAATATGAACCCAACGGTCCGGCACTTCATTTCTGACGTGCAAAAAGAGGCAGTCCTCTGCTTTGCATCCAAAACTAAAATGCTGAGGAAACTACAATAGAAAAGAGCACGGCCCCTTGCTACCTGTTTCCGAGCAAACAGACCATCAATCATCAGCGAAGACAAAAGAAAGACACTCCGTAACGATCCGTGCTGTACTCACCCGTGAAAGTCACTTTTCCTTTCTTGGTAAGCTCACCCGAGTCAGTTCTCCTTCCGCTTTTCCTCACCCCCCACCAGTCGTCTACCCCCCCAACCAATAACACCAGCTCTCTGGTCGCTCTCTCTTTAGTCAATGCGCTCTCTCTCCTGAGCGCACACTGACTGCCTTGCACCACCCGCGATGCTCCTTTTGGTTTCTATGGCAGCGGGATGCTGCGGAGTAAAAACGAGATTGTGGGGCGGGGACGTTGGGGAGAACTAGGGTGGGGTGGGGACTCGGGTCAGATCAGACCAGTGAGAGCATGCAGTGATGAGGGAGATGAGAAAAAAAACAAATGACAATGCAGCAAAGCTGCATAAGTTTGAGCTGCATGAATTTCAATGATGAGGGTGGGAAAAGGGGGCAGGGGAGCATTGTCTTCTCATGAATATCAAAGCAGGTGTTTGAACAGGACGACACATCCAAAGAGTTGTTTCATTGCCGATATTGAATGAAATCCCTTTAAAAGGGGATCAAGGGAGTGTTTTATCAAATCCATTGTTCAAAAATAAGATATTTGTCTTGTTGTGTAGTGCAAATGTGGAAGCTTTATCATTATGATTAACTAGGAGACTTGTCTGCAGTCCTGGCGGCGGTCATGCGACATATTGCAGCACAATCATCTTTGAGGGAGAGAGAGAGACAGTAGGAGGGGTGAGTAAACCCCAAACCTCCCACCCTTATACCCCTCTGGCCTCATCTCCTCCTCCCAGTCTTCCCTCTATCTAGATTAGCATCACTCGCTCAGCAGCCTGTGGAGGCAAACACTACTTGTGACCGCAGACTCCCACAGCAGGAGCGACAACTAAACAAACACGAGTTAATTGCCTTAGAAACATAAGGATTTTTTTATTTCAATTTTGAAGTGCTGCTACTGGTGGGTATTCAACATGGTAAACCTCCAGACGGCAGATAAAAACCTGCATTGAGTTCAATTCAGTGGTTTATTTCTTGGAAAAAGGTGGCTTACTCTTCTTTATAAGGTCGTTGAAATCAGAGTTACGAGACAAGGTGGGTAAAAACAATTGCCTAAGGAGCAGTTCATTTGAGGTTTTTAGCAGTAAACAACAAATAAAATGGAAAAAAACGGAATATTCTGGTTAGAGGTAAGATTGAGCTTTGAAAATCCAGCCCGACCCGGCCCGCGGGTATTAAAGCCCCAAAAAAATGTATTTGAGGGACTGAGTCAGTTTTTCGACTCATGGCCATGGCTGTACAGTGCCGGCCTACTAACAGACTACAGACTTTGCATTGGAACTATCCGATAGAACTTTCATCTTCTGTTAAGTAGACTCAGGTTGAATTAGTCTCAAATCACTGTGGAGCATTTGCTAAAAAAAAAAACAAAGTCTCCTCTCTCTGCCAATGTACCATTCGATTTTTTTAAGACCAACTAAATAAATAAATAGTCTATGAGAGGGCAGTCACTGTATGTGATGTGAACACTTTGTCGTCTGGCGACATCTCCATTGTCTATGAGTCTTGAATGGATAATTTCCATATTAGTAAAATTCAAGATACAGAGGCACAATTACTGCTCTTTATTCAGGACTTTGAAGATCAAATGTTCTCTAACATAGCATTGAACCATTTCATATTTCCCATGGTAGGTGTTCTGGGGCAAGAGTCCGAATTTTGTAATTCGATCTCCACGACCTTTTGTGGGGTTGGACTGTATTTGTTGCCAGTATCCATAATGGATGGGGTGGGATGGGTTTAGAGATTGTACAGTACATAAACCCGATTTGGCCTTGATTTATTAGAAGGCACTGAGGCACTGCATCAGTTCAGGTGCACTGTGCATTGCTTAACCTGAAGGTTTATGTGTTTTGATTATAGCAGAGCAGAGTACGGCTTTTGCATCCCAAAATCGCTGATCTCAAAGGGGTCAAAAACAATGTAGCAAATTCAAATAGAGTGGACCATTCTATTCGTCGCCTGCACCAAACCCGAATATTTTTCACGAAATCATTGGTGTTTTGATTGAATCCATGGATAGGACCTTTCTCATGTGTACGTGATTGAGATAATGTTGGTATACTGCAAGGATTAATAAATCAAATATTACCAATATGTAGTCTGACAGGACCCAATTAAGTGTGAGCAGTCTGACAATCCTACATCTTACATGCATATTTGAAGAGGATCCTCTTATATTAAAAAATGTATAGACCATGGACAAACTGATCAGCCATTCGTTATATTCAGTGCACGTAGCTTTTGACAATGGTTGCAGACTCAAGTGATTTTTCACTTTTTTATGCTCACCTTCCTGAGGCATGTACTCAGCAAATCAGATAGCCTGGGAAAACACTGCGCATTTTTGATTGTGTTTCTAATGAACAGAGCGTATTTTGGTTGAGAAGATTGCATTGCAATACGGGGCAAAGTCTTTTGGGGTAACTCGTGCTTCTTGGTTCGACACTAAGACATCAGTCACACTAGGGGAATTTCCTCCGTACTGTGCTGAAGCCTGATTTTCATACCCTTTCTGTTGCCCCTCCAGCCTGCACTCCCATTACTTCAGTAATCCTTCGCTTGGTGTTGCAACCTTCATTTATTTATATTATCAATTAATGATTTATTCATTACTCAAGAAGAAAAGGTTACAGGCGCAAGCATTTGTTTAACAAACAAAAGACATTTATAAAAAATTACAAATAACTGCTGTACTGTCAAATTAGAATTTTGAGTAGAGGACAGTGCTGTAGTGCGTGGTGCTGTGAGAGGTCACCCAGCATCCACCCCGAAGAAGAAATCTGGCTTCTACTTCCTAGTTTGTGTGTAATGTAAACACACTGCACTGTATCTCTAGCACGCTTAGAACTTTGACGTTTTTATAGTTTCATATCTCGTGCATCCATTCGATACGGCTGGTGTAAAGTGTAAAGAAGAGGTGAGCCGTTTCTTTTGAAATGAAAGTGGAATAAGAAAGCTTGATGCGGTTGAGAATATGGGTGGATTGCTTTTTTTTCGTCCACTTTTTACCATGGAGGAGAAAGTTGCCTAACTCTTCCAAAAGTAAGGAAAACGTAACTACATGTATCTTTATAGTCGAGTCAAGCCATGTTTATTTGTCTCAAAGGGCTTCACAGACCACAGAATGTCAACGCCCTATGTGTAGCTTTGTTCTTCAACACTATGCTTTATCATTCAGCCTGCTTTGTGGGGCGGGGACGTTGGGGAGAACTAGGGTGGGGTGGGGTGGGAACTCGGGTCAGATCAGACCAGAGAGAGCATGCAGTGATGAGGGAGATGAGATCTATAACTGTTTGTTATAGAGCATCTTATTTTATCAAACGTGTATTTTTCAGTTTCAAAACAATAGAGCTTACTTATACAAACCTTAAACATACATTCCATACAAAATATAGCACTGAAGCAACTTACGAACAAATTCAACTTATGAACGATCGTCCGGATCGTAAGTAGGGCAGCGTCTGTAGAAGAAACGAGGTCTCCGACAAAATAAATGTGCCTTGGCAAAGACAGACAGACGTGTACTTAAGTGTAGGGGATTTAAGTAACGGGTTCAATATAGCCAAATGTAGCAGAGTAAGAATAAAGTTTCTTCTTCACAAATCTCCTCAAGTAAAAGTAAAAAGTATAGTGATTTAAAAATACTCCTACAAGTACAAAATGTCCCAAAACTTGCTTAAGTAAATGTAACTCGTTACTTCCCACTTCTGCTCCCTATATAGAGTACACTGCACCTAGGTGCATATGTATTGTTATTATTTAGTGCGCTGAATATTCACCTAGATTTGCACTAGTGCGGGTTCGTCGATCTGCACCTTGCTCATGAGCAGATGGATTTCACTCAGGCTTTCCTATAAAATTCAGCCTCTAGCAGCAAGCATGCTTGGGTATGATAGCTGTCGTACAAGTGCACTTTTAACCTGAACGTATGCAATTCTGCGATGTAGAACGAAAAATTATCATAATTTTTTGGGGGGAATTGTAAACTGATCTAGACTGTTGTCTTGAAAACAGGTTTAGACTCCGGGAATTTTCAGAGGTTTTTCGTGCAAACGTCCTAAGGGACTATAATTGTGATTCTTACAGCGATCTTGGATTTTTGTGTTTTGGTTTTCGATCAATACTGGTACCCGAACTTAGGTAGCAAAAAACCCTTCTGTCTTCCCAAAAATTAGCTGATATCTTTAAAAAACACTTTTTGAACCAAACAAAAGTTTTGCATTATTTTATTCGTGATTTAATATTCCTTTAATTTCAGATTCCTACTTGTACAATAGCCACTAAAAGTCATCTCGAGTACTGCTACCTCTTAAAACAGGAACCGGGACTGGTATCAGTACTTGTCTTTATTAAGGAAATAACCAGCGGTTGGACTGAATTACCATACTTTAAGCTCAAATCCAGTCCATGTTAGTTATTAATTGATAAAAGGGAAACCTGTTATGAATGCAGGTGGTTAAAGTAATTTGCACATTTCTATTTTTGGGTATATTAATGACAATCCTTTCTTAAAGCTTCCCAGTTCCAATAAAAATGATAGAGAACCCTTCAGGCCATTACAAGGACGAATAAAAGAAGCAGATTTATGAAAGTACAAATTAAAAATTGGAATTGTCTTTAGTATTACATTTAATTTACTGCATGCTCAGTAATGACATTCCCTAGTATGATAAGTGAGTTATAAATACATATAATTAGGACTGTTACAAGATTTAAGAAAATACAGTTTCCACTGCTAAAGCAACCTCGTAAACGTTGCCAGTGTCCCTGGGGAGGATTAGCGTAAAAGTTGGAGACCTGTGTCGGGATACTTTTCCCTGGAGTAAGAAGTTATGATCCCCTGCACACTCCTAGCAGCATTCGAGAGCCTTATCAGCTCTAATAGGTTTAGAACGAGTAACACTTTATCTGGAAATAACATACATTTTTTTGAAAATAAAATCATCATGATAGCTAACATAAGAACATTTTGCGGTAACTGGTATAATGTCATCCAGGATTTTTAGGAACCCAAGATTTCAAGGTATTTCCAAACATAGGTTTAGAGTGCGTTAGTAATTCCTTCCCACAAGAATTCAAATATGCTGCAAAATATTGTACGCACCGAAGGGACTCGAGAACTTTAGTTTCAAGGTTAACCTATCTGGCTGTTTGCTGAACACCTTTGATATCATTGAAGGAACACAACGAAACAGTGATTGCATATCACTCATTTCAGTTTGAAAAAAATTTGAATTTTTTTTTTACTGGGCAGATGCCTTGTGGCTTTTCATTTGTGTGCTCAGGAGGTAGAGCACTCGTCTTGGGATCAAGGGATCCCAGTTCGAATCCCGGCTTGTCCGTGTTACATGTCGAAGTGTCCTTGGTTAAGACACTGAACCCCTAATACCCCCAACAAGCAGGTTAGCGTCTTACATGGCTGCAATACAAGGCCGCTATTGGGAAATGTGAAGCACACTGTAAAGCGCTTTGGGAAGTCATTGACTTGAAAAGCGCTATATAAATGCAGATCATTTCATTTCATTTCGATGCATATGTCCCAGTTTGTATAATTTTGTCTGGCTAGCACCCTGTTAGCGCCGGTGCTGCGGAGGGCTTTTCTGTTTTGTTTGCTCCCAGTTTTCGCTCGTTGGCTGACTACCGTGTGTTGTCTCACCACCGTGTGTTGTCCAGCTTTGCGTTAGCACTGTTTTTTCTGTGCCCCTTGGTTTATCCCTGGCCGGTTTTGCGGCTTTTCGTTTTTGGTTCCCGGTTTGCCTGGCTTCTCACCCTATGTTTTTGAGTCGGCTAGCCTGGCGTTAACGCCAGTTTTTCCGTGTTCCTTGGTTTGCTTATTTCTGACTGGCTTCACATTTGCGGCTGTAGCAGTTGCCAATTTTTGTTGTTGGTTCCCGGTTAGCCTGGGTGCTCACTGCACCTTTTTTGATCGGTCGCAATTAGCCCCCCATCGGTGCCTCTCCGTGTAGTCTTTTTGCAAGTTAGTCCCTTGTATGCTGCTAGTCTTTTATTGTACGATTATGGCATCCTTTACGACACAACGCCTAGGCATTCAACCCAAAAACTACCAAATACTTCGCTTGAAACTCCCATAACCTCTTTGACAATTTAACAATGTGGCGACTGGCTTGCTAGGGGGCTGGTGTTCCTTCCATGACATTACAGCTCAGGATGATGAAGACAAGATATGCATTATCTCGGAAAATAATTAGAATATGCCGATTAAAAATATAAATATTTCATGCAAAAACACATGTACTATTTCCTCATATTTTGCATGTTTAAGAGTTTGCAAATAGCTTTAATGTGTTTCTGTGTCTTCATATATGTTGCTTTTCATGTTCACATAACAACAAGACGGTGATATCCAACAAGGGCCACTTGCAACACATTCATTGTTCATCTGAAATCTAATCTCATCACATAATGATGTCGTCGGTGCAAACATATCCAACAATAACCTTTAAAGCAATCAGCGGGTTGACAGCATCTGGATCGGCATTGACGGGCGAAGAAGCAGTTCAAGTGCTGACGAGTGCACAATGAACACGTTGAGTACGAGCTATGACTGCCGAGATCCTTTGGCGAGTGGCAAATGCTATTATTAACATTTTCAAGTCAGACACGGTGCGTGAAAGGGGAAATAAAGGCCAAATTTGGGTCTGACAAGGCTCCTTCATCTTCAACTTGTAAATGTGAATACTGTTAACTAAATGTCATTTTAAGTCGAGTCAAGACATGTTTATTTAAATTGCTCTTATTCGCAAGAAGTCTCAAAGGGATGCTTAGACTACAGTCTATTATTACACCATCCCCTGATCTAAAACCTTCATGAGGGCAAGACAAAACTTAAAACCTCAGCATGATGAAATTAAGAAACCTTGAGAAGGGGCAGCACAAGAGGTAGTCCCCCTTCCAGGATGACTCGGCTGCAATGAATGTTGAAAGGACATATACAAAAAATATACAGACGTAATCAACAGGGAATATAAGTCATTCATAGGCTATGCAATGTATGTGTGTTTTAGGCCTAGATTTAAACAGTTCTGCTAAAATTCTGAGAGATTCCTGCAAATTCTGTTTAATCCCGTCAATTGCCTAGTCTGTAGTTTTGCCTGCATTTGAGCCTGCTTTGTTTTGTTTTTGGTCCGTTTGTGTGTTGAACAACTTTTCTTTCTCAACTAAAGTGACAGATCGTCCACACAAATGAGTTCCAACTTCCTGCTTCCCGACCCGCTTCGTGACACTGAAGTACAGCATGGGCCAAAAACTGGTTCAAATTATTGAACAGCTGTACTCAAATGCAAGCACTGGAGAACTGTTCAATGTCACCATTGGAGCAGGGTTTCAAATCACAGTTGTTATGAGACAAGGCTGTCTTATCCCTACAACTTTGTTAAACATTTTCCTGGAGAGGATCATGACTGTGCACAGACAAAAACTGCAGTAGTATGGTCCCCTCACAAGATCATCGGTACTGACCGACATCATTCTTCAAAGCACAATCAAAGAGGGCAGAAGGAGAGGCAAGAATTAGGCCGACAACGTTAAGAAACCGACAGGTGCCACGGCCCAAACTGAGGGTAAGAACCATCATCAGTGGAGAGAGCTGTCCAAAATCACATCCTATGTGGTCCAAAGTGGACAAGAGGAGCTGTTTAAGTTTTTTCATGGTCTTTTAATGTTTCCCAGATCCATGTACACACTGGCTTTGTTTGCATTTGTGAAAGCGCTTTAATAGGTTTTGTGCACTCCATTTTAGCAAGATAACACAACAGCTAGCAGTATAACGTGCGAGAGTCAGGTTTTTTATAGGTTGCTCCAACACTTTGGATTCTTTCATATTTGTCTTTTTGCAAAGTCGAAAAGCTTGCGGTGTTAGTCTTTGGAGCCCTGTTCATCCTGCTGCATTTGGAGTTCGCTGGTGTATCAGGTTTGGCTGACTGAATCATTTATCAAGCGGCTGGCTGATGTGCCATTATTCCATGCTAAGAAATCCTCAAAAGAAAATGCATGCCGCAGTTGGGAAGCCAGTTGTAGATAGTGATACTGTAGGTGTTTTGAGAATATTACACACAAGACTTTTTTATCACGGAGGAAATTTGTAAAGTACAGAAATCTCATTACACATATGTGTCAAATGCGTTTTAAGCTCTCACAACTTAACCTTGATGTTTTAATTACTTGTCACTGGAAATAAAAATAGATGAATTTTATTTTTCAGAAATTCAATTAAAACATTTAGAAATTAAATGTGCGTTTTCGCCCTGATTTTATCACAATCTTTGTCTTTGAAGGTATTAGTCCTGCATATTCAGAATTGTTTTCATCTCTAACATAAAAATACAAACATTCAGCCCAAATACCTGTGGAGAAATTCTATGGATTAGTTTCCACTTTAATACCTTAATGGTTTTGTTTTTACTACTGCAGTAAACAACACAGAACAAACAATAAAATCAAAATTTTTGTTGCGAATAAACTATTTTGTGCCATGAATTTATTTCATACATTTTGCCGTTTCTTCTGGAGTACCATTTTTACACACACACAGGCAGTATAATTTATTCAAGACAAGTAGCCCAACAAAATGTAATGGTAACAATTTTTCATACGGAATGAAAATATCATATACCTGTAATTATTATCTACATAGATGTGTTGTATCCATTTTTGCGTTAACTGTCTTTTTTTAACACCACGTACTGACGCTAACATTAGCATTTTTTTAAAACATTGAATACGATCATAAACCTCAAATGGCAGTGGCATAAAATTGTTTATTTTATGATTGAATGGTTTACTTCCTAATTTTTGGATTTTTTTTTTTGCTGGTATTTGTTGACCTGGGGAGTGATTGGTGTCACGATTTCCCATTGCCCTCACCTGGGCCCGCTCGTTTGGCGCCAGCTGCTGCTCATTGCCTGATTGGCTCCCTTCCTATTTAAACTCAGTGCTCCCATTCACTCCTTGTCAGTTGATCAACGAACTTCTGCACTTGCAAGACGTGTATTTTGACTCTGTCTGGTATCCTGCTTGTGTATCCAGTATCCGGTATCGATCCCGTCTCTCCCGTCCTGTCCAGTATCTTGCTCCGGTATCCGGTATCAATCCCATCTGTCCCTTACTGTCCGGTATCTTGCTCGTGTATCCAGTATCCGGTATCAATCCCGTATATCCTGTCCTGTCCGGTTTCTTGCTCATGTATCCAGTGTCCGGTATTGATTCCGTCCGTCCTGTCCTGTCCGGTATCTTGCTCTTGTATCCACTATTCGGTATCGATCCTGTCTGTCCCGTCCGGTTTTGATCTCGTCTGCCTCTGGCTTCCTCTTTTCCCGCGCCTGACTTATCCGTCTCACTTCTTCCACCCAGCGATCGCCGAATCACTGGCGTTTGTGTTCACGCGCATGACTGCCCCAATTCCGTAAAATAAAGCTTGTGTGAAAACGTTACGCGTCTGGGTCCACCGTCTGTTCGGGCTCTGACAATTGGCGCTACCAGGCTGTACTTGCCCCAACGATCCTAGTGGTGAGGGGATACAAACTAAAGGGGGACTTCTTGCAAAAATATTTAAAGCTGGTTAAAAGTTACTGTATCTTAAGGCAACACAGTGGTAGATTTTTCCATACATTTGACAACAAAAACTGCCCAATATAAGCCAAGTGCAAAGAAAGTGTCGTGTACTTATTTATATTGATTGCTCACACAATGATTTTTCTTTCAATATGCTCTGAAACAGACAATATAATTTTAAATGTTCTTTAATTCCTGAATTTAAGCTGTTGTTGGGTTTGCTCTCCTCATGAATTCACCGTAGCAGCACTCACTTGATGAACGGCACGAGAGTCATCAGTTTCGTTTTGAGTCTCTTTTGTTTGAGGAAAAAAAGGGAGAGACGGAAGTCTTAACCACAGCAGGATGCAACAGATGGAATTCCGTGAGATGTGAGGGAGTGCAAGAAAGGAGTTCCCCGAGCAACCGAGAATAATGAGGGTCACTCTATCTATTTGTATCTCCGTCTCCTGAAAGAAAAATACTCCATTACAGCTTACACTCTTTGTGACCGTTCTGTTTTTGAACCCTGCAGGTTTCTCATTGGAATTCCTCTCTGGATACTTTCGCAAACCCTTAATCACAAAATTCTCAAAGGGCTGAGCAGACCACCATTATAACATCCCCTGAAAACATGAGGGCAAGGGAAAAAGATTGAGAAACCTTAAAAAGGGATTGCCCATGAGGTAATCCCCATCCAGGATGACCAGGCTGCAATGAATGTAACAAGGGCATCAATAAACAACACTGTACGCAGTATATTCACAATAACCCGTGTCTGAAATAACGTCTGCCCGGACGCCCGGGGTGTACATCTTTTATGTCGGGCGTACAACTTACAAAACGTCTCTGCCTGGGTGACCAACAACTTTTTCAAAAAGAAAAAAAAAGAGATTTATTTTCAAATCAAACGTTTGCTTCATTCCAATTTCGAAATCTTCTTTCTGTTTTAAAATTTCGGAATTTCAGTTTGTTGGGCAATTTGCATACTCGGCGGCCGATCAGAAGCCTGCATTAAACAAAACCGTGCTTCCAGACTTTCCCGAGCGTTATAAGGTCATGTATTTTCATATCATTTTCCAAAGTAGACAGACAGAGAACAAAAGAAAACTGGATAAGTGGTTAGGAATCAAGCCAAAACCTCAACCCCAGAAGAAATATTCAAAAGAAGCTAACAAAATTTATGACGCTACAAAACGTAAACATCCATTAAATTCCTCTTTCCTCATCCTCTTTTTAATGATTAAAAGCATCGTGGAAAGAGGAGTTCACGTGGCTTGTAGCAGATGACGCAACGCAAACATTGCATGAATGGAGATAAGTAAATACAGGTACATACTGATGGCAGATGGAAAACAGCAATGTCCTATACATGCAATGAATGTTATAAGTAGATTTATAATAAACTTAATTTTAAAGAGTTGTTCCATTATATAATCTGATTATCAATCCTTAATACTTGTAACAGGTGTAATAATGATTTACGTTTTGTTGGAATTCCTGTTAAAACATGTTTGTATAGTTTATGTGTGAGCGTCCTGCAATGACGAGTCCAACAGTGCCACCTGCTGGTATGAGGTAAGGTTTGGTTTGGTTTCTGATTTTGTGACCGAAAGGCGGATATTGTTGGCAGTCTACAGTGCGCTGCTAACGGTAAGCCACGATCTTTTGGTGCTCTGCAAAAAGTTAATTGTAAACATTAAAACCACTGCTGACAAATCTCTCAACATGCACAGTAATGTGATTGATGTTGTCAAGCTGTTTGGATTTATTTTTGTTTTGTTTCTGTCGCCTTTTATGTTAGTTTTGCCGGACGTTGTACGTTGTAATAAAATGCTAATTCCACTTATAGTGATGAAAGCCAGCAGAGGTGCTAACCACATGTTGTGAATATGTGTGACTCATTGCAGAGCAGTCTCCAGTGCGCTGCTAACGCAACTGTAATTAAAGCCTCATCATCCAGTCCAGCGTGAATGTGGATCTTTGGTGGGACAGGTACACAGCGGTTACATTTGCAACAATGTTTTTTTTTTTTTTTGCGATGAGTCGTCTTATTATGTTCCAAGTTGTAAAAAATGGAGCAGGGAACTTTGTAGCTGGGCAGTGAACTTTTCAGAGTTGTCTGCCCTGCTGTCCGGTAACTTTTTGTCATGAGTTTCAGACATTGCAATAACATAAATCATACAAAAAATGTTGAAATGTTATCCAAACAATACAGGAGAGTGGCTCCCTTGCAGTATACACAAAAGCTTTGCACACTCGAGTACTCAACTGTGATATTACATCTGATATCACTATCAACGTAGTAAAGCTACTTAACACAGTCTCGTAATGAGTGCTGACATAATCCGAGCTACACTGCTTTGGGTGTTGTCATCCCCCATTAAAAAAAAGGCCTGCTATTGGGAAGTCCAGTTTAAGTGTGAAAGCATGTTTGTACGCCTTCTTTCCATTTTCCCGGAGCAATGGTGAAGACAAGCAGCAGACAATGATTTGTGAAGTTGAAAATGGCCTCGGGGACCATCGCTCAAGCATTGGCCATGGCTTATTACAAAAATAATCTGAGCCTCGCTCCAGTAAACCATTTTAGATGGAGCGTAATCACAAACAAAACGTGTTCTTTCCTGAAAGATGTGAGGTGGAGAATTCCCTATTCTTTAAAAGCCCCAATGTGTTATATTTGACCACTAGATGGCACTGTGTTGTCTGCTGTGAGCAAGGGGCAGTGCCAAAGAGCACAGCGTGGTGGCAGGATGCCGGACAAACATGGCGGCGACCTAAGTGGGGATTTCACTGGGTAAAAGAAACACAAATTGCTCAACCTTTGATATTTTATAAAGAATAATTTCGGCATGATAGTTCGTGTATTTTTGCCTAGTATTCAAATCAATGTTTTTTTTTTTACTGAATGAGAGTTTTTTGTACCACTAGGAGGCACTAAATATTTCACACTGTACTTTTAAGTTTAACTCTTTTCTTCACTTGTTCCTGACATTGCACACTTCTGTGTCAGGTCCAGAACGGACACAGGACCCAATTGCGTTACGTTTCTCACAAGTTTTATTAAAGGAAAGAGGAACGATTGCGCCCACGATCCGACGTCTGCTAGGCACTGGAATAGTAGCCGGGACAGGAGAGCAAAACGTGGTCGGAAGCGAGTCGTAAGCCAGGAAAGGAGAGTATCTGTGGTCGGGGACAAAAACGGGTAGAAGCCGGGGGACAGACGGGAGCAAAAAACAGGTGGGAGTCAGGGTCGAAAAAAGGCTCGCCTAGTGTTAACTGAGTTTCGCAGACGGACTGACAATAGGGGACGGATAGGAGTGGGTTTAAATAGTGACAGGGAGCCAATCAGAGTCCGAGGCAGTTCGCGCCAAAAGAGCGGGCACAGGTGATTCACATCGGTAATCGTGACATTCTGTGCATCTCTTATGGGACTTCACTATGGTTATGGTAATATTGCTAAAGTAGCTTTACAGTTTTTTCTGTCTAACCACAAAAACCCTATAGCAGAAATATTAAATAACTTTAGGGGCCGGTCACACAGCCGTTTGCGGCTGAATCACGGCTAAAATTTTGCGGGTTTTTTTTGCCCATGGTTGCCCGGGATGGAAAATGCGCAAAATTGGCTAACCCGCTGTTCATCGGTGGTATGCCCGCAAAACAGACGCCGGCGACTGTTCCGCTTCCTCATCGCGTCATTTCTGCGTCATTTTCTTGTGTGGACCACGGGTATAAAAGCTCCCGAGGCGGTGTTGTGCCCAAATCCGACTCCTACGCAACAACCACACCGCCCCACCCCCTCGCGTGACTTTTTCATCCACGTTAACAAACGCATTTTGTAGAATACGATCGCACTTTATTGTTTAAATAAACGCGTTATATAGACTAGGATATCCCAATTGTTATAATTAGCTCGCTTTATAGTTTTAATAAGCGTTTTATATAGAATACGATCGCTTTCGTCGTTCACGCGAGGGGGGGAGGATTTTCTATACGGTGTGCATTACTGTTCGATTACGTTCACAACAAAAACAAAGACGGAGTGGATTGAGTTGTATTACATATCCAACAAATGCAAGACGATGGGGTTTTAGTTATATGTTCGCCATTACATTCCCTAAAAGTGAGATAAAACGAGGTAAAGGTGGTTGTAATAGCGGGGGGATGCATATCTCGGCACCGGACTGTAGCAATCATAACCGCATAAGACACAGTCCCGTGAAGATGAAGATTTCAAGCTATGGCATCATTTTTATTTTATTATCTTGTAAAGAAATGCCTAGAATTTAAAATGGATTGAGACGAGATCACTACGCTGACGGGGGGGGGGGGTGTTAAGGGTGAATGACCTATCTCCTTTATTCATTATCCATTATCAATCAGTTCATAATATGCTACAAAGCTTAGGAGCCGAGACTCTTACTCTCAACCAAAAGGCCAAGCTAAGGTCCCAGACTTAGAGCCTTGCTGTGAATGCACCGAAAGATTTATTCGAAATGAAGAGAAACTACGCTGACGGGGATCCATGTTCACCCCCTTGACGTCACGAGCACAACTGACGTGTGCTCGGCATTCGCGCTGTTTATACGCGGAGAAAGGCGTTTGACTGTCACACGCGTAACACGCTAATTTCACGTAATAACACCGCGATACAGGCGCAGAACATGCTATTACCATGCTCCACCCACGATTACCCGCTGAAATTTCCCGTCCTACCCATGTGTAACCACGCCCTGTCCGCGGCCAGAGCACGTCGTTCCGCGTCATTTCCGCGTCATTACTTCGTGTTGACCACGTGTGCGGCACGCGGTTTAACACGTGCTCAAACTTTTGAGCAGCTCAAAAGTTTTGAACGCGGCCAACCACGTTGAAAATTTCCGACCGCGAGTAAAGCACTGCTCTATCTCGTGTATATTGCGGTCTCAAAACGTCCAACAGCGCCCAACAGCACCTGCTTCACGGCCAGAAATTTCTGGCCGTGTTTCGACCTCAATACGCTCGTGAAAAGGCTGTGTACCCGCGCTCTGAAGAATTGAGCAGCGCAGAACAGGCAGAACAGTCACGCGCTGCCACCTGCGCGCGAATTTCCGACCTCGTGTTAAGCACCGCTGTATCTCGTCTGAATGGCGAACTCAATGCGTCCAATGGCGTCCGCCTCAAAGGCAGAAATTTCTGGCTGTGTTTCAGCCGTAAATGTCTGTGTGACCGGCCCCTTACAATTGTTACAGGAAATAACTGTACAACTAATTGAGATTACTGGACAGAGATATAATTTTTCATTCAGATGGATTATGAATATTTCAGTGTTTTAGTCGTAGGTGTCATTTTAGGTGTAAATGGTTCACAGATTCCTTAACCACCTGAAATGTCTGGACACCACTCACTGTAGTGTCCTGGTCAAGTATATCTATTCTAGACAATTAAATTTGAAATGACTGCCCTTCTTAATAATTATCAGAAAAGGTTGTTATTATCAGAAAAGTATAAATTACACATGGGACTATGGTCTTGAATGTTTTAGAAACTATTCTGTCATGATTACTGATGTGGGGCACCTAAGTCTGCTCCGTTGGCGCCAACAGCCGCGGACGCTGATTAGCTGCTGACCTCTTTTCAAACCCCCGCCTTCCTGTCAACATTTGTCAGTTCGTCTGCGAACCTTAGCTACACGCAAGGCCAGCTGTTTTTGACTCCTGACTCTATCCTGCCATGTTTCCCGTCTGATTCCCGGTGCCGACCTCTTTTCTGAACCCATTTAATGTTTTTGCTCCTCTGTCCCGGCCATCGACCTGTTTTTTCTTGCTTCTCCATCTTGTTCAAAACTTGATTTGTCCATCCTGTTTGGGAACACGCAGAGTCATACTAATATTAAATATTTAAACATTACTTCGCAGTAGATATAGGGCACGTTTTTTACTACAATTTACAGTCAAGGTGTCACACAAAAAAAGGGGGGAAAAAAACTCGTTTTGGCTGTACAACGCTAAAGAATCCTTTATATAAAAGTTCACTATATAATCTGTGTTCAGTGTTCAGATACCTTATGATGAATCCACAGAACTGTAAATACGCCAAAACACCGGAAGAGAACTTAGTCATTTAATTGGGTGAGTGGGAGGGATGGGTGGAGCTATGCAAAAAGTGCAAGCACTCCCTCCCATCTCTCGCCCTATGCCGTCTGCGCCAAAAGTGAGCTCATCAGGCTCCCTATTTGCAGAATGTTGTGTTGTTTTTACACAATAACTGCTTGCATCTGGTTTTGAAATCAATATGTATGAAAAAAAGGGTCAAAAGGAGTTTAACCGATCTTGAGTAATTGCAAGAAAGAGACAAGTTTAAAGTGGTATGTTTGTTGATTTTGGGACAGGGGCTCTGGCATTATTCTCTTTTCATAATTTTTATCAAATCATCAAAAATAAATGTGCTGAAGACTAAGCTTTTGTCTGGGGCGCGGGTTTAGCAATTTAGTAAATTTGTCTCATAATATATGGTGTGGCTCTTTCCCAAAATAATATTAATATTTTTTGCTTTTATGGCTCTTTGAGTCAAAAAGGTTCCCGACCCCTGCACTAGATGTTGCTGTATTCGACTATGCCACCGAAATGGGGTGCTAAAAGCACAATGGAAGGAGACAAAATAAGGAGACTCAAAGTGGCCAAAACAGACCTTATTACTTTTGAAAAGAAGAGGAATAAGAAAATAAAAAAGAAAAGAAAAAATAATAGGAAAAAGGACAAAGAGAAGGAAAAAAACAATAGAGAAAAATAAAAAAATAACACAAAAAGTGCAACTCAAGAAAAAATGGAAAAGAAAGATGAAGATAATTGTCTTTCTTTTTCCACATTTTCCTTTTTTGCTTTCCTGTCCCCTTCTTTCTTTTGAATCCCAAATTCTTTTTTTGCCTCTTTTCTTCTTCCCTATTTTTGATTCCCTTATTTTAGTTTATTTTTGATAAAGGCTGGGAGAAAAAGAAAACGTGTGCTTTCTTTCCAGTCTCCGAAGTCTTTATTCTTTCTACTAATGTTTGGTTGCACTACACATTACAGCTACAACTCGTGGACAGATGCAAAGCACTGTCTCTTGAAGAACAGCGGAATGTTTTATTAGTGCTGTTTTTGTGGAAATTCCTATTTGGCCCAACCTCGCCCGGATGCTTGCTTCAGCGGGCCCCAACTCTGAGTTTGAGACCCCTGCTTTAGACAAAAGAGATGGCTGGACATAAAAAAAACACACACACACTCCTAATACAGGAAGATGGACAATGGCTGATTTTGCACTGCGCTTTCAAATTTTTGGAGCCAGGGCACATTTTTTTCATTGAAAAAAATCCCATAGGACACCACCAGTCAGTGCCGTTTCATCCGGTAAAAGTAAATTCAAATAAAAAATAGCTTAGCTAGACCGCACAGGCACACAAATTAGTTAATTTCCCACTGAACAGTATGACAATTAATTACTGTTATCAAATTATTACTTACAGTGTTTTTCAACCACTGTACTAGAAGATGAAGAGGGTACTTCGGGGGGAGTGGATTTGAATATTCATCATGGGCGTTCCCCTAGACTTTTGTAGGCATAAAGGGTAGATTCCCTCAAGTGCACTAACTTTAGAGGTGATTGTGATTTATAAGGAGAAACACACATGGCATGTGCGTGGTCACTGTTTTGTAATTTGGCAAGTTTTTGTTTGCACACAATTCCTGTATTTCCTCCATACACCATATTTACTTGTCTATGCACATTTTTATAAATGACGCCTCTGGTGTGAGTTATTTGGGATCTCTGTTCAAAAAATGTCTATGACAACACTTCATCCCATTAATCCATCAGAGTTTCTAAAATTGTGTATGGGTAAAAAAGGCATAATTTGACAAATTTTAACATTATAAGATTTATCATCAGTGTGGAAGTTTCAAAATAAATCATGTAATTCGTATTTTATTTTCTGCTCAATGTGAACACACCTTGTGCACCTTATCAATTTAGAGAGTTTTTATATTTTACTATTTTAGCTAATATTATTATATTAATATATTATCACATAATATTGGTGGGGACGATAAACGATTACTTGTTTATGGTGGGGCCACATGTCCTCCGTCTATGCAAAAACTACGCCCTTGGCTTGATACAATTGCAAAGAGAGGGCCATGCAAGTACTTGAGCAGCGGATTTCTTAAAATTGATTTTTTTAAGCACACTCACACAAGGTTCCAAGCGGGCGGGAGCCGGCCACCATAATTAACCTCGCCGGATGGATAAATAACCAAAGGTAATCATTCTGGAAGAGCAACCTGAGCAACCATGGCTATCTATCTTGAAAGGATTAGCAGTGATTAGGCAGCAGGCTGAATCACTACCTCAGGGGTCTCATCAAGAGAAATATTCAATGGACCAAGAAGGCAACGTGGGGCTCAGGTGGAGATTGGAATGGGATGGGCTGGTGACAGCTGGTCTCCAGCTTCATGTTCAATGTACTTGTCAGAAACTACAAGTGACACTGCAGAAAATGGGCATGTTTGATATTCGTGTAGCTAGTAGTGGCTTCCAGTAAAGGGGATGGATGCACTATACAAGACATATTCAACTTTATAAATGGTCATTTCACCAATCCAACAAGCAAGCTGCTTTAACTACGGACTTTGACAGTTGTAACAATCCATAGCACGGCATCATGCGATTGTAATGATGCTCATTTTGGTTTACCTTGGCAGTGAAGAACCTCGAGGTGGTGCAGAAGTAAATGTAGTGCAGAACAACTGATTAGTCCGGCAAATGGTGGTCTTTTATTCGTCAGTGTTTGGTACAGGAAGTCAGGTAGAGAGGCAACAATCGTGGTCCAAGAGGCAGGCAAGGGCTTGGTGTCCCAGCGAATCCAAGCAGCGAGGGCGACAGTCCAAGAAATCATCAGGCAGTATTCGTGATCCGAAAGGGTTCGATACACCGAAATAACAAGACAGTGAGACAAGAGTGCTTGGGATGTACCATGAAAGACAGTGAGCTAACTAACACAGAGCCAATGACATGGATTAGTGATGAGGAAGACTTGAAAAAGAAGGTAACTTATGAAGAGGGACCGTAACTGTGAGGAGAAAAATTGAACCCGGAAGTGAATAGAGGAAGGGGGAGAGAGAGGAAAGAGAGTGTGTGATTAATAGAGGGAACCTACAGAGATACGAGAACCTGAGTGCCGTATTTTGAGAGTTGTGGGTACCAAAGTATTTGAATGGTAAATGTGAAAATTCTGTGATTTTCAAAAAGAAAATCCCAAAACTGTGAATTCAAATGGCAACAGAACTTAAACACTGATATCATATAACAATTTAAGATCCATCCATTCAATTACCGCACCGCTTATCCTGACCAGGGTCTCAGGGGTACTGGAGCCTATCACAGGTTTCCAGCCAATCACAGGGTACACAGAGACACACAATCATTCACACGCTCACTCATACCTAGGGACCATTTGGACCCACCAATCGACCTGCCATGCATGTTTTTTGGAAGAGGGAAGAAAAACCCACACAGGCATAGGGAGAACATGCATAGTCCATGCAGGGAGGCCGCTAGCTAAAATCAAACCCGGTACCTCAGAATTGTGAGGAAGATGTGTCAACCAGTCTTCCACATACAACTATATTTGTTTTTAATTGTATGCCTCCATGATGACAAGTGAGGCACCGCCTCACTGCCTTCCCTGATTGCAGACACCGATGTCGTTTATTCTGTATGTTTGTTCCCCTTAAAACGTGTTGTTTACCAATCATCTTCGCACGACACCAATCAGCTCAAAGTCTCATAATTGGACCCAATATCTAAAGAAGGGATAGATACACACACACTTTACACTTAATATGTTTGTATATCATGGACAACGTACTGTAAATGAATGTTTTACGAGTCAAAGCTTAGGTGACAGGAAGAGTGGATTGCAAACGTATGTGTTTTAAAATACTGCAAAAACATGAGAAAATACCCCAAAGAAGGGAAGAAAATACTGTATCCTGCGGTTTTACACTTGAGCTGTATGTCAGTGTGATGCGGGGATGTGCACGAATGTGTGAAGTAGGGGTAATTAACAACCTTGTGATGCAACAACTAGCGGCTGTTGCAAGCAAGGCATTTCCAGCAGACTTGTGAGTCCCTGCTGAATTTGTCATCGACAGCCGGAGGAAATTTACAACCCAGTACACACGCTTACCGGCGAGCGACTGAGTCACAGCACTTTGCTTCCAGCAGGTCATTGTTATGTCACTGCCCTTGCTCAAGATGCGAGAATTGATTTGCACGATAAAAATCATCCAAATTCATGTAAATTGAATACAAGGTTCAGACTTTTTGATGAGCACAATGTCCCTGTGAAGAATAACTAAAAGCTTTGTGTGTGCATTATATGAATAAAGACAAGTCTTTTTCTATACCTCAAGCCCAAATCGTATTTAAATTGGTTGTAAGGTTTTGAAAAGCACGATTAAGTGGTGCCAAAGGATCACCTATTGAATATTATTTTTCAGACATTAAATGTGTTTGTATTGTTAGGCATTATGTCCTTGTCAAAACTAAACAATATTATTACATTCTCAAATGTACTACCGAAGACATTATATGTGTTTTGGGAGAGCAGTGTGGAAATCAATAGCCTTGGGTGTACCCAGAACGAAAGAGCCAGCACTGGGGAGTCTCCCGGCAACATTAGTCTTTCAAATGAATGGAACATCAAAACCTTTCTGCACTTTCAAGTCATATAGAAGAAACTTGCCGCCAGGACCGGAGGCATAAATATTAAAGTTCTGTTCAATGAGGGAGTGGGCCCACGCTGGGCAGCAGTACTATCCAGGGACATTTACCAGTAGAATACAAATCACTATCCAGTCAGGTATTTAATACAGACCTCCTAAAAATCCTCTCACGGATCATGGCACTAACCTAGAAAAGATGGAAAAGCAGTGACCCGAATCATCTTGGCGAATAAATAACCTGCAAGGGAGGTTTTATTTTTTCGAGGAAGTTGTCATATAATGTGTTCAGTCTTCCACTCCTACATTCAATGAAGATGATTATAACAGATCTGTTCATCATTGCACACAGATCTCCATCTATTAGACCATCATGGGTATTGGAGCGGAGATATCTTTGCACTATAATGGTATTTATAGTCTTGAAACTAAAAAATGATTTTATTAATGCGGAGCTTAGCGCCGACCTGCTTAAAAAGGGTGTCACGTTCTTTCAGCTCTTAAGTACGGTGGTCGAGTGGTGCAAAACACTTACATTTTAGAAAACAATTTTACATTTTAGGAAACTCTTTTACATATTTTAATATAAAAATTTTGAAACAAATTTACATACCCCCCATTTCAGAGAACAACTTGACAAGACACAAAACACTTGTAAAAATCTGACACTTTCACATCTCCAATTTTACCGGAAAAGTTATGTCCCAACTCTAAGGCTTAACGGGAAGCAACGGCAAGAAGCGGCTGTTATGAGAAGCTAATGTTGATGGTGCAACACGAGCAGTAAAGACATGGACAGCGAACGCGTTGTTTTACCCGTTTTGTGGCGAACAACGCGGTTTTGCTTTTTGTGTGGTCGGTCCTTGGAGTTTTTAAATACTGTCGCAGATCGGTGACCCATGCTTTAGGGGAAGAAGGTGTGCCCGGTCCTGACAGAATCACTGTGAATACTTGCAATGATGCACTGTAAGCAATGTCAATGTGAACAATGCAATAAATCACTTCGTGACGCTCCTCGTATCTGTCTTCATTACAAAAAGGCAGGTCGAAAGTATTGGCACCTGGGTTTCTTACCGGTATCAATGACAGGTGACTCCTCACCACGCTGCTGGCACACCCTGCCACCTTAACTGCCGGCTTAGCAACCTGTCGTAATTACACGCTTGGCTGGGGATTTGCTTGTCAAAGACCAAGGCAATGATGTCGCAGGAGATGAGCTACCGGCTGTTTTTTGCATATTGAGATGTCTTTACATGACTCCCTGATAACATGTAAATTAGATCTCTATCTATTTATAAGCCAAAGCCATATCCCCCTCTTGGAAGGTGGCTAGAGTCAAGAACACACTCACATTCACCAAACATTCATTTCCCTACGTTCTTCCCAACCTGACACAAAACATTAAGCCAACAACACAACAAGGGGTTAGTCGCTTTGTCTTAACCCTTCATCAGCAGAGAGGCCCGACAGCATACACTGGTTTACCCTTTCGGCATCATATCAGTCATTCACAACTATCATTCGCCATTCACATCGATCCCCGACACAGTCTTGCATCCATTAAATTTATCGACCTCATATCCAGAGCACTTTTCACCCAATCAATACGACCATATCTGGGCCTTCCTCTCATTAGATTTCCCATTACTTTTGTACTACATACTCTTTTAGTCAAATGGCCTTCATCCTATTTATTTCATACGCCCAAACCAGCTCAGAATATTTTCATCAACCCTCTCACCACAGCAGTTCTTCACCTTACGTCCTTATTCCTTAACCTATCCAGTCATGTTACTCCACACATACTAAGCAAACATTTAATTTCAAAGACATTGAACCTATTACGCTCATGTACTCTCAAACCCCACGCCTGTGAGCCATACATCACTGTTGGTACTAACACACCTTACAATCCTCGCTTTTCATCTATTCGTAGATGTCTACGTTTGAACAATCTGTTCAGCACATACATTGTGTTGCACCTTTCACCCACATTCTTCTTCATATCCTCCTCCAAATCATCACCTGCTGCCGCATACAAACCCAAATACTTAAAACCTTCTACCTCCTGCAACTTTACACCATTCAACAAAATATCTAATCCACGTACCTCACCACCCTTCGAACTCGTCATTACCTTACTCTTGTCTGCATTCATCCTAAGCTTCCTTCTTTTACACACTATATCAAACTCTACTACCAAAGCACTCAGTCCTGCTACAGTGTCAGCCACCAAAGCAGTGTCATCTGCAAACACCAGCTGACTCACATGCAACCCACCCTCACACACACTACACCTGCTCTCCCTGCTCTTAAACACACCTCATGCACCACTCCATCCATAAACCAAACCAGCAGCCTTCCCTTCATTTATTGCTCCTACTGCTGCTTCCACCCCCTTCCCTCAGAATCTCCCTCTCATTCAATTCACCAAACACAAAATAGTGTGACACATTCAGTTTTGCCCCACATTTCATGTCAAGTCAAGTCATTTTTATTTGTATAGCCCTTAATCACAAATAGTCTCAAAGGGCTTCACAAGTTATTACATATAAATGCTCATATTTTTGGCTCCAGATACACAAAAAGATAAAGGCAACAAGGGTAGTGTTATATTATTTTCAATACCGACATATTACAAAGTGTGTAAGGTAGTTCAGTTAGCAAATTAGCAATGATTTAATCTGTTAGGCATCCTGTCAAAAAGGCCCATCTACAATTAAGCCTTTGTCAAGACTTTTTTTTTGTCTCTGTCATCATCCAACCACGGAGGAACTTTAAAAACTTCAAATAAAGAAAAATCTTATATGCAGAATCAACTATGCCCAACAAAAGAGTTAAGGCAAAGAGTCTAAGACATGCTGTGTCACTCTGGTCACAATTTTCGCAAGATTGACCGACGCATGTCTAAAAGAAACAAAATTAAGTTATATCTTGAAAGCACAGAATGTTTAAAAGCAGAGTAATCAGAATTATAGGAAAATAATGTCCGTCTGGCTGTCTATCTGTCTATATAAATATATATAATACAATTATACCCTATTCGAGTTTGGATTTCCTGCTCAAAAGTTACTCAAGCAGATTATTCAAATTGTGAGTGCAAGTCTGACCTTTGATTGTAATAACAGCAACGATAAAAAGATGTGCATGAACGAATAGGATGAGGTCACAATCATAACGGCCCCCTAATGAACTTCACAGCTCTGATGTGACTGACAGATTTTAACAATTTATGAGAAAATTGCCAAAGTAGTGCAGTGACCTCTGTGAACTCCGTTATTATCCGTAACAAAGTGAGGTGACGTTATTGAACACAGTTAAATTTTATTTTTAGCATGCACATAAAGTCAGATATGATCACCATGAGTGATAGTTTCATTCAGCTAAGTTTGGGAGCGAGAATTGACATGATGATAATTTTTGACTTTGGACTTTGGGCATTGAAAGTATGAAGAACATTAATTAATTTGCTGTGTTTGACAAGAGGGAACACTGAATGAAGAGTAGATAGCTACATTCAAACATTGTATGGTGAACTTCTGATGGATTTGGCATTGAAATAAATAATTTCATATTTTATCTATTCAGTCATTTTTTTTTCATCGATGATTCAACTTTGTCGTTACTATAAAAAAAAGACGGTTGGCTGAATGGAGACAAATTGAGCTTATTGTCTTTTTAGCTGTTCTCAGTGTTTTTTAGGGTCGAAGGGAACTAATTAAGATGAAGTAATTTCCATTTGTTTAGACAATCTATAACAGGATATTTATCTTGCATGGGAAAGATAAATGAGATATGTAAATTAAATTGCAAGTGACTTGTGGTGAATAATGTATGGAGCCTCCTTGCATGGCCAAGTGAGCAAATTGTGGTAACGCTTGTTTGCTAAAAACAAGGGAACAAGATTTTTTTTACTTCCAGTTGAATACTGTTATTTCAGGTTAGGGTGCAGTTACGTATATGCAAGGTTGGGTAGGATTACTTTAACCTGATTACTTTCAATTACTTTTGGATTACTCCAATACCAAATATGCTAATAAAAGACAAAAAAAACTAAATATGAATAAAATAACTAAACGGAACGGAGTAACGGAATACATGGAACGGCAAAAATGATGTTAGCAAGCTGTTTGGATTTATTTTCATTTTGTTTCTGTCGCATTTTATGTTAGTTTTGCCGGAGATCAAAGAGATCAAAGCCAGGAGAGAAAGCTTACCACGTGTTGTGAGTCATAATTTTATTCATATTTAGTTTATTTTGTCTTTTATTAGCATATTTGGTATTGGAGTAATCCAAAAGTAATTGAAAGTAATCAAGTTAAAGTAACCCTACCCAACCCTACGTACGTATATGATTAGTGCATGTAAGGCTGGATGCGGTTAGGTAGAAATTTTTGGAAGGATACCTTTTATAGCTAATAACTCATTTGCAGTTCTTAATGCATATAGGCAAATCAAATCTGGCAATTTGGTCAAAAATAATCCATCCATACATTCTCTATATTGTTTGCCTTAGTTAGGGTTAAATGGGTTTATATCAGCTTGGAATGGAGTGGTTGGACTGGACTTGTCACTAGTGATTAACAAGTCACTCTTAAACCTTTATACTAAAGATAAGATTATCGTAACAGATAATTAAGTGTATTCCAGTAACGTAACAAGATTGGTTTTATAGTAAAAACAAAGAGAAATGCAATGTTCTTTAAAGTTACATTTTACAAAAAAAAAATTCTGATTATGACAAATACATATTGCCGCATTTTTGGTTTTATTATTCTATCAATGTTCAATCAGTAATCTTTAAAATATTACCATTCGTCCTGACTTCCGACAAACTGCACCGGATCACTTGACGGCTGGAATTGCTAGACAAATGTTGCTTTTGGGGAGTTTGTAGTTTAGTAGACACTAAAAATACAGAGAGAGTACAACAATGGATGCTGAACTTGCAGGAGAACAGGAGAGGATCAAACCCTCATATAAGAAATTCCAACCTGTTCTAGAAACCCTCCTCTGAGCCCTTTCTTTTTATTATATCTCCTTGGTTACAAAACGCAGATCCGCCCTATAAGGGTGTGGAAACAAGGAACAACGACATGATTAGCGATTCTGACAATGACGTGAACATTGCATAATGGTAAATGTAAATGAGTTGCATTTATATAGCACTTTTTAAGTCACTGAAGACCTCCCAAAATGCTTTACAATGTGCTTCACACTTACCCATTCACACACTCACATACCGGTAGCAGCGTCAGCCATGCAAGGCAACTACCTGCTTATCAGGGGCATTAGGGATCCAGTGTCTTGCCCAAAGACACTTCGCCACATAACACGGAGGAACCGGGAATCGGACCTGCGACCTCTTGAGCTACTGCCGCCTCAAAACAATGAGAAATAATATTCCAAATTAAGGACTGGCATTCTATGCAATCTCATTTGGATGTGTCCAATACAGTATTTAAACACAGAATAAACTTCTCAATTACGCTTTTTTTTTTAAATATGTCTTCAGACACATATCATAAATCACCTTGTGAGAGCGTACCGGTAATATTGAAAATTTTTGAATAAATTCCCTCATTTACATTTTGTGCAAAACTGAAGGTCAAAACAAAAGGGTCATAACAAAAATATACAAATGCTTTTCAGTTCAGTTCATTCATACAATGTGCAGTCACAGTATACATATGACTGTCCTATGAAAACAGACATGTTTAAGACAACCATAAAAATGGTGAAAGTGCTTAAAAGTCTACTCTCCGATAGTTATCGGACTACTGTGTGTCACACAAGCACTCTTTTTTATAAAGTATCTCAAGGCAACGTGATCCCTGGTCTGCTCTCTGGAAGAAGACGTTGCCCACTCTGTTGAAAAAGGTGAGCTCGTAAATCTGCATGAGTGCCTACTTGAGTCAGCCCTCCGGCCTGTTGTCATGAGGTCCTTATTCAATTTGTCCCCCATCGCTCCAGTTTGCGTATCTATTAGGTCATGTTTCCTCAGGGGGAATGTTAATGGCAGCCCAAGTAAAAACTACTGGAAGTAGCCAAAGATTCTAGGAAATGAAAAAGGTACTGTCCAATGGGATGAAGGGTCATCGGCTTTTTGTTTTCTTGGGAACTGAGAGATAGCACGGCAATAACGAGTGCCAACCGATGAATTCTGAATGTTTACAAAACTATCAATATTTATGTATTTAATATACCGTAAATTCCGGACTATAGAGCGCACCTGATTATAAGCCGCACCCGCCACATTTCGGGAGGATAACCGATTTTGTACATACACAAGCCGCACCTGTATATTAGCCGCATTCGCCCGCATTGAAATAACGCAATTCAAATACGAAATTAACCAATACCCGATAAAGTCCAAAAAACATATCCGGCAAATTGAACAGAAAATGATACCGGTACTTAATATATAATGCAGACCTGCAGAGTCCGGGTGCCCGTTGAAAGTAATCCAAGGAAAAAAGTGTATATTTCCAAATGTAAGGGTGGGGAAAAATATATATATCCACTATTGTCCACAAACACGTCTCACCTTTACTCCACTTCCCGTCAGCCCGCGTTTACCCCGCCCCTTCTTTCTCATTTGCTCGTACAAAACATATCCGAATAATTTTCTAAAATAAATACATTACAAAAATATACAGTTGCAAATACATATTATACATGGTTACACACATTTACAAAGAAAGACGGTATACCGAGAGAGTTTTCAAAGCTTTAATAATAATATTATAACTTTCATCCCAAACCGTGCCTGTGAAGGGTAGCAAAACGCTACTAGCAACACGCTCTCAACACAGTAAACAGCTCTGTTAAAAAAACATACCGTGATTGTCATAAGCACGGTAAACCGTCGTTATCTTCCTCATTATAACCGACGTCATCAAAGTCATCTTCCCTCAGAATGGGAAAGAAACTTTGTCACATAGACGTCGTCCCACGCACCCTTATTCAAAAGCATGTCAGCATCACGCTCGCAAAGTAAAGTTTACGTGCGGTGGTCTGTTTCCTTCCATTTCGGACTGCTCGATTGCGTTTAACTTGATAGTTGTGTCATGTGCCTTTTTCTTTGATGAGAATATGTCTACGCTAATTTAATTTGTGCACAAGCTAAGAAGTTGCAGTCTAAATCTTACCTTTTGTACTCGAGCGCCGCTGGCGCATCACTGAATAAGCCGCAGGGTTGAAAGTTTGGGAAAAAAGTAGCGGCTTATAGTCCGGAATTTACGGTATGTATCTGTGAAAGTAGCACTACTTAATGTTTACTACCAACCGTGAGTTTTTCTGATTTAGTTTCAACCAAAGTAATTTTGAACAGCTACTGTTTTATACTGCTTAATTGTTCAGGGTCATTGGAAGCTGAAGTTGCCTGGAAGATAAAAGCTACACCTTCAACCAGTAACTTGTCAAAAAACGCTCTGTGGACTCGGCTGTGTAATTACCACATAAGGTTTTGAGCATGAGGCCTCCTCCTCGGCATCAAGCAATCAGCACCTCACTCTTCACACTTGACTTCCGCTCATCAAGTCTGTTATGTTTTACACTGATGTACGCTTGCATATGAAATCCTTTCAAGTTTAATGAACACGAATCTTAATAGAAATGAATACTTTTGGAGCGATTTCGCTTTTTCGCAAAGGAGGTGCAGTTTTGAAGTTTTGTGTCTGGGAGTGGCTGGTCGTCTGGGCGTTTCTTCAGACTATAGGGCTGGCGTGCCCTGGTGCTGCCGAGGACACTGGGTGTTGGTTGGGGTGTGGGAGAGGTATTGCCACGCAGGATCCTGGACGGCATGGCTCCAAACTTTCGATATGGGTTTTTTGCATGCTAGGTTCCTCAATCACACCAGCCCCATATTTTGGCAGTTTTGTCATGATTACTGATTTGGGGTACCTGCGGCTGGCCCGTTGGCGCCAACAGCCCTGGTCGCTGATTGGCTCCCTGCCATTTTTAAACCCCCCAGCTCCGTTACTATCGTCAGACCATCCTGCGAACCTACGCTTTTGCTAGGCAAGCTCTGTACCTTCCGACAATCTCCTGACCTGTTTTCTCCTGCCTGATACCTGTTGCCGACCTGTTTCTGGACCCGTTTCTGCCCTGCTCTTCCGTCCCGGCCCTCGACCTGTTTTGCCCTGTTTCCTGCCTGATACTTGTTGCCGACCTTTTTTCTGGACTCGTCAGGAAACGGGCCAGGAAGCAGGAAGTGTGAACTCAAAAGCGTAGACCATCTGTCACTTTAATTTAGGAAAGAAAAGTTGTCCAACACAAACGGACCAAAGACAAAACAAAACAGGCTTAAAGGCAATCAAAATTACAAACTAGGCATTTACTCAGAACAAACAGGCATGAACAGGTTTTCCTCAAGGTTAAGCAATGGTCTGGCAACGGGCATTCCCAAAAGGAGCGTTTAAGTAATCCACAAGCAATCAATCCAATGCGTCTCAGCCGATGTCAAGGGGTGGGCCAGCCGGGCGCCAAGACGACCGTGCAGGACATCACACGTTACCGCCCTTGCTCCCCTGTCCAGGCTATCGACCAGCTTTCCTGCCGCCAAAGACTATCCTTGCTCGACACGGAGGTGCCACTTACGCGTACCTGCCATCAGCTACCTGTGTCTGACGATCATCGGATCGTGGAAGCAAGCACTGCTCTCTTTCTCAATAAAACTGAGTAAAAACGAGCGCTATTGGGTCCTGTCTCTGTCTCTGGCTTGTGACAAGTTTAACCCCAAAAAGATTGTCTCAATCGGGGTTCGGGAACCTTTTTGACCCAAAGTGCCACAAAAGCAAAAATATATAAAAAAAAAATAAATCGAGAGCGCCACATCTTATATTTCAACACAATTTCCGCGAAACCGCTAAACCTGCTCTCTGGACAAAAGCTAATTCTTAAGCACATTTTATTTCAATAAGTGACATTCTATGATTTGATCTAATCTATGAAATGATAATAATGCCAAAGCCTGTGTCCCATTTCAGTAATATACCACTTAAGATTTCTCTTCCTCCCTCAGTTACTCAAGAGTATTGAACCTCATTTTGACCATAATGTTGGTCCTAAACAATGGTTTCAAAACAAGGTGCAAGCAAAGTTTGTCATATTTATATTCGGCGTAGACAGCACAGAGTGAGAGAACAATGTCATGATTGCCAAAATGAAGACACCTGTGGCAATCTTTGGCACGCAGGAGCGTGCTCTCTGATTGGCTGGCACTCTCCTCTTAAGCTATCAGCGCCAAAGGAGAAGTGTCAGACCGTACTTGTGTCTCTCTGTGTGTTTTGCCAGATTCCAGTACCAAAGACCTTTCCTGTTTGATTCCTGCCTGCTTTCGGTATCGACCTGCCGTATCGATTCTGCCTACCTGTCACGGAGCTGCCATTCCGTCCAACGCTGCTAGCGACCGACAACCATCGGCTTCCAAAGCAAGCTCTGTCAGGCCAATCCAATGAAGATTCCTTTAAAACAAACGCAATTGGGTCCGAGATTCCGTCCTGGTGCCTGACAAACAAAGGAAGTGCCTTGCGTCGTGTGCAGAGATCCACCCATCTCTACCGTACACCCAATCAAATTGCTCTGAGTGCTTTGCTGGCTTTTTCACCTGTTTACAGTTTGTTTGTGGGGTTTCATCATAAATTGTCTCGACAGTAAACAACCATAGTTTAACGAGTTTAAAGAATTTTTTTGCGACCTACTGCCAAAAAGGGGTAAGTTGGTGTGACGCCCTGACAGTAAACTTTAGTTGGAAAAGTGTTATATACTTATATCTACTGTAATGGACAAAAAAAACACAGTTGCCTCTGCTATGAACATACCAAAACCAGGATCTCGCCACTCGACTTTGGAATGAAATAGAAAAATGTTCTGCGGTCACATGTTATGTCTGAGCCATATATGCTGGTGTCTATGGTTAATCATGGAGGAGTTTTTTAAATCCACTTCAATTAAAAGGTGGAAATAGGAAATGTTAGCTAATTTTGTTGACTGTAATAGGATTTCAGAAGTATTTTTACTTGCTTGTTTGAGTGTTTTATGGTAGGTTTTGAGTTGTTGACAGAATTGTACTGGATCGTAAATTCTCTCAGCAGTAATGCATTGTCTTTTAGGGTCTTAGACCATATTGGTTCTCCAAGGTGATTTCACATTTCTGTTAAAACTTTCAATGATAAAAACTCAGGGTGCATGTCAGCTGGAGTGTCCTTCTAAATCTTGATAAAATTTGCAGCCTTTTAACAAGTTATGTATCGTTGCCTCACTGTTTTCCCTGTGGCCACCTAGTGATTAAATTGAGTGAAGTTAAAAACACAAAGTAATGATCAGACTGAGTCAGGTCGACTACAGAGGACACACCCACACTCAAGCCATACGTAACTACGAAATCAAGAGTGTACCGTACTCTGTTGTGAATTGGCTGTGTGACGTCATGTTTAAAATCTGGAATCACAAAATCCCTGGTGTTATCAAAAGGTGCTTTAAAATTGTAACTGGTTATCAAAATTATATTATAATTGTAATGTAAAATTGGTTAAATCCTCTGAAAAAGCACTGATAACAGAAGTGGATGTACTGTACAGTATGTCGTATGGGGAGGTGTAGAAAGACTGACACACAGAATGGTGAGGCTGCTAAACAAAAATGCATAGTTCCTCCAAGATAAATGTCCATTGAAATACATTCTGTCCTTGAAGAGGTTTTAAAACACCTCCTCTCCTTTTTTTTTCCTTGTAGAAAATAAAAAGCGAAAGTTTTGTGGGCAGGCCTCGTTGAAACCGAATGGGGCATCTGTGCCGAGCCATGTTTCCTTTAAGAGTTCCTTCCAGGCAATTATCTGAAAACAAATCGTTGATGATTAATGTTTTTATCTTAAAGCCAAATGTTTGTTTGCACCGAAAAAGTCGGGCTATCACTACGTCTGCATGGCGTATTTCCGATGGATTATCAAAAGACGTCATTGGATCAGTTTTTCAAGAAAAACAAAATAGGTAAATTCATATTAATATGATTTCCTTTACTTTTCGATTTTTTTACATTATGTGCCTCCTGTTTTATGTTTATTCTGCGGTAATCCAATTTCAACATGCATTTTTTTCATGATGCTTTTTTGATTTCTTAAAAAAAAAAAAGTACTGTACTTTTGCGGAGTTCGAAACGGATAAGCGTATTTAGATTTAAAATGCGTCTCTACTTACGAAGTTTCCAGGTTACGAAGCTACTCCCAGAACAAATGAAATCCGTAAGTACAGGTACCAATGTACAAAAGAGCACAAATACACAGACGCAAACGCTCTAACACACGCATGTACACACACGCACATATAAAAGGAAACAAGGGAGCAATGATTCTCTGAGTTTTGTGCTTCACCACTCCTCTTGTGAGGATTCCCTATACAGATGCTGGGTAGGATTTTGGTCCGGGTTGGCTCATCACCCCTGATCTCATTTAGCAAGACAACAGTCTTCCCCAATGTGTGTTCAGGGTCAGTTATCATGTTGAAATACTGCTCTAGGGAGGATCTCATGCCCTGCTTCATTTTGTCACAGTTCAAATTGGCACTCACGGTTCCGTCATTGAACTGTCGCTTGCAAAGAGCCAACAGCCCTCAAACAGCCTGAGAACGTGACATGCTGATGCTTGACTGTTGGCAGCATACACTTGACATCTTGTATCCCAAATAAGCTGGTGTAGTTTTCATCAGACCGCAATATTTTGGTCCCATAATCGTTATCAGAGGGTGTCACCTTATGACGAGACTTCCTTTGGGGATACCACCAATGCAGATGAATTTCAGTGTGTAGCCGAACACCAGAACCCATCACGCACAAGCCCATCGCTGGCGGCATTCATATATGCAGTATACGTACGTTTTTCTGAGATGACCTCTGCATATGATGCTGAGCACATGCACTTAACTGCTTTAGAAGGTCATGTAGAGGCGTGTTCTAAGTGGAATCCTCTCCTGTGAGGTACTGTACGTGTAGTCAAGTGCTTTTTATTCATAGCTCGCCACAGCATAGTTATTCATAGCTAGAGATCTTATCCTTGAGAGTTTATGTAGGAGATAACGGAGAATATGCACCTTCAGGACATCCCAGTTGGGTCTGAATAGAAAAGACGAGCATGATACAAGCCCGAATGTGCTTAGGGAGAACAAGGCATGTAAATTTGTGATGCTGTTCACATAGAAACCTCTTTGGTATTCAAATTACTATTGGACCTTTGTTTTAAGTACAATAATGTGGATAGAAAAAGGACCAGTATGGTTTGCTGGTCCCGCAAGAGCCACCTGACCTCTTCCTCTCATACATGTGTCTGATTTATTTCACCCATAAATGACAAAATTTGTTTCAAGAAAAGTTAGAGAATGGAGGAGGCTATGGGTACACAACGACTTCTACCAATCAAATCCAGCCTCAAATCAGAAATGTTGTCTCTTCACTTCAAATTCTGCCCTTTATTCACTTTCTCCCTGACTGGATCATTAGTTGCCAAGCCTGTTGCAACAGTGTCAAAGAGTGCTGAACAAAGGTTCTTATGTAGCACATCACCACCAAAATTGTGCACCTTGAGACCTCATTTTCTAGATATAGATCATGTAATATGTGTATAACATCAATAAGAGATGGGCAAGTGCCAATACCAGGAGTTAGAGCCAATGTCAGCATTTTGTAAGGTATCGGTACTAGCAACCAATATCTACTGCTTTATGGTGGCCATTTAACAATCAGGAACATGAAATTACAGCCATAGTAAATTATCTTTGCCATTGGCATTTGGAGTTGTTCTTTTGAAAAGATCAGTCATTTTTGCAGGTGGAAGGGAATTTTTGTATTAATATGGATACCTTGTCACGACCAGAACGGAATCAGGACCCAAATGTGTAGCGTTAGCCACAAGTTTATTGAATAGAAAGAGAAGGGGCAGCGCCCGTGATCCGGTGCTCGTTTGACGCAGAAAGCATGTCGCTCTCGCAATCGGATCTAGCTCCGAATACGGAAGTGGATCTTCTGTAGCGGGAGATGGCGGTGTCAGGGATGGGAAAACAGGTCAACAGCCGGGACAGGAGAGCAAAAGCATGGTCGGGATCAAAAACGGGTCGTAAGCGGGGACGGGAGAGCAGACGTGGTCCGGATCGAAAACAGGTCGTAGCTGGAGACAAATGGGGAGATCAGGAACGAACAGGAGGAAAAACGGGTGCAAAAAAAACGGGACAGGCAGGAGTCAGGGTCAAAATGCTTGCCTTGTGACAACAGAGGTTCGCTGACGGACTGACAACCGGAGAGTGACAGGACTGAGCTCAAAAAAGGACAGGGAACCAATCGGGTAGCCCGCAGCGGCTGGCGCCAAATGAGCAGGCACAGGATATCTAAATAAGTAATCATGAAAAACCTCCATCCTTAATACGGAATACATAATAGTAAAACATTGCTATAAATCAGTACGTGCACAGCTTTATGATAATTTACATTCTAAACTTCCCAAAAAATTGTACTCCTACTTTTGTATTTAGTTTTAACTTGTTTTTTTTTTTTCATTAAATTGGAAAAAAATACACTTATCATTAGGACATTGTCTAAAATATTTTTCTCCTTTTCATTATACATACTGTATATTTATTTTTTTACTAAAAACAATGTTCAATCACACACACAGAGAACCAATACAAAAAGGCCATTCAAGGAAACGGATTCATAAGTTTATTCTCTTATTCACATTGGACATCTGCAACAAAGATTGGTTAGATGCCAGTTAGTTTATTGATTATCATTACACTGTTGTTTGTTGTTTTTACTAGTATGCAATGTTCGTTTAATTGTCATTTTCAGCCAATTATGTTGTTGTGTGATTTCCATGCCCTTTAGGGTGGGTCTGCTTTTGTGACCTAGGAGTTTTAATAAAAAGAAAGGGCTCAGGCGAGGACTTATGAATGAAAACTTTTGAATGAATGAATGAATGAAAACTTTTATTTCGAACATTAAAATAAAAACAGGACAAAAACAATGAGTCAACAACAGAATAATGTCACATAACATGTTCGAAAAGGGGTAGTCCGAAGCAGATGCTTATTTTTCCTACCCCTTTATCTTCCCCACTAAATACATTCCACAAATCCTCCTTTCCTCTTATGTATAATATACCAAACTCTCATGGATATACTTATAACATATGTCAGATATCAATAATTATAATAGTTACAATAATCACATATTTTATACACTAATATTCGCAATACCCATCCCTCAACGTCATAATGCGCATAATGTCACTGCGGCACCAGTGATAATAACAATAAAAATAAAAACGATACTTAAAATAACAGTTCTGATATAATAATAGCAACAATAACAACAAGTTAACCATAGTTTGAAATGCAGTATTTCCAATCTACCTCATATCCCATTTTCTTCATCCCTGTATTTCGCCAGTAATGCTTTTTTGTATTTAAATTTGAACACATGGATAGTTGGAAATTGTTTGATCTCATCTTGTCAATTATTCCAAAGTTTGACTCCACACACAAGCACACACATACTTTTCCTGATGGTTCTCACCTTTGGGATTTTGAATTCACCACAGCCCCTCAAGTTATAATTTCCCTCTTTCCGAGTGAATAATTTTTGTATGTTTTGTGGCGCTATGTTTTTGTTGACCTTAAATAACAGTTGTGAAGTGAAACATTTTATTAAATCATCCAATTTTAATAATTTGGACTGCATGAATAAAATATTGGTATGATCCCGATATCCTACCCTGTGTATGGTTCTTATTGTACGTTTTTGAAGGATAAAATGGGGCTGTAGTGAACTTTTGTAATTATTGCCCCAGACTTCTGCACAATATGTTAAAAATGGCAGAACGAAAGAACAATATAATAAATACAATGCATTATAATTTAAAATAAATTTGGCTTTATTAATTATTGAAATGCTTTTAGATACCTTAGTTTGTATGTGTCTGACGTGTGTTTTCCAAATTAATTTGTTGTCTATTATGACCCCTTAATTTCTGATACAGTGTCTATTGCGACACCATCCATTTTTACTTCTAAATCTTGATTTGCCTGACGATTACCAAAGAATATTACTTTGGTTTTATTTAAATTTAAAGATGATTTATTCATATCCATCCATACTTTTAGGTTAATTAGTTCATGATTAATACAGGTTACCAAATCAATATAGTTATCATTTGAATAGAAAATGTTAGTGTCGTCTGCAAATATTACTATTTTCAATAGTTTTGAAACATTAAAAATATCGTTAATATATAAATGAAATAACTTTTAGAACAGGTTGGAATTTCTTATCTGAGGATTGGCCTCTTTCCTCCAAACTCCTTGCAAGTTGAAAATTAATTGATGTCTTTTCTCCTTGGTTTGCGTGTCTAGTGAAATCACTGATGATTTAGTACTGTGGTCTGATTCTTTCCGTTTGAATTGAAGGTGCAGCTCAGTTAATGCGATAATGTCGCTCACAGTCCAGAATAAAAATGTCCTTCAGCTGCCAATCGCAACCTTCTTCTTTTCTCTTTCTTTTGTGTTTTGTCATGCAGCGAGGTGCAGCGCTAAGGACGGCTGATGCAAATAGCCTCTTTCAAACGAATAAGGCTCTGAGGGAGGGAATAAACGTGATCAAAAATAAGGCGGCTCGATTCAAGTACACACAGCTGATAATGGAAGTGGAATTTTTAATAAGCTGAGGCGTTCGTATGCGTATGCATGCGCGTGATCGCCCCCCTTTACACCAACTCATTTTCAGGCACCCTGCAGCCCAAGTTGAGGTTTTGATAGACTCCAGCCGTTATTTTGTGTACTTATCAATATTTCAGATTATCCATTGATGAGCTTCCCACAAAGAAGGTTGGTGCAATAAGGTCATTGACAAGATTAGCAGAAGAGAGACTAAACGATCTGGTCAAGAAATAATAATTTTCTTTCCCTTTAGCCACACAAGATAAAGGAGGATGGGGTAATTGAAGTTTCATTGTCACTAATTAGTCAATTTTTTTGTAGCCAATTAAAAACAAAAAAGTGTGTTACTGCAAAATGGTAATTTGGATAGATCAAAGACACACTGTTATTTATGAATCTGCACAAGGTAGTGACTAAAGATTTTGTTGAGTTGATAAAGGTGCAACAGGTACATAGAAAATTTTGAAGTAAAGGTTTTTTTGTTTTCTTTTTTAAAATGAGATTACATATTTTAAGATTTTACTCATTTGAAGATTAATTCTTCCTTTTTAAAATTCCGTCTTACCTTCTTACTTTAAGTAATAAGGTGAAAACGCAATGAAATTTGAAATCAAATAATATTTCTGTCATGACCGGTACAAGCAGGGGACCAAAATGCATAGCGTTTCACACAATGCTTTATTAAGGAATCGGGGAAGCCATTACGAGAAGAAAAATACAACAATCTGGTGCTCACTGGGCAGGAGGAGCTGGTAGCCCTCGCGAACGAAGCATGGTTGGCGGTCGGAACAAGTAGGGCAGCCGGGACGGGAGACGGAGCGCGGTCGGAGATCAGTACAAGTCGGGCGGCCGGGACGGGAGACAGAGCGCGGTCGGAGATCGGAACAAGTCGGGCAGCCGGGACGGGAGACGGAGCGCGGTCGGAGATCGGAACAAGTCGGGCAGCCGGGATGGGAGACGGAGCGTGGTCAGAGATCGGAGCGAGTCGGGTAGCCAGGAAGAGTGGGAAGCCAGGGATAGATACAGGAAACAGAACCAGGATACGGGTAGCCGGCACAGGAGAACGGAGATTGGATCGGGGATTGATAAAGGAAACAGAATCACGACACGGGTAGTCGGGACAGAAGAATGGAGCTTGGTTCGGGGATCGATACAGGAAACAGGTCGGGATCAAAACTAGAGCCAGAGTCAAAAGTGCTTGCGTTGCATGCGCTGAGGTTCGCAGACGGACTGACAAGGAGTGAATGATACATATGTGTTTAAATAGGAGGGGAACCAATCAGGAAACATGCAGCAGCTGGGTCTAAACAAGGTAAGAGCAATAGGCAAATCATGAGAGCCGCAAAGGTTGTTAGTTATTTTGACTATTACTGCTCACTGTTATTCATTATCTTGACTACTAAGCGCTGTTTACATTATTGTCACAATTGACCAATAATGTTGTTCTTTGGTTTCAACACCCTTCAGGGCAGATCTGTTTTTTTTTTACCTAGGAGATAAAATTGAATGAAAGGGCTCAGGAGAGGATCTTTAGAAAATATAGTATTTTTGTATATTGGGGGTTGTTTGTACAGTCGTCTCCTGTCTCATTGCTAGTTCAAGATTCATTGGTGTATTCTTTCCTTATTTTCAATGTATATTAAACTATAATCTTATCACACCTCGAAACAGATTAATGTCTTATCCCCGATGTCTACTGAATTGGCAACTGAATGACTTTGTCACTATATTAAGCACCTTATTCAGACCCTTTTCCAGGCCCCTCATCAACCAGCTCCTCCTCCACATACCCTTGAAGAACTAATGAAAACCGAATCTAGAAACATTTAGTACACATTTTTAGAAATAGGCGACATTTGATTTTTTTGTTTATATTTACAAATGATGGGATCTCAAAAGACTGGACCAAAGTGACTATTCTTCCTCTTTTCAAGATATCATTATAATAGAATAGAATAGAATAGAATAGAATAGAATAGAATAGAATAGAATAGAATAGAATAGAATAGAATAGAATAGAATAGAATGATACCTATTGTTATTGATAATGTTTGCAACAAGATTAGACATGGATATTCAGATAAACACGTAATAAATACTGAAAAGAGAAAAAGGAATGTCAGGATAAATTTTGCAAAAATATTCACACGGGTATGGTTGAAGACTGGCCTTTTCAGGACCAGAACGAATACAGGACCCACTTGCGTGCGTTTTTCTTAGTTTTATTAGGAAGAAGGGAAAGGGTAGTATACAGGATCCGTAGATTGTTGATTGTGGGGAGCAGGTTACTCAGACGCGGAAGTGGTATTTCCGTGGCAAGCGAATGCAGTGTCGAGAGTGGGGAAAAACAGATCGATGGCCGGGACGGGGGAGCAAAAACGTAGTCAAGTTCAGAAAAGGGGTCGGAGCTAGGAATCAAACAGGAATCAGGACATCAGGACTGGCTTTGGTAACTTCGAAAAGGCTTGCCTAGCGGGAGCTGAGGTTCACAGACGGACTGACCACGTGTGACAGGATGATGGTGGTTTGAAAAGAGACAAGCAGCCAATCAGCGTCCGAGGCAGTTGACGCCAAAGGAGCAGACTCATGTGCCTCGCATCAGTAATCATGACAGGCCTAAGTTGTAAGTAGAATTTCATTTGTAATAATAGTGAAATGAAAAATAATGCATTGTAACAATAGTTCAATAAAAAGTAGTGCAATAATATCTAGCGGCAAACCAATTTTTAATAGAAAAGGCATGGTATATATTTTTTTTCATTAATGCATGCACGTTATGGGTGGAAATTTACCTCCAGAAGACTGTTCATGAGCCTGTTAATTGATGAATTCTGATTTAGTTTTAAACACAAATGCCATATTTTTGTCGGCTCATTACAGCACCACCGATAAGAATATGTTAAAAACTATTAAAAGGAAACAGGACTCAACCAAAGTAAACTTGGCATGACAGTTCAACATGAATCGATGTCAAAATCATGAAGCAAAGGAACAGAATTTCAACGCTTAAGAGGGTCTGGTGAGCAAAACAAGGTTTGACATTCAAGTGGGCTTCAGGCCCCGCAGTAATGAGACAAATCGGCAGCTCCCGACCATGTGACCCATCGCCAAATGCGATGAAGATGTGCGTAGGGCCACATTGGCCTGCAGCAAGTCAAAAGCATCAAGCTGAGCCATAATTAAGTATGAGGGCTGTAATAATAGGGAGTGACTAGAGTGCAAACATCTTTAGCAAACCAAAATTCAATGAGGTTTGAGTCTTGTCTTGGTAACTTCACAAAAATATTCTGATACTATCAGCCCATGCTCATTTGTATAGCAATATGAATAAAACATAGATGAGTAGGTAACACAGGCAAACAACATTTATCAGGTGGGTTTTGTACCAGAATTGTAAATCTGCCATCTCTGCATCGCGGTCTGCATTACAAAAGCGCAATCACCCAGTATTTGCGTTTCACTCAGCAATCATCTTGTCAAAACAGACTATGCAAGGATGTGAACTCTTGATCTGTTCGAACTGGGAAATATCAAAATGATTCGAAAGGTATCCGACCCAGCAATTTTTTTTAATGACGACACACACAAAAATATTGCATTTGTCGCTTTTTTACGTAAAGTTGAAACTGCGTGGAGAAAGATATCCAACTTTTTGTCATCATAAAAAGGATATTTTAAGGACACTCATTTCATCTCATCAGCTGCACCGCTTATCCTCAGTAGGGTCGCGGGGTGCTGGATCCCATCCCAGCAATCATCGGGCAGTGGGCAGGGGACACCCTGAACTGGTTGCCAGCCAATCGCAGGGCACACAGGGACGGACAACTCGCTCGCTCATTCACACCTAGGGACAATTTGGACAATCTGACAACCTGAAATGCATGTCTTTGGAATGTGGGAGGAAACCGGAGTGCCCGGAGGAAACCCGCACAAGCACGGGGAGAACATACAAACTCCGCACAGTAAGTCCGGTGGCTGGATTTGAACCCACACAGGAGGCTCCCAAGACCTTAGAACTGTACCACTGCGCCGCCATGCTGCCCTTGAGGACACTCATTCTGTCACATTTTAATGTGCTGATTTCAAACACCAAGTCATTTTTGTCTGCAATCTACAGATTCTATGAAAATGTACTTCCTTTTTTTATCCCATTATTGAAAATAGTTCCAGCAATAATCAGTCAAAAGACTTTTGTCCCAGGCGCACTTAATAGCCTTCTTCCATGTTCTTTAGAATTCCGTGGAACCATTCTCTGCTTTTTCACTCACACCTCTCATGTTTTCCAGTTATTGATCAAGATTAATGTGTTGGGGAAATGAATGGTGATGCTTGAAGAGGAATACCTTTTTCTTCGTTTACAGCTCAGTTGTGAGACATATGAAACGAGCACCAGAACTGAGATGACCAGTTTCTTCGAAGTAGTTTTACCTAAAATATTAAACGGAATATTACAGGCACGTGTCTTCAGAACAAGGCTGCACGGTTTCACTAAATGCACAGACAAAATGGAGGGCGGGCGATGACAAAAACAATATAAACCACTTTACACCACAAACCACTTAACACCAGCCCTGTGACTTAACCGGGTCTGGCAAGAACTTACAGTATGAAACTTAAGGCCTTCCCTAACTGCAAAAAAAAACACACCACTGGAAAAACATCAGTTGAAATAAGACTGAATAACAACTGAATGAATGCATGAATCAAAAAGTCAAGTAATTATAGCAAGAAGTAAAAAAAAAATAACACTCAAATACATGAATAATCAAGAAGTGCAATATTTACGACTAAAGAAGTCAACGACGTATACAGGACTGAAATAATAATAGAGTTATCAATTATGAATTAATACATTAATGACTATAAATGTTGTGAACCATTTCGATAGTCCTTTATATACCTGAGCTCAAAAAGGAGCATTTGTTTATCAAGTTCACTGTATTTCCCTCCCTGATTGTTTCCAAGGTTCCGCTATTTCTAAAGCAGTCATCTTAGCAATAAACTGATCACAAAATTAGGGCTCCAGTCTCTGTGGCATATATGCATGTCATATTTTTTTACACACATTCCTATCTGTTCAATTTAATTAACCTCTAATTGCTTATAAACTGTAGACAAAAACTAAACTCCGATTACAAATAAGCACCTTAAGTACTTTCAGAATCTGTCATGATTTTCCAATTGCCCTCACCTGCGCTGACTCGTTCAGCCCCAGCTGCCACTCGTTCCCCTGTAATTCCTCCTCCTATTCAACCACGTCATTCACGTTTACACCTTAGAAGAAGAATTTACTTTTATTGTCATTCTTTGTAACCATGCACACAGAACAAAATGTCGATACACCTGACCCGAACAGTTAAACTGTAGCGAGCCAAACAGGGCGCCGCCATTTTAGACCCAACTGCTGTGTTGGGAGTCATTAGGTGACCATACCTGCCAATTCCAACCCTTAATGCCAAGCACCAAGCAGGGAGGCAATGAGTACCAAGTCTTAGGTATGACTCGGCCAAGGCTTGAACCAGAGACCTCCCAGTCTCGGCTACCGAGCTGGTCAGTCTATCAGCGAACCTTCACACATAAAAAGGCAAGCATTTTTTGACTCTGGCTCCCGTTCTTTTCCCGACCTGTCCCTGTATCCTGATTGATTTTGTCCACATTTCTGTATTGATCCCCTGTCCCTGGCTTCCCGATCAACTCCGGTTACCTGACTTGTTCTGATCTCTGATCCGCGCTCCGTCTCCCGTCCCGGTTGCCCGACTGGTTCCGATCTGCTAGTACCGGTCCTGACAGTACGGACTGACCAGAAATGGACCCAGCGAACGCTCACACAAGCGCTGTGCGGGGAGAGACGGAAGCTCCCTCCGCCCTGCGTTTACGATGGACTGAAGGGGTAGTCCGACAGATGTCCATTGACCCGAGGGGACCCTGCTTTGTACCGGTCCTGACAGAATCAAATGAAATATCCAATTTGACTCTAATTTATCAAAATTGTCCTCCCCTGTGTGTTTTGTCATGTATTTTGTCACAGTTTAATGTTATTCAAATGAGTCCCCAAACTGCCTTAGCTTTTTAGCTATCGTTGATCAATGAGTTTACCGATCAACTGCTATGCCTTTCGTTCGCTCAGCTAGCAGGCAGCCACCGAAAAGCCATCACTGATCAACCAATAGGTGAACAGCTCAGGTAAATGGGTCTGCCTCTAAATTTCAATAACTTTATGTTGCGACAGAAAACTCGACAAAATATGTGACGAAATACACACCCAAATAAACAACAACATACACAAAAAAAACAATCGCGGAATGAAATAAATAAATGAATGACAAAATGCACAAATGAATGAATAAATTGTATTTCTGTCATATATCTAAGTATTATGTGTATTTCTGAGTTCATTTGTTTTCATTCATCTATGTGTGTATTTATTTATTCATACATGTATTTATCATACAGCTTAACATCAGCTAAATGCTACCCTCATTAATAATTGCAATTTTCTTTATTAAGCGGTAATAAACCTTACAAACACAAATCCACATCAAGACAGATATAATACAGACAAAGGTAGTTTGTGTAAACAAGTTTATTTTTTTTACCAAAGAAACAACACAAACAACTTTTTTGTGTCTTTCTGTCACGGTTGCCAATTTGGCGCCGGCTGCGGCTCGTTGACTGATTGGCTTCCCTCCTATTTAAGCTCAGTGCTCTCACTCACCCTTTGTCAGTACGTCAACGAACCTCTGCACCCGCAAGACGTGTGTTTTGACTTTGTCCGGTTTCCTGCTTGTGTTCCCTGTCCGGTATCGTTTTGTCCTGTTTAATATCGATCTCCAGTGTCTGGTAGCGTTCCCGCCTATTTTGTCCTGTTTGATATCGATCTCCAGTGTCTGATATCAATCCTGTCTATCCCGTCCTGTCCAGTATCGACCCCATCTGTTCGGTATCAACTCGTGTAATTGGTATCGATCTCGTCGGCATCTGGCTTCCTGTCGTTCCACACCTGCTGACTTACGTCTTCCGCCCAGCGATCGCCGAATCACTGGCGTTTGGGTTAACGTGCATGACTGCCCCATTTCTCATAAAATAAAGCTTGTGTGAGAAACGTTACGCATTTGGGTCCTCCACCTGTTCCGGTTCTTGACACTTTCTTAAACAATTCAAAAAGTTTTATTATCCCGTACATCAATTCTTATCCACTGTAGACAGTTAGAAAGGATAGAAATATATGGAAAATAAGGAGAAAACATATAAGTTGACAGGTATGTACATAAGACAGGATCGGTCCTCCATAGAGAAATACTTCTTTATTGTATTGTATGTGGGGTTACTTTTATAGTCGTGACCAAAAAGTGACATTATACATAAATAATATGCAGTAAGTTCAAGTTGAAGAAGTACCCTTATGCAAACGCTCGACACAACCACTTATTTACACTCTTAATTTCGCTTGCTGCAATTTTTTAACCTACGCCGTTGTCCACACAGAACACTCCGCAGTAAGTAATACTTCTTAGGATAATATTTCAGGGATGTGTATTTGCAGTCTCCGATCGAAAAGGAAGCAAAGTGCTGAAATACATTGGTGTGATTGTCTGAATGCATTTCCATCAGGATTTGATTTCAATCGACTGTGACATGTGGGCATCTCCCTTAGATACAGACAGAAGACTCCACATTATTTGAACCTCCTTATTACTAAACACTGTTTAGAGTAATGCATTACAAAGTAAATTGTTCCTGGAATGGCATTACTTTTCTTGGTAACAAGTACATTAAAGGGTCATTAAAAACATTTTTTAACTCAAATGTCATCACAATATGATGCGTTACTCCCCTACTTGTTAAAACAGCTCGCCAATGTCAACGCTATCAAAACGATACCTGTTCCCTCTTCACCTAAGGATGGCTTAATTTAGCTTGTCAGTGTCACACTGCTAATCACAGCATTGAATTGGAGTGGGCATGTCTATATGGCAACACAGTAACGGTGCCAGTGTCTCGAGCGGGAATTTCACAAATTTCTCCCTACTGATATTCTCCCTATGGTATAAACTCATATCTAAGCCATATTTACAACTATCAAATAAAATGCTGGAATCAGGCGGTCTGTCATGTCCTGCACTGTTGTCATGGCGTCCAGCTGGCCCCGCCCCTTGACGCCGGCTGACCTGCATTTTCCTGATTACTCCTATGGGTACTTAAACGCGCCTTTTGGAACTGCCCTTTGCCAGATCATTGTTTACCCTTGTTGAAAACCTGTTCATGCCTGTTTGATACCTGTTTAATCTTATTGTGCTTGTTGGACTTTGTTGCACTTTGGTGTAACATTCTGAGAGATTCCTGCAAGTTCTGTTTAATCCCGTTAAATGCCTAGTCTGTAGTTTTGCCTGCATTTGAGCCTGCTTTTTTTTGTTTTTGGTCCGTTTGTGCGTTGGACAACTTTTCTTTCTCAATTAAAGTGACAGATCGTCTACGCAAATGAGTTCAAACTTCCTGCTTAAATGCACAATTTTGGTTGTCTTATCAATAGCGAACGGTAGCAGCACGTTGGGTTGGGGCATGGCTTATACATTGTAGGGAGAAATTGCTTTAAATTTGATATATTTGGATTTGCTGGTGACCGGATCACCCATTAGGTGGAGCTGAAGAACCATCACATCATCTCATATAGGTGTAAATAAGAAATTCTCAAAACACATTGTATCTTAGCTTTTATCGATTTTGCAGTTCGTTGATATTGATAATTATTGATCCGCAGGAAAGTTATAGACCCAACAAAATGCACAGTGGTTTGATTCTAAACAAACTATGTTTTATTTACAAAGCAAGGAAAAACAAATCAATAAAACAAAGGACAGTGTTGACGAGAGAACTCACAGTGTCAAAGAGGAGGAGGGGGGTGGAATTCGGAATAGTGGTTGAAAGTACTGTACTGATAAATAAGCCGAATTTTAAGACAAAACACTCATTTGCATGATCAGGAATTATTTCAATGCATATCAGGATTAAATTATTTATGTCCAGCACCAACAGGGTTAGTTGCAAAATCTTTTTTTTCTTCGATCAGAGGAAGCATTATGTGGAGGAAGGGTACCACATAGACCCTGGACCTTTGGGTAAACCTTTCCCTTTGGTTGGACTCATTTTTGACTCATGGACAAAGAGAGAGGGGAATGGATGCAGATCGCTGGGCGCTACCGGTCCTTGGCTGCTCAGGCTTAGGAGGCCTTCTTTGTCCCCATTGCTCTGCAGGGAAAGGCCTGGCCTTGCTGTCCAGGAAGTAAAAGGAAGAACAGGCTTTCGAGCCTGGCTTTTTAAATTGCAGTCACTGGTCGAAATTGTCATGGTTGCCATGTTGTCCAATTGTCCCCGCCCGTGTGGCGCCAGCTGCGGCTCATTGACAGATTGGCTTTCTGTCTATTTTAAACTCAGCGCTCTCACGCTTCCTTTGTCAGCCCGTCAACGAACTTCTGCCCCGCAAAACGTGTGTTTGGACTCGATCCTGTTCCTGTAGGTATTGCATGTCCGGTGTTGTTCCCGTTAATTTTGTCCTGTTTAATTTTGGTTTCCAGTTTTGTTTCTGTCTATTTTTGTCCTGTTTATTATTTTCTCCAGTTTTCGTTCTCGTCTAGTTTGTCCTGTTTATTTTCAGTATCCTGAATCATTATCTATCCTGTCTGTCCCATCCTGTCCGGTATCAACCCAATCTGTCCGATATCAACTCCGGCAATTGGAATCGATCTCGTTGCTCTCTGGCTCCCTGTCTTTCCACGCCAGACCGCTGCCTAACGTGCATGACTCCCCATTTCCTGTAAAATAAAAGGCTTCTGGTCCTGATCCTGTTCTGGTTCCTGACAAAAATTTTATGTTGACGCTTTTCAATATGAAGTTTTCCGATCGACTAATTGAATAAAGGGAGCATTTCGTTCAAACACGCAAAGAAATGAATCTCTGGTATGAATAACGATGACCTACATAGGGAAATAATTAATCATTTTATTACAAATGAACACTTTGGAGGGTTCAAATTTTTTTTTAATGATCTGCATTTATATAGCGCTTTTCAAGTCAATGACTTCCCAAAGCGCTTTACAATGTGCTTCACATTTCCCAATAGCGTCCGTGCAGCCATGTAAGGCGCAAACCTGGTTATTGGGGGCATTAGGGGTTCAGTGTCTTACCCATGGACACTTCGACATGTAACACGGAGGAGCCGGGATTCTGCGATCGAACTGCGATCTCTTGATCCCAAGACGAGCGCTCTACCTCCTGAGCTACTGCCGGAAAGTCAGCTGGAAAGTCTGGTTGTTACTTGTAAATGAAGGAAATGTCCGTCCGTAAGCTCTGGTGTGTCATTGTGGGTAGTTCAAGTTGGTTTATGTAATTCAATACTCCCAAAAGAAACCAGATTAAGAAAAAGGGAAAGGAAAAGGGTCTTGTGTGACGGATTGTGAGTCTTTTGAGGTTCTCTCTTGTTTTGGCCCAGTTGGTGCTTGGAAAAGGTTGAGGTTAATGTATTTATGGCAGTGTAGTCTTCTAAACAGGAACAACAAACCAACTCAATTAACGGGGTAAACATTAGCACATAATTGACGGTAAATGTGTTCTGAATTTTGGTCTTTTTGTTTGTAAGATTATTTTTGCAAAGCACCATGCCTAGAATAAAAGAAAACGTCTTGGACAATATACAGAAATGGAGGAGAAAATATTTTAGTGGTTTGAAACTAATAGACAAACTAGATATGGTGTGTCTTGGCTGAATATTCGCTTGCAAAGATAACACAAGACAAATAATATGGAGGGTTCACTGCTTCCACGGTATACGTACATATTATATCCATGGTTGGGTAGGGTTACTTTAACTTGATTACTTTCAATTACTTTTGGATTACTCCAATACCAAATATGCTAATAAAAGACAAAAGAGACTAAATATGAATAAAATTACTACATTTTGTGCCGGCTTGGGGAGTAACGGAACACATGGAACGGCAAAAATGATGTTGGAAAGCTGTTTGGATTTATTTTCATTTTGTTTCTGTCGCAGTTTTTGTTAGTTTTGCCGGAGATCAAAGAGATCGAAGCCAGGAGAGGAAGCTCACCACGTGTTGTGAGTCATAATTTTATTCATTCGTTAAAGTAACCCTACCCAACCCTGATTATATCATATCTATTTTAACATGTGGCTATTTTTAGGGAATTTTACAGCCACATCAAGATAGTAACTGTACTTTTGTGTGTCAGTAATCAGGGGGGTAATTGAATTAATTTTGAAATGAAGCAACTAGTAACGGTATTTATTTCTTTTTTTCCACTAACACTGTTACCAAACCTGACTATCTTAATAAGAGAAGGAAATATACAGTAAGTGGGTCACTCTGTTCAGTGCGCACATTATAGAAAATAAGTACGAGGTGACAGCTAACATCAACTCAAAACCTCTCCCTCAACTTCACCTCCAAGACCTCGTCTTTGAGATCCGTGTATCAAAAATGCTTTTCGTCAACAAGAGGACATCACATGCAACAGCGTCTTAATGCTCGTGACAGTTGGACGTACGGTAAAACCCCCCCGTGCTGAAAATGATGCGGGGTGACAGCGCAGACAACCAGGAACAGCCAAGAGTGTGCCAGCACCCAAAGGCAACCCACTATGGTACAAAAGTGTCCTACAACACATCTGCCAACAGCAATTAACTTTCTGATTTCATATCCTGACAAGAAAGTCAATACTAGTTGTTGCACTTCGTGGACATCTTCAAAGGTGCTACCTGATCATTTTAAGTTATAAAGATTATTGAGTGGAAAAATGTGTTGGCCTGGAGAGGGATGGGCACCACCAGGCTGTACTTGCCCAAGACACACCACAGAAAAACGGTGCCCCTAGGACCCTAGTGCTTAAGGGATCCAAACAAACATAATGTATTATGTACAGGGTTGGGAGGGTTACTTTAAAAATGTAATCCGATAGTTACAAGTTACCTGTTAAAAATTGTAATCAGTACCGTTATCCAAATACAATAATATTGCAGTAATGTAACTTAATTACTTTCGATTACTTTTCAATTACTCCAATACGAAATTGTTGATAAAAGACAAAGTAAACATGATAAAAAGATGATTACTGCATTTTCATCTCATCTCATCTCATCAGCTGCACGGCTTATCCTCAGTAGGGTCGCGGGGGTGCTGGAGCCCATCCCAGCAATCATCGGGCAGTGGGCAGGGGACACCCTGAACTGGTTGCCAGCCAATCGCAGGGCACACAGGGACAGACAACTTGCTCGCTCATTCACACCTAGGGACAATTTGGACCGGCCAATCCACCTGAAATGCATGCCTTTGGAATGTGGGAGGAAACCGGAGTGCCCGGAGGAAACCCACGCAAGCACGGGGAGAACATACAAACTCCGCACAGTAAGTCCGGTAGCTGGATTTGAACCCACACAGTAGGTTCCCAAGACTCTAGAACTGTGCCGCACACGCGTTAACCGCAGCGCCCCCCGTGCTGCCCGATTACTGCATTCTATTTAAGATAAATATAGTTAATGATGGAACCATGAAAAAGAATTGGGGGAAACCAGTCAAGTTGTTGCTTGTAGTCATGCAAAAAAATGCTTAAATAATAACCACGTAGAAGGCTGTAGTTTGTTAAGAAAAAAAGAAAACTCTCTTTTTTTACACGGCAGACAAGGTACAGTATTTAATGTTTTAGTTCACATTAAGAACACAATAAGAATCAAATATTGTTTTTAAACACACCGAGTGTTAACTTAATTTTCAACAAAAGTTGTACTTGTTTGAAGTGGTGTTGCCAAAACTCTTTGTCACGACCAGAACGGAATCAGGACCCAGACTTTAAGTTTATTGAGACAGAGAGGAAGGGTAGCTCCTGCGATCCGGTGCTCGCTGGACGCGGGAAGAAAGCCGCTCACAGAATCGGAACGTGTTTCGAATGCGGAAGTGGATGTTCCAGAGCGAGAGATCGTAGTGTCGTAGACGGAAAAACAGGTCGATAGCCGGAACAGGAGAGCAAAACGTGGTCGGGATCAAAAACGTGATCGGGGCCAAAAAACAGGTCGTAGCCGCAGACCAAAGGGGATATCAGGAACGGACGGGTGGTAAACGGGTGAAAAAAGCGGGAGTCAGAGTACAGCGTGCAGGTACAGTATTTAATGTTTTAGTTCACATTAAGAACACAATAAGTGTGCGCTGAATACCATAAACCCCAGGAAGGCAACTGACCCGGATGGAGTACCAGGGAGGGCACTCAGGGACTGTTCCGATCCGCTGGCTGGGGTCTTCACCACCATCTTCAACCGGTCCCTGCCACAGGCGACCGTCCCACCTTGCCTCAAAACCTCCACCATCATTCCCATCCCCAAAAAGTCAGCAGTGGAAAGCCTCAACGACTACAGGCCTGTAGCTCTTACACCTGTGGTCATGAAGTGCTTCGAGAGGTTAGTGTCCCGGCACATCAAAAACTCCCTGCCACTCACACTGGACCCCCACCAGTTTGCCTACAGGGCAAACCGCTCCACTGACGACGCCATAAACACAGCACTTCACACCGTGCTGAAACACCTGGACCACCGAGGGAGCTACGTCAGAATGCTCTTTCTGGACTTCAGCTCAGCCTTCAACACCATTATCCCGGAGATCCTGGTGGAGAAACTTGCACACCTAGGACTCTCTCCCTCCATCTGCCACTGGATAATGGACTTCCTCTCCAACCGCCCACAGTCGGTGAAACTCGGTACCCACGTCTCTCCCACCCTAACACTGAACACTGGCTCCCCCCAAGGTTGTGCACTGAGCCCCCTGCTTTTCACCCTCTAAAGCTCCGACTGCTCACCGACCCACCCCACAAACACTATAATTAAGTTCGCTGACGATACCACCTTGATCGGCCTCATCTCTGAAGGGGACGAGGCGGCATACAGGGATGAGGTGGAGCCCCTTTAACGTGGTGTTCGGAAAACCACCTCATATTGAACACCACAAAAACAAAAGAACTGATTCTGGATTTCAGAAGGAATGGCAGGAATCCAGCACCACTCACCATAAAAGGAGACTGTGTAGAGAGAGTCCACTCTTTCAAATTTCTGGGTGTGCACATCTCCGACGACCTCTCCTGGTCTGCAAACACCAGAGCGGTGGTAGGGAAGGCCCAGCAGTGACTGCACTTCCTGAGATTGCTCAGGAAAAATAACCTAAAACAGCAGCTGCAGGTGTCCTTCTACAAAGCCACAGTGGAGAGCATCCTAACATACTGCATCACGGTGTGGTATGCTGGGTGCACAGCAGCAGACAGGAAAAAGCTCCAGAGGATCATCAAAACAGCCCAGAGAATCGTCGGCTGCTCTCTGCCCAGTCTGGAGGACATTGCCTGCTCTCGCTACCTCAGCAGAGCAGAAAACATCATCAAGGACTTTTCTCACCCCGGCCACCACCTCTTCGACCTGCTGCCTTCCGGCAAGCGCTACAGGTCACACAAAGCAAAAACAAACAGACTCAGAGACAGTTTCTTCCCCACAACCATTACCACCCTAAACAGACACCGCACAAAAAAACTGAAAACTGTTGCAAAAAACTACCTCACACGAATGTAAAATGGTACTCACGTACATGCTGTCTGCACTATGTTTGTTCACTGCTCATACAGACACCGCACAAAAAAACTGAAAACTCGTGCCAACACTACCTCATACGAATATAATGGTACTCATGTCTATGTTCTTGCACATGTCGACTGCACTACGTTTACTGCTCACCTTGCACAATGTCTGACCATTTCCTTTTTCTGCACTATGATGTCTATGTTTGCACCAATGCATATGCTGACTATTTTTTTGCACTATGATGACTTTGCACCAAATGCAATATTGCACAACCCTTACGATACCAACGGTATCACAACAACACTGTATGTAACATCCCACATGCCGACATTTCTTGTGTAAATACTATACCAGCTCAGTAGCCTAGATGGTAGTGTGCCCGCTTTGAGACTGGGAGGTCGCTGGTTCGCGCCTCGACCGAGACATACCTAATTGGTATAATGGCGGCGCCCTCTGGCTGCGGCTGCATCGACCCGCTACAACGGGTCAGGTGTATCGACATTTCGTTCTGTGTACATTGTTACAAAGAATGACAATACAAAGGAAATTATTATTATTATTATTATTATTATTATTATTATGTAAATTATAACTATAGCCTTATCCCCCTTGTTTTATAACCTTATCTTCTCTGTTCCTTTATCTTCTTGGCTCATACCTCACTGTGAATGTGTAAAACTGGAGTGTCATGCCCAATTTCGTTGTCACAATATGTTAACCCATTTTGTAACAATGACAATAAAGGTATATTCTATTCTATTCTATTCTAAATGCTTGCCTTGTAGAAACAGAGGTTCGCTGATGGACTGACAACAGGCAAGAGCAAGGACAGAGCTTAAGTAGAACGAGGAACCAATCAGGAAGCCTGCAGCGGCTGGCGCCAAACAAGCGGGCACAGGTGAAACTAATCAGTCATCATGACACTGTTGAAAGTATTCAGATCTACTCGGCTAAGTATAACAATACAGTGATTGTATAGTGACTTTGTGTTCCAATTAACTGCAAAATACAAAAAGAAGACAAGGGATATTTTTTACGAAATGCGGGGTATACGCATCACAGCGCACAACAGCACTGCCCTCAATAATCTGCAGGCTCACACCAATTCAACAAAATGAGTGCTACATTGAACGAGAAAAAAAATACACACAAGAAGAAAAGCTGTTTTACCTTTAATACAGTGTGGCAATCTGTACAGTTTGTGCAAAATATACGAAAATTACTATCACGAGCGCCGCATCTCTCTCTGTCTCGTGAGTGTCAGTAATTAGAATTATGAGAGACATAATTCGTCTACTGGCGCATTGGGTATGTGTAAATATACTTTGAAATAAATTGTAATCCTGCAAAGTAATCCTTGTTTTAACTAGATGTACCTGTAATTTGATTACGTCTTTTTTTCTGTAACTGTAACGGGATAGCATGTATATATGTATTCTGTTAATCCTCATTTTGTAACATTTAATTTTGACTCGAAGCTGTAATTCACCATTTCCTTTCATCTTTGTTTCACTCAAGGCTAACACATCAACCTTCCTTTTGGTGATCATCCATCCGATTGCCTCTTTCTTCCACTCAGTCGCTTTACTTCCACATCCTCTCACATTTAATGACCCTACAACTAGGTTTTTGTGAGACATTTCGGTCTCCCGCTCCCCTTTCCTTTCCTTGCTGTCCCTTAGGGAGTAGAGATAAAGTGGAGAGCATCCCAGTACCCTCGCTCCCTCCACTTTAGTCGCCTCTTACGACACGCAGCGGACCACGGTGGGAGAATTCTCACACCTCCTAGAGCAGCAGTCGGCAACCCGCGGCTCCGGAGCCTCATGCGGCTCTTTCATCCTTATAATGCGGCTCTGATTGGCTTGGGAAAATAAATTACTAAAAAAAATTTTTGTATTTAATTGAAGTGTGTTTTATTTGTTTTTGTTTTTATATTATTTTTGTTCTAAATTTGAAGATTATTGTGATCTTGAAATATTAAAATATTAATTAAATTATTTGATATTATTTTTTCGTCGCTTAAAATAGACGTCACACTGCGGAAGCTGGTATACCCGCTGAAACGCCGTCTATTTTGAGCGACTTTCAACCCCGGCAAAGCCAATGGAGAAATGTAAGAAAAGAAAAATATCTCAATAAAATAGAACATTCAATGATGCCTGGGCAGATTCATTTGCATTTACCTAGAGGGAGAGGGCCCCTCACCACAGGACCATCCGAAGCATAACAATTGCATGTTTTGTTTTGGGAAAAGGTGCGAGTTAACAAAGAACACAACCATTAAAAAGTTGCACTGGAAACACGTTTATTGATGAGGCGGTAAAGGTACACTGTGTAAGATTTAACCACTAGATGTTGCTGAATTGTTCAGTGCAACCAAAAACGAGTGCTACAAAGCCCAAGGAAGAATGCAAGACAATCATGTCAGCTCCCTCTAGGTGAGCCTCATTTTATGTAAAATAAGTACACATTTCTCAGCATACGAGTGTTTAAAAATGCACATTTGTATGATCGTTTGTGTAGTTTTACTTAATATTCAGATCAATATTGTTTTTTCTAATAGATGAAGGGTGTTTTTTACCACTAGAAGGCGCTGAATAGTACACAATGTCCCTTTAAGGAGGTGTCTGTCGTTGGCTAGACGTTTTACTTTTTCTATTGGTAGTTTGATGACAAGGGGAGAGTTGAAAAACCATATCATGAAAAAAATACTTGGTGGTCTAAGCCAGCTTTTCTTAAACTTCTTTGAGCCAAAGAAATCCTTTTTTTTCAGTACAGAAGGTTGAGGCACAGTGTACGTTGAAATTGTTGTACAATTAATTGCCGGGAAAGTTTTTTTTTTTTTAAAGCCTAAAGCCCCAGTGTGTAATATTAGACAACGGGATGGCACTGTGTTGTCGAAAACCTGTGCCACAGAGCACAGCGTAACAGCAAGTTACCAGACAAACATGTCGGTGACCTTAGGTAGGAATTCACCTATGTAAATTCAATACAAATTTTTTGGACCTATGATTTTTTTTTTTTAGAAATTAATGTTGGTAGGTACAATAATTCAGGTATTTTTGGCAAGTATTTAAATCAATGTTTTTTTTGTTTGTTTTTTTTACCACAAGGAGGCACTAAATATTACACACTGTCCCTTTAATTTGACAGTATTTGTTATCGTTTGCGGGTAACAGTGGCTCAGAAGGTACAACAGATTATTCAATTTGGTTAGTTATTTTGCTATAATTTTTAATAGTATTATATTTTTACTTTTTTTTAATTTATTAGATTATTTGCAGTGGAATCCTTAACTGCTTCATCAAACAAAAAAGAATTATTGAATACATTTCCCTGTACTACCTCATAAGGAGATAAATTAAAATCACTGGTTTAAGCAATGGTGTGGGTTTTCCCTCTATTTTATTTTCAATAAGTATTAGTTGCTCTCAAACTTTAATCCAATTATTATAAAATCTTAATACCAAAATAGTTATTTTACCAGGCCTATGCTGCTTTTTGTTCTAGGATTATGTATGAAAATAAAAAGTGTGGAATGATAAAGATCATAAATCATGTTATCCGATTCTATTTATTTGAGGAAATATATCTGGAGTATGCTGCATGGCGGCTGGGTGGTTAGCGCGCAGCCCTACAGTGCAGAGGTCCAGGGTTCAAGTCCAGCTACCGCAGCTTCCCCGTGTGGAGTTAGCATGTTCTCCCTGTGTCTGCGTGGGTTTCCTCCGGGCACTCCGGTTTCTTCCCACATTCCAAAAACATGCATGTCAGGTTAAATGGCCGGTCTCTAGGTGAGAACGAGCGAGTGAACGGTTGTCTGTCTCTGGGTGCCCTGCGACAGGTTGTTCCGTCCCTTGCCCACTGCCTGAGGATAGCTGGAATGGGTTCCAGCACCCCCGAGACCGTACTTAGGATAATGGATGGATATATCTGGAGTCTACCATCACTTGAGACTCCAGCGCAAGTCGATAAGCCAACTCGACAGGTGTTGCACAGCAAAAAAAAGGAAATAATAGAAGAAAATACTGCTGCCCTGTCAAACAATTTTGCTATTTCTCAGCCTTTAGTTAAATAAAATTTACTATCCTTAGAATTACCCCCAAAACATACTTTACAGTCAGCAACATTATCTGCTGTCTGACATATTCAACGTTTTTTTTTTTAATATGTGTTTATTTTACATGGAAAAAACACTTTGAAGAAGGAAGTATTACATAGAAAAATTGTTTTTTGTTTGCTTTATTGTTTTATTCCTTCGTTTCTTTCACTATTCCTTTTGCAAAAAGGTTTGAAGGAAAATGGGAGAAAAGGACGAGGGGTGGGGGATGGAGTAAGAGAGAAACATATTTCGAGAAAATAATCAAATTGAGCATAGTTTTGTAACCCTAACAACTTATCACAGATACAACACACATATATCTGAAGTCTGCCATCACTGAGCTGGAAGTCTATAAGCCACCTTAACAGGTGTTGCACTGCAAAAAATAAATGAAAAAAATACTGTTGCTTTTGCAGATAGTTTCTCTATTTCTAAGCATTATTTTTTATTTAACATAATTAAGTTGAATATTGTTATTCGTTTATTCGTAGCACTATTATTATGACTCATACTATTTATTAGTAGTATAACACATTTTTTGATGCATATTTTATTTACTTTTCTTGGGAAAAAAACATGAATGATCTTTAAAACTACCAAAACCTTCTCATACGACACTCAATTTTGTGGATTTTAACTACTTGATTACTATTATAAATAAATAAATAAATATATATATATAAATATATATATATATATATATATATATATATATATATATATATATATATATATATATATATATATATATATATATATATATATTGTTTTTTTATTATTATTATTTTTTAAACTATATAAGGTAAAAAAATACTGACTATTTAAGTGTGGTTTTGTTATTTTATATAGAAATTCATTTTGAAGAAGTTAAAAAGGTAAAAAGTATGTAAATTTATTCTTACAGATACTTTTTTCTCTGTTTTGTTTCTTTCCCCAGAACAGGGATAAGGAAAAAATGGGCAGAAAAAACAAAAAAGCAAGAAAGAAATATTACGAGAATATAGTCAAAATTATAGTATTGTTGTCCCCTATGGGGGTGGGGCGTGATTTGGTAAGGTTTCTTTGTGACACTTTAAAAATAAAAAAAGTAAATGAGCGGCCTCAAAAGGAGAGAATAATTTCACAACATATATATATATATATAGAATATCAGAATATCACGTAAAATTACAGAGTTTGGGAATACTGCTGATCTTTGTAGTATGAAAAAACAACAAATAGTATAAACCTGCAAACCAAGTTCTCGTGACTGTAAAAGTAAGCATCCAAACTATTTTTCTGCCCATAAATTATTCCTGAAGAAAGAATGTTTGTTTATTTTTGAATAAGAAAATCTTTCAACTTTGTTTCTCATAAAGACAAACAGCAAAAAACACACACAAAAAACATCTAGAACCCACACAGCCAAAGAATTCAACAGTTTGCCTCATGCATTATCATCGGGCTCTACTAGTTTGGGATCCTTACCTTGATCCGTGCGCTTTGCGTCCTGACTGGACAACAGCAAGAGGAACTCCTGACACGTGTCGGGATCCAAAAGCGTGCTGTTGTGCAGGCAGAGGTCGACAAGGAGGGTCACGGCTTTCTGACACAACATGTCATACTCGGCTGCCTCCGAACTCATGCTGCTCCCAGCTGCATCCTCAGCCGTGGACTGCGCTCACCAGACCGCACCGACGTGTGCGCACGCATGCAGGCGCTCATACGTATAACGCGCGCACGGATTTCCAAACGTAAGGGCACAATGTGCTTCATTTGCATGTGCATTGTGGATTGGAAACCTCATTTGTTGTCCTATTGAAACACATTGTCCCAGTGGACACAACAAAAACATGTCTAATTTGAATGTGTGCAAAAACACACGCACGGTATGAAGTGCCTCAAATAGAAGTGCAACCCTTCCACCCCAACTATGTTTAATGCCCTTTTTTGTGAATATAACAAGGTGACCCCCTTGAAGCGAAGTCAAGTCCTTACACCCACTGGGCTTATTTTTCTCATGTCAACAGTTACAACACCTCCCTAGGGTTGCAAAAGTCTCACAGGGCCACATTTCCCATGGGGTAAAGCACCTGCAATAAATAGCAAGCTTTTACAAAAACATTCACTGAAATCATACTGTGCATACATTTTCAAAACGATGATGACATACCCGTCAACCTAAGCCAACTGCCCCCTTTGTTTATGATTGCAATAACCCTTATTAAAGGTAGGGTGCGTCGTTTACAATGTCCTTGAAAAGTTGAAAGATAAATATTAAGATCAGGGTTGAGAGGGTTACTTTAAAAATGTGATCTGATACAGTTACTAGTTACTTGTTGAAAAATGTACCGTAAATTCCGGACTATAGAGTGCACCTGATTATAAGCCGCACCCACCACATTTTTAGAGGAAAACCGATTTCGTACATACACAAGCTGCACCTCTATATAAGCCGTATGCGCCCACGTTAAAAAATTTTAACGCAAACATGAAATTTATCCAGACCCGACTTTAAGTCGCGCGATTGAAACTAAATGTCCTTCATTGATGTACACAGTCCAAAATTCACAGCCGGGAAAATGAACGGAAGATGATACCTGCAGAGTCCAGGTACACGTTGAAACTAATTCAAGGAAAAAAAGTCTATATTACCAAAGGTAAGGGTGGGAAAAATATATATCCACTATTGTCTGCCGCGACAACAGGTCTCACTCACCTTTACCCCACTTCCCGTCAGCCCGCATTTGCTCCGCCCCTCTTTTTTAATTCGCAAAACATATCAGAATAAGTGTCTCAAATAAATACATTACAAAAATAAACAGGTGCAAATACATATTATACATCGGTTACACATATTTACAAAGAAAGACGGTTCACCGAGAGAGTTTTCAAAGCTTTAATAATAATAATAATAATATAACTTTCATCCCAAACGGTGCCTGACAGGGCAGTTAATGGTAGCAACATGCTAGCAACACGCTAGCAACACGCTAGCAACACGCTCGCAACACAGTAAACGGGTCTGTTAAAAAAACATACCGTACTTGAAAAAATCATGGTAAACCGTCCTCATCTTCCTCTTTACAACTGAAGCCATCAAAGTCGTCTTCCTCAGTGTTGGAAAGAAACAGTGTCATATAGACGTCGTCCCATGTTCCCGCAGCCTCACTCGGGCAGTCACTGTCGCTGGTGTGCCCTCCTCTCCGTCACGGCTTTTCGGAACCCTTTGGTGATGGTGGATTTTTTTATGCTGCCCCACGCTGTCAGGATCCACTGGCAGACTTGCAAAAAAGTTGCCTTTCGCATGCGGCCAGTTTTAGTGAAAGAATTCTCTCCGCTAGTCAAGCCAAGGAGTTGCAGTCTTCCTCGGCGCATATATTTCACCGGTCTAAATCTTACCTTTTGTACTCGAGCGCCGCTGGTGGCCGTTAGAAAAATTACGTAAATTGGCCGCATTACTGAATAAGCCGCAGGGTTGAAAGTTTGGGGGAAAAGTAGCGGCTTATAGTCCGAAATTTGCGGCAAATGTTAACATAATCCGAATACCATAATATCAAAGTAATGTAATTTGATTACTTTCCATTACTTTTGGATTACTCCAATATCAAAACATATAAATAAAACACAAAATAAACTAAATATGAATTCAATTAGAAAATTTTGTTTAAGATAAATGAACAATGTAACTTGACAAAGAAATAGAGGAAACCAAGATGATGTGGTTGTTTATATCCATCCATCCATTACCTGCACTGCTTATCCTCAGTAGGGGGTTCTGGAGCCCATCCTATCTATCTTTGGGCAGTGGGCAGGGACACCCCTGAACTGGTTGCCAGCCAGTCACAGGGCACAGACTCACTCGCTCATTCACACCTAGGGACAATTTGAAACGGCCAATTAACCTGTATGTTATTGGAATGTGGGAGTAAACCCACGCAAGCACGGAGAGAACATGCAAACTCCGCACAGGAAGGATGCTAGCTGGATCTGATCTCATGACCTCAGAACTTTGCTGCGTAAGCGCTAACCACTCATCAGCCGTGCCACCCTAATTGTTTATAGTCACATTTTAAGCACGTAGTATAGTGTCAAATTAGGATAGACACACTTAATATGTATTTGTCAATAAGAGACACATGTGAATGAGTGCATGAAGTGAATGAATGATTGCTTGAAGGATGCTGTGGATTGGGGCATCAAATTGCATTAATCAGTAATGGAAAGTTCATGTTATTTCATTTATATTCAAACTTGTTTGTTGATGTCGTCTCATTAGTTGCACTTTAATGATAAGGCACTTTTCTGTTTTTAGTCATATAGCGGGGTCCTGAGAGTGAACGCACCAGTGTGTGTGTGTTGTATGAATGAAACTGCAAAGAGAGAGAGGAGCGAATTGGCATGGCAAATGTAAACAGCATGCTAAGGCGAACGAGTAAAAGAATAAAGTTCCAACTAAAGCACACCGGATTTCATCATTGTCCCCTGAAATTGTAATCATGCAAAGTAATCCTTATTTTTACTAAATGTACCTGTAATTTGATTACGTCTTTTTTCCGTAACTATGACAGAATACGATTACATTTCTTCCGTATTCTACGCCGTTAAATGTATTGTATTACTGCCCAAGCCTGATTACCAACTGAGTTCAAAGCCCTAAGCTTTATTTTCTACCGTACCCATCTGTTTTTATCTTACTTTTATCAGTGCTCTTCGAGGCACATTTGGTTTGAGGAATCAGGGCTTAGGGGAGTGTTTGTCCCCGAATGTTTTTTCTATTTCTGTTTATCAGTGTTGCATGAAAATAGTAAAAGTAAGAAAAGACTTGCTCACAGAAGAGTCCAAACGCCAACCCGAACCCCAAAAAGAAGAAAAAAGAAGAGTGTATTTGCATGTGTGGAAGAAATTCATGAACACTAATTACCTGGTTATCATGGTTGATGGGGGGCCGAACCCCTCGCGAAATGTAAAAATTTGTGAAGTAGAAACATACATTTGTTTATGTATTTATTTGTTTGTTATCACTCAAGAACAAACCCAATTTAACAAATACAATTCCTGTACTTATTTTTTACTGCACAACTTTATGAATTAAGGACCTTATCCACTTCACTTTACCTGATACTTTACTAGCAAGTGGCCCTTTGTCCTACAGAAATCAGACATTTTTGAAATAGTGCCATGAAGCCTCTAGGGGGGGTAAAGGCTCGCATGTGGCTGCTGAACAGGTTTAACAGGTGGAGAGGTCCAACTTTGTTGGCGATAGAAAGCATCTTTCTCTGTTTAACCAATCAGAATGCAGAATACAATGCATGATGAAAATCCGCGAAGCAGTGAACCAGCAATACCCAAAGTGTGAAGCAGCGAGGTGTCTCTGCACCTGCACATAGATCATGAATGAGCTGAGTGTGGCTGCGATCATGACTTAAAGCCAGGAGATGACGGCAGAAAGTAACAAAGTCACAAATTTCGTGCTGCTCCTTTGAGTGAGGATAAAACTTACACACACGGCACATATTTACTTAGAGAAAGACATACTATGTAGAATAAAAACAAAAACAATTTGAGCAAAGAAATGTATCTTATTAATTAAATACATAACTCATCGGTCTTCATAATACTGTCTGTTCTCCAGTGTTTGCTTTCGTAGACCACTAAACTCATAACAGAGAGAGTGTATTTATTTAATCTGAGACTGAATGCACTCTGTCATTGTTGGTCATTCATGTCGACATTGGATCATGCAACAGCCATCAGGGAACTTCTGCAGTCAGTTGGCTGGGCTGAGAGAACAAGGGGTAAATATTTTTGCAACACCTATTTTTCAGTTTTTTTGTTGTAAGCATAATATAAATTTTTTAAATAATTTGGTTCCACTTCACAGTTATATTTTATATGTTGTTGATTCTTAGAATACATTCTCAGTTTTTAAACTTCAAGTACGAAGCCTAAAATGTGGCAAAATGACAAAACGTTCTTGGGGGGGCCAATGCTTTCGCTAAGCACCGATTCTTCAATTATAACACAAACGCCTAAATCTGGAATATATGGAAACAGATCAAATGTGGCGCGCTTGCATGTAATTGGTATTTATCGACCATGCCGCAATTCGTGCGAAAAATAAATGCTTGACCGAGAATAACGTTTGCTACTATGCCGCGACAATATTAGAAATTTACAATGACATTGTCGACATCTACAGTGATGGAGACAATCTGGATCCTAACTAAGCAAGATGAGATAAGTATAACAAAAAACAAGTTTTATTTATACATTTTGTTGTACAAAAATTGTTATTCGGCCGACACAATTTGAAATATTCCCCCAAAAAAATGTGGGGAAAACATATAAGTTGACAGGTATGTGATGTTGATTATGGTAAATGGTCTGCATTTCTATAGCACTTTTCAAGTCAATGACGACCTCCCAAAAGCGCTTTACAATGTGCTTCACACTTACCCATTCACACACACACTCACACACCAATAGGGAGTCAGCCATGCAAGGCGCCTGCCTTTTGAGGTCGTTAGAGATTCAGTGTCTTGCCCAAGATACTTCGAAATATAACACGGAGGAGCTGGGAATCGAACCTGCTACCTCTTGATGCCAAAACGGGCACTCTACCTCCTGAGCTAATGCTAATGATAAAGTCCAATTGATAGATTCAAAGTTTGGTAGATTTTCAAAATAAGGAGAGAAGACGTGATTGAATTTTGAACTTGTAAAGAGAACAGGGAAGACAGCCCCAACTTCTGATAAGAAATTCCAGCCTGTTGTTTAAAGGCTCTCCCCTGAGCTCTTTCTTTTGATTACGGTAAATCTCTTACTTTATGGAAACAGATCTGAACTAAAGGGCCCCAGGTGTCAATTTTTATATTTATCCTATTTGGGGGATTTAACTCAACTACATACCTGTCAAGGCAACACGGCGGCGCTGTGGTTAGCACGTGTGCGGCACAGTTCTAAGTCCTGTGTGGGTTCAAATCCAGCTATCGGACTTCCTGTGCGGAGTTTGTATGTTCTCCCCGTGCTTGCGTGGGTTTCCTCCGGGCATTCCGGTTTCCTCCCACATTCCAAAGACATGCATTTCAGGTGGATTGGCCGGTCCAAATTGTCCCTAGGTGTGAAGGAGCGAGCGAGTTGTCTGTCCCTGTGTGCCCTGCGATTGGCTGGCAAACAGTTCAGGGTGTCCCCTGCCCACTGCCCGATGATTGCTGGTATGGGCTCCAGCACCCCCGCAACCCTACTGAGCTAAGGAGATGAGACATACCTGTCAACCCTGGGTGACAAAAAATATGACAGATCAAACTAAAAAAAATGCACCCTCTGGAGCCCTCCCGACAAATTAATAACATGGCTTTTTCTTTCAGGTATTTGAATTTTTAAAAAATTCTAATAATATTTACTGTAGGACAGCACTGAGGTTGTTCAAAGCTCCTTGTCCTATCGTTGTCTACTGGAGTTTGGAATATATATGTTTTGTTCTATTTTCCTACCATGACTGCAAGGTTATTGTCACACTTCTTGTCATTTCAATGATTTGATTACGCCTTTACACACATTGCTTCATCTCTCAAGATCATTTCTGGTTTTGCAAAATGTACATTTACTAATTCTCTTTCTCTTTTAAGCTGCTGATTCTGGCCGATGTTCAAATCCGGCATGACAATAGAAATGCACAGCACACCCGCGCGAGATATTGTAAACAATGGCCAAACAAAATGATGTTTAATGAAATGAAATACATTTTATTCATTTTAGAATATGATGGAACTGAAATATTCTTGAAAACAAAACAAAAAAATCACATAAAATTAATCCGGCCATTTTGTTCGGTAAAAACATTATCTTGCTTATGTTGTATAAGCACATAAATTAAGGGTTTGCAAGCAGAAAGTCGCCTCCCACATCATCGTATGAGGTCCGCAAAACAATGCTGAGAGAACCACAAGAGAAAAATGAGCCACGTAGACCAGAGGTTTTAAACATGTCCACTGGATGTCGCCAAAGCCAGGTGCCAATAACAAAGCGCCCACTTTAGTTTTTTCTAGGTGATTACCATTAATCAACCACAGAAAATTGGGGAAACCGACCATGATGTTATTTTACATAAAGTAAAAGTTACAGACGAGACTTTAAAGGCTATAAAAAATGTGAAATTTAAAAAAAGACCTTAGTATCTTTGCAGAGGTTCCAGGAAGCTTTACATAGTATATATGATGGATATGAAATTTGACAGCAAAGTTCCCATATTCAGGCAAACTTTTTATAAAAAAGTAAAAAGCAGAAAGACTTTTCAAATCATTTTTTCATATTTTTAAAATTAGTTTGTATGCTATTTTATCACGCTCCAGTCTGTATGAATTGCCTGGTGTTAAATAAACAGTGGTGAGGATTAATTCAGTTATTGTTTTGCTTTTTTGTTTCCAGGAGCAGATGATAAACACTACCAAGTTTTAATCTTTGACTTGGTAAAAGAAAAATAATGAGTAAGAAAAATTTCAACTGTTGTTTTAGAATCAAATTTGACATCTCTGAACAATAATTTAATTGCTCAGGACAAAAAATACCCACACTTATGTATTTTTAATAATTTACTAGTCCGGCCCCTGTGAAAATGTTTTTCTATGCCATTTAGCCCCCAAGCAAAAATTTGTTTAATGTTTTGACACCCTTGATTAAGGCAATAAGGTTGCAAACCCTTTAAAATCCTGCAATTTCAAACATCCTGGCACAATGATTTCACAACTGAGATTTTAAAACCCTCAGCAATTCCAAACATTTTGTTTTCTCTATGTTTACCCTGGATATCCAAACAAGAAGCAGTGCTCTTTAAACACACCAGCATCCGTTGTCATAAACCGGAACAGGATCAGGACCCAAATGCGTGACGTTTCTCACACAAGCCTTTATTTTACGGAAAATGGGGAGTCATGCACGTTAGGCAGCAGTCTGGCGTAGAATGATAGGAAGCCAGCGGGCGACGAGATCGATACCAATTGCCCGAGCAATTATCAAACAGATGGAGTCGATACAGGACAGGATGGGACGGACAGGATTGATATCAAAACAGGATATCGAAAATAAACAGGACAAACTAGACTGGAACAAAACTGGAAACCGATATTAAACAACGGGACAGACTGGATTGATATTAAAACAGGATATCGAAAATAAACAGGACAAACTAGACTGGAACAAAACTGGAAACCGATATTAAACAACGGGACAGACTGGATTGATATTAAAACAGGATATCGAAATTAAACAGGACAAACTAGACGTGAACAATACCGGACAGGTCATACCAATAGGAAACAGTCAAACCTCACGTCTTGTGGGGCAGAGGTCCGTTGACAGACTGACAAAGGAAAAGGGAGCACACTGACCTTAAATAGACGAAAAGCCTATTTGTCAACCAGCCGCAGCTGGTGCCACACAGACGGGGCCAATTGGGTGCCATGGCAACCGTGACATCCGTGCTATGATCAAACGCGTCCACAAGCTTAAAGGAGGCATAAAATAAAGAATTCAAATTGCAACATATAAATTAAGTAATCATAGGTCAAACACGAGTAGAACATGTAAAGTAGCTGTGGTCACAGATGTAAAGTCAGGGGAGGAAATCTATAATTTAGAATTTTTGAAATGGATGTATGTTAGTTCAGTTAATTCTCATTTTACTTAACAATTTTTGGATTTTCTCTTTCAAAATGTTTCCTATTATTTTATGAACGCCATTGATACAATGATTAGGTAAGCAGGTGCCGAGCGTTTGCAGACGCAGAATTATGCAAGAAGTTCTCTTGGCTCGTGGCAAAAGGGCAATAGTGAGATAAAGGTCTCTTATTTGGCGCACACCTCAGCCCGAACAGTATAATTAGTGATAATATTAGCAAGCTAACAGAATGTCCTGCCTTCCAGTACTCATTGTTCTTGTTGCACGGACTGTCTTTAATAATGAGGACTGCCTATAAACCTTAATGATTACAGACCTGCGGCTCTCACAGATTATTGAGCACATCAAAGCCGCCCTAGCTCCCTTCCTGGACCCACACCAATTTGCATACAGGGAGAAGGGGTTCAACTGAGGATCCTATCGCCACAGTGCTCCACAAATTACTGGAGCACCTGGAGTACAGAAACACCTAAGCTTTTATGGACTACAGCTCGGCTTTTAACAAACTCTGGTCCATACTTCAACAGCAAGGACTCCACACTGCCCTGTGCAACAGTGGGTCAGGAAGGGTGACATACTTCCTCCACCCTGGTCATCAACACCGTAGTTCCCCGAGGGTGCGCTCTAAGTCCACCACTCTACTCCTTGAATATCCATGACTGCCTCGCCTCCTCCACGGACAACCTCATCATTAAGGTCACCGATGGCACCTCAGTGCTCGGGCTGATTATCAATGTTGTTGAGACGAAGTGCAGCATCTGTCGTCATGGTGTCAAAATAAAAGCACTTGGTTATAAACACCCAAAAGACCAAAGAGATTTTGGTGGATTCTAGAAAGAAGCGCATCAAACATTAGCCTCTCACTATTGACAACAAAGAGGTGGAGAGGGTGTGAAGTTTTAAATTCCTGGGGGTAACAGCGACTTGTTTCGGGTGTAGGAAAAGCACAACAGCGCCTATACTATCACATCCCCAGAGGTCTAATGGTAAACTTCTACTACTGAGCCATCAGCAGTGTACTGACGTACCAACGGTTAAGTGTGTTTTTTCAACTTGACTAAGGCTGACCAGCAGGCGCTCTGGCAGTTGGTGAATGCTGCTGGAAAAATGATGGGAACAGCTTTTCCAGACATCAGCACTACCTACACCACTCGCTGACTGAAAAGAGTCTATAACCTTTTGTGGGCCCAGCACCATACTACTCACCACCTTTTCCACGTGTGGCCCTCAGGGACGAGATACCAGTCAATCCAGGCCAGAACATCTAAATTGGCCAGCAGTCTATATCCACAGGCTGTAAGGCTAGTGAACTCCCTGATCTTGAAATGTTTAGTTTAGGACATTTAACAATATGCATACTGGGCAAAAAAACTAATGATTGGCAACCAAATAGTGAGTTTTCTTTTTGTTTATCACATCAAATATCTGCATGCAATACCAAGCAGGCCCGCAAGGGAGGAGCACTTGGGGGAAGGTCCACCTCCCCTCCCCTCAAGTCACGTCGGCTTTTAAAGGTAAATGCACCCCCCCTCACTCTCTTTTGCTGCCGGATGAGGGACACGTGAACGTTGGGCCCCCAACCAATGTTCCCTCTAATTTTCCACGGGTCTGAGCGTTCACACAAAGTTGGTGAGCAGCGCTTAAAACAACAGTGAGCAACCATAATCCCAAGTGTGGCAAGATAATTAATTATCAAACATGCCCAAAACTTGACATCAAGTTACATTTTGCTGAGTTTCCAGCAATGCAAAATTATTTTTCACTTTTGAATGAATTGACTCATGTACTATTGCAAAGGTTGTTCAGCCTACAAACGTCGTTTGTTCTTACAATTCTTTCACAAGATATCCATTTCTTTTTATTTCCTGATATATTTTGTCGCATAATATTAACATTTTTGGGGGCTTATTTAGTCGGTTGTAAGATACAGAACTGTACTTAATCACACTTTTTAGTGGAAGTACAATGTTGGCAACAAGATTCACTTGATATAATTGGAAATTATTTGAATGCAACACAAACTTTTTCTTCTTTTTTCCATGTTTTTTTCTTCTTTTTTTAAATTCCTTTTCCTTTAAATTCCTCATTGTGTTTATTTTTTCCGAGCTGTAACTTTTTTTCTTTTTGTTCTTTATTCACTGTTTTCCTACATTTCTTTCTTTTCTTTTTTTCTGGCTTTTTTCTCAATTTTTCCTTCTTTTTTCTTTTCCTTTTGTTTCTTTTTTTCTCAGATTTTCGCTAATTTTTCATTTTGGTATTTTTTTCTTTTTTTGTTCTATTCCCCCCTTCCTTTAAGTCATTTTGTGCATAATTTTACATAATATTTGGTCATATTGGGATTAAAGAAGCAAAAACAACCCGAAAAGCCGTTCAGGACCCGAAAGAGCCGGTTCCTTTTAGTGAGCCGAGCCGAAGAAGCCAGTTCCCCGACAAACTCTACTAACTTTACTCAACTTTGTTCTCTTTCGACTCGACTTCAAAATACCGCATTTAGGACCCAACGTCAGGGGAACCCGTGTATTTTTACCTTCATGCACTGTAACTTTGACTTGAGTCGCTTCTTAATTATTTATTTTGAGCCCTCATTTTTGTGCGCTGGCTAGATTTTCTTGTGCGCTGAGAATGTGCGAGCAGTGCGCAATTGCGCACGCGCGCAGCTTAGAGGGAACACTGTACACGGTAAACAGCAAAAATCTAAATGCATAGAATTTTGCGCTTATAAAGTATTAGAATTATGTTATATTTTGTGTTTTGCTAAATAGTAAATATGAAAGTAAATCGTAAAATGAGAAAAATGTATTTAAAATGATCAAAATTACCTGCCAACAGAAAGAGAATACAGTATTTTCCTTGAAGCGATAATTAGTTGACTTATCCTACTGTATTTTTACATCAATTTGGTAAGTGTACTATTTTCACTACACAACTTGTTTTTGTTTAAATCATTTGGCATATCCTTGTGCTTCGATAAAATGATATATCTGGTCAAAATTAATTATTATTTTTTAATTTCTGCATACAAAAAGCTTTGTGCTGGTCTGGGTAACATGGCTGGAAGAAAAATCACAAAGGACAACATCACAAAAGAAAGTTTACAACTGTTGTAATCTACTATGTGGATTAAAGTCATTATACCTGTCATAATTACTGATGCGAGGCACCTGAGTCTGCTCCTTTGGCGCCAACTGCCTCGGACGTTGATTGGCTGCTTGTCTCTCTTCAAACCCCCGTCATCCTGTCACCCACTGTCAGTCCGTCTGCGAACCTCAGCTACGCTAGGCAAGCCTTCCGATCCTGACTCTCTCCTGTTCTGATTCCTGTTTGACCTATTTTATGAACTTGACTACGTTTCTGCTCCCCCGTCCCGGCCACCGATCTGTTTTTCTCGCTCTCGACACTGCCATCGCTTGCCACGGAAATACCACTTCCGCGTCTGAGCAACCTGCTCCCTATGACCAGCGATCTTTGGATTGTGTACACTATTCTTTCCCATCTTCCTAATAAAACTAAGAAACGCACGCAAGTGGGTCCTGTCTTCGTTCTGGTTCTGACAATACTTTTGTTATTTAAATATATTGCACCAAGGTTTTTTTTTTGAACACACATTGGAAATGGGGCATAACTTACAGAAAACTATATTGGGTTGTGAATCAGTTCACACATTGTGTGTACTATAATTGAGTCCTGTGTAAATTGAATTAGTCTGGATGTGATGGAAAAATAAACATAGAATAAACAAATTTATTCCATTATTTTTTCAGTTTTAATTTCCCTGATTTAAGAAAAATGATAGAAATGTTTTGTACAGCAAATGAAATGTATCGGTAGCAGAATTACATTTGTTATCCTGATCTATTTTAATTTATGTAGATATTCGTTGTATCTCCTGCCATCTGCGCATATACATGGTTTAACCATACCTAAGAAATGCATGGATTCTCTGAAAATTAAGTCCAATGATTTCTGTATGGATGAGAATAGGATTCATTACGGGGCCAAAAACAGAACACGAATAATCTACTCGGCTTTGTCACTGCATTTGCATGAACTGTGTCTGAACCTTCCTACCCACTTTTGTTAATTATGTTCCCAACATAACCTTTAATCAAAGTAATTTAATACGCCATGGGACAAATAAAATCGAATCAAATTCGATTATGTTGAGTTGAACCAGCTTCTGGTTGACTCCAGTCTTTAACTGAATTAAAGCAGGGCCAAAAGATGACACCGTCTCCCTTTGTAGGGGACTGTAGGGTTTATTGTTGCAGGATAGATCATTAGAAGCTTATCTAAATCCCTCCTTCGTCCTTATGTCCCTCTCAAAGGATAGGAATCAAGGTCTGCTGTGCTTCCTGTTCTTGAAGATTGCATCTACTCCATCAGGACCAACTCTATGACCAGGCAAATAATAGATATTTCCAACTCTGGTCTTGCAAAAGAGCCCATTACTTGTGTGCTTCTGAATCTGCTGATATAAAGGATTTACTCCTGCCACCGCCTTTTTCATATGCATCCCTCTAGTCGGCGCTAAGGGTCCCTTAAAACAAGGACTAATAGGCTCAGAGGTCGTTTCTTCCCCAAGACTATAAACACTCTAAACAAGAGGGCAAGACTGTGAAAAATACGTTTTTTTCTACAGTTGAATTAACAATGGTTATTGTGTATAAAAATGGGGATTCGTATCTTAAATACTTAGCATTGTACCATTGTTTCGATGCACTATTTCAAACGAAAATACACGTACAACTTAGGCCAGTCTCCAAGCAGTGCCTTGTAAATATTTTTGCCAATTTATTTAACATACTTTGGATGTTTTTTTTGTTTTTCAAACATCTATTCCGTGTTTATCTTGTTTGTTCTAATCTTGTTGCAAACACTTTTCACTACATTGTTCTCAATGACAATTCTATTCTATTCTATTCTGTTCTATTCTATTGCATTGCAGTGTGTATTATTTTCCCACTAGATGTCGCTGTATTCTGTCGTGCCACTGAAAATGACTGCTTAAAGTACAAAGGAAGAAAACAAAATACAAAGACTCAAAGTGACCAAAACGCATCATACTTCTTTTGAAAAGGAGAGAAAAAAGCAAAGTTGAAAAAAAAGAAATAAAATAAGGAAAGGAAAAAAATGAAAAAAAATGAAAAAACAAAGAAATAAGACGAAAGGTCAAACTCCAAAAAAAGGGAAGAGAAAATGAAGAAAAAAGAGAATATAAAAAATGAAAAGAAAAAGTAGAAAAAAGTGCTTTTTTCACGTTTTTGTCATTTTTCTCTTTCATTCCTTCCTTTTCTTTCCTGTTTTTTTTCTTCTGCTCCATTATCTTTTTTTCCCCCTTACTATTTTTTATTCCCATTATTTCTTCTTCCCAATTTTGATTCTTTTTTAAAAAAAAACTTTCCCTTTTTTTGTCGTTCTTTGAGAAAGGCTGGGTAGAATAACGAAGCAAAATTTTATTTTTGCTAACTTCCAGTCTCCGTAGTTTGTAGTCGTCTTTGGATTCCATTTTGGTTGCACTACCCATTACAGTGTCATCTAGCAGACAAATATAAAACACTGTCCCTTTAAGGAAAGCGGAATGTTTTTATCTGCGCTGTTTTTGTGGGAAAACACAATTTTTTAGTGATCAGCATTGCGCCCCCGTAGCTCTCCTTTGAAGCATTTTCATTTGACTTGCATGGACTCGTGAAAAAGCGCTGCTAAGCCGTTAAAACAGCTTCCAGTTGCTTCACTTTTTCACAGCATTTGTTTCCAGTTAGCTTTTAGTAGTCAGCATGTTTACTCTGGCAGTGCCTCTTGATATAATGTTCTTTGAAAACAGCCACAGACTTTGCAATACGGCAGACGCAGTTGTTTCAGAATTCGGTAAATAAATACTCTTAATTTCCACTTGTCCTAGAAGCGGCGGCCCCTTACAGTCCTTTCTTTTTTTCTTTTTTTTTGTCGCCATGTCAGAAATTGAGGTGTTGTTGTTGTTTTTTTCTTTTTGTACAAATGTATTTTATACTGCGGTCAACATTTCTGGCAGGCCACATATTATTATTTCATGACAGAGGCTGCAGAGCAGTAAAAATTTAATCTAGGGCCGCAAGTAGCCCCCAGGCCGGACTTTGGACATCCTTGGACTACGTAGTTTTGTGTAAAACCACACAGAAAAATGGCTCAAATTAATCCAATTGTTTTGGTTAGTCACATTTCTTGACCTAATTGTTTTTAGAGTGGAGCATGTGACTCTAACTACAACTAGTCCAGAAACTATCTTGTTCAGTTGGCAGGTAATTGTCTTAATATTAAATTTTTTTTTGGATTATTTTAATAAAATTTTCTATGATAATTTTCTTACCATGCTGTATTTTTTCTCATGTTTTATCTTTTATAGTGTGTCGCTGCAATAATATTGATTTATTTATCTATATACAGAGACCCCTTGCTACTTAGCGCTTCGGTTATCGCTTTTCACTGCTTCGCAGAATTTAGGTGGAACAAAATTGTTTTTTTTGTCATTGATATCACTGTATCGTGCATTGTGATCAGCAGAGAAAACATAGCAAATGCTATCAAGGGCAGATTGTGTGTGTTTGTGTGCGTATTGGGTAGCCATAACTGTCTGCATGTACGACTGTCAGGGTTGGGTAGGGTTACTTTAACTTGATTACTTTCAATTACTTTTGGATTACTCAAATACCAAATATGCTAATAAAAGACAAAAGAAACTAAATATGAATAAAATGATTAAATTTTGTGCAGGCTTGGGGAATAACGGAATACATGGAACGGCAAAAATTATGTTGAAGCTGTTTGGATTTATTTTCATTTTGTTTCTGTCGCATTTTATGTTAGTTTTGCCGGAGATCAAAGAGATCAAAGCCAGGAGAGAAAGCTTACCACGTGTCGTGAGTCATCAAGTCAATGTCTCAGATCCAAAAGAAACTGGGAAGTACGGCAACCGCTTGCCTTTAGCAACTCATTACATTGAAATAAATTTACTATTAAATGGATTCTGAAAAACGTCAGAAGAGCGCAATGGTGATCACCACCAAGTGCTCTATGGATTATTATCGGGTTGGTGTAGTGACTGAGGTGTCAGGAGAGAACCCAATTGCAAGGCTTCAGGTCCGGCCAACTGCTACGACTAGGCCAACAACTCTCTTAAGCCACCCCTGCCGAGCCTGTAGCTCACCAAGGCCAGATCCATTACCCAAGAAACAGAAGAACTGGAGCTATAATTTGTCGCAAACAGCTACATTTCTGAACGCTTGTATATTTATCATCACAGCGACCTGGCTCAATCTGAGAACATTTGATGCGAGTGTGCAGCTCGCCAGCAGCTATCTAAATCGCTTTCTTGTACTGAAAGGAGAGGTCCTCCAATTTCATTGCAGTTTTGTAAAAGGACCAAAAAGACCGTTCATTCAACTGCAATTCTGTGTTCTGTTTTTTTGTTTGTGGAGCTATTGTTGTTATTTTAATACAGTTGGTTACTCTTAATCGGTAAAGATGTAATCTTGAGGTAATTGGACCCTTAGGAGCTTTAATGACACTACTTCACGGTTTTTAACAGTTCGCGGAGGGTTCTGGTCCCCACTAACCACAATTGCCAAAGGATAACTGTATTTATTTGTTTATTTATCTATTTTCTTTGTTGATTTGTTCAAATATTTATTAAGCAACTCCGATTCAACAGGCCTCTTCTCTTATCATCTGGATTAATAATTCATGACGTGCGGTTAGCAAGAACACAAAAACAGTCCCTCATACTAGTGCTCAGCCGGTTTTAAATAATTGAAAGGTCTGCAGCTCCACAAGCACTTGAACGGATACTAGCTTCCGTATGTTAATGGCGAATTAATGAGATCATAAAGACAACTGCTGAGAGAGCTTAACCGGATAGCAGCGCTAACTAATAACACATTTAAGAGACAATTCCCGGCTACCATTTGGGATTCATCCCGGAGAAGAGACATAAACAAGAATGCTCAGAGATTTGGATGCAGGTGCGGCCTTTCAACCTAGAGGTTGTTTTGATGTGCAAATCGAAGTGAAGCGCTAGGCAAATCTTTGCCTGGAGGTTTGCCAGATCACTCTTTTGTTTCGGCAGGTCAGCTTGTTAAACATTGGGTACGTTTACATGCAGGCAAAAATCCGAATATTGGGGCAATCAGAATGAATCGTTTACAGGTCGAGAGTGAACAAAGTATTCAGTCCAAGTGTTTGGGGATTATCTGAAAGAAAGGACAGGAATCACGAGCAACGCCATTACGCAAAAAGTCGTCATTTGTGCATTTTAACATTAAAAAGGAATGTTTTTATTAATGTCATTGACCAAATACAACAGACTACTGTGCTTGTTTCCCACATGCTCATAAAGTGAGCTCCATTGCTGTCTTGTGTATGTTTACCAGATATGCTCATACATGGCTAGCCAAAAGCATAGATTTGCATTATTTATAGTGAGATTCAATTGTTGCATCCACTCTACATAGATGGATACATCCAGACCAAGGGGGCCACAGTTATTACAGACGCTCCCCTACTTACAAACATTTTTGTTACAAAAAACGGTAGATACGAACATTTTGTTTGGGATGTCGAAAAATACTTGGACATTGCTGTAAGTTGTAGTGCTTATTTCCGCCGCTACTGTCGTGTGACGTTGTGAGAGCTCACCCAGCATCCACCGGCCACCTCTTACTGTCAAAGTCCCAGTTCGTGTGTGAACATACTGTACTGTATCTCCAGCGCGCTAAGAACTTTGACATTTTTAATATTAATAACTCGTGCATCCATTCAATATGGTTGATGTAAAGTGTAAAGGAGAGGCGAGCTGTTTCATTTGAAATTAAAATGGAAAATGGAAGCTTTATGCTAATGGTTGGATCGCTTGTTTTCGGCCACTTTCTACCACAAAGGAGGAGGTCGCCTAACTCCTGAAGCTTATCTTCTTTAAGTAAGTTAAACTTAACTTAATTTATCTTTTTAGAGCATACTATTTTCTGAAATGTCTATTTTTTTTAGTACAAAACAATATAGGTTACTTATACAAGCCTTAAACATACTTATATAAACCTCAAACATACAAAATATAGCAGTGAAGCAACTTACGAACAAATTCAACTTGTGAACGATCGACTGGATCTCGATCGTAAGTAGGGCAGCGTCTGTACATGGAGGAGTACCGGTAATTGGAAAATGAAAGAACTAAACAAACCATTGTAATCAAAAAACAAATGCGGTCAATATTTACTTTGAGGGGCGGCATTAGCTCAGGAGGTAGAGCGCTCGTCTTGGGATCAAGATCGCAGGTTCGAATCCCGGTTCCTCCGCGTTACATGTCGAAGTGTAAGACACTTGGGTAAGACACTGAACCTCTAATGGCCCCAATAAGCGGGTTGGCGCCTTGCATGGCTGCACGGCCGCTATTGGTGTGTGAGTGCGTGTGAATGGGTAAATGTGAAGCACATTGTAAAGCGCTTTGGGAAGTCTTCATTGACTTGAAAAGCGCTATATAAATGCAGATCATTTCATTTCATTTCACTTTCCAATCGGATTACTTCCTGCATGCAAACACACCCAGTGTCTTCTGGTGCATGTGCAAAGATCTTTTTTAGAGCAACAATCAATAATCCAACAGACGAACACTGAAATAAAAAAACACAGGGGACGTCAGATCGTCCGTCTAACTCAGGGGTTACAACCTTTTTGAAGTTCAGAGCTCCTAGTAGTGAAAACAGATACGAGCTTGATATGCATTTCTAAAATAAGTATCATGTCATTACTGTTTTTTTACTATGTAATTATAGTGTTGCAGTTATTAGAACGACCACAAAAACAACATGTCAGTTATAAATTAAATATCCAAAATGATCCATCGTTAGTGAGCTATTTTCAGAATCGGTCTGCAGGCTACTTGGGTGTTCATAGGGGGCTACCTAGTGCCGCACGCACCACATTGGAGACTCTCGGTCCAACTACTATATTGAGATGAACCTTGGCCAACTTAAAATCATCTACGAGTGTGTAGATCTGATTGTACGTCCCTCAAACTGCACTTTGCATACTTTGATTATCTGTATGGGTTTTCTGCTTCCGCAATGTGGAGGCTGCATGAACCTGGGGCAGATCAGAGGAGTGTGAAAAGTCGTTTCCATTGGCCAAGAAACTACTCAGCTTTGATTACCCCCAAAATGGCGCAATTATCTCATTCTAACTGTGTTCATCTGCAAAACTCCCTAATTATGGATATCAGTCTCTTCGTTTGCCATAACACTCCTAACCCCTCTGGAAGGAAATTACATTTCTAATTAATTTAGCTGTCCACGCTATATCAAAAAAAAAATGTATGTCTCCAATTTCTTAGGTTGGCAATCCATGAATCATTGATACAATGCAGGCACACAGCTATAAATACGATTCAAGTAAGAGAAGAAAAAAATATACTGTGAAAGCAAGGAAAAAGCAAATATATAAAAGCAATAAAATATCAACTAGTCCAGACCTGGGACTGAATGGCTGAGTGCATAAAACAATGTGCTAAGCAACACTGGATCCAATCAGTTGAGACTAAAGGTAAGATCGGGCCTAAAACAATCCAGCCCAATGTGACGTGGCCCGCGGTTTTTGAGTCCCAGCCTGGGCCCGACAAATTAATTTGATTTAAGGGACCGGCCCGAAAAACAAAACAGTTTGCAATTTTTTTTATATGAGGAAAAGGGAGAAGACTTTAGCCGCCGAGTGCACAGGCAACCACAGAACTCATGACATTTGTAACACAGCCACAGGCTAATGTAAAGTGTGGTGTTAAGAATGGCCACGATAAACAAACTAAAGTAAGCAGTGCACTGAGCCGGTTCCAACTGCCTTATTAAACATAAAATTGGCGACAAGGATGGAGCTTCTCCATTCCTCGCCCTGCTTTGAGTTATTCATTGCCCTCATGTAGGTTTTAGATCAGGGGATGGTGGAATAATCGTCTTCACTTTGCAATAGTCTGTGCAGCCCTTTGAGACTCCTTGTGATAAAGGGCTACACAAATAAACAAGACTTCACTTGACTTTTCCCATGTCATCCAGTTTAGGCTTAAAGCACACTTCTATTTTATAGCTTGTGAATGACCTATATTTCACGTTGACAATATCTTTGTATTTTTTGTTATTGCAACATCCGTTTTTCCTTGCCCTCATGTAGGTTGTAGATAAGGGGATGGTGTAATAATGGTCTGCAGTTTGCAATAATCTGTGGTCTGTGCAGCCCTTTGAGACTTGTGATAAAGGGCTACACAAATAAACCTGACCTGACTTGACATGACATGCCTAGTGGTCTAATAAAACACAGTATATTTAGGCTTATTGTAATTGTTATCATTATTGTTATCATCACTAGTTTTTACATGCAAGACCGTGTCTGGCCAGCACATTTGTCAGAAGCAGTGCTTAGGTTCTTCAGGCGAGCCTTCTTGTATTCTGATTTTTCTTTCCTTTAAAATCACTAATTGACTTGGAAATGTATTTGAAATAAAATGTATGTTACATTGGTGATGATTTGCGACAAAGAGACAATCGTGATTAACAGCTTTATAAACCACAGGAGTTTAAGGGTTCAAGCCCTCGACTGTACGTTTATTTTGAGTAGGTCAGTGGCTGTTGAATTAAAAGAAAAAGTGAAAACCACTCCCACGAGAGATTCTTATTAGAGTGGATGTAAAAGAGGTCACTGATTCTGCTGACCTGATTTCTTAAGACATATCATGCCAAGGAAATGTGCTGTACAAAATGAGAAAACCAACAAACACACCCGTGTACTGAAAGCGTACAGAGAAGAGACAGTTTGGCTTAGTCATACATGTAATGTATAAATTAAAGTATCTGGATCCTGAATTAATGGTCAGTCTTTAGTTTTCAAGACCGCACACAATCCCACAAAATTCAAATGACCTATTTCAAACCGATGCATGTCTTCCGTGAAACGTAGTGGGTGGAATTGTGATTTTTAATCATTTGTCCGTGCGTTTGACGGATGCAATCCAGCCCAGATGAAGCATCTCCCCTGCCTTCCGTTAAAAGTACAGCTACCAAGGCTCTGAAATTGTTTAAATTTACAGGAGGAGCAATTGATTATGCATCTTAAACGGTCCATGCTACAATCATTTTAACTCCATTCATCGAAATGTTTATTTATTCATTTTTCTATGTTTACATTTAGTTTTAAATAAAGACAATATTCTAAAAATAAACAGTAATGAATGTTAATGCTGTTTCTTTCGCTGGATAAGTACATGTTTGTATTTCTTAGAGTCTTATTGTGCGTGTTCATTTATTTGTATTTATAATCACAGAAGTGTATTCAGAGTCCAGTTGGGTGTTTTGCAATGACAGTAAAAGTATCTTCCATCTGTTCTCAAAGGTGAAAACAGCAATGAGGAGTTGTATCTCCTCGAGGAAGTTCCTCCGTTTCATAGTTAAACCACTGCTTTTGTCCACAATGTCATAAATCAAGTTGACAGCAGATTTCCAGCAAAATCCAGAGCTGTGCCCACAGGACATTGTGTAGTTTTTCCACTGTCAACTCACGTAAAGACAAAATTCATGTGTTTTATTGAAGAAACCGCTACAAGATGGGGAGTTCCAACATTTGCTGGAAAGGGTTTCAACCACAGTCACGAGAAAATGTGAGCATAGGCAAGTTCAAAACTGCTTTCGGATACTTTACTGAACACTTTTTATTCCCACTGGAAATGCTGTATGGGTGATAAGTTTGTTGAGTACAAAAGAGATTTCATGGGATGCCAGTTCCTTATTTGGACTTACTGTGGTTTGCTTTTTGACTATTGCATCATTACAGACACCACCTTAAATGAAAAGAGGAGGATCTGAGGAGGGTTGAAGAAGGGATGAAATTTTTCCCTGGTCATCCTCGCAAGTTCAAAATCCATTGATGTCTTCTGACCCTATTTTGAGTGACCTCTAAAGTTTTAACTTATAATTTGGTCCTTTGAGCCGGATGGAATTTTTCTTTTCTGAGGGATCTTCTCATCTTCTCATGTCCCTCCTCTTTTTATTAAACCTTCAAGGTTCAGATAGGCCTAAAGGCTGTGAAAATCAAAGAACGGCAACATAATTGACTGATCATTGTCACAATCCAGAAACGGATACAGGACCCAGTAGCGTTCGTTTACTCCGTTTTATTGATAAAGAGGGAGAGCAGTGCTTGTTTCCAATATCCGATGATCGACGGATACGGGTAGCAGGTGGCTGGAACGTGGAAGTGGTACTTCCGTGTCGAGCGAGGATAATCGTAGGCAGCAGGGATACTGGTCCTTAGCCGGGACGGGAGAGCAAGGGCGGTATCGAGTTCAGAAAAGAGGTTGGCAACAGGTATCAGGCAGGAGGAAACAGGGCAGGAAAATGTCGAAAGGTATGAGCTTGCCTAGCTGGGAGCATAGGTTCGCAAACGGTCTGACGGCTTCATCTTGGAAGCCGGGGGTTTAAAAAGAGTCTCTGAACCAATCAGCGCTCAGGGCTGTTGGCGCCAATTGGGCAGTCACAGGTGCCCTGAATCAGCAATCATGACAGATCATGACAATAATGCAACAGATAACAAACAACAAATAACAGTGAGTCCAAATAAGGAACTGGTATCCCATGAAATCTTCTCTGCACTCATTTATCATTTAATAACAAGTAACTTCTTGATGAGATAATACTTTAGCATACACCATGTGCATAACCAACCTTTTTTTCAACACAAGCACCCCCAAAAAATTATACAATTTTTAAAATTGTTTTTTCTTAGAATAGGACAGGATAGGCTTAAATATGATTAAAATAAAACGCTAGGTTAAAAAAAAAGTATAGGTTACTCATAAATACTCCACTGCTTTGAAATGGTTCAGTCAATTTGATTTCATGCACCGTACTCGCCCACCTCCCCACTCCTTTTTTCGCTGGCCTGGTGACATTTGGGGCATAGTGCCGGAGTCTGTGGAGGTTCCGATGTATAACGGTGTGGGAATGTTATACACTGGTTTAGTTGAACAACTATTTTACCACCCAATACCATGACTTTGTTATCTTCAACTGATGTTAGTCTATATTTTAGCTGCATTGCCTAACACTCTAGGTGCTCAGCAGCCCCAAAGCTCTGAACCAAAAATCGCCCCTGGCATACACGTTATTACCAGACTTAATTCCAGGGACATGGGGGAGTAGTTTAAATGTTCACTTTTTCTAGATGTGGAATGAACCATGTTGGATTACTTTTTTGTGTATAAAAACAGCCTCGTGGGCCGCCTGAAAGATGACATGACTGTTTCTGGTATAATCGTCCGTCCAATGCTGCCAAATGACTGTGACGGGATGCCTACGGATGTTTAAGCGCTTTGGGGAAGAAGGGGTGGCAAATCGGCTCTGGAGAGGAAAGGCTGAAACCCTCTTAGGATTTGTCTGTTTGGTGAATGGAGTAGAAACACTCTTCTGTCCAAGTGTCACCTCCTCTGGACACACTCTGGGACAGGCACAGGAAAGCAAGGAAAATTCAAGCTGTCTTCGTCATCTTCACCCGGCTAGGATTTTAATGACGCCAGGATTATTAGCGAAGATGCTTCCAAGGCCTGAGAAATTGAGTCAGCGAAACAAAGTTGACTGTGCACACAGCCCAGCATTACTCATACATCTGTTTTCCTAACTCGTTTTGACAACATACAAGATTAGCCTCCCATGTGAGCTGTCCAGGCATTTGCGACAATACAGAGGTGTCCCCAAAAATGTATAAAAACTTTAAAAGCTTATTATTATTGATCCGTTTTTTATAGACTGAACGTATTGAGCCCAGTGATAGTGGCCAGACTTGACTTTGAATAAAGGAAATGAATTCTAGTATGCTACTGGAAGGATGAAAACAGTCGAAGTGCAAAGATAGTTTCAGCGAGAGTTTGACAAATTACCAAGATGAGTTACAATCACTTGAATTTGAGATATGTTAGAAAGCTGATGGAACTATTCAGGACGTCCACAAGAAGCATCCCGGAAGACAACGGACATCCAGCCCCTCAAAAAGGAAAGATTACAGGAAAGATTTCAACAATAATCCAAGAAAGTCTTTGTGGCAAGCATTAGGAGAATGAACTTATCCGGGAATGCAAATTCTTCGATGACAAGGTTTCATTACGTAATCGATGAATGAATTTGAAATGCCTGCCTCGCGACTAGCTCGCCGCAAATACTTTCTTGGACTCCGTTGAAATGTTTCCGGTAAATTTTCATCTATAGTGGGGCTTGTGGATGTAGGTGGTCTTCTGGAAAGCTCCTTATGGACCTCCTGGACAGTTCCATCAGCTCCCAACTTATCTCTAATTCAAGTAACTGTAACTAGTGTTCAGAGTTCGGACTAATGCCTTACAAAGCAATATTCCGCTACTTATTAAAAGCAGGTCATGAAATATTACGTCGTCTGATTACTAAACGCTCCCCTTCTTGGGTTGCTATGCACCACGGGATCCCCAATCGTCCAGTAAGCACGGGTTGGTGCTTTTGTATTCACTTACAAAGTACAACTAAATGCAATTGCGTTGACACCGTTTCAAGCAGAATATGAGGCTGCTGAATTTCTTCTCATAAATATATTCTCCCTAGTCCCTACCATATGTATACTTGCACTCAAGCCTAATTGACAGCTATAAAATAAAACACAGAAATCAGCGAGTCAGTTTAGAGAACAATATGGTGGGCAACACGGAGGGATGGGGGGGGCTTATATTGGAACAACAAATAAAGAGGAAATCAATGGGGCAAACATGACGTATAATACAAGGTAAGAATGTGCCGAATTTTGGTGTCTTTTTTGGTACATTTGTTTTTGCTAGACACCATAACTGGAGAAAAAAAGGGAGGAGAGTTTCGTGTGGTTTGAAGCCTGTCATAATATGCCAATTGCCCTCACCTGCGCTCACTCATTCAGCCCCAGCTGCCACTCATTCCCTAATTAATCCTCCTCCTATTTAAGCACGTCATTCTCATTCACTCCATGTCAGTCCATCAGCGAACCTCCGCACATGCAAGGCAAGCATTTTTGACTCTGTTGCTGACCTCTTTCTGTATCCTGCTCGTCTGACCCTGGCTTCCCGATTGTCTCCAGTTACCTGACTTGTTCCGCTCTCCAACCACGCTCCGTTCTCCCATCCCGGCTGCCCAACTTGCTTCCGATCCCTGACCACGCTTCGTTCGCAAGGGCTTCCTGCTCCTCCTGCCAAGCGAACACCGGATCGCTGTTGTTTTTTACTCTCGCTCTGACTTCCCCGATCTCTTAATAAAGCATTGTGTGAAACGTTATTCATTTGGGTCCACTGCTTGTACCGGTCATGACAAAGCCCAGAGACAATGATTGGACAAGCCAAGAAATATGAAGGTTTCAATCCTTCTACAGGTTGATGTTCGTGTTTTCTTCTTTTGTTTTGTGGCTATTTTAAAGCAGTTTTGGGGAATGACTTCTTTCCAAATGGATATGGTAATTGTTACTAGATAGTTACTTTTGGAGTAACGTACCATATTACTTTTTAAATGGCGTAACTAGTATATTAAACTAATTACAGCTTTTCAGTAACGCACCAAGCACTGTTCTTTTTAGTGGTCGTTGTTAAAGTCCATGGAAAATTGTCTTTAAACGTTTACTGCTCTTTCATATTTCCAGTAGCGTTTTAAAATACATGTCCCTTTTTCAAAGTCAAGCCTGGCTACCATCACTGGGTATTATGTCTACTTAAAAAGAATAAATAATACAGTTATCAGTGGCTAAAATGTGCACCGGTATCCAGTATTACCTTGGTTATTGCGTTTGATGGGGATCATCGCCCTGTTTGACTGATAGCATACACGAGCCTATTACAATCGTGTACACAGACATGCCCACCCAACACACAAAGCCCTCTCCAACCTGCCCCCACGATGACATTTTCTGTGAGCTGTCTGTTGTAGAACACAATGCAAGATCCGTTGTCATTGATGACAATAAAGTCAATTCAATTCAAAATCCGCAAAGCAGTGAACCAGCGATAACCGAACCGCGAAGTATTCAGTTTTCTTTGTATTTTTTGGGAATGCGTTTGCGCCTCAATGTCGAATTGACTACTGCGGCCTCCTGTTGATTTATTTCAATTTTTTTAAGAGTCTTATTATTAAATTCTGTTGTTTTAAATGTCCACTGCATAGAAATATGTCTCACACTTTGCTCCAAAATCTTCAATACGTGTTAGATTGTACTGACAAGTGGCGAGTGCAAGTCTTTTTAAATACTCGTCAAAACTGTCAGCGACCTTTCACTTTTTATTTCTTTTTTTTTTTTTTTATCATTGATTTGTTTTTGTGAAAGCAAGTGTCAAAACTCATCGGACACACTCAACTGGTTGCCTTTTTTATAGATTCACTGTTATTTTATGAACTTGGTTAAACCTAATTGATCCAATATTGATGTCAGCCTCAAGATGGACAGTTAAGGTGAAAGGACTCATCAATACATTTTCACTTTCAATTACAGGTCTCGAATGATTTTCTCCTGAGATTGTCATTTAAATTGGTCAACCTGAGCGAGCTATCCATCCAGGCCATGATGTGTGAGGGAGTTAAAAAATATAACCTGCAACAGTATAGGTTTACTAATCCACAAGGGAGTAACTCAACATGCACCTGTAATAGAAAGGTTATCAGTGATTTCACAAACTTGGTGAAAGAAATCTTTAAAATACTGTAATTTTGAAGAAGTGGAAAGGAATCACTTTGTTGTTGCCTGGTCATCCTGTAGGGGGGATTACCTCATGTGCGGTCTTCTCAAGGTTTCTTCATTTTTCTCATGGGTTTTGAGTTTTTCCTTGCCTTCATGTAGGTTTTAGATCAGGGGATGGTATAATAATAATAATCTGTGGTTTGCAATAATCTGTGGTCTGTGCAGCCCTTTGAGACTCCTTGTAATTAAGGACTATACAGATGACATAAATTGACTTGACTTGACCAGTAGATCCAAGTATGTGACACCATCATGGGTCCTAATACCTTAAAGATAAGGCTAATATTGGCACCGATGCTGATATCTGATGTCAGGACCCACCCATTTCTACTGTTAATATTTGATTAGAAATACGTATGCATATCAATGCTGAAGAGAAGAGGACCAAGTACTGAGCCCTGGGGAACACGTTTTAAATGAAATAAAATAGCTGGATATTTTGTTCGTATATTTTAAAAATAACATTTCATAACTTTGCAGTAATCATATTAGCAATTAAATTGTAGTAAGAGTATTATAATGGTCTGCATTTATATAGCGCTTTTCAAGTCAATGACGACCTCCCAAAGCGCTTTACAACTATGCTGTTATTCTAAAAAAAAACTCTCACTCTCATGGGGCCAAGGATAAAGTTGAATTTTAGAGATTATTCCATTAAGAAATTGAAAAATACTTGATTATTTCTAAACATTTTTTAACATTTTGTATTTTTTGATTCATAAATATCTCATTACTTTTTGGAACACTTCCATCTCGTCTTCTCTGAACTCTGAGCTGTGACGGTGACACGAAGAGCATGCTGGGAGCATGCATGAGCACTGGGTTGCCAGGCGGATTTTAGACCATAGCCAGTTTGTTTATTGTCGAGAAACTCTGAGAGCGGCTAATAGCAGCTCGTACTGTACCGTATTTCTGACTTTGTATCCTGAAACGCGAAACGGCATTGTAATTAGAGGCAATATTTTCACATTCAGGTACTTCGTAACCTGAAACTTTCGTATGTAGAAATATTTGTAAGTAGAGGTAGCACTGTACTTTGTCATTTATCCTTAGAGGCGCTGGACAGAATTTGAAACTTTTTGACTCACGGCTGCCATCTCCTGGCTTGTTTCATCATTGCACTCTTCGTCAGCTCAATGATGATGCGTGTGCAAGTACGTACATTTTCATCATTCTGGGGGTTTGGGTTGGTGTTTGGACTAAACTTGAACAAGGCCTCATTACTTTCGCCATTTTCATGCTACACTAATAAAGAGGAAGAAAAAAATCGAGGAGAGGAGCATGACGTTACTCTCCAGCCCTTCCCCTCACACCCCATTTGCTCCTGCATAATAGGTTTCGCCCTCAACATCTTTGCTAAAGGTAAGATACAAGCAGATAGGCGGAGTAGAATTCTAAGAATAAAGATAGTTTTAACTCAGTTGAGCATTGTTAACCAGTGGTGGGCCGTGAGGGCCTTCAAGGCCTTCACTGCTGGCTCTAAAAATATCTGAATCATGTAATATTACTTATATTTTGTCCCTAAATATTTATTAAATGATTCCAAGTTGTCTGTCAGCTCCCTTTCATTACTTTCCCCCTTGGCTGTTCTGTCTGTGTCCATGCTTTCATTTAAGCAATCACATTTCAGCTATTAGTTGTTGCCAAGCTTAGTAGTCTGCCCTGAGGCCTTCAGAAGCAGACCTGCATGCCCTCGTGAGACCTAACAAGTTATAATACGTGAAAATAGGTTTTAGTAAAAAAAATTTACAAAGCGCTTCCGGGTTCAAGGGTTTAACAGATATTACAAGGCTTATTATGTAGCTTACTTGTTGATGTATTTTGTGAACAATTAAGTTTTGAGAGAGTAAAGCTCATCTACATTTATCATTTTATCTCTATAATCTGTACGGTAATGAGTTGTCAAGTCAACGTGGACCAAATCAGCCTGTGGTGCAATAACAATTATGATATCATGTCATTTATTAGACCTCTGCCGGTAATAACCATATTGTGCCAGTGACTTCTTTTATCGCAAGTAATTTGTGGGAGTCATATCAAACCAGAACACGTCCATCTGTTCAATCTGGCAGGTCCTACCTGGGTCCCTATACTAGCAGCCTGTTGCTGCTGTAAATGAAAGTAAATTGTGCCTTTATTCAGTGTCTCACCTGCCACTCTGCTACATTTTGTTGAGCTGGATTTACTAAGTGTTGCAGAACCAGAACTCACCCGGTTCCTGTAACCATCAAGGGAGAATGTGTAGGATTTGTCCAGACCTACAAATACCTGGGTGTGCAGCTGGACAACAAACTGGACTGGACTGCCAACACAGAAGCTCTATGTAGGAAAGGGCAAAGCCGACTTTACTTCCTCAGAAGGCTGGCCTCCTTCAACATCTGCAAAAAGCTCCTGAAAATATTCTATGAGACAGTAGTGGCAAGCGCCCTCTTCTATGCGGCAGCGTGTTGGGGAGGCAGCGTCAAGAAGAAGGATGCCTCTCGTCTCAATAAACTGGCTAGGAAAGTGAGCTCTGTTGTGGGCAAAGAGCTGGACAGCCTAACAACAGTAGCTGAGAGACGAGCACTGAAAAAGCTGAGGTCAATCATGGACAATCCATCGCATCCACTACACAGCATTATCTCCAGACAGAAGAGCAGTTTCAGCGACAGACTGCTGTCACTGTCTTGTACTACGGACAGACTGAAGAGATCTTTTCTTCCTCATGCCATGAGGCTCTTTAACTCCACCCGGCAGAGTAAAGGCCCACATTAAACCACACCACCTACATTGGATATTACTGAATCTTACTGCAATATGTATTCTGTGTAGCACTACTTAGTTACTCTATATAACACGCTACAGTGGGCATTTGCACGTCACACTGGGTATTTGTATATCGCATTCTTTTGGCTTTATTATTGTACTGTTCTCAGCTCAGGGATGCTGCTGGAAATGCGAATTTCCCTTTGGGGATGAATAAAGTATCTATCTATCTATCTATCTATCTATCTATCTGTATTTAAAGGTAATCTAAAATTCTTGTGAGGAAATAGTACATAGTTTTTGCATAAAATCTATGTCTATTTATTTGATATTTTCCAATTATTTTCCAAGATAATTCATTTTGAAGGCAGCATGTCTCAGGTCGGGAACGGCTGATCCAGATGTTAGCCGTGCATTCCTATGAAGCCCCAGTCAGCTGTCGCTAGGCTTTGTTGTGTCTTATTTTGTCACACTATGTCAGTCTTGTCCTGCCCACCTTGGGCCATTGAGCACACAAGTGTGTGACAAGCATGACTAACATAGCGTCATTTGTTTGGAGGCAAAGTGACTGCCTCTTGTCAACTCCTGTGCAGTCCAATAAATGGCCAAGCACTGAGCAAGGGAACTAGATAGGATATTTTGTGTTGCTTTTGTATAAAAACAGTAATTTGTTGAATGGATCATTAATATTTATGCGCAGAGTATTGATAACTCATTGTCTTGAAACCAGTGAGGCAGGCTCTAATTCCTGACTTGGCAATGGTGCCGTAATCGTCTCGAAACAAAACATCCTGATTATCTTGTTCTTTCGATTTTTTTTTCTCTGAGCTAAATTTGAGATACAAATCAGTATATGGTGAGTCAAGTCAACACACTCGGCAGACACGACGCTGAAGAATGGTTTAAAGACGGTTCTAGCTCTTAATTGGGAAATAAAGAAGTGCTATGTATTTCAACAACAGAGCACTTCAAAATACAGGTGAACTCATTGCTAAGGGTGGGCAGATTGATCCAAATATTGATAATACCAATGCTAGGCAAGTATTGAATCAGGTCGATATTATTGTCCTTGGATCGATATTTAACTCCACCAATTTCCTCGAAGTAGCACCTCTCTATGTAGATAGAGCAGCCCTTCTTTCTCTCACCCTGCACCTTCAGCCACTCTATAAGTCTATGTCTTAGTACAGGGGTTTCAAACTCATTTTAACTCGGGGGCCACACAATAGAACAAACATTCTGTCGGGGGTAGGACTAGTGGATTAAAGAGAAAGAAAAAGAGATAATTAAATAAGAGAAAGAGGGAGGGAAAAGGAGAGAGGGCAGGACAAAGAAAGAAAAAGAGAGAGAGGGAGAGATCGTGAGAAACAAAAGATAAAAGTTGTGAAAGAGGGGGAAAAGAAAGGGGGAGGAAGAAAGAAATCCAAAGAGAAATAGAAAGACAGAAGGAGAGAAAGGAAAAAAGAAAGCGCAAAGGGTATGAAGAGAGGAAGAGAAAAGAGAGAAAAGGAAAAAACGATGTTAGAGCAAGAGACAAAGACCAACAAAGGAAGAGAAAAAAAAAGAGAAACAGAGAGTGAAAGAGACAGAGACAGACTGGGAGAAAAGGGGTGGAAAAGAAAGAGAGAGAGAGAGAGAGAGAGAGAGAGAGAGAGAGAGAGAGAGAGAGAGAGAGAGAGAGAGAGAGAGAGAGAGAGAGAGAGAGAGAGAGAGAGAGAGAGAGAGAGAGAGAGAGAGAGAGAGAGAGAGAGAGAGAGAAAGAAATACAAGTACAGTGTCTTTGTGAGAGGCACCTGGCTTTGGCAACATCAAGTTGACATATTTCAACCTGCAGCTTGTTTTTCTCTTGCATTTCTCTGAGTGTTGTCTCGCTGGCCGGATTCAATCACTTGGCGGGCATGATCTGGCCCCCGGGCCGCCTGTTTGACACCTGTGCCTTAGTATGTCACTAACAGGCACACTTGAGCCCCTCTCCCTACATGGCCCCGCTGCTGCATCCTGCCTGCCAGACAGAATAAAGGGCCAAATCAATGCACTCACCCCTACCAGAAGCTAAAAATGACTTAGGCAGACAGGAAGTGCAGAGAAGAGTGGACTTTGATTTCACTACAGAAAAAGAGAATGCCAAGTGCAATTTGTGTGTTAAAGTGGTCTGCTACTGTGTCATGAACACAAATTTAGGTAAACACATGGGGGAAAAAAAAGCTCACTCTGCAGAGAGCAGCAAGCTGCAACCAAAAATGTAAACATGTTACTGTTCCTAAACAGGAAAATTCTGGTTTATTTGTGCCTTTTTATGATTTTATACTCAAAAGTGTTTTGCTTTTATGCTACAAATGGTTTCAAGGCTGCCAGAGCCAGGCACTGTTTGTATTCTTTCAACGATTGTATTGTCTTCGTCCTGCTAACTATTAATCAAGATGTCCTTCACTTTAGTGCCGGGAAAGTCTGGTCACTGGCTTGCCTCCTTTGATATACTCCCTTATTTCGTTCTGTGTACATTGTTACAAAGAATGACAATACAAAGGAAATTATTATTATTATTATTAATTTTACAGTAACTCATTGTTCTTTTATGTTACAAAAGTTTCACTTTTCTTACTGTTCATTTATTGTGCTTGCACACTATCTAGTGACCAGCATTATATCGCTCCATTTAATCATGGGATTTTGTTTAAGCCAATCAGGGGTGGGTGTCTTTTCTCTCTGAGCCGATCTTGGAACCAGATCTAGGGCCTCCGATGAAAGGGCTACCGAACATCAATACCTGACTCCGGATGTGTTTCTCTCTTTACCTTAATGCAATCTTAAGTTTTAACCTTGACAGTTATTTGATTTTTCAAATTTAAATACAAAAAAAAACATTACTGGCGGAATACAGAGATGAAGAAAATGGGGTATGAGTGATACGAGAGATTTTGAATAGTGCGCTCACAACTATGGTTAACTTTGTAGTTAATGTTGCTGTTGTTATATCATAACTGTTATTATTGATATTATTGTTATTGTTGTTATTCACATTGGTGTCGCAGTGATGTTTGGTGACTAGTGGCATTATGACATTGAGGGATGGGTACTACGAAGATTAGTGTATAAAATATGTGACTATTATTATTATTATAATTATCAGGGTTGGGTAGGGTTACTTTAACTTGATTACTTTCAATTACTTTTGGATTACTCCAATACCAAATCTGCTAATAAAAGACAAAAAAACTAAATATGAATAAAATTATGACTCACACCACGTGGTAAGCTTTCTCTCCTGGCTTTGATCTCTTTGATCTCCGGCAAAACTAACATAAACTGCGACAGAAACAAAATGAAAATAAATCCAAACAGCTTGCCAACATCATTTTTGCCGTTCCCTATATTCCGTTACTCCCCAAGCCTGCACAAAATTTAGTAATTTTATTCATATTTAGTTTCTTTTGTCTTTTATTAGCATATTTGGTATTGGAGTAATCCAAAAGTAACTGAAAGTAATCAAGTTAAAGTCACCCTACCCAACCCTGGTAATATGTATATCCATGAGACTTTGTTATACTAGATACAAGAGGAGAAGAGGATCTGTAAAATGTATTTAATAGGGAAGATGAAGGGGTAGGGAAAATAAGTATCTGCTTCTTACTACCCCTTTTCGAACATGTTATGTAACATTATTTTGGTGTTATTGTTTTTGTCCTGTTTTTATTTTAATGTTCGAAATAAAGTTTTCATTCAAAAATGAAACATTTTAGAGCCTAAAATCTGTGTGCTGTGTTTATTGTTATTATATACTAACTCAGCAGGATGGATCTAATTATTCATGGTCATGACATTTCCAAGCAAAAAGTATCAGTATTGGATGGGCATCGATCAATACTATGATGTCTTTAGTTGGATAGAATCAATGCCCAAAAAAATTGTATCGCCGACCCCTACTCATTACGAATAGGTACAATTCTCTGACATCTACCCAAACTTGTAACCCTAAACATTTGTTTATGTATAGGGACAGTGTGTAATATTTAGTGCCTACTAGTGGTACAAAAACTTTCATTCAGTAAAAATGCATTTGTGTATTTGAATATTAGGCAAAAATACATGAACTATCATACGAATGCTATTTTTTTATTTAAAGAAAATCATTGGTCATAGGTTTCATTTACACGGTGAAATCCCCACTAAAGTCACTGCCATGGTTGCCTGGCATCCTGCCTCCACACTGCGCTCTGTAGCACTGGCCCTCGCTCACACCAGACAACACAGTGCCATCTAATAGTCAGACATGACACATTGGGGCTTTTTGTGTAAAAGGTTGCTCCACAAATATATTGTATCAAACATTGTTATAATAAAATAGAACATAGTTTTGCATACTTCAAAATCTTGAATTTGTAACCGATTATTTCAAAGTATGTCATGGCGCCCAGCTGGCTCCGCCCCTTGACACCGGCTGAGACGCATTGAACTGATTGCTTGTGGAGTACTTAAACGCTCCTTTTGGGACTACCCGTTGCCAGACCATTGCTTAACCTTGAGGAAAACCTGTTCATGCCTGTTTGTTCTGAGTAATGCCTAGTTTGTAATTTTTGATTACCTTTGAACCTGTTTTGTTTTGTCCTTGGTCCGTTTGTGTGTTGGACTATTTTTTTTTCCTAATTAAAGTGACAGATCGTCTACGCATATGAGTTCCAACTTCCTGCTTACTGGTTTGTTTCATGACAAAGTATGCCTCATTTGGTGTAATTCCCTATCTGGATAAAAATGGTAATTTGGTTTGAATGGGTTCTCAGTGTGCTAATTTTAGCTGTTATTGAATCTCTATAGATCCTCCATTTCTATTCATTTCATTGTGCCAGCCCAGTAGGCAGCAAATCAAGCCGTTGGTAAACAAGACGTCTGCAGAAATAAGCTCTCGAACTACAGCTGCACACACTGAATACATCTACCCTTAGGTGTATTGTGTAGCTCATAAATAACCCAGGATGTGAAAATAATAAATAATGATACCGTTTGACTGCATGAATCATGATGAATGTAAATTGATAAATGAATACAACAAATTGTCTTCCTCTTGCAAGTCATGGCCTGTGTGTCTCTTTGCAGACAAAGACATTTGATATTGTTTGATGTAACAAGGTGTTTAGCTGTTCCAAAAATAAACCAGCCACTCACTCAGTGATCTGAAAGGGATTACTGAGATCCTGACTGTTTTAGCCACGAGGATAAGCCCACCTGGATATACCTATATTTGTATTTGGATGTATTTTCTGTATGTCTGCCCAGTCAGTGAAGGTGTATTAACCACTCTCTGTCACGAGACGTGGTGGCGTGGAAGGTGACCGGACCAGAACGGAGGCAGGAGGCATGAAGGGAGAACTCAAATGCGTTGACGATCCATAGGTTTTATTTAATAAAATAAAAGTCGCCCAATACTCCGAGGCAAAACAGAACAATACAGAGTTCCTCCGGCACGAACTCAACAGGACAAGGCATAACAGACTAAAACAGGACAAGGCATAACAGACCGGGATTGTGAATAATGAGTAATGAACCAGCAACCGCAGAACCCACAATGCAGCCTTAAGTAGCAGATCCACAATTAGTGGAACTGCTTTCAGCTGTTGCCCAGAGGGCGGGGCAGACTGGTCACCAAGGCGACCGTGACACTCTCGATAGTGTTCCTCTGGTTCATTTTGTTTGTCCGAGTGTAGTTCTCTGTCCCATTCTTTTCAATAAAACAAACACATTTTCTGCACCTTTTTCACCTCTGGAAAATAGATAAGATATGCAGGTGAATGAGAATCAAAACCCACAAAAATACAGTTTCTGCATATTGAGTCTAACTTTATCTGGTTTTGCTCACATACTATACACTCAGAACCAAACATTCTCATTTTTGGCCAATCTCGTATTTGCCCAGTAAAAAGAAAATAGGTGGTCTCCCTTTTTTTGCGGCAACACATATTCCTTATGATCGTTGCTGTCCTAGCAGCACGAGGCCACGACTCCTTTTATATACGGTAGCCAGGTAGCTCCACATTAGCAACCGGGATGCTAGACGTGAGCCACGTTTCCGTAAAACACAGCAAACTGCACTCCCTGTACGCATCAAACCATTTAAAATAGAGTTTGCCAGTTCCTCTCCACCCTTCCATTTTGATGGAGAAGTAGGGCGCTGACTCTCACGCTTGATTTTAATATCCCTCATTATGGTTTGATATGCCTCTAAAATTGTCAGATTCCAAATGTTTAACCTTACCATAGGGTGCTGTGTCTGCCAAAAATTGTTTTTTGCTTCAATTTCCTTAATTTTGCTTCTAAAAAAGTAAACGTACATTGCACCTGAAAAATCGTCGGTGAAGGTAATGGCACATTTATACCCTTCAAATGAATCAAGGGCAATAGGCCCGCTTAAGTCAGTGTGGATAAGCCCTAATGGCTTTTTTGCTCCACCATCACTCTGTCTGCTTCTACTTTGTTGTAATTTACCTTGGAGAATAATTTTGCATTGATTAGGAGAGTAAACCTTGTCTTGTATTCTCATACCATCGGCTCTCACCAATAATGTCCAAGTCGTAAACTTTTCTCTTTACCTTGATCTTGGAGGTTGTCCTATTTCGAAGAATCGTTCAATTGTCTTTTATTACTGTCGTTAAACCTTGCTTCTTTTAAAGCCGCCTCCACAGAAATAATGTTGTGCAGATGCTCAAGGATCAGGAGAGCACCGTGTGTTTGACACTCAACATCTTCCCGTCAGAGTTTATCAGTTTTACCAAAGCGTCATTTTCCTCTGCACGCTGCCGCTGATTTTCGTCCAGTCAGACAGCTGTATGATGTGGTTTTCTGGCTGGAGCCTCATGTCGAATCCAACGAATATCTTCTCCTTGGTCACGTTGTGCGCTGTGACACCGCTCTCCACAAAAAGACCTAGCTAGCAGCAGTGCACCAAGGGGTTGCCATTCGCTTATAGTTAGCGTGATTGCTTCTTCTTCATCCTCTTTGTGAAGATTGTGATTCCCTTTACGGCGCATGGGGCCTTTCTTAGTGTCATTAACAGCCGCAACAAGAATTTATTTTCCTTATTGTGACAGTCTTATGCTTAATATCACACTGTCCCACATATAAAACATTTTACATTAAAGTACTACTTGTCTTTTATATTTCATTTAAAGATATTGGTGCTCGCAGACATCATTTAGTCCACTCTTGGTCTGCTGCTGTAACGCAATGAGGATTTAAAGCTTCTAATTCTTGCCTTAAACTCTTTGAAGGTTATGACTTCACTTGTTTGAATAGCATTCACAGAAAATGGTTTGTATTCATCTATGAGTCCTTTCACCACCATCCCCACTAATAATGCATCGGTGAGGGCTTCCTTTGCTCTGCTGAATGCGACCACTATCTTCTCATCTCATCTCATCTCATCAGCCGTACCGCTTATCCTCATTAGGGTCGCGGGGGGGCTGGAGCCCATCCCAGCCATCTCCGGGCAGTGGGCAGGGGACACCCTGAACTGGTTGCCAGCCAATCACAGGGCACACAGGGACAGACAACTCATTCGCTCATTCACACCTATGGACAATTTGGACCGGCCAATTCACCTGAAATGCATGTTTTTGGAATGTGGGAGGAAACCGGAGTGCCCGGAGGAAACCCACGCAAGCACGGGGAGAACATACAAACTCCGCACAGGAAGTCTGGAGCTGGATTTGAACCCACGACAGGTTCCCATGACATGAACTGTGCCGCACAAGCGCTAACCGCCGTGCCACTATCTTCTCAACACGTGTTAAGTAGTCCGTAAGCTTCTACCCATCAGCTAATTTCACATTAGTCAACTTCATGGCTTTTCTCCAGACTCAGAATGTCTCCTAAAAATTTCCAGACTTTTCTTTCCATCTTCAGTTACTTCATACAGTCATCCAAACACCCACACAGTCCTTCAATAGCAAGTTCGATTATTCTAGTGATCTCTGGCGCTTCAAGGTCGTCAGCCAGTCCTTCTGACTCGTTTCTAAGGATGGCGCCCTTGAGACCGATTATTTTTAGGTAGGCCAGGAACCGCGCTTTCCACATGTGGTAGCGTGCTTCGTCCCCATCAAACCTCGACGGCGGTCCTCTTCCGTGCTTTGCCGGAATGGAAATTGACCTGGGCCCATAAACTGGTGGTCTTTCTGCAGCGGTGCTAGTTCCCGCTTCCGAGGGATTCATGTCGTAATACATCTTGAGCGCGTCTGTTCCGTCACAGAGTAAAAAAAAAATTGAGGGACAGGTGTTTCACTTAAAAAAGGAAACTGCTTTGCCCTGTAGAACATTGGATCATCATCCCAAGCTGTCACCAACTGTTTTCAGGGGAGGTGTACCTTACATAACATTCATGTGTATGGCGAAATCACATTCAACAACCATCTTTCCAGACACTGCCTCATTCCATCCCCACACCCGATAATACACTGAGCTTCCGCTAGTTATCAGCATTCTTTGCCCTCTTTTAACTTTCTTCACAGTCCGATTTTATTGATGAAATGCTTTTCAATGTAACGAGACGCTAAAATCTAGCGGTTGCCATGCTTCCCAGTTTGTTTTTGGTAGAAATATTGACTTGTGCATCCGCTCTGCTGTTTAACTGACAGGATACGCAAGCCTGCCACAGTCATGGGCACAGACAGTGACGCCCAGCGAACACCCAAAGCCCTCCCTATCCAGTCTCGGTGATAGAATTTGTTGTGTGCACAATGCAAGATACGTTGATATTAATGACAATAAATACAATTCAATTCAAATTTCGCAAAGCCGTGAACCATCAATAACGGGAAGCATTAAGTAGAAATGGATTACTGTATATTATAATAAATGCTAAATGTATTCATCCCTCATGTATAACGCACCATGATGAAGACCTGAATTGTTATGTAAAAACAAATTACCAACTCAGTCCATATTTGTGTCCCTGGCAGGGGGTTGTACACAAGTAAACCATAGGTTGTGCCAGCTCCTGCCCCTCCGCCATCACGGAAATAAAGATATTTTTAAATAATTATTCAATCAACGAAATAAATTATGTTTGACATTGTGTTTTTAAAAAGCTGTACTTTGAAGGGACACTGTAATATTTTACCACTTGTTAGCACGCGAACATTTTTTTAGATGATTTGTGTTATTAACTTTATATTTGTTGAGTATAAAAAAGGTCATAATTGTTTTGGAAGAAAACATACTATGGAGACTCAAAGTGACCAAACCGCACTATTTCTCTTCAAAATTTTACACATCCTGTCATAAAGCACGATCTGGACAATTATGTCAGCTCCCTCTGGGTGAGCCTCAGGTAATATAAAATAAATTTATTGAACTATGGGTCTTTAAAAAAAAAAACAACTTTATATGATATTTCATGTATTTTTGCTTTTTATTCAGCACAATATTGTTGTTTTAATGGATTTTTACCAATAAGAGGCGCTAATTAATACACATTATCCCTTTGTTTAATAATAACATTTTCATTATTTCAGTCATTTATAACTTCTTCATTTTTCCATCCATCCATCCATTGTCTTCCGCTTATCCGGGGTCAGGTCGCAGGGGCAGCAGCCTTAAAAGGGAAGCCCAGACGTCCCCATTCACCTCCTCCAGCTCATCCGACAGGATCCTAAGGCGTTCCTAGGCCAGGCTATAGACATAGTCTCTCCAGCGTGTCCTGGGTCGTTCTTAATTTATTCAGTTGCATTTGTAAGGCATCTCCATTGTTTCAAATGTTTTATTTTGTAGTATACGAGGCTTGGGCTTGTCCTATCAGGTTCCGTTAGAATAGGATCTTCTCAGTGGAAAATTCAACTCTTAGTTTCGGTTTTACTCAGGGACCGCCGTTTTAGTATAAAAATAACTGTCAGCTATTTTGACTGCACACTCATGATTCCGACAAGCCGTTATCCCAAAGCTCATTTGTGATATTGAATATTCAAAGAAACTCCTCCCCTCAGGTCCAGTGCTCGTTTTACCTGTCTCACAACACAGATGGAAACAAACACATCGTTCTTCACTTGCCCTCATATAGAATTGAGTTCAGGGGATGTTGTAACTCACAGAATTGTGGCCAGTGCAGCCCCTTTGAGAGTATTTGTGATTAAAAATAAACGAGACTTGACTTTTATCAACCCTTAAGGCTTCTCCTGCTACTGTTAGGTTTGCACGATTTTGGGAAAAAAACTGATTGCGATTTTTCAGACCATTGTTGCAATTTCAATTTCAATTTTAAAAGAAAAGTGCTTTTCTGTGCTTGCTTTGTTTTTTGTGGATGCTTATTGATGCATGGATGGATGGATGGATGGATGGATGGATGGATGGATGGATGGATGGATGGATGGATGGATGGATGGATGGATGGATGGATGGATGGATGGTTGGTTGGTTGGTTGATTGATAGATCAATACTAGTGACATGCTTTAAACTTAAGTAAACAGCACTCTCTTCTGGGGAGCTTTATAAGGGTTGCTGTCTGCTCACACGAAGCTCACACGTGGGTGAATAAACTTTGCCTCGCCTTTATCGGCCAGTGCCGTGTAAACTTGCCTCTGATTGGCCAGCGCTGTTAAAACCTAACATGTGACAATTTATGTTGGCCAAAAGCCCCGTCGCTCAAATAACTAAGGGGAACCATAATCCTTGAAAAAAAAGCAGTTCTGATCGATTTCACAATCAGACTACATCTCTTGGCAATATTGATTAGATTCTGGTTAGTCGTGCATCCCTCCGATCTATTTACAGGTGGAGAAAACCCAAACCACCAACAAAAGCTTGGAGAGGTGTTTAATTTAAACTACATACCCAACTTAGGGCAAGAAGACATCAACTTGAACTTGCAAGCGGGACTGGGAGGAAGCCTTTCAGATAAGAGAATTTTATCACTTCCTAAATCCCTCCTCCGAGCATATTTTATTTCATATTGAAGGTTGCAAAAATAGACCTAAACGATGTGGAAATCAAAGAACAGCAACATGATTGTCCGATAGCAACAATGATATAATTGTCAAAACAGTTAACAACTGTGAGTCAAAATAAGGAACTGGCTGAAAAATAGTTTGCATTTGTCCGAATAGTAAAACAGAGTATACTTATCAAGAGGGATGGGCATCGCCAGGTTGTCCTTGCCCAAGACACACCTCAGGAAGTGGTGCCCTGAGGATCCTGGTGGTTAAGGAAACAATCAAACAAACTCATAAAACAAAACTACAGATGCTGCCCTGCTTACAAATGAGATACGTTCCCGACGATCGTTCGTAAATTGAATTTGTTTGTAAGTTGCTTCAGTTCTATGTTTTGTATGTTTAAGGTTTATATAAGTATGTTTAAGGCTTTTATAAGTAACCTGTATTGTTTTGTACTAAAACAATAAACAGATCATAAAATAATACTCACTATAAAGATAAAAAAAGTTTAGTTTAATTACTTTTGAAAGATGCACTTCAAGAGGTTCTCCTTCTGTAATAAAAAGGTGGCTCAAAAAAAGCGTTCAGACCATTTTCTCAACCGCATCAGACTTTCTTATTTCACTTTCATTTCAAAAGAAATGGCTCGCGTCTTCTTTACACTTTACACTAACCATATTGAATGGATGCATGAACTAGGAAGAGGAAGCTGAATTATCTTCTTCGGGGTGGATGCTGGGTGAGCTCTCACAGCGCCACACGCCGATAATGGCGGAACGAAGCAATACAGTAATGTCCTGTACTTTGAAAAAGGTGCAAAATACAAACTCTAACTTTCAGCAACGTCCGGATATTTTTCTACATCCCGAAAAAAATGTTCGTTTTTATCGTTTTTCGTAACTCGAATGTTCGTAAGTAGGGGAGCATCTGTATACCGATGTGGCGCCCCATTTGGTCGCCAAGATAATTACATTTGGCTACCAAGGTATTTCACAAATTCTCTCCCACAAGACCAAAAGAAACTGATCTATGCACCCAAGTCCATGCACGCAACTCGGTAAATTCCAGAAAAATACTTCTTCTTTTTTTGCTACTTCTTTCAAACGTTTTGATGAAATGCAGTTTTTGCAGTCTTTCCGACCCCATTCTTTTTTTTCTCCTGTATTCTTCAACTTTTTCTGGCTCCATCAGCAAACTCGTCATCACTTTTCCCACCTGGCTCTTATCTTTCCTCCTATTGATCTTGTTCAGGGTTTTGTTCCATCTCCGAATCCAAGGAGATGTATCGACATTGAAAGCTGCGGTCGGTCTCCCATATCAATAATTCACAAGGTGACGGTGCAAACCGAGCATCGCAACAATGCATACGTGCGCACGTCCTCCGTGCAACTAACGTGTATTCATATCAATGATCCAATGGGTTGCTTATGAATGAATAAACAGAGGTTTTCTGAATCTACCATATCTCTGTGTGATTCCCTTGATAGTAAATGAAAACAGCAACTACATTTTTGACTTGATCTGAGAAAGAACACAATCCGATTGTCCAACCATGCATTTTTGTTTAAGGATGTTAGTGGGTGCACAACTGAGCACACACTTTGTGGAGGGAAATTAATTTAAATTGCTTTAAGTTTTGTATATGAGAGAAAAGGGGTGGGATTTAATACGTTTTCCTCGTCCCACTCCCTTTCAGGCATTCTGTTAAAAGTTCTATTTACATGGGTACACAAAGAATGTAACTGCCTGAATGGATGTCACTCAACTTCTTGCGCCTTAACTCTGAAAAGACCGAAATGTTAGTTATTGGTCCGTACTTCTTCTCAAAAACTGCTCCGAACATTGAAAAATGTAATATTACCCAGAGTGACTCAGTCAAAAATTTAGGTGGCATATTTGACCACAATCTGTCGTTTCAAACACACATTAAGAATATTACTAGAACAGGTTTTTTTCCATCTTCGCAACATTGCTAAAATTCGCCATATGCTGTCTCAGTCGGATGTGGAGGTTATAATTCACGCATTTGTTACCTCCCGTCTCGATTACTGTAATGCACTACTCTCCGGTCTCCCGAAGTCCAAAATCAAGAGCCTTCAGCTGGTACAAAATGCTGCAGCGAGGCTTTTAACTAAGAAAAGAAAGTTTGATCACATTACCCCGATTTTACTTAACCTGCATTGGCTCCCTATTAGTTTAAGATGTTGGTAGTATACAAAATCATGCATGGACTTGCTCCCTCATATCTTTCAGATTTGAATTTCGACCTATGTTCCGGTCTGGAGCCTTCGCTCTGAATATGCTGGTCTACAAGTGATCTCAAGAGCCAAGAAGAGAGCGATCTTCTTTCGGGCACCAGTGCTATGGAACGCTCTTTCCCCTGAGATCCGATCTGCAACCTCAGTGGAAATGTTTAAATCTAAGCTTAAAACACACTTCTATTCCATAGCATATGAATAAACTATATATTTATGTAAACAATATCAGTGTATTATTTATTATCGCAGCCATGTAAGGCGCTAACCTGCTTATTGGGGGTATTGGGGTTTCAGTGTCTTACCCAAAGACACTTCGGCATGTAACACGGACAAGCCGGAATTCGAACTGGGATCCCTTAAACGATCGCTCTACCTCCTGAGCTACTGCCGCCCCTAAAATGAAATGAAATGAATGGAAGCTTCAGGTCAGTTTTCTAGGTCAGAAAACAGTTTCACGTTACACATGTTCTACTCGTTAAAGGCAAACTGTGAAAAATTTCACCAATGGATGTCGCTGTATTGTGTAATGCAACTGTAAACGAGTGCTACAAAGCACAAGGAACAATACCAAATCTGAAGACTCAAAGTGACCAAACCGCACCATTTCTCTTCCCATTTTTTTGCCCAGCCTTTCACAAGGTTTTTGGGGGTACCTGAAACAGCAAGATGTCAGACAATCATGCCAGCTCCCTCAAATTGAGCTTCCTGTTATATTAAATAAATACACATTTCTTGTTTATATGGTATTTTTAAAAATGCATGTTTGCATGAGGGCAGCACGGCGACGCAGTGGTTAGCGCGTGTGCGACACAGTTCTAAGGTCTTGGGAACCTCCTGTGTGGGTTCAAATTCAGCTACCGGACTTCCTGTGTGGAGTTTGTATGTTCTCCCCGTGCTTGCATGGGTTTCCTCCGGGCACTCCGGTTTCCTCCCGCATTCCAAGACATGCATTTCAGGTGGATTGGCCGGTCCAAATTGTCCCTAGGTGTGAATGAGCGAGCGAGTTGTCTGTCCTTGTGTGCCCTGTGATTGGCTGGCAACCAGTTCAGGGTGTCCCCTGGCCACTGCCCGATGATTGCTGGGATGGGCTCCAGCACCCCCACGACCCTACTGAGGATAAGCGGTGCAGCTAATGAAATGAGATGAGATGTTTGCATGACACTGCATGTATTTTTGCTTATCATTTAAATAAATATTGTTTTTAAATAAATTTGTTTTTGTTTTTTTCATGACGAGAAGGCGCTATATAATACACAATGGCCCTATAACAGTTTAGAAAATTTCATAATTTGAAGGTTGAATGTCTATGTTGGGGTTCAGCAACAAGTTGATCTGGAGCCACATGCAGCTCTTTGGCGCTCCCTGGTGGTTCCAAAAATGTTTGATAATGGAAAAATACATGGTTTCTGTAGAACAAACATGCCAAAAACATTCTTAGCATTTTCTAAAGAATATAAATGTATGTAGTCTATAAAGTGTTCCTTTCTTTATATATATATATATATATATATATATATATATATATATATATATATATATATATATATATATATATATATATATATATATATATATATATATATATATATATATATATATATATATATATATATATATATATATATATATATATATATATATGTGTATTCATATAAAGGCTAAGTTTCTTGCTTAGTTTCACTGACAACGTGGTGTTCGAAAAACAACCTCCTATTGAACGCCACAAAAACAAAAGAAGTCATACTGGACTTCAGGAGGAAAAACAAGAACCCAGCAACACTCATTATAATTGGAGACTGTGTAGAGAGAGTCCACTCATTCAAATTCCTGGGTGTGCACATCTCTGACGACCTCTCCTGGTCTGCAAACACCAGAGCTGTGATAGGGAAGGCCCAGCAGCAGCTCCATTTCCTGAGAGTGCTCAGGAAAAATCACCTAGTACAGCAGCTGCTGGTGCCCTTCTATAGAGCCACAGTGGAGAGCATTCTGGTATACTGGATTATGGTGCAGTATGCTGGGTGCAGACAGGAAAATACATCAGAGGGTCATCAACACAGCCCAGAGAATTGGTGGTTGCTCTCTGCCCAGTTTGGAGGACATTGCCTACCTCAGCAGAGTAGAAAACATCATCAAGGACACCCCGGTCACCAGCTCTTTGACTTGCTGCCCTCCGGCAGACACTACAGGTCACACAAAACTAAAACAAACAGACTCACCACCCTAAATACACACTGCACAAAAAACGGAAACTCTTCACAAACGCTCTTCAAGGAGGAATACCAATGCAAACACACTACCTCATACAGATGTAAAATGTTATTCATGTCTATGCTTACCTTGCACAATGTTGCCTATTTTGCACTACTGCATATTGCACTACTATCTCCTGTAAGAAAACACCCAATGTAAATATCTTCTGCTTTGACGTGCCCACACTTTCTTTTGTAAATATTTTGTGTTCATATATATCCAAATTATTTTTATATTTTTTAATCTTTTATCTTTACTGTCAAAATGTGTAACAGGAGTGCCACGTCCAATTTCGTTGTCATAATATGTTCAACCCTTTTTGTAACAATGATAATAAAGGTATATTCTATTCTCGTCCCAGGTCATTGTAATGACAAAAGAATGACCACGAAGGGACTCGAACCCTCAATCTTCTGATCCGAAGTCAGACGCCTTATCCATTAGGCCACGCGGCCGCCGTGTGAACAGTCACGATCTGATAGTTTATAAATAAGTTCTCTGGCAACAGCATGTTTTATGATGTCTTACAGATTGATACAGCGTATAAATACTGGTATCAGTAAATTGTTAGTCAATCATGTGTTAAGGAATCTTTTTTTTCAGTAAATTGTTAGTCAATCATGTGTTAAGGAATCTTTTTTTCCACTACTGAATTTAAATACCACTGCCAAAGCTGGCATTTATTGTTCTCAGGGAGCATATTATATTTCTATTGAGATTCTAAAAAATGCAAGACCAAAATGGAAAATGATTACAAGAAACAAAAAGGAAGAATGTAAACGGAAAACTGAAGGAAATCCACCGGCTGTTTGCAGCTCGGATTACGTAGTAGGATTTCCTGCAGCACCTGAATGCAGCAGTTCACAGCACAATCATGGCGCCGGTAGAGGCCGACCACATCTGCGACATCAAAGTTTCATCGCCGTTCCATTTGTAAAGGCCTTTATTCGCAGGTTCCTGAATATTTATGAGCACAAGACGGGCACGCAAACGGGTAAGATGGCCTTGAAAGTCTTTGTTTACGCCCACCTCGAAACGGCGGAGCGAATAGACGATAACAAGGTTTTTTGGGGTTGGGGTGTCGGATAAAATCGTGACGTCTCTGGGTTCGCATGTACGCGACACTTTTCGTCCAACTTTTAAAAGTGACTCAAATTATAAAAAAGAAAACCAATTTTCCAATGTCACGTCACAAACGACTATACGTCAATTCAGAAAATAGCTTTTCACAAACCGCTTAAATTGTGTTTAATCGTGGTTTTTAAAACCCCGAAAGAGTTCGTTTTCTCTTTTGGTTCTTTAAGTATGGACTTTGTGTTGCGTTTAAGTGCCTCTGTCCTTTTCCGTATTGGTTTAAGTCATGAGGTGCTTAGTTCATGTAATTTGTCGGGGTAAATTGAGGTTCAATGGCTGAGTTTGTTTTTAGTAAGGACTTGGATGGTTCCACGGTTTGAGGGAAGGATGCAAGGAATGACAAGAATGTAAGAAAATTTTGGTATGTAAAAAGTGCTTTGAACAAAAAAGTAACAAATGCATTTTTGCAATCGTTCATGATCGTTAATTGTATCCTAAATACAACGATGTTTACTTTCGTGAACAATCTCAATCTCTCGGTGATGTTCAATTATTTGGTTTGTATTAATGCTGCAAGAAAGTATTGTTTCATCACTCCTTTCATTTCGTAAAAACATGATTTATTTCATATGAATTCATTCATTTTAACCCATGTATTCAAAACGGAACATTTCTAAGTCTCATCTCATTAGCTGCACCCCTTATCCTCAGTAGGGTCGCGGGGGTGCTTGAGCCCATCCCAGCATTCATCGCGCAGTGGGCAGGGGACACCCTGAACTGGTTGCCAGCCAATCGCAGGAAACACAGGGACAGACAACTCGCTCGCTCATTCACACTTAGGGACAATTTGGACCGGCCAATCCACCTGAAATGCATGTCTTTGGAATGTGGGAGGAAACCGGAGTGCCCGGAGGAAACCCACGCAAGCACGGGGAGAACATACAAACTCCGCACAGGAAGTCCGGTAGCTGGATTTGAACCACACAGGAGGTTCCCAAGACACATTTCTAAGTGATTATTGAAGAAGACATAAATAATTTGGCCAGTGTCAATCGGGCTGTCACGATTAGGAATTCCTTGAGATTAATTTTCAAACAAGTAATTACGATTATTGATATATTGTCCCCAAAATATCCCCTCTGCTTTATATGTTACTATGAAAATATCAGCTTAATATTACACATACTGTACGCCTTGATAAAAAAGAGCAACGGTATGGTAAATAATTTAAGTCTCGAAATAATCAAGAAATCATTATTATCCTAACAAATGCCACAGTGCTTCTGGGTGGTTCTTTTATCATGCTTTCCTGTTGCATCCAAATGCCTGTGTGTTTGGTAAAAAGTAGAGATGTTAAGGTTTAATTTTATTTTGTATTCGTCAAATTTTACTATTCTAAAAGATGGATAAATAAATAATTCCAATTCTGCAACCTTGATGGTTTTAGGACCAGAATTACTTTGATTATTATTGTCTCGCTACTGCAAAATTCGGGTTGCTTGCACTTCAGTTGGTAAAGTATACACTAGGGCTGCACAGTTAACCAAAATCTAACGATATTGCGATGTGACGTAGTACGATTGTGTGCTTGCAAGACAGGGATTTTTTTTTTCAAGGATTTGTAATTTCATTTTTAAACATGTCACTATCAATAAAATGTACTTGTAAAGTGTTTTTCAGGTAAACAATTGCCACGCAAACTGCTGTATGAAAGCATTCAGCATACAACAAGACGGTAAAGTCCACGTTTATTGTACCTGTGCAGTCCGTTAAGACATTTTGTGATTAAGGTCCATACAAACACCCGTAACTTGACTTAAAAGAATATTAAGTATTCACCTCTAATGTAAGGTGTTAACATCTAAAATAAAAACTATACACAACCAGGATATTACACTTAAAACTGGGATATCGCACTTAAAACTGTGCTCCAAAACTGGTTTTATTGTTTTGATTGCTCTGGGAAAGAAGCTATCCTTCATTCTCTTTGTTCGGGCCTTGTGTGATCTTAACAGTCAGCCCAATGGTAACAGTTTGAAAAGGGGATCGCTGGGCTACAATGAGTCTAACAGGTTGTATTTTGCTCTCTTGAGATAGCGAGGCATGGCAATGTCCTCCAGATTGGGCATAGGGCAGCTGGTGATCTTTTGGGCTGTGTTTATAATCCTCTGTAGGGCTTTATTGTCCGATCCAGAGCTTCCTGCGTGCCATGTCGTGATGCACTACGTTAGGATGCCCTCTATGGTGGCGCTGTATGTCACCAGCAGCTTCTCTTTCAGGTTGTTCCTCCTGGTCTGCTTTGTTTAAGTGAAGAATTGAACATGTGTGTATTTTAATGGCCTGGTCCAGCTGCTCAGCTCTACAAAGCTCTGGCTTATGTTGTTGCACTTCAATGGGTGGCAACTTGCTGCAGTTGTTGCATGTGTGTGTCCAGTCGCCAGGGCAGCGTGGAGCTTCAATGCCCATGTTACATTATCTCACATTTCTTTATTGGTGTAGTTCACTTTGTGGATGGTTATTTGACTTCAAGAAAATGCATTTTTGATTATTTTTATTGTCAACCCTCCTAATGTTTTTGGATTAAAACTGCTTTTACTGTAATGGGTTCTTTTCAGCGACAGGACACCATGTTTAGGTAAAAGAATGAGTTCAAAAATAGTTACAGGCAGAAGAGCATAAACCTAGAAAAGCAACAACAGCAAGCAAATGGCTGTTGCCAAACTTCAACTCTAAGGAATAGCGTGCAGGGTTGATTTGGACAAGTTGGACTTGGTGCAATAGTTAATTAGCTGTCAATGACTGCAATTTATATTTCTGAATGTTCAAATATTGTTATTGTTACCATAATTTACACTCATGTAAAATAAAGAAAATGATTATACAAGAAACAAACACAGTTTGGCTGGGCTTTTGAATTCACATTTAATTCCATGGCAATCTGATCTTGAGGTGTAACACATACCTTTCAGCTTTATTGAAATATTTTTACGTGCCGTAAATTACACAACCACTGCATGGAAAAGAGATCTTGCCTGAAACGTTAACTTTCCTAAATCAGATCCTCAATTTGGAAGATAGTGACACCTCTAAAATTTGGTGTCTCATTGCAGGATTTCTATTTTCAACCGCCTGGCTTTTTTGACTGCTGGTGTTATACCGGTGTCATTGCCTGTTAAAAAAACGTAGAATAAACACTGTCATGATCTATTTTCAGGAAGAGTTGTATTAGAAACATCATGCAACTTCAGGGTGGTGTATTGTTGTACTGCCCTGGTAAGTAACAATTTCCAACTTCCTAATGAGGACAACGTAAGGTTTTGTAATTTGCATGACCGTATAAAGGCCATTTTATGAGAAAGTTACTCAGGGTTTTGGTATTGCTATCAACCACATAATAGGATATGCATTGTGATGCAGGAGCCGTGATATGACTGTGCAAAGTGAATTTCTACATGTCTGCTGGTCATTTGACCCTAAATGTTTGTCCATATGTGTATAAGTACTTAAATGGAGGTGGGTATAGGTAAATTGTATTTTCTAAAAAGAGAACAATATCCTACCCACACTTAACTTATTATTTTTCCATATGAAGGTTTTTATGGGCCTACTGAAGTTCGTCCTTGCAAAGAGAGTTATAATCTTTAGCCGATCTCCATGTGTGGCTGTATTGTTGAAGCCCTGAGCGGAATGTGTGTGCTAAGTCTCTTGGCCATGGACCAGTTCTTTATTTATGACCTGACGCAAATCCCTGAAAGCAGATCTCTTCTTATTTTAAGAAGAAATTATTCCAGCAGTTGAACAATAAATATAAATATGTAAATAATAATGCTTGATGAATGTGTGATTAAAAAAGTTTTGCTACTTCCTGTCAAGTGAAAATCACACCACAGTCGCTGAGTGCTCATGTTTGAAGTTGAGCTGAGATTTGTCATTTACTTTCTAAGCAAGTGTCAAATTTGATGGGAATTACTACTTAATTCTTATTTCAAATAGTAATCAGATTACCATCTTTATGTTCGTGGGATGGGAACTCCATTACAATCAAAACTGTCAGCTGCATCAACTGTAATTTTCTCTCAAAGATTGTATGGGCGGACACTTGGAGTAGGGCTTCTTTTTAGTTCTCGGACTGCCCCCACCCCTTAACGGTCGAGGTGTTTTACTCAGTCCACTATCCACATGACCCTCCCCTTTAGTTGGAAATTTACTCTGCTGGTGTATTTTTAGCCTTAGCACATAAGTGTGCTGTCTTTTGAAAGGAACTATTCACATCAAGTCATGCTAGCGAATGTTCCAGATTGTTGTGTCTGTTGCTCTCCTGCACTGATCTCATGCAGTATAAGAATCAGACCTCTAAATTTAACTTTTGGATAGTGATATTATATTTGCAAGCTAGTTTATTGTTGTGTTTGTTACTGTGTCCAGCAGTTTTTCATGTGGTCCTGATTTGTGCTTTTTAGATGCAGACGTCTGCCGGTGCGCAAACATTTTCAAGGAGATGGAAGAACCTGTCTTACAGACGCAGTCGTCCACACTGCCGTTTTTCGACACAGCCCATGCCATCAACCTGCTCCGAGGAATCCATGAGCTCCGGGCTGAGCGCAAATTTTTTGATGTGACTTTGTGTGCTGAGGGCCGGGAGTTCCACTGCCACCGGACAGTACTGGCTGCTGCCAGCACTTACTTCCGGGCTATGTTCGCCGGCACGCTTCGGGAGAGCATTATGGACCGGGTTGTTCTGCACGAGGTTTCAGCCGAGCTTTTGGGACTGTTAGTGGACTTCTGCTACACGGGACGGGTCACTGTCACGCAGGACAACGTTGATGTTTTGCTGAAAACTGCGGATCTTTTTCAGTTCCCGTCAGTCAAAGATGCCTGCTGCGCATTCCTTGAACAACGTCTGGATGTTAGCAACTGCTTGGAAATTCAGGACTTTGCCGAGGCCTACGCTTGCCGTGAACTGGCTGCCAGTGCCCGCCGCTTTGTCCTGAAAAACTTAATGGATCTGGCAAAAGGGACAGATTTTGAGCGGTTGCCTTGGAAGCGCCTTCTTGAGTTTGTTTCTGATGATGAGCTGTGCGTCGACAAAGAGGAAACGGTCTACCAAATCGCAGTGCGTTGGGTAAAGGCTGATCTCCAGCGTAGATTGCACTACTGGCCTGAGCTGCTACAGCAGGTGCGGCTACCATTTGTAAGGAGGTTCTTCCTCTTGGCCCACGTGGAAAGTGATCCGCTCGTGTATCTTTCGCCCGCCTGCCTCCGAATGGTGAATGAGGCCCGCAGCTTCCAGTCCTGCGAGTACGACCGCCACGACAGACCTTGCTGTCGCATGCGGCCGCGGCCGTCTACCGGACTGGCTGAGATCCTGGTAGTTGTTGGCGGTTGCGACCAGGATTGCGACGAGCTGGTCACTGCTGACTGCTTTAACCCTCAGACTGGCCAGTGGCGCTACTTAGCCGAGTTCCCCGTCCACCTCACTGGGGGCTTCAGCATAGCTGCCCTTGGGAATGACATGTACGTCACTGGTAAGTTACTGCTCAATGACTTTGCATTTCAGGTTTTTTGCTTGTTATTTTGGGGGGAAAAATATGCGAGCTAAATATAGCTAAGTGATGTAGTTCAAACATCTCTGAAGGAGCTCCACATTTACGTAACATTTTACATTGGATGTTAAACCGCTTCTTTCTTTCTGTTTGAAAAATGTCCACATAGGGGCAAGGTGAAAATGATCAACACAGTCTTAGCGGATCCTCTTGGGAATTAGTGTGCACCACCAGCCAAACTATGAAACGAACTGCGACTAATTGTCCGGAAAATATGGTAATCAGAAATACAAACTCACCAAATGAACAAACCTCGGTGAAAAGCGTGTTGGTGTTATTTGGTCTCTATGCATCATCAAACTCCTCTGCCAAAAATGTGTTTACTGATTTTCAAACAAGACATAGTGGGCTACTTATTGGCTATAAGCACATACATTTGGTTTGATTTATCTCTCCTTGTATTTTCCATGGGTAGGAATGCTTGCTTATAGTGCGACTAAGAACTGCGCCCGCCTGTGCAAACTACACTATTCAAATGCACTGCCTCAAACACCTGGTTTACATTCAGTGTGACCATAGCAGTGTCAGTAAAGCAATAATCAGCATAAAGTAATGGAACTTCTATTTGTTTCTGTACTGCTAGGTACCAAACATCCAACGGCCCTGTACCTGTCTGCAGCCCGAGGTTTTGGGGATTACTATTATAAACATTCACGTCAATAAATTATTATCCATATTAGGTCAAATATTAAAATAATTATTTGTTTGAAACCTATCTGCCTGTTATTTTGTTGTTCAACAGCAGGGCCCGACAGCTTTCAGAGTATGTGATAGGCGTAAATTATGTGTCAATGTTGGGAAGAGTAAGGTGATGAAGTGTTCACGTGATGGAGTGGGCTGGAAGAAGTGGAAAGCTTTAGGTACTTGGGTTGTGATGTGGCTGCAGTTGGGGGAATGGAGTGCGAGGTATTGCACAGAGTGAATCAAGGAAGCAAGGTTTTGGGTGTTCTGAGGAGAGTGATGAACAACAAGAGTATGAGTATGGATGTTAAGAGGGGACTGTATGAGAGTGTGATTGTGCCGACTGTGTTGTATGGTGCAGAGACTTGGAGCCTGAACGCAGATTTAAGAAGGAAATTGTATGTTTTTGAGATGAAGTGTTTGAGGACTAGATAGATAGATAGATAGATAGATACTTTATTCATCCCCGTAGGGAAATTCACACTTCCAGCAGTCTACCCTGTTGTTTATTAACAGATTAACATGATGCCCTAGGGGTGCTTGTAGCGGAGTGGATGACGTCACACGCTAGTCCAAAAGTTCGACATCCCTGCCGCAGATGGAAATCTTTGTGCCCAAGGATACACCACTTCGTGTTAGCGAGTCCACCTCCTCTCCGATTCCCGCAGGCTTTCATGTCTCTGTATAGCAGCGCTGAAGCCGGATAGCTCCGGATAGCTCCGGTCCGGGTTGCTCCGGGTGGCTACACGTTAGCGTCCGGGATGCTAAACGTGTGCCACTTTTCCGTAAAACACAGCAACTGCACTCCCTGTGCGCTTCGATGTTTTTCACCAGCACAGCCAGTTGGTCTTATTTGTTAGTGATTTCACATTTACCATGATTATGGACGGTACCGAAGACTTATAACGCTGCTAGCCGCTTAGCTAGCTCCGGCTCTTCTTCCACGATAGGCCCCTCATTACGCCGGCACGAGAATTCTTAAGGGCAAGGAGTTGATTCCTCGAATAAACGCATTTTTGTGCGCTAAAACTCATGTCCATAGGATAGAAAGTAATTCAAAGTGTAGTTGTCAAACGGGAAGAAAAACACAGAAGATAGTAGCAGACAATAAAACAATGAATCACAAAAAGTGCGAGATAACAGGGGAGCTGCTGGAAAGGCAGCCGCTTTGACTATGTTAGGAGTGACAAGATTGGATAGATTGAGAAATGAAATTGTGAGAGACAACTGGAATTGTCGTGGAACTGAGCAAGCGTGTGGATAAGAGAGTACTCGGTTGGTTTGGACACATGGAGAGGATGGATGAGGAGTGAATGTTGAAGAGGATCTACAGAGCAGAAGTCAATGGAAAGAGACCAAGAGGAAGGCCGCGATTGACGTGGATGGATAGTGTTATGAGTGCTCTGCAGGAAAGAGGTCTAAATATAATGGAAGCTAGAGCTCTCATTGGTGATAGAAAGGAGTGGAGAGGTGTGGTGAAAGGATAGTGGGATTGTGGACGCGTTCTTAAAGATGGCCTGGGCGCCCGTATGATTGGTGGAACTATCTGGGATAATCTGTTGCCTTGTAAGTGATGCTACAGTGTCGAAAAGGACTTTGGGATTGTTCTTTTGTGACGCAATCACCTTCGAAAGGTAGGCTGATTTTGCCTAGGCAAGGGCCGCTTTATACTTTAACAAGCTGTCGCACCAGGTTTGATGGAAAACCTCAAGCTTGGTAGCGGGCCATTTTCTTTCAGATTTCCTGCATTATTGTTTAAGGGATCTAGTTTCATCGGTAAACCAAGGCGTGCGTCTTTTAGGTCGTGATTTGAGCCGTATGGGCGCTACTGAATCCAGGACAGTAGCCAGGGTAGCATTAAACTCATTCATGAGTGAGTCGATAGAGCCTTTGTATGAAGGAAAGGACGCAACTGCTCCTGAAAGAAGATCAGAGAGTTCGGAAACTTTGCCAGTGCTTATATTGCGTCCGCTAAATCCTTCAGCTTTTTTAGTACTACATTTAGCTAGCACTTCGAATGTAACTAAATAATGATCCGATGATACCTCTTACTGTTGGAAAAAACATGTCTGGCGACAAAACTCACCATTGAAATTTATTGTCGACTATTTGTCATACTGATTTTTGTCAACAACGTTGACTAATCATTGCAGCGTTAATGTAAACCTGATTTGACAATGCGACCCATTAATGGGCCATTAAGTTGCAAATGCGGCCAAATTTCTAGTGCATGCGAGTAAAAGATTGTCAGGCTACCCAACGCAGGGTCATTTGGCTCATTCTGCATTATGTTTTAAATTCGATATTTATTAAATGCCATCTGCGCCACTTTCTTGTTTGTTTTAAAGCGTGCAACCAAATCCTTTGCTGTAAAAATGGGGAAAAAAAAATCACCAGCGCTATTTCTGGAAAGGTGTAGAGCTTTAGGGAGAAAGAGTGAGTAAGAGCCCGCACTTTTAAGACACACACTATAGCAATAGTTTCCTTCATGGCTTTAAATGCAAAATGATGACATCAGATTAAAGCGGAACATGCTGTGCTGCCAGGACTTCATAATACCAACTCACGTGTTCCCCTCTGAGAAAACATATTTCGCAATGCTGTAACTTTATCTCTCACAAAAATAACTGCAACAAGCTATAGACAGTATGCAAGTCATTTGATTGCACGTTTATGGTAAATTAGAAACAGATGAGGTATCGATTTCCACTGTTGGGCGTCATGGGAAATTTGAAACCAACACAGCAACCAACAGAGGCCCTCACTTTAAATTGCTAAAGAAAGAAGAACAAAGGGAAAGGAAAGACAACACTTTTATTGTATATCAGCTTCAGTAAATTGGTAGAAATTGAGAATGTTGTCAACAAAGTATTTATCTACCGCCTCAATTAACGCTTCTGTTTTTTGACATGATAGGTCAATGTGTATGCTTGAGGCCTTTTTCTCTTTTAGATCTTTTTCCTTTTATTTTTGCTCATATTATAGATTCTGTAATGTTTGTCATGATACTTTTTCAATAGACCAACACAAGTTGTGCTTGAAAAGGAATGACTTCAATTATTGTGATTGAAAGAAATACTCAAAGCGATTCAAAATGGTTTCACATAACAATTTGCAAAGACAGATTAAACAGCAAGAGAATAATGTCGGACTAGTCCCTGAAAATGTCAAGTAAACATGGCTTGACTTGACCTAACTACTGCAGGAAGTCTCTCTGGAGTCTTGTTAGGTTCCGAACTGTTTATGTTGCAGCAGCTCTTTGGCAAAATGGCCAGTGCTTAATTCAGGGGTGTCAAACTCCTTTTATTTTAGGGTCCACATTGTAGAAAAAATATTCACTTGGGCTGGACTAGCACATTTAATGTCATTAAAAGGGTGCCTTGGCTGTAGGGCTGGGGATCTTTTAGAGGCTCGCAATTTAATTACAATAAAGAATCAGGGGTGATTTGATTAGAAAATTAGTATTGAGTTTTTTTTTTTGTTATTATTGTTTTCCTACACTAAGATTTAATGTCTTATATTGTTTAGCAACTGTACTTTTGTAAAAAAAAGGCAAAACAACGATTTCCACAACAGTCTATTTAACTCAGTGAAACCGAGAGCAACTGGAGAGTGTCAAAAACACACAAAGACCTGGTATGATTTAAATGAATTATTTAAGTCTTATTCTGATTTTTACTTTATTGTATTTATCCAGTGTATCAAATGAGTTGGTGGGCCTGATCCATCCCGCAGGCCGTTTCTTTGACAGCTTTTGACAGTTAGCTTGAAAATTATTTTAAAAAATGCCGATTATAGTTTGAACACATTAAATGTGGGGAGAGTTTTCTAAGAAACAACCAATCACTGCTTACGCAGGAATATTTGTTAGCTGAGCCATGAGCGTAAGCTCAAAGTCATTCTCAAATGACAGCAACGGAGATATTAGCCCCTGAGTTGAATAAAATGAGTATAGTAGTACCCCTATATACGAACTAAATTTATTCCAGGATCATGTTCATAGCACGAATTGGTCGTGTAACAAGTGAATTTTCCCAATATAAAATCATCAAAAAGCTCCTTTCCTCTCTAAATCATCCAAGTAAACCCAAAGTAGCTATAAAATACATCTTCCTACTCACTACTTTGTACAATTTTTGATCATATTAAATTGTGTACACCGAGTTTTTAACTGGATTTGTTTATTATTTAAAGACAAATTTAATCGGGCCCATTTTGGCTCTAATCTGGATCATCTCTGTCGCTGGTTGCAGATGACAACTCCATCGTAGATTGCTAATATTGTCGCGGTATTCTACATAGTCAACAGTGCCTCCTGAACCCATTAGCAAGTTTGGCTACCTTTTGGCAGTGATAACAGAAATCAAACGTTTATGGTAATAGGTAATGAGTCTTTCACAAAGCTGTTTCAAATCTGCCATATTGGTGGGTTTTCTCTTCATTTGTACCCTTTAAACTTGAGCGCTCTTGGATCATGCAGCAGGATAACAATACATAACACACCAGCAAATCCGCTTCTGAATGGCTCAATAGAATAAAAGAAAGTGCTGGAGTGGCCAAGTGAAAGTTTGGATTAAGATCCGATTGAGGTGCTGTGATGTGACCTTAAATGGGCAGTTCATGCAAGAAATACCTCTAATATGGCATATTTGAAACAATTTTGCAAAAAAGAGTGGGCCAAAAGTCCTTCAAAGCATTGTGAAAAGACTCATTACCAATTATCGTAAACATTTCGTTTCTGTAATAGCTGCCAAAGGTGGCCCAACTCGCTAATAGATCCAAGGAACAATTACTTTTTCACATAGGGCCAGATAGGTTTAGATTTTTTTTGTGTGCCTTATCAAGTAGACTCAATGTTTCAAAATTGCATTGTTTATTTAATTGGGCTTTCTGTGTGAGGGCAGCATGGCGGCGCAGTGGTTAGCGCGTGTGCGGCACAGTTCTGAGGTCATCAGATCGAACCTCCTGTGTGTAGTTTGCATATTCTCTCCGTGCTTGCGTGAGTTTTTTCCGGATTGTCTGTCTCTGTGTGCCGTGCAACTGGCTGGCAACCAGTTCAGGGTGTCCCCTGCCCAAAGATAGCTGGGATGGGCTCCAGCACCCCTGCGACCCTACTGAGGATAAGCGGTGCAGATAATGGATGGATGGGTTTTCTCTGTGTGATATTAAATTGGTTTGATGATCTGAAACCTTTGTAAGTTATATATATATATATATATATATATATATATATGCAAAAAAGAACACATCAGGAAGGGGGCAAATACTTTTTAAGGCATTGTACCTTGCTGTGAGTAGGTGCCGCGTCGTATTTGTAAGGTTTTATAAGGGGAGTGGAGGTTGTTAGGTATGAGCTCGAGAGACGATTGTTATGGAAACACTTACTTTACACTTTAAAGTTACTGCAACTTTAACTGAAAGTACACAAATACATTTAAAACACTTTTTTTGCCTGTAGTATTTTGCGGGACAAGTTGATGCCGATGATAAGCAGTCACAAGCAGTAAGAGGTACAGAGCGGTCTTAGCGGTAGTCCCTGGGACTGCTCACAAACTGGATTTTCCTTCGTATCGTTAGAAAGATTTTTGTGGCAAATAAGAATTTGTATAGATAGTTCCAAATCAGGTGAACAACATCTAAGCTACCCAAGTACTGCCAGCCATGCTGGATGGGTGCAAGTTTGCCTCATTATTATTGTGATTGACGTTTAAAGTATGGCGATCAAAGCTCTTGTGTGGCTGTTGTTAAACTTTCAGGGCTAGGTTCACTTATGTACAAACAAGATCCATAAGCGCTTCAGCAAAGCGTGTGGTGTATATATAATAATTTATATATATATATATATATATATATATATATAAAATCTTCCATTGATGAAAATATGGGACTCATTTGAGCCAGTTAATGGCGCACTATCATCAGCAAGGAATTGTAGCATGCCTGGGCTCTCCCCAGGACTAGCATCTTATCAATTCGGAGCCTATCCATTCTCAGGATAAGGGGGCTTTCTTTCTGGCCAGGATTTCAGGGACACTCGGGCTTTCTTTGGAGCTCATCTCAGCTGGGAAATTTCACAATATTTTTGTTTGGGGTTTATGGCATACATTTGCTTTCTCAGAAGGGTGCATTTCAAGTGAGGTTCTCGCTCTGGCCACCACTCACCAGATAACAGTACTTAGAAAAGAACTGTAAAGTCACAAAACAATGCCTTATACAGGACGTCCAACAAAACTAGTGTAGACCCATGACAATATGGCTGACTGTTTATCTTCGTTGATGCGCATTATGTCACAGGAAAATTATCAATTCCAAAAGGCTTGTGTTTTGAAGTTCTCGTATAAAGAGGTACCACTGTACATAAAACTGTTTTCAGTTGGCTTCCTTTTTGTTGCACAGCTTCTGCAGCACCCTTTTTGTTTTTCTTCTGCCTTTCGACAGGCGGCTCGGACATCTCCCGGCTGTACGACGGAGTGTGGCGCTACAAGTCGAGCGTCAACGAATGGACGGAAGTGTCGCCCATGCTCAAGGCGCGCGAGTACCACAGTTCGTGCGTGCTCAAAGGACAACTCTACGTGGTTGCGTCGGACAGCACCGAGCGCTACGACCAAACGCTGGACTGCTGGGAGGCTTTGCCCCCCATGCTGCACGCCATGGACAACTGCTCCACCACAACTTGTAACGGACGCCTCTACGCCATCGGCTGCCTGGCCGGGGAAGACACCATGGCCGTCCAGTGTTACGAGCCGGACAGCAAACGGTGGTCCCTGGTCAACTGGGGCCAGCTTCCCCCGTGGTCCTTCACGCCAAAAACTGTTACCCTCAATGGCCTCATTTTCTTTGTAAGGTATGCAGGGAATATTTTTGAATATTTGCGCTTTTACTGTGACCTGCACGAGTGCTTCGTTCTAGCAATCACAATTGACCCATGTATCTCTCATAGGGATGACTCTGCTGAAGTGGATGTTTACAACCCCTTGAAGAATGAGTGGGATAAGATCAGTCCTATGAACCAGGTTTGTCCACTTCTGAACAGGTTTTTGGGAGTTTTGACATTTGCCCAGGCAATGTATCCATTTTTTTTTTAAAGTGGAGTGTGTAGTTTGATGTGTCTCTGAAAAAAAATGAAAGTTTATTTTTTTATTGAGTATGTGTTAACAATATCCAACTGAACTGAAGTTTTTTCACCGCACCTATCTGCTTTTCTTACTTTTATCATGGTTGTTCCAGCCACTGAGTGCATTAGGCTGCAGGAAAGGAGGCAATTGGGATGGGGGAGAGAGTGATTTCCCACGTGTGCTCAATGTCATCTTTTACACGAGGATGAGAATGGTGAAAGTAAGAAAATATCTATTTCAATGACACACCAAGTGCCAACTCAAACCTTCCAAAATATTTAAGAAAGAAGGGTTTTATTTGAGCGAGATGGCATCAGCAAGTAGAATATTTTGAAGTTACTGACACCTTCTTTAAGTTCGAATAACGTCATGAATGACATCATGATTCCCCCCAGGCCCTTGGTGAGTGTTTCACACATGATATTGGTGGGAACAATACAATGATTGCTCGATATTGGAGATGACGCATCACCTCTATCCGTGCCAAATCCACGCATTTGTTCGGCATGGAAAAAAATTAGAATAAACTCAATCAGCTTATCGGCAGGATTAGGGTGTAATGTCTTAAAGTGACAGCTTAACTAGTTTGGCTCCATGTTCCCTGCTGCCAACATTTTTAGACACAGTAAGTCTTTTCCTCGTCCGCACTCACATTTCATATTTCCTCATCTAGGCTTATTGGCGGAGACTTTTTTTCTACTTGTGTCTCTCTTTGTCTTTTCATCCCTGTTAAATACAGTTTTGATGTTTAATATTGACCAGAACCACCCACGAGAAGTAAAATACGCCACCTTCGCATCCACTACACAGCATTATCTCCAGACAGAAGAGCAGTTTCAGCGACAGACTGCTGTCACTGTCTTGTACTACGGACAGACTGAAGAGATCTTTTCTTCCTCATGCCATGAGGCTCTTTAACTCCACGCGGCAGAGTAAAGGCCCACATTAAACCACACCACCTACATTGGATATTACCGAATCTTACTGCAATATGTATTCTGTGTAGCACTATTTAGTTACTCTATATAACACGCTACAGTGGGCATTTGCACGTCACACTGGGTATTTGTATATTGTATTCTTTTGGCTTTATTATTGTACTGTTCTCAGCTCAGGGATGCTGCTGGAAATGTGAATTTCCCTTAGGGGATGAATAAAGTATCTATCTATCTATCTATCTATCTATCTATCTAAAAGCCCCCAAATGGTTTAATTTACCTCGAGAAGACATCTTTACCGACTGAGAGTATATGATTGCAATAAAATAACAACTATAGAGAGACAACTATTATACAAAAGGAAATTGGAGTGCTCCTTCTTTCAGTGTAAGAAAGCAATTTAGAGAGCAGATGGCTAGCAGCGCTCTAACATACAAGAGTCCTGAATGTAACAGTTTTCCACGAGTTGTAGCTCCAGATTTATGTCCGCTTTATTGCTAACAGATCTGACATTAGACTAGCCAGGATCGGCAGGGGTAGCTTGTGAGGATTGTTAGCTTAGCCGTAGCAGTAGGCCGAAGCTGCAGCCAGGCCATTGCTTTCCCTTTCGACGACGCCTCAGTCGATTTCCCGGACAGGATAACAATCACACGTTGGTGATCAGAATCTCTTTACGCTCTTCTGACTTTCCTTATAGTCTGATTTATTTGAAGAATTTTTCTTCAATGTAACAAGCCACTAAAAGCTAGCGGTTTCTTTCCTTCCAAATTTTTGGGGGATCCAGAGACGTTGACATATGCATTCTCCGGCTATTTGACTAACAGCATACACCAGCATATCACAGTCGCGCATGCAGGCAGTCAAGCCCACCCAATACACACACATTCAATCTGCCCGGTGCAGCACTTGCTGTGTGCCCTCTCTGACCACAATAAACGTTACGTTGATATCAATGACAATAATGACAATTCAATCCAAAATCCCCAAAGGATTGTACCAAGCATAACCAAATAGCCAAGTAGGGAGGGGTCTCTGTATTTTATATTTTTCATAGTGTGACTTGGGTCTGCTACATTTTACAAACTGTGCTATGCTCATTGCTGAGAACCTCTTCACCAAGTGCACGCTCTGCGAATGAGAGTGCCCCTGCCCCCTAATGGAGTGAAGCTGCAACTGCACTTTATTTTACAACAGTTAAAAAAAAAGTGTTGCGGGCAATGTTCCTTCTAATTTTCCAAGGGTCTGAGCGTTCACACAAAGTCGGTGAGCAGCGCTTAAAACAACAGTGAGCAACCATAATCCCAAGTGTGGCAAGATAATTAATTATCAAACATGTCCAAAACTTGACATCAAGTTACATTTTGCTGAGTTTCCGGCAATGCAAAAATATTTTTCTCTTTTGAATGAATTGACTCATGTACTATTGCAAAGTCGTTTGTTCTTACAATTCTTTCACAAGATATCTATTTCTTTTTATTTCCTGATATATTTTGTCGCATAATATTAACATTTTTGGGGGCTTATTTAGTCAGTTGTAAGATACAGAACTGTACTTAATCACATTTTTTAGTGAAAGTACAATGTTGGCAAGAAGATTCACTTGATATAATTGGAAATTATTTGAATGCAACACAAACTTTTTCTTCTTTTTTCTGAATTCCTTTAAAAAAATCTCATTGTGATTATTTTTTCCAAGCTGTCACTTTTTTTATTTTTGTTCTCTATTTACTTTTTTCCTACATTTCTTTCTTTTCTTTTTTTCTGTTTTTTTTTTCTAAAATTTTTCCTCCTTTTTCTCTTCCTTTTCTTTTTTTTCTCAGCTTTTCACTACTTTTTCATTTTGGTATTTTTTTTCTTTTTTGTTCTATTCCCCTCTTCCTTTAAGTCTTGTTGTGCATAATTTTACATACTATTTGGTCATGTTGGGATTAAAGAAGCAAAAACAACTCGAAGAGCCGTTTAGGACCCGAAAGAGCCGGTTCCTTTCAGTGAGCCGAGCCGAAGAAGCCGGTTTTCGACAAACTCTTCTAACTTTACTCAACTTCGTTCTCCTTCGACTCGACTTCAAAATACCACATTTAGGACAAAACGTCAGGGGAACCCTAGTTTTTTTACCTTCATGCACTGTAACTTTGACTTGAGTTGCTTCTTAATTAGTAATTTTGAGCCCTCATTTTTGTGCGCTGGCTAGATTTTCTTGTGCTCTGAGAATGTGCGAGCAGTGCGCAATTGCGCACGCGCGCAGCTTAGAGGAAACCCTGGTTGCGGGTGGTCGGACACGCGCCCCCCTGCTAAACACTGAGTTACGACTCTTGCTTTGTTGTTGCCATTTAACAGAACCTGTTTGTCTTTTGCCGTCCCAGGTCCATGTCGGGGGCAGCGTGGCGGTGCTGGGCGGCAAACTCTTTGTGTCCGGCGGTTACGACAACACGTTCGAGTTGTCGGATGTGGTGGAAGCGTACGACCCGGCTACTCTCACCTGGAGTGTGGCGGGCCGGCTGCCTCAGCCTACCTTCTGGCACGGCAGCGTTAGCATATTTCGCCAGTTCATGCCGCTCGTGTCTAGCGCTTTTGAGCCCGTCGCCGTCCCCGACGCCAACGCCATCCACCTGCACCGACACCAGCGCCACCATGCCGTGCAAAACCTCAACGACAACCTCAATCAGGACCTAAATGCAGCTCCGTAATGGCGGATCTTTGCAGGATTTACCTCATCACAAAGCTAAAATATGACATTTTCTAAGGACTTTTGGTGACTGAAGAATCCACACGTACACACACAAGGGACAACATTTCTGTGGCTTGGATCAGGGTTGAATGTTTTGGAAATTGCATATGACATGAAATCGTATGATCATTTTATTCGGTTTGATGCCGGTGCTGTGCGTGGTCCAGTCGGATTGAGGCAAAATGGTTTAGTGAAATTTGATGCTCTTGTCCAGTATTGTTTGCGTAACTGAGATAAAAGAAAATGATAATTCCTAGTTGCAGAATTTAATGAGTAATTCAGTTGGCCACACAGATTACTGACACCAAAAAGTAGCACATTAAAGTGGAAAGTAACTATCTAATTCCAAGTTACCATATATACTCTACTCACATAGAAGCGGATCCCCTAAAATGCTTTAAAATAGCTAAATGATTAAATAAATAGATGAAGTCGTGTAAACCAGCCTGTGACAGCGGTGAATCCTACATATTTGTCATCTTCTGTAATCTTGAGAGCTTGCAAACGAACACTTATCAGAGACACTCCATATCTATTTTGTCTCTGGGCTTCAAATCACCATTTTTGGGTACTGCTCAGGACGTTTTTTCTCTCCAGGCATGCTGTATTGCAAAAATAATTTTACCAAAATAATAACAATAGCGTGTTTCCTGTAAAAGCCAATCCCCCTCCTGACGTGCTACCTTCCATTCGCCACTGGTGACACATTTCTGCATATAAGCTGAATCCCCGACTTTAATATTTTATTTTAGAATTGTGAAATCTGCGTAAAGTGTGACTATTTATACCAGTGGTGTCAAACTGGTGGCTCGCAGGCCGTTTCAGGCCCACTAGGGGATTGAATTCTAACCCTAACCCCGCGAGATAACGCTGAGAGAAGCGTAAGAGAAAAATGAGCTGCAGGTTGAAATATGTCCACGTATTGTTGCCAGAATAAGGTGCCTCTCACAAAGATGCTGTTTTGTATTTCTTTCTCTAGTTTTCTCCTTTCTCTCTTTCTCTCTCTTTGTGTCTCTCTCTGTGTCTCTCGCACCCGTTTCTCTTAGTTTTTCTTTCTCTATGTGTCTCTCTGTTTGTGTGATCTCACCCTTTTTTTCTCAGTGTGTCTTTGTTCCTCCCTGTCTGTTTTTCTCCTTCTTTCTGTCTTGCTTCCCCCTTCTCTCTTTTTCTCCCTTTCTCTCTCCGTCTTGCTTCCCCTTTCTCTTTCTCCTCTTTTCTCTCCTTTTCTTTCGCTCAGTATTTCTTTTTGTTCATTTTGTCTGTCACATTCTCTCTTTTTTTCTCTTTCCTTAATCTACTAGTCCGGCCCCGAGAATGTTAATTCTATCGCGTGGCCCCCAAGTTAAAACGAGTTTGACACCCCCTGATTTAAACGGTAGGGAAAATATCTTCATCACTGTATTCAGTGGTATTTAGTAGGAACATATTAACACTCTTCAGTGTTTGCTCTGTTGGATCGAGGGATTTATGTTGTAACGAAAGTGAAGCTATCAAAAGATACTAGTTAATGATCTACATTTATGAATTAGCGGAGTAACGTAGTAACGCACCACGCAGCAGCAAAATTTCATTAATGTTACGTTACTCATTACAGAGAAACGGAATCGCGTTTCTTTGTAACACTTTAGTCCCAACATCAAGCTCTGCAGAACATGGAAAACCTGTGAGAACTCAACAAAGGAAGTTTAAAGTGATATAATGCAAATTGTTTGTGCAAGTAGCAAAAGAAATGACGGGAAATGAACCTGAGCACTTTGAGAATTCTGGGATCGCCTGAAACCACATGAGATCTGTATGAGAATTCGTTGTACTTGTCCACCCTGTAACATCCAGTTTGTAACAGCACACCAGAGAGCTGCTTTTAGATCATCCAGAAGCAGTTGCAGGGCGACCAAATATTTTAAATCCAATGTCAGAATGGATACATGAAATTTCAGATTTTTTAAATGTTATCTAGTAGTACTTAAGAGTGCCATTCTAGAGTTGAACGGGACACTTAGACAATGTAATCTGGTAGTCCAGAAGGTGGCACTAATGTGTCAGAAACGACCCAAGGAAAAACATGTGCGCTTGCTTGATTTATTTATTCGATTTTATTATTTTTATGAGCAAATGCCCGTTTCGTAATTTGCTATGAAATTGCGTAGTAAACTCCGGGAGATTCATATTATTTGCCAGCACTGGAGTTGTCACAGTGTGCTAAAATAAACTGGGTTCAAGAAAGCTGAAAGAAGGTTCAAGTGCCTTGGCATAGCAATTTCTTGTAAAAGGTTCTGTATCATTGATTTTTATTCAGAAACTGTTAAAAACAAAAAACAAGCAGGAGGTTTGCATTTCATCATTTATTCCATGTTCTACGTCCATTGCAAAATGTTACATGTGGTTTAGCGTTAGATAAACAAATAGCATTTTCACACGATATTGGACATTTTGAAATAATTACGGTAGTTTTTTTTTTTTTAATGTGAAAATAAGTCTTTGTATGCAAATCTCTGCTTTCTGTACACTTTCTAAAACACATTTGTTAGGTTCACATCAGATACGATAGTAGCCATAAATCTGTTATACATCATATTTATCCATTTTCAGCAGTGAGTCAGGGACATCCTCAACTGGTAGACCTCATATTTATTTGAATATATTCTATTTTGGACATTGAGGGTGCGATGGCATACTGGTATACTATTTATCGATATTAACATCAGTTTGATTATTTCCAAAATGGTTCTTCAGAAGCATGCAAGTTTCCCTTTATTTCAGTTATTTCCAAATTACATGTTCCATCTCTTGGATTTACCCTGCTTGTCCGCTGGTTTGTAAATGTTGGAAATCTGAACGGCATCCCTCAAAACTGTGAACGTGCTTATTCATGTCTTCGATTGAGCAGACACAAAAGCCATGCAATATTGACATTTTTGCCCGATTTTGCACCACATGCAAGTTAATCGTGCATATCACAAAATGCATGCATTATGCATCAGCTATATACATGTACAGTGGCTTGCGAAGCTATTTGGCCCTCTTGAACTTAGTGACCTTTTGCCACACTTCAGACTTCAAACATCAAGATATAAAACTAATTTCTTGTGAAGAATCAACAATAAGTGAGACACAATCATGAAGTGGAAAACACTTTACTGGCTATTTTAAACTTTTTTTAACAAATGAAAAACGAAAAAGTGGGTGTCCAAAATTCAGCCCCTTTACTTTCAGTGCAGCAAACTGTCCAGAAGTTCAGTGATGATTTCTGAATGATTCAATGTTTATCTATAGGACTAACGATGATAAATGGAATCCACCTGTGTGCAATTAAGTGTCTGTACGAATGCACCTGCACTGTGATAGTCTCAGAGGTCTGTTTAAAGCGCAGAGAGCATCATGAAGAACGAGGAAGACACCAGGCAGGTCCGAAATACTGTTGTGGAGAGGTTTAAAGCTGGATTTGGATACAAAAAGATTTCCCAAGCTTTAAACATCTTAAGTAGCACTGTGAAAGCAATATTATTGAAATGGAAGGAGTGTCAGACCACTGCAAATCTACCAAGATCGGGCCGTCCCCCTAACCTTTCAGCTCATACAAGTAGAAAACTGATCAGAGAGGCAGAAAAGAGGCCCATGATCATTTTGGATGAACTGCAGAGGTCTACAGCTGAGGTGGGAGAATCTGTCCGTAGGACAAACATCAGTCGTATACTGCACAAATCTGGCCTTTATGGAAGAGTGGCAAGAAGGAAGCCATTTCTTAAAGATATCCATAAAAGGTTTGTCACAAGCCACCTGGGAGACACACCAAACATGTGGAAGAAGGTGCTCTGGTCAGATGAGACCAAAATCTAACTTTTTGGCAGCAATGCAATACGTTATGTTTGGCCTAAAAGCAGCTCAGCTCATCACCCTCCCCACAGTCAAACATGGTGGTGGCAGCATCATGGTTTAGGCCTGCTTTTCTTCAGCAGGGACGGGAAAGATGGTTAGAATTGATGGGAAGATGGATGGAGCCAAACACAGGACCATTCTGGAAGAAAACCTGATGGAGTCTGCACTGGGGACGGAGATTTGTCTTCCAACAAGACAATGATCGAAAACATTAAGCAAAAGCTACAACGGAATGGTTCACAAAAAAACATCAAGGCGTTAGAATGGCCAAGTCAATCGAGAATCTTTTGAAAGAACTGAAAACTACTGTACACAAACAGTTTCCATCCAACCTCACTGAGCTCGAGCTGTTTTGCAAGGAGGAATGGGCAAAAATATCAGTTTCTCGATGTGCAAAACTGATAAAGACACACCCCGAGCGACTTGCAGCTGTAATCAGAGCAAAATGTGGCGCTACAAAGTATTAACTCAATAGGGCTGAATAATTTTCCACACCCACTTTTTTGTTTATTTGTTAAAACAGTTTAAAATATCATAATAAAATATGAATATGCCTCAGAAGCTGACTATAAAATGATATTAATCATACATCATGATAGCTTCACCTAATAGTCCCAAACTCAATCTGGTGTGATATAATGAGCACATACTATTATGCTTTAATGAGCACATTCTGCTTTAAAAATGTTTGAACTTTCAATGTGAATGGAGGAATGATCACTATTTGATGTTGTTGATCTTGGGCTATTGAACTAAAACCAGGGTTTGGTAGGGTTACTTTCACTTGATTACTTTCAATTACTTTTGGATTACTGCAATACCAAATATGCTAATAAAAGACAAAAGAAACTGCACGAAATTTAGTAATTGTATTCATATTTAGTTTCTTTTGTCTTTTTTTAGCATATTTGGTATTGGAGTAATCCAAAAGTAATTGAAAGTAATCAAGTGAAAGTAACCCTACCCAACCCTGACTAAAACGCAGTGCAATACTGGGTCCCAACCAGCAGAGACAGTGTGGATTATTTCTCAATGACTCAGCAACAGAAATGTAAATTGTTTTAAAGGTTGATGGCTTTAACTGGAAGTGCTACGGTCTCTGCTAATCCTAATATGGGACTTCACATTTCTTTGCCTTTTTGCTTCGGTTTAATATTGTATTGTGTTTACAGTTCGCGTAGCTTTAATAGCAGATTGAAACTTATGTTAGCCTAGAATTTGTGTTCAGCTCTTTACAATTGAGTGCATGATGTTTTATATTTAAATCTATTTAAGTGCAAGTGAATCATGATGCATTCATCTTTATTGCTGATGTGAATCATTGCATTTGAAAGACGGACACCATGGGTCTTTTTGTGTGTGATTTTTTTTTTAGTTATAAATACAATTTCTCCCCAAAAAATGAATTGCTCTTGAACTGTGAACCTTTTTTAATCTTGGATATGATCTCTTATACTGATTCACATGTATGGCAGCTCACAACATTTGTAAATGGTATCTGCGGATGGTAGAGTCTGGAAAAATAAGTACACATTTTGAACCTCATGCGAAAATGGCATTACTGACAATAGACCGAATAATGAAAAAAAAAAAACGTTCCGGGTGTTAGTGGCCTTACTGTTATTTCTCATGCGATAATTGTCACGATTCCGTCCCTTGCCTGATAATTACCCTCGGCTGCGCTCACTCTTCCAGCCCCAGCTGCCACTCATTCCCTAATCATCCCTCTCCCTATTTAAGCACCTCATTCTCGTTCACTCTTTGTCAGTCCATCAGCAAACCTCCGCACATGCAAGGCAAGCACTTTTTGGACTCTGGCTCCCGTTTTGATTCTGACCTGTTCCTGCAACCTGTAACGATCCCCTGTCCCTCACCTCCCGATCACCTTCGGGTACCCGACTTGCTTCCGATCCCCGACCACACTTCATTCTCCTGTCCCGGCTACCCGACTTGCTTCCGTTCCACGACTAGCTTCGTTCTCTTGTCCCGGGTACCCGACTTGCTAGCTGTCACCGGCCTCAGGGGCTTCCTGCTCCTCCTGCCCAGCGAGCACCAGATAGCTGTCTTTTTCCTATCACCCTGACTTCCCTGATTCCTTAATAAAGCATTGTGGGAAACGTTCCGCATTTGGGTCTACTGCTTGTTCCTGTCGTGACAATAATGGCCTTACCCACATTCATTAATGCCACTAGCGTGTGGAATTTTGTTGATGGTCTTCCTAGCGCCAACACATAAAACAATGAAAAATTCAGTAGTGCCATTTAATGTCAGTAGCTTTCCAAAAATTTCACATGCACCCAAATATAATAATTGCACCTGCCACCTCTGACACAGTGACTGAATCATTTAATACCTCGCCTCATAGCATTCATCATTCTGTATGTACAATCCTAATACTAACAAATGGCAGAGTGAAACCTAAATATATCAATTACCCACATAATAAATCTACATGCACTCTCACAGTAAGCATGTAGCATAAAGTCGAATCATAATAAATCTACTTTAATTTATGTGGCAGGAAACGCTGCTGCAGAAAAATATTAGCCGCATGGTTGCATAAGCCACAGGGTTGAAAGCTTGGGGAAAACCTTGGCGGTTTATAGTCCGTATTTTACGGTAATTACGTTACACTCGACACTGTTGGTTATTATGGCGATCTTGGTTTTTGATTCCCAGCTAAAACACCCTCACAAGCCCACAATTACGATTACTTTCAATTACTTTTGGATTACTCCAATACCAAATATGCTAATAAAAGACAAAAGAAACTAAATATGAATAAAATTACTAAATTTTGTGCTGGCTGGGAAGTAACGGAATACGTGGAACGACAAAAATGATGTTGGCAAGTTCATCTCATCTCATTAGCTGCACCGCTTATCCTCAGTAGGGTCACGGGAGTGCTGGAGCCCATCCCAGCAATCATCAGGCAGTGGGCAGGGGACACAGGGGCAGACAACTCGCTCGCTCGTTCACACCTAGGGAGAAATTGAACCGGCCAATCCACCTGAAATGAATGTCTTTGGAATGTGGGAGGAAACTGGAGTGCCCGGAGGAAACCCACGCAAGCACGGGGAGAACATACAAACTCCGCACAGGAAGTCCGGTAGCTGGATTTGAACCCACACAGGAGGTTCCCAAGACCTTAGAACTGTGCCGCACACACGCTAACCACTGCGCCGCCGTGCTGCCCATGTTGGCAAGCTGTTTGGATTTATTTTCATTTTGTTTCTGTCGCATTTTATGTTAGTTTTGCCGGAGATCAAAGAGATCAAAGCCAGGAGAGAAAACTTACCACATGTTGTGAGTCATAAATGTAATCATATTTAATTTCTTTTGTCTTTTCTTAGCATATTTGGTATTGGAGTAATCCAAAAGTAATTGAAAGTAATCAAGTTAAAGTAACCCTACCCAACCCTGCCCACAACACACCTATTTTAGGGCAAAACAAATCATGACTTTCAAAATAAAAAACAACGGCAAAACTCATTTTGGAAACACTGTTGTTTGTAGTAAAAAAAAAGGAGCTTATTCGATCACAACAGCCATCACCACGCAATCCATCCGAGTGGGCACCGACTCGTGTGATTCCGAAGCGTTTGGAGAGGCGGCTGCTGTTTTGTCGGCGTCCAAGTCGCCTGCTTCTTCTTGCTCGTTGACAACCACCACGTTCCGAAGTTTCCTCTCTCGCGGAAAGTAGTTCTCCGTACGCTTGTGGATCTGAATGTGTCGGCGCAAGTGGGCCTGGGACAGAAGAAGTACGAGTGAGAATTTTCAAGTACAGTGGAACCTCTTCATACGAGCTTAACTAGTTCCAGTTCACTGAGGTATGTGCACTGTTAGTCTATAAACAAATCTGGAAAATTATTTACTTATCTGCCATTTTGTTGGTTTTTGTACTAATTTTTGACTTGGTTTTTGAGTAAAATGAGAAAAAATGTAAATATGTGTAACCATGTATAATATGTATTTGCAACTGTATATTTTTGTAATGTATTTATTTGTATTTATTTTGGACACTTATTCTGATATGTTTTGCACGGGCGAATTAAAAAGAAGGGGCGTAACAAACGCGGGGTGACGGGAAGTGGGGACTGGTAAAGGTGAGTGTTTTTGGACACGGCGGACAATACTGGATATATATTTTTCCCACCCTTACCTTTGGAAATATACACTTTTTTCCTTGGATTACTTTCAACGGGACCTGGACTCTGCAGGTCTGCATCAAACCTTAAGTCTTAAGTATAATTTTCCGTCCAATATGCCGGCTGTGATTTTTGGACTGTGTACTTTAATGAAGGACAGTTTCAATCGCGGGACTTAAAGTCGGGTCTGGGTTAATTTTGTGTTTGGATAGATAGATAGATAGATAGATAGATAGATAGATACTTTATGTTTGTGTTACATTCTTTTAATGTGGGCGCATGCAGCTTATATACAGGTGCGGCTTGTGTAAGTTCAAAATCGGTTTTCCTCTTAAAGTGTGGTGGGTGCGGCTTATAATCAGGTGCGCTCTATAGTCCGGAATTTACGGTACTTTTCTTATTTCGCTAGAAAATAATAGTTAAACATATTATATTCAAAATTTCCTCTTTATCTCAGTGAAGTAGAAGGTGTCTGCAAGTGCTGTGATTTTGGATTGATGCTACATTTAAGATATATTTTGAAATCTTATGTACCCCTTGGAATGCATTTGGGTCGCCTAATTTAAGAATCACTGCACGAAGCTTTCTCCTTTTTCAGCTACATTTGGAAGATAATGGGTATTTAATGGCGCTACAGGTTTTCCTGGTGGGTTCTTTCTTGTTGAATACCTGTCGGGTGAACTTGTATCCACAGTCAGGACACTCGAACTTCCTCATGCCCTTATGGCGACGCAAGTGAACCCGCAGTTGCTCTTTGGCTGGGGAAGAACAACACAAAATCTCAAATGTGCTGATCTTTCAGGCCAAGCATGTCCCACAGGGAGAAGCTTTACTTTTACAGGTATTCCAAAACAGATTTTGTGTTTCAATTAGGCACAGAACATGTAGTATTTCTCCTTAATTTATGCAAATATTTTGCAAAATATGGCACACGCCGGGGAACTTTAATCTCAAAGATGACCAATCCGGTTTGATTCTGGCAGAGGTGTGACGTAATTGAAGGAACAAAACACTTTCAAATCCCATTAACACAACATATGAGGCTAGCTCCAAAAAGGACAGTGAATGTAGTGAACAAAGTTGCTCTGACCCCGATTTTATGGACGATTATGAGGAAAGAATGTCACTGACAAATATGTCCAGACAAAAAAAAAACAGTTACCGTAACGTGAAAAAAAGTTTTAACCCCCTGCCTTATTTCTGTGGTTTTTTTAGATTTCTATCACCCGGAAAGGTTTTAGATCATCAAACCAATTTTAATATCACACGTAGACAACCCAAGGAAATACAAAATGCCGTTTTTAAATGTTAATTTCGTTTATCAAGGCAAAAAAAAAAAAAAAAAAAAAAAAAGTACCTGAAAAAGTAAATGACCCCTGAACCTAATAGTGTGTTGAGCCACGTTTGGCAGCGAAAACGGAAATCAAACGTTTTTCATAATTGGTAATAAGTCTTTTACAAGGCCATGGAGGATTTTTGGCCCATTCTTCTTTGCAGAGTGCCAGAGAGTTAGATCAATCAATCAATTCGAATCGGTGGTTGAGGCGAGTGACGAGTACAAGGGTAAACTTGACATTTGGAACCAAGGTGGACGGAACACAGACTGGTTGTGTCTAAGACTCTTCTGAGAAAGTGTTTGATCAGATTATCAGTTTCTATCCTCTTTTTTTAGAGGTAATTTTGCCAATTTTCGTTATAATGCGCAGTTTTCAGTCAGTCAGGAACACACCGTTGGAAAAAGGATGAATATATTTACTGTTTTAAAATATGGATATTGCACTGCAAATATCACATAAATCTTGTCCAGATGTATTGTTCATTCCCTTTGGAACTGCATTCTTCAGTTTCTAGCGTATTTACGATTTACTCAAGCACAAAACTCTGTATTTAGTGATGGTGCAGGCATGGAGTTTCCCCAAACTGCTCGCAACAAAGCCCACTGTTGTCACAAAAAGTTGGATTTTCGGTGTCAGTCTGGATAAAAAACAGACAATAATTGATTTAAACCTCTTCGATTAATTATCACGTAAGGCATTATGGTACCTGGTTTGCAAGCCGGCTAGTGTTATTCCGGTGATGTCACAGCTCAGGATCTCAAAGACAAGGCAGCTTCAAAATGCATCATCATGGAAAATAATTGGAATACAGAGACCCCTTGCTACTTCACGCCTTGGTTGTCGCTGGTTCAATCCTTTGCAGATTTTGAATTGAATTGATTTTGTCTTTATTGACCTTGATTTAACTGTTTTTTGCGTTGTTATGGTAGACTGCAGAGAGCAGGGGCAGATAAGGATGGGCGCTGGTAGGTGTGACTATATGCTGGCAAGAGCAAGAGTGGCCGTCTTTCCCAAAAAACTGCAGCATAGTGCCAGAAAGCTTTTAAATTCATCGATTAAATCGGACTGTGAGGAAAGTCAGAAGAGCGCAACAAAGCGGTGATCACCAACGGGTGCTACGTGGATTATTACCGCATACAAAAAGCGACTAGGGCAGCGTTGGGGAGAAGGAAAGAGCAGTGCTGCTGATCCGAGCTACTGCTAATGGCTAGGCTAACAACTCTCCTCAGCCACCACTGCGTGCACTGTATCTTGCCAATGCCAGGTACAATGCAAAAAATATGTAGTATTTTCTCAGAATTTACATGTTAAAGAATTTGGGATTACCTTTAAACGTCTTGTTACAAATGTGGCAGCTGTGAGGGCGTCCTTCCGTATGCTTGCTGGCCTTGTGGCGAAGGAGGGCGCCCTTCTCGGTGAAGCGCTGCTCGCACACGTCGCAGGGGAAGGGTCGCTCACCTGTGTGTGTCCGATGGTGTTTTTCCAGGCTCGCTGCCGTCCAAAATCAGCGGGAGTTAATTTACCCCAAACTCAAGACGGCAAAGCTGGAAGGGGTGTTACCTTGTGTGCGGAAGGTTTTGCCGCACAGGTGACACTGGTACGGTCTTTCGCCGCTATGCACGCGCAGGTGCATGTTGAGGTTGTTTTTCTGAGAAAATGCATGTCCGCAGATGTTACAAAGGAACGGGCGCTCGTTTCTGGGGGAAGGACACAAGAAGAAGGAGTTCATTGAGGATGGGAGTCACATGTTATTATAATTAGGGCTGACATAGCAGTGTTGGGACTAACACGTTTCAATGGAACGCCATTACTTCTCGGTACTTTAGTACTGTAACGCGTTGTTAATACAATTTTTGGAGTTGAGAGCAGTCGGGGTTTTTTTTGTGGATATAAGAACTAGTGGAAAAGGAAAGTGGTATCCTCCATTCCAGTTCGCACTAGGGTAGAAAAATGACAACAATCGTAAACTTTCTACAGAAATCATAGACATTAATAATAAAGCACAGCATCAGCATGAAAAACTGTTTTTAACTAAACACCAGTCACAAGAAACTGAGAAAAGGAGTACAACATTTTGAGTGACTTATATTAAAAATGTAAGTTCCTTGACATTAGTTCAACCTGAAGACCTATATAAATTAATTCTTTTCACCTAAATATTACTTTATCTTAAAAATCGAAGGGTGTAATCTGTCAAGACAATATGATTGATTGAGAATTAAAAGGCTAACTAAGATTTATGTGGAAGGTCTTCCAATTTTTCATTTTCAACTTACTCAACTTGCCTTGGATTACAGGTTTTACGCTTCATAGTACGCGACACAATTTAAATGGGTGTCAGATCTGGACTGTGGGCAGGCCAGTCCTGTAAAGCACATGTCCATAGCAGAGAATTCTTAGTAAAATGGAAGTCTTACCTGTGAATGGCCTTTATGTGCATCTGTAAGCCGTTACGACTGGACGCTCGATGGCCACACTCCTCACACACAAACGGCTTTTCTCCACGATGTTTGGCGGCTTCGTGCACTCGCACTTCGTAGCGGGTCCAGAAGGTTTTTGAGCACTGTGGACACTGACAGGGAATTTATTACTACTTTTTATGCCCGGTAGAAGCACTGAGCAAATCTATGCAGGGTTCCATATTTGGATCAATCTAATTGTCTGTTGTTTCGATGTAGAGTGTTGGGATCTGTTTACTTGTGCAGACGTGGTTATGTATACAGTGGTACCTCTTCATATGAGCACTTATAAACACGGGAATTTAATTATATGAGCTTTATTTGCAAGGAAAATCCTGCTCACTATACAAAGGAAAATCCAGGTCAACAGCAGTCCCAGAGATTAACAGCATTGAATTTGTATGATGCTCTCGAAAAATTAGACATTCTATTCGTCCTTTTGGGTGGAAAAATTTGCCATCCATTGCTGGAGCTTTTGCCAGACATATTTATTTATTTATGTGTTTATGTATTCATTTAAGTTCTACACTTTTGCTCCAACATGCCTTAGTGCAATTCTAAAAAAGAGCAATATTCTAATCTATAACTGATGTGAAGAGCTCAATTTAATCGGGATATATGTTAAATGAGTAAAGAAAAAAGGCAGAAAAACTAAACTTTTCACTATTTATTAAGTGGCACAGATCCTAAGCTGGTGACGTGCAGTCACGGGAGACAGGTGAGGCAATGAAAACATCTTCTTTTGCCCCTCATATTCCATCATACCAGGGATCAACTCCCATACACAGTCGTAAACTGCACGGAAAATGATGCGACGATTATTATACGCAACCGATGTGTCACAACACCTCATTGTGAGTAATAAGGTAATTTGTAAATCTGTGCCTCACTAGAAACGAATCTCACTGCACTTCCCTGCAAAAAATCATTCGGCTATCTAGACATATGATTTTTAAAACAAGGATGGTTAGCTTTTTCATTTGGAAGCAATTATCAATTCTATAGTAACTTACAGCATGTGGTTTGGGGTAGCCATGGACCTTCATCATGTGACACATAAGATGTTTCTTGATCATGAAATGTTCAGCACACGATGAACACTTAGGAACAAAAACAACGGCGCGTCAGAGATGATAGCGCGTGCCTCGTTACTGATGTTGGCGCTACCTTGTAAGGCATCTTCTCTGCGTGGGTGACTAAGTGTGCACGGAGCTCCTCTTTCCCTTCAAATGAAGACGAACATGTCCGACACGCGAATGTCTGGAGAGAGTAGCATTAATGTCACACATTTTCCCAATTTGACACTGAAAAACATGCTGCACACTTAAGCCTCTTTTCCAAAATACTGGTTTGGCCGGCGCCGCACCTTTCCACCTTTGATTTTGGACTTCGGGAGACCGGAGAGTAGTGCATTACAGTAATCGAGACGGGAGGTAACAAACGCATGAATTGTAATGTCCGCATCCGACTGAGACAGCATTGGGCGAATTTTAGCAATGTTGCGAAGATGGAAAAAAGCTGTTCTAGTAATATTCTTAACGTGTGTTTGAAAAAACAGGTGGTTGACAATGCAAAAATCTTTTCATTTCAACAAGACAAAATTGCTGAATTTGCCATTACTGCAATTGCTAAATACAGGATTCAAACACCTTTTACAAGGCCAAAATTTAAGCACTTTTCCAAAAATGTCAAAGCCTTTTTTTCAAAGCCATTAAAAGAATAAATCTGACGCATGTATTTTGCAAAGCCACAAATATCTGTGATTTACATAAGCAATTTTAAATCTCGCGTGTGCATTTGTTAGGACATATGATTTTTAGATCTTGAGAAAACTGCTAATACACGTTTTGTTTTTGAGGCAAAACTTGTCACAATTACAGTAATGTGTAGCTTATAATTTCCGTTGCATGGCCCATAATGAATGTCCATGACTTAGACGTAATCCTTGCATTGCGAGACATTTCATTTTGCCCTGTTTAAGTGCATCATTAAGGGCGCTGACGGTCCAAAGGACAATTCCGTTGAGACTACAGTAATGCTAGCTGCCGTTAGTCACAAGGGAGGAAGAATTAGAATGGCATAGCGAAGCTAACAAAGGCCAATGTTGTTTTTAAACTGACTTGTTGAGAAACAGGGCAAGAATTTCAAGCATTTACAAGCACTTCACCAAGATTTAGAGCATTTTTCAATCCTAGAAAACGCAACAGTAAAATCCAAACATGTTTTAAAGATTCAAGCATCTGTACGAAACCTCAAAATAAAAAGCTCTAATTTTTGCCTCAGCTTTCAAACATAATGTAAACCAGCGAAATCTCCAATCAAAAGACAGGGACAATGGAAATTTTTGAGTAACCTCTGATTTGTCAGCCAATCACAAAACAGGACCACGCAGCTCCAAAACCTTGTCAGAAATGGTTTATAATAGCAGTCGACTGAACACTTTTAAAGCCATAAAATTCAATTGGGAAAGACAGAATTTATGTTCTAGAAAGTACGGCGGCATGCAGAACCAGTACTGTGGAAAAGAGACTTTAGGCTCAATCCCATTACTCTCCTCTCCATCTTCTGCCTTACTCTAACAATGCGCCCTACCAAGTAGAACAAGATTGTTCCTCGGCAATGAGCAATAAGAGAAGGAAGAGTTGGAGAGACAAGAGTCCAATGATAAATCTCGAGTGTCCTAGTTACTCCCTACTCAGCATTACTGACCAACTTGAAGAAATTGTGGGAGAGGATTAGTAATAAGTGTTTACGTTGGTTTTTATTTGTTTAACTTCTATTTCTACAGAGGGTGCTGTGAGACAGAGAAAAGTGGTCAGGGGGAAGACGTAGATGAAAAAGAACTGAACAATTGACTTTACACCTGACGCTACTCAAACTGATGGCATTATAAATGGTAAGTATGTAGCTAACTCCGAGAGGAATCATTTATTTGCCCTAACCAAAGAAGTGGAAAGGGGAGGGAGGGGATACATAAAATAGCAAATAAAGTAATTGTGGCTTTAAAAGGTCCACATCAATGTGTTTATGCTAAAACAATTACAGCCTCACCTGTGTTGCGGGACAGTGCCTGAGCTCATGGATTAAAAGATTCTCTTTTCTGAAGTAATGCTTCCCGCATTTAGGGCAACCATACGGTTTCTCTCCCGTATGACGTCTTTAATGGAGGAAAAATAAATCCTGAGGCACAAATAATTTTCAAAGCAGAAAATGGCAGATTTTGAAAACTAGTACCTGTTGTGCACCTTGAGGTAATATTTGCTTTTGAAGACTTTGTGACAGATGGTACAGTGCACGCCGTTGTCAGTTTCTACTTCCACCATTTGGCCATCTCCACTTTTGTGAGAACTGGGCAAGCGTTGTCGAACTCTTGACGCAGGAGGCACAGCTGGACTGGACTTGGTGGGAATGTACTCCTCATCAGAATCGTGGGCTGTCCTTTCAAAATTTTCGCTTTCATCCTCAACTGTTGCTGTATCATTTCTGTCGCTTGGCAGAACATTAATCTGTATGTTTGGAGGAAAAATCATTGGTGTTTGTGCAGTAATTCTGATATTAAGCTTCAGATTTATCATGATAAGGTTTTTAGTTTCTGGAGTAGTTTCTTTAGTAATTTTAGGTAAATGGATATGCTTCACTAAAGGTGTTCCCCGGATCAGGGGACCTTTGCCTCTGCTTAAATAGTACTAAAATTGTAGGTTATAGTCGTGATTTTGTTATTTAAAGCAAGTCCCTTTTAACACTATTCAGTTCCAGCAGAATGGAATTAGATTAAAAAAACGACATTGCTTCGGACTTAAAACGGATGTGTCAACGATGATGTTTGAACAAACACTCTTTTGGGAGTAAAGGAATTTACACCCGCCCAAAGAGAAAAAACAATTCAGTGTAAGCCCGATTCAGTGATCTGAATTAATGCTGCTTTGAGTAGTTTGTGTGTGCGTTTTTAAAGTATCATTTTTTTTAACACTTTGGATGTGAAATTATTAAAAACAACCATATTTAGTATGTACATGTACCAAAAATTCAGAAAGTGTCCCTTTTCTATTTTAAGTGAAAAAAACGTTTTACTGAATATTGAAATGAGTGGAAAAAATACTTTTTTTTTAATTCTAAAGAAATAAACATATTGGATGAAATATATATCTATATTTACCTGTGTTTGGCCTGTTTGGTTCTCAGTGTTCTGATCGTTATCAGCAGGAGATTGTCTCTTTGGAAAATGAGACAGGACTCCCTCGTCGGCCTGGGCATCTTCTTCAGACATCCTCCATTTGGGCCCTTTGACAACTCGACCCGAGCGGGTGGTGGCAGTAATGGGGGTCCTCACGTTGTCAGTGACACCCTCTGACACTGACTGCTCTTTGATTGCTTTTAGTTTGTTAATGTCTTCACCAGGAGCGGAGAGGACCATCAATTTCGACTTTCTTGGTCTACCTCGCTTACGCTTGAGAGAAAGGGTGGCATCTGTGGGCTCATCCCTGAAGCGCTGACACATTGCGAGCACTTCAGGAATGCACAAACTGGACGCTGCACTCTGCACCTTATCCAGAACACCCAGATCCAGCTTCAGCTCCCCAGTGTAAACAAAGTCCAGGAGCAGTTCTAGGCCCTCACCGGGGCACTCTTGGAGATGGAATTCCATGTTGGGTGATGCGGCAGCCAGGTTGGTCCCTTGGAAGACTTCACTGAAGCAGGCCAGGACACTACGATGGGCAGTGTAGACCATCCCATCAGTCACTTTCAGTATGGCGTCACAGAAGCTCCCTGCTGCTCTCTGCTGGTTTAAGACAGCCAGGACACGCCGTGCATGTTCTGCGGCAGGCATCGCTACTAAAACAAAAACTTTATGTGAAATATTAACATGACAGGAGCAGATCAGAAAGCTTAAGTCTTGAAATTTGTTGATGAATTTTACTTAACACAAGTAAGCTGACGCATATATCAGCTAGCTTTAATTAAGATGTGCAATATATACTTATGCTTGAAAACTTACAAACTCCTATCAAGGTGCACGAAGGCCTGCTTTTAAAACAGTGAAAACAAGTATGCTGGAAGTGCAATAGCGCGGGACGTTACCAGTCATACAGGTGAGTTAAGTTCATAACAATGCACTTTTCAACTACTATCACTACGGAGATAATCATTGAATACACAATATCAGCCCAACAAATCATGGTATCGACAGGTGAGTTTTTTAGCATTGATCTTTCAGGAACTGTCCTCTCAGGGTTCGAGAACCTATGGCTCGCGAGCCATATGTGGCTCTATTCATGAGAACATATTGCTCGAAGATAAGATGGAAACTGCGCGATTATTTAATATATTGTTGCAAGCGGTGCACGATTGACGCATGTTCGAAGTCGAGTCAACACTGATTACTCATTGGGTTTGGTCCAGTATATACAGGACACAATTGAGAAGAATTGAGTATGTGTGTTGTCCCTAGGTATGACTGAGCGAGTGAGTTGTCTGTCCCCGTGTGCCCTGCGATTGACTGGCAACCAGTTCAGGGTGTCCCCTGCCCACTGCCCGATGATTGCTGGGATGGGCTCCTGCACCCCCGCGACCCTACTGAGGATAAGCGGTGCAGCCGATGAGATGAGATTACATGGATAATCGTAGGGTGCATTAATAACCACAAAAAGATTAACTTTATTAAAATATGGATGTGAAGCATGTTAGACTAGGCCTCTCCAATATTAGATAGAAGACTTGAGCTATGCCATTAGGTCTCTGTGACTTATCCCTAAAATGATATAACTGGAAAACTCAACACTCAAACACAATTATGACAACATGCAGTGGCACATTTCAAGATTCCAATCCATAATTTCTATACAAAGATGCCATTCAAATATCGTGTAAACATATATCATTCATAAAGTTGTTCTACTAAAAAATCCATATTTATTTGATGCATGTTAGTTTTTTTTTTATTATTATTGAAATCAAGTTTTTTGATGAATAAAGTGCTTTTTAACACGAAGAGACACCAAATGATAAGAATTGTCCCTTTAAAGTTTTCAATTAAAAGACTAAATCCATGCATTAATAAAATCATGACAATATCAATTTTTTTAAACGATTTCACGAAATTCGTTTTGATAACACACGAAGCGGCTTGTTGGGAGTGGACTGTAACAAAAGGAACAGCGTCGCCATTGAAAGATGTCAAGTGGATAAAACTCCGGTTACCCGAATGTATGACCATATGTACACACACAATCAAAGCTATAAACAAAATTAAATTAACTCTAATATTAATTGCGTGAAAACCCCATTTTGTAAACGAACTTTCTGTCGATCGAAAAAATACAGTAGTGTAAATCCCAGATACGTCGACGTTTATGTCCTAGCATGTTTTTCAAGACGCTCCCTAGCCTTGCTGGCAGATACGCTGACTTAAAACAAGACTGAAGCACTTAAAAGCCACCTCTTGAATTATACACGAAAAAAACAGTTATTCGATTATGTTATGTTGACGTCGCCATGTTGTTGCGTAAAACAGCTCAAGATATTTTCCCATTTACCTTGCTTTGCTTCGTGCAGGCCCCCAAAACGGAGCGGATGTGACGTAGAACGCAATGCGGTACTCCGGAAGTTATCGGACGAGGTTATTGTAGCACATAAGATAACGGGATGCACCTAAATATGTGGTTTAAGACGAAGTGAGTATTGTTATAATAAAGCAAAACACTTAAGTATTTTTTGGGGGAAACGCACTCCAGGAATTGTCTTTTGGGGCCAGCGACGTCTTGTCGACTGATGTAGCACCCTTGTACACATGTTAGCTAGCAGGCTAGCCAGAAATTCGGGAAGATACGACTCGTCATTAACTATTTTAAGTAATTTTGCAGTCGTCGGGTGTACTGAAAAATATTCACATCCACGGGATTGTATTTTGACTCGCCAGTAAGTTGCAGCACACCTTCATTCCTGGAGAGAAACCTTGGCGGTGATGCAAAGTTAACGAGGCAACTGCTACCTTCACTTTGCCTGTGGTGTTTGTTTGAAGGTATACTAATTTTTAAGTCGTATATCTTACTATTATGTTTCACGATATGTGCATTTACATTGTAAAATAAGATGTTTTTTTGTGTGTGTGTGTGCTTACCCACCAGGCTCTCATCAGTATCACATTGACATAATGAAGGCAAAAAGAATCAGTACTTCCCAGAGCAGCACCACCACGTCTCAGAAATGGAAGGACGTGAGGGGTAAACGGTGCAGACTTCCCATTTGTTCCACTGATTTAAACAGTAGTGCTGTCAAGGTTGTGAAGATCGAAGAGCACCTGGAGGCCAAGAAGATGACCAACAAAGAGCACAAGGAAGCCAAAAGGAAAAGCCCTGCTGTTAAAAGACTGAAAAACAAAGCAAAGCCAGTGACAGAGAAAGGTTTTCCTCCGACAGAGACGGTCACTAACGGCAACATGGGCTTGGATTCGGGTGAAATTGAAGACTGGAAAGAGTATTCTCAATCGGTTCAAGTAAATGAATTAAATACGCAAGGTGCCATTGACAGCGCACGTGAATGTCGACTGGTTGGGAAGTCTCTTCATGAATGCGCAGAGAGGGATGGTCAAAGAAAGCATGCGGTGCTCGTCATGCAGAAAGGACAGGTACGCTTCAAAAAATGATGATAATAAAACCCAATTTTTATCATTTTCCTCCTTTTTCTCAGACCCTGTGTTTCCGTGGGAAGTGTTTATTGACCTGCTTGTTTGGGCGTGTGGAAGTGATGGGCTTCACCATTGAGGAGGGCCAGCAGTCTTACCCGATATTCTCTCCCGCCTCACATTGTCCACTCACTATCAGGGCAACAGAGGGCTTTGATAATAACCGAGATTATGGAAGTGCAGCAGCAGATATACTGCGCAATTACCTACCACTAGGTAAATAGAATGCATAATTTTACAATTGCTTAACGTGGGGCTATTTTCCTCAACAAATTTAAGACTTTAAATAGATGAGATACAATAATATTTAACGCATTTATATTATTGAATTTTAACTATTAAGCATTTTACGTACTGTAGTATTGTCCCTCTCACTTATCTTTGCAGCGTCTCAGAAGAAGCTTGTTAAAAAAGTTGATTCCAACTCCTCTATCATCCTGTTGGAGCCAATGGAGACTCAACTGACACACTTCCTTTCAAGCTTTGCCGATTTAACTTATTTGTTTGATCCCACTGTGGTAAGATGACTTTTCTTTCTCAGTACTTATTTTGGAATTTGAGTATTAAGCATGGTGGAGTTTTAACAGAATGAAATGTATTTAGACTGAAAAAACATGCCAAATTTTGTGAGGTGCCATTTTGTTGGAGTTCCGTTAAATAAATATAAGTGCATGAATTGGAAAATACCTTAATTCTCTGGGACAGTATGACGTTAGTCGTGACAGTAGTTAGATCATCAAGAAGATTCACACTTTTACGTTTGCTATTCTAATAAATGGTTACATAAATGCAATAGCCTCACCTCAAAAAAGACAAACAAAAGTCGTAGCAGGTGGATTTCCCCCAAAAAATCGTCCCTGAATGTATTTACAAATTCAGAACTATGTCAAGTGTGGACTTGAATAAATTTAATTTTGAATGTGTAGGCTCTAAACTTCTCTCCAACTTATGCTTGCAGGGAGAACTAACCTCTGCCATCCTGGACACTCCGCTTAATGGTCTAGGGATGATTCCTCTGGATGGCGGCATCCAGGGCCTAAAGGTGTCACCCAGCTGGCGAGAGTCGCTGGGTGTGGTGGTCAATGCCTGCAGAGGTAAAATCAAATGTAGGCTTTTCAGAAGACATGCGGGCTATTTTTCTTTTTCGCAAGTCTTTTTTGGACGGTTTTGTCTTTTTTTGCTTCGGAGCTGAAAAGATAAATACCATATTTTCACAGTTGAAAGCAGTTCCCGAAGATGGATTAATTCATAACATGTCTGACCTAATTTTTAGCAAAAGGAGAGGAGAAACATTTAAAACCACGTGATTCTTGTCCCCAACAGTATGTCCCAAAAGTGAATAGACCCCTCACATTTCTGCAGAGGTGTCATTATAATGTTTAATTGAACAACACTGAAGAAACATGGCTTTGACACAAGAAAAGTAAAGCTTATATCAGTGTAAATTATTTTTTTTCCCCTCAAACTCAATATAGCCATTAATAGTGAAAGTTCTTTAAGTGTCAATACTTTTTATGGCCACCATGATTTTGCAGAATCCTCCATGTATTTCATCAGAGCCTCACAGGCTGCTATTGGAATGTTCTTCTGCTCCTCCATGACAACATGACTGAGCTAGAAGATGTTGAAGGTCATGTGCTTCTCCACCTTCCGCTTGAAGGTGCCCCAAAGATCTTAGAGGTGTGTTTGGGGTCATTGTCATGCAGGAACACTGCCTTGCGACCCAGTTTCTGGATGGAAAGGATCATTTTCTGATCCAGTATGTCACAGTACATGCTTGAGTTTGGTTCCCTCAATGAAATGCAACTTCCCTACTACAGTTGCACTCTATGCAGCCCCAAACCGTGACATTCCCTACTACTCACTTAGTTGCCATCAAACATGGTTCACATAATCTGAGCCAAATACATAAATATTTTTCCCATCAGACCTGAGGATATTTTACATTAATACCTAGCCATTGTTGACATATCCTCAACAAACCTTTCGCGGGCTTTTTTGTGGAGAGCCTTTAGAAAAGGCTTCATTCTGGGGCGATGAAGTTTGCGGCGTACTGTCTGAGTAGTTACAAGCAACTTTCTACAGTGTTCTATTAAACTTAATAATAAACTCTGTGCAGATATGTGAGGGGTTTACTCACTTTTTACATACTGTATGGCCCTCAACAGCATTAATAAGTACAAAATATTAGGATAGTGACATGATTTTATGATACTCAAAACATGTACTTTATATAAAATGCTACAATAAGTTTAAAAATTAAAATCAAGTGATGTTTTGGTCTGCTTCTATAGCAACGATTCCTTACTCTGCTTCATAGGGGACATGGACGGCTGTGGCGTTGTCCTTGTTTACGGAGCCAAAAACGTCGGCAAGTCCACGTACATCAGAATGGTGATCAACACTCTACTAAACCAGTAAGTGACATCGGCATGCTTAAATTGAACCGCTCACTCATTCGTCTGTATATGTGTTCGTAGCAATACGTGTGTGGATTATTTCGAAGCGGACCTCGGTCAAACTGAATTCACTCCGGCTGGTTGCTTGTCTTTACAGACTGTCACAGATCCTTTGCTAGGTATGTTTACTCTCTAGTTCATTAGGATCGTTTGAAGCGGAACTTCAAATCTTAAAATCATTAAATAAAATTGACAACCACTACCAATGTTTCTGCTTCCAATAGTATACTGATTAGGGCTGCAACAATTGGCCTACTTTGTGGAGAAATATCGATAATTAATCCGCAATCAATTCTATTGTTGACCATTATCGCCAGACACCTTTTTTCTAACAGCGTGGGGCAGCTTACATGGTTATGATATCTGCTGAGTCTCTCATGCGCAATAGTGTATCTGTCTCGAGCGATAACACAGAAATGGGGGTGTCAACATCATGTACATGTACCCAAACTTCTAAGGTTTGGGAGCATTTTAGCCTGAATATGGCAAACAAAAAGACTACTTGGAAAGTTGGCCATGCAGACCTTGCGTATCATGGCACTACATCAGTGATACATAAATATTTGAAGACAAAGCACGACGAATTGTTGAATGAAATGAAGTCAGACTATATTTTCATGACATGCATTATACATTTTTACGCATACATTTTTTGCTATGAAGGAGAGTGTTGCGCGTTATGCCAGACTGTGCCTGACAAACGCATGTTAAGTTAAATGTATGCAGTCGGAAGAAACAAATAAACGAGAAAATTTAAAAGGAATACGAAGAACAAACGTCAGTTGTTAAAAACGTTTGATTCCGAGCTGTTGAGTATTGTTAATTACATTTGTTACCCACTTTGCAGTGAACCACTGATTGTACTTCACAAAATGCGCGGATTTGTCTATTTAATAATTATCTGATATTCGACATGTCATTTTGAAAAGTCGGTTACGAGTCAACTATTAAAATAGTCGCTAGCTGCAGCCATAATGCTGATTAGACATTTGGGATGGTACTTGCATTAACGTTGTAGTAATTGTTGAAGCATGATCACTTTTTAGGCCCCCCTTTCACACATCAGCGCAAACCTGACCACATGGTCTACTACGGCGAGTCGTCGTGCGAATCGGATCTAAGTCGCTACTTGGAAAGCCTCAAGTTCTTGTGGCGCAGGCGCTCCCCTAACAGAGAGACACCCATTGTTATCAATACCATGGGCTGGGTAAAAGGTCAGTAAATTATTTCTGTTATATACATTTTTACCTTTACATACAAGCTTAATTTGTTCCAAGATTGTGCTTATAACTCAAATTGCTCTTGTAGCGAGCACATTTACCTGAGAACAAAAAATTAAAAACTAATTGGCGCATTCATGACCTACCAAAAGCATATAAGTGCTAAGCTCTAGATAGCTATAAAACGCATCTCCCCGTATAATAAAACAATTCATGTAGTAATTAAAATTTAAAAAGCCGTAATAAGATATTAGCTAAATAAAATGCAAGTTTGTTAAGAGCACTTACTATGGAGGCACTCAAGTTGCTGTAACAAAGGTGAGGAGTGACGGCGCACAACTTTTGATGATACTTAAGCTCTTACTGAACACTTAAGTCACTGTAACTTTAAATAAAGATAAACACAAAACATTTTACATACCGTGTTTTTTGGAATATACGTTTTTCTGGAGTATAAGTTGCACCAGCCAAAAAGTGCATACAGACGCTGCCCTACTTACCAACGGGACGATCGTTCGTAAGTTGAGTTTGTTCGTAAGTTGCTCCAGTGCTATATTTTGTATGGAATGTATTTAAGGTTTATAATAGTATGTTTAAGGCTTGTGTAAGTTATAATACAGGTTATTGTTTTGAAACTGATAAATAAACGTTTAACAAAATAATACGCTCCATAACGTTACAAAGCAGGCTGAATGATAAAGCATAGTACTGAAAAACAAAGCTACACATTGACATTCTGTCGTCTGTGAAACCCTTTGAGACTCCTTGTGATTAAGGGCGTCACTAATAAACATGACTTAACTGTATTTATCTTTATAGTCAAGTTTAGCTTACTTTTGGAAGACTTTGGTGACTTCCTCCTCTGTGGTAAAAAGTGGACGAAAAAAAAGCGATCCAACAATTTTCTCAACCGCATCAAGCTTTCTTATTCCACTTTCATTTCAAAACAAACGTCTGGCCCCTTTAAGCATTACACCAACCATATTGGATGGATGCATGAGAAATTAAACAGAGTGCTAGAGATACAGTGCAGTGTGTATGCACACAAACTAGGAAGTAGAAGCAGAATTTCTTCTTCGGGGTGGATGGTGGGTGACCTCTCACACGCCGGGAGCGGCGGAAAGAAGGACTACAGTACTGTCCTCTACTCAGATAAAGGTGCACACAATACAAAATCTAATTTACAGCAACGTATTTTTCGACATCCAATATTCAACAAAAATATAACTTTCCTCGGAAATGATCGCAGTGAACCGCTGTATAATTCTTCCGTGGCTATTTGATCGGCACTCGCTGCTTCCCAATTGAATTTGTTGGCTTGGTCACTCACACGAACACAGAGCTGGTGTTTTTTCATTAATTTTTTGCTTCGTTTCAATTGTTATTCTCCTTTTTTCTTGGACACCTTACCGTTTCGCTTTCCGTAACTGATGGCTAAGGTCACAAAAAGGAGAGGCTATTAAAGCAATGCGATCAAAACGAGCATGCTGAGAAATACCGGTATAACCAAAGACGTGAAATCAGAGGCGTGTTCAGGAGAGTGAGCGATTGCTATCGCTAGCTATCGCTAGCTTCTGAACGGCCAATGATTATTGAGCGCTCGCGTGCCCGAGTAATCACGGGAGAAAGACCGCTTACTTTGATTTCCAACATGGCGTCGACAGTGCTGAACATGGAGGATCTCACCCTGACGAGTGCTGTTGGCGATGTAATATATCGTCTTACATTGCCTGGTAATGTTTGTGAACAATGCAAGACAGGTATGACCCTTCCACTGCGTTTAGGATAACCTTAACTGTGTCAATATGCGAACTGTCGCTCATATCAGCCAACTCGCTCAAAGCAAGCTGTAGAACGAAATCCATTGTACTGTCGTCGGCCATTTTGGATCAGTAAGGCAATCACAGTGAGCGATTACAAAACGTTCAGCAGTGCGCGGCAAGCGATTAACAAGCGACTACATGTCTGATTACTCTCCTGAACACGCCTCAGGTGCCTTGAGGCGCATTTACAAACTGAACTAAGATGGTGACCTTGATTTTCATTTGTAAAGCAAGGCAGATTTGTTGAAAATAACCTTGTATATCGAAATTCTGGCTTTTAGAGGTGCCGTACATAGAGGTATAATCTTTTTTTAATAAGTTTTGTATGTTTTTGTGCCTTGATGCAATCTCAAGGCTTTGGACTGCAGCTGCTAGTGGACATGCTCCGCTTCTTCCCAGTCTCGCACGTTATCCAGCTGACTGACCGTGGCAGCACCGCACAATGTCCTGCCCTCACTCCTGAGTTCCTCAGGACAGCCCAGGGCATCCAGACACATCCGCCTGCTCAGACAGTGCTCGACGAGTACACGGAGGGCACGCAAAGCCCTCCCCTCACCTACGTTCACATGACCGTTCAATCAGATTTCGAAGGCGTTGGCCTCAAGGGGCTGCCGTAAGTGTTAGCATTGCGTTGTCATCGCAAGCATGGATTTGATGATTTTAAAAATTTTGGTTGTTGTGCCACACAGGAAATTCCTGCGAGAGCTGTCAGTGCTGGCATACCTTGCTCAGATGCAGACGCGTGAGCAAGGACCTGTGAGACCGCTTCACTCTCTCACGCCATACCAGGTACTGTTAAGTCTGTATTTATCAAACGTTATCCGTAATAGGTAACCCCAAATTCTTAAACATGCAAGAGGACATATCTTTGCATAAAATCTCTATATATTTCGTTATGTTACAGTGATTTTCTGATACTTGAGTGCATTTTGAAAACGTCATGTCTTTGTCATCTGAGCTGTGACGTCATCGAAGGAACCCAAAAAACTAATTGCCCTATTTATGTGTTAATTTATCCTCGAGGTTATTAGTGTTTTAAGCAAAGTTTGGCAGTTTTTGTAGAGAATGCCTATGAATGGTGATGCCAAATGACTGTCATAATGGTACAACAAAGCACGAGCAGCCGAAAAGGGTCTGAATGGCAAAAATAACACACAGAGAGTGCTAACCGGGACAGATCAACTAAAGACGGCAACCTCAGCGGAAAAACACGCGGCTGGCTGACCAAAAATCAGGCAATGAGCAACCAGGTTAACCAGGAACCAACAATGAAAATTAGTAGTGGCTATGGTGACAAATGTCAAACCAAGGAACAAGGCAAAACCGGCACTAATGCCAGGCTAGCTGATCAAAAAACGGGCATTGAGCAGCCAAGCTAACTAAGAACCAACAAAGAAAAGCGGCAATTATTCCAGGGATAATTGCGAAGTCAGCCTGGAATAAGCGTAGGTCTTGCCGTGTCCTTGGTTAACGCCAGGCAAACTGTCCAAACCATAGCCAAACAAGCACCCAGATGGACAATATTATACCAACAGTGACATGTGGCAAAAAACAAAGGAAAAGACGCAATCACCTATCTCCAAACAAATATGAGTGGTATGTAAACGCACAATTGCTCTTTTTCACAGTTGGCCTCATTTAGTTGTGTTCACAGGATTCACCATTTTGAATGTATTGTGTTCCTTCAATGATGTCTCTGCTCTACAGTCAACTTTGAACTAAATTTCTCGAGTTCCATGGCGCATGGATGATTTTGTAACATATTTGCAAAATTGAGGGAAGGAACACTACATGTTCTGTTTCTTATTTAAATAAGAAATAACTTTAGTTTGGGAATACCTCTAAATGTTTTCTATTGGTGGTTCATATACTAACGTGTGATTGTGACACCACAGGTGCCTCATACCGACGTGGCTTTGGGTGTTCTCCATTTTGACGTGGCGCCCAGTAACATGTTCTATGCTGCCAACTGCGGCTTGGTAGGACTCTGCTGCCTGGCAGAGAAGGTGTCAGGCAGAGGAAGTCCAGTCCTGCTGACCCGAGCTCCCATCTGCCCTTGCGTAGGCCTGGGTACGAAATTATTTTCATGTCTTGACGTTCAAGGCGGGATGCTTTATTTCCAGTGTCCTTAAAAAGTTGGAAGTATAGTATTTTCTCTACTAAGTATTTGTTAACAATGCCCTACTGAGTTTTTTTCCCACTGCACCTATCTGGTTTTATCTTACTTTTTCCAAAGTGGCTTAGGGTAGAACACATAAGTTTTCAATACACGTGATAATCAGAAGATGACTGTTTTGAATGGCAGGTTAATTGAAATAAAAGCAACTAGCTTACGTGACCAATGATCGGTAAGATAAGGTTCTGATTTTGCCATAGTAAATATGTTCAGCTTGCTCAAAAATGATTTCATACACGGTGCAAATTCCCTGTGCTTTACTGTTCTATTACATTTCTCAAAAAATGAGACGAGGGCAATTCAATTATCCACACAGGTCTAGAGCGCCCTCTTGCAGTTAAGTGAGAAAATAACATGTGAATTTTTTACCGGGTATTAATGTGTCAATAGTTTCTCATATAAGTGGCACCCCTGGGCAAATTATGAAAAAATAAAACGAGGCTTATAGTCTGGGAATTACTGGGCTCATTTCCAAGAACATTTCTAAGAAAATCAGCTTTTTTTGTGAAAGGATGCTTTTGAAACGGAACTTTCTCTTCTGTGCTTTTCTGTTGCACAACGCTTTCCGTAAACAACACAAGGGCACTTTGCCTGAAAAATGATAGTTTATTGCAAGAGCGCTGAACTGATTCATGAACTATTTCAGTGCCTGATGTTTCCGGTGAATAGATCACCATGACAATCACGGTCCTGCGCGCGTGCGCATGTTATGTCATCCTTCGCTGACCAGATGGACTTAATCATCCTTTTTTCATAGGAAAACGCTGTTGAAATGTTAACTGCCGGTATTGTCCATCCCTCGCGACTCATGACAGTGCTTCACTACGCCTACTCGCCGGATGTAGGAAGTGGGCTTCCTCGATGTGTGGACAAAAATTTGGTCAAAGCCATTCCTGTCGTCTAAATTCCAAACCGTTAATAGCTTTTTATGATTAAAAGAAAGTGTGTTTACGTTTTGGCACTTTTTGCAACCGTGTATATATACTTGAGGTAAGATCTTAAGCCTGAACCAAAATATAGGTTTGGCCTTAAATGTAAATCATGAGCTCTCTTGGTAACATTTTATTTGTGAAGACTTTTTTATTTTTTATTTTGTGAGGGCTTCTCTCGCCTTTTTTACTAGCCATCCTTTAATGTTCTTATTTTTCTTTGTGAAAGATCTCTCCGCGCAAAGGATTCAGTCTCTTTTTGTGCTGAACGCACAAGATTTGCTACGCCAAGGAGATCCTCCACAAAGAAAAATAAAGTAAAAACCCGGATCTATGGGTCTGTGTCACTTGTAAGGATTCCAATGGTTTCATCTCTACCGTCCGGGGTATGCAGAACAAAGAAATACACTTTTCTCGTCTCAGGTTGTTTACTTTGTATCTTGCAGGTGTGCTGCGGGGAATTGACATGGCACGAGGACTCTACTTGGTGCTGACGCCAGTAGAGCCCTCCGTGCTGCGCAAAGTTAACTGTATCCTTGTGGGAGCCATGTCAGTGCCGGCCTGCATCCTAACGACGCAGGTTAGAAGTTCAGTACAGTCCTCAGAAAAAAGTTTGGTATTACAACACTTAGCAAAAAAGTACGGAACCACCAGTCTTGGGCAAGCACTCACATTTTATTCTGTGGAAAAAAACTGAAACAATCGCAAGGTCATTCCAAAGTGCAACATATCGGCATTTAGAAACACTAAAAGAAATGAAGAAAAAACATTGCAATGGTCAGTAAATGTTACTTTTATAGAGCAAGAGCAGGGAAATCGATATGGAATCATGAGAAACAGACAAAGAAATATCAATCAAAACATCACTAGTATTTAGTTTCACCACGTTTAGCTTTTATGGCAGCTTGCAGTGTCTGAGGCAAGGACTTGATAAGTATTCTTCATCAATCTGGTGCCAACTCTATCTCTCTGGCTGGAGCCATGATTCTTGCCAATCCACTTAGTCCAGGAGTCCTCCAAGGTGTGATAATTGCACTGTTTTTAACTCTGACTAACTCGCAGACTTCATCTAAGCCAGGTGCCCAATTAAGGAAAGGAAATTGTCTGGGTGTGGCCTTACTTTCTACTCAAATGCACTTATTGCATATTTTTTCCTCATAATGGAATGATTCCATACTTATTTCCCTGCACTTGGTCTATGAAAGTAAGATTTACTAACCATTGCAATGTTTTTGTTCATTTCTTTGTTCCTGAATGCCAAGGAGTTCCACTTTGAAAAAAAAATATATATTTTTTTTTCATGATTTTTTTATCCAAGTTTTCTCTACAGAAAAAAAAGTTCTGAGTGAGGGCTTGCCCAAGACTGGTGACTCCATACTTTTTGCTAGGGGTTGTTGTCAGGTAAAATTGAAAAAAATAAAACTCTTTATTTTTTCTTTTACAGGGTAGTTTCGAAGGAGAGCTTCCATACGTCACCTCCGACTACAGCTTCGACCTGACGGGTGCTGGAAAGCTGCGACATTTTAAGGGCATGCAGAGAATGGGTCAGATGGGGACGCACTAATTTTCGGACTTGAGACTTTTCCCATGATCATGTTTGACACCTACTCTTTGGTAGTGAAAGATGTCAGAATACTTGTTTTTGTACCGCTGCCATTCCAAAACTGCATCTGAATTTAATGTCACATTAAAAGCTGAAAAAGAGTTCAATTGTAGTTTTTGCTTTTAATTGGTGCTATGGTGTGTAGTATGGTCCTACTCATTGATAAAAGAGAGTATATTGTAAAATTAGTGATTTAAAAAAAAAAAAACTGGCCATAGAATGAAAAAAATTTAGTTGCAAGAAGCCCCAAAATATAACTCATTGTTTGGATGACCTCTTAAGCCTATGTATTCATAAATAGGCTACAAAGATTCTGCACAAAGTCTGCAAAAAAATTTTGATTTGCCAGCACACCCAGCCACTTGTCATTTAGCATTCACATCCCTCGATAACTCGAGGCTTTAACATATTACTGCTCATGTTTTAGAATGTGTACTGGGGAAAACTATACACAGACACTGAACTAGTTTAAGGCCAGCATTACCAATCTACTACCACAGTTTTATAATTTGATGCTCTCGAAGGACAATTCACTGTTCCAGTCATGGACAATTCATTACATCCACGACACAGCATCATCTCCAAACAGAAGAGCAACTTCAGCGACAGACTGCTGTCACAGTCTCGTTCCACGGACAGACTGAGATAATTTCTTCCTCATGCCATGAGGCTCTTTAACTCCACCCGTGAGAGTAAAAGCCCACATTAAACCCCACCCCCACATTTGCATATTACCCTATTTATAACATTATTTTCCGTAACACTATTTAAATGCTCTTTATCAACGTGTTATATTGGGTATTTTTGTATTCTATATTTTTTTTTTTTTTTTTATCACATACTGCTGGAAGTGTGAATTTCCCTACGGGGATGAATAAAGTATCAGCAGTAACTATTAGCCAGGGTTGGATAGGGTTACTTTAACTTGATTACTTTCAATTACTTTTGGATCACTCCAATACCAAATATGCTAATAAAAGACAATAGAAACTAAATACTAAATTACTAAATTTTGTGCAGGCTTGGGGAGTAACGGCGGAATACATGGAACGGCAAAAATGATGTTGGCAAGCTGTTTGGATTTATTTTCATTTTGTTTCTGTCGCATTTTATGTTAGTTTTGCCGGAGATCAAAGAGATCAAAGCCAGGAGAAAAATCTTACCGCGTGTTGTGAGTCATAATTTTATTCATATTTAATTTGGCAATATAAGACTCATTGCCGTACCAGCAACTTCATTGTTAACCAGGACAGAAAAGGACAAAGTTGATCTGGTTTGTCAAGCTAACCTTAAAAGTGTCAAGCGATATGTAGAACAGAATTGCCAAAATTATTGAAATGAATAAGCTATCTTTTCAGATTGACCAGAATGTCTTCTGTATTGATGCGGTGGAGTTATCAATGAGCAAGATGGGAGTCGGACAATACAAATTTGGAAGAGCTTTAAAGGATAAGCACATCTTAGAGACATAAGAGACCATCTTGCGTTCTTTCTTGATGAATTAAACATGAAGCTGTGTCAATATATTTTATTAAAATGTGTTTGTTTTTTTTAAAAAAAAGTAAACAATTCAAACAAATTAGGAACAAGAACTGCCATTCTCCTTGATAAAAAACTGATTATTTAGTCACTGCGTGCTGTCCCCGATGGAATCATGGCACCTCTGATATCCAAAGCATCTATGAGTTCCTGAAAGGGTCAAAGACAAAAAAAGTAAGGCTCAGGGAATCGGTACCTTTTGCATTACTGGTACTCCTTAAATTCTTAGTACAGTGGAACCTCGGTTCTCGACAATAATCCACTCCAGAACCCTGTTCGAAAACCGATTTGTTCGATCACCAAAATCATTTTTCCGATTAAAAATAATGTAAATCGTTTTAATCCGTTCCAACACCCTGAATGTTTAACGTAAACATAAAGCTAACCCAGGCTAATCGTACGTTCGCGTTATCGTAATCTTCCGTACGAAAGATTACGCTAACATGAACGTGTAAAAATAAATTAGTCATTAGTGATTATAATACAGTGGCTTGCAAAACTATTTGGCCCCCTTGAACTTTGTGACCTTTTGCCACATTTCAGACTTCAAACATAAAGATATAAAACTGTAAATTCTTGTGAAAAATCAGCAATAACTGGGACACAATCATGAAGTGGAACACACTTTATTGGATATTTTAAACTTTTTTTAACAATTAAAAATGGAAAAAGTGGGTGTGCAAAATTATTCAGCCCCTTTCCTATCAGTGCAGCAAGCTCTGTCCAGAGGTTCAGTGAGGATCTCTGAATGATTCAATGTTGATCTAAATGACTAACAATGATAAATGGAATCCACCTGTGTGTAATCAAGTCTCTGTATGAATGCCCCTACACTGTGATAGTCTCAGAGGTCTGTTTAAAGCGCAGAGAGCATCATGAAGAACGAGGAACGCACCAGGCACGTCCGAGATACTTTTGTGGAGAAGTTTAAAGCTGGATTTGGATACAAAAAGATTTCCCAAACTTTAAACATCCCAAGAAGCACTGTGCAAGCAAGAATATTTAAATGGAAGGAGTATCAGACCACTGCAAATCTACCAAGATCGGGCCGTGCCCCTAAACTTTCAGCTCATACAAGGAGAAAACTGATCAGAGATGCAGCCAAGAGGCCCATGATCACTCTCGAGGAACTGCAGAGGTCTACAGCTGAGGTGGGAGAATCTGTCTATGGGACAACAATCAGTCGTATACTGCACAAATCTGGCCTTTATGGAAGAGTGGCAAGAAGGAAGCCATTAAAGATATCCATAAAAGGTTTGCCACAAGCCACCTGGGAGACACACCCAACATGTGGAAGAAGGTGCTCTGGTCAGATGAGACCAAAATCTAACTTTTTGGCAACAATGCAAGACGTTATGTTTAGTGTAAAAGCAGCACAGCTCATCACCCTCAACACACCATCCCCACAGTCAAACATGGTGGTGGCAGCATCATGGTTTGTGCCTGCTTTTCTTCAGCAGGGACAGGGAAGATGGTTAAAATTGATGGGAAGATGGATGGAGCCAAATACTGCAAGAAAAACTGATGGAGTCCGCAAAAGACCTGAGACTGAGACGGAGATTTGTCTACAACAAGACAATGATCCAAAACATAAAGCAAAAGCTACAATGGAGTGATTAACCAAAAAACATATCAAGGTGTTAGAACGGCCAAGTCAAAGTCCAGACCTCAATCCAATTGAGAATTTTAGGAAAGAACTGAAAACTACTGTTCACAAACGCCTTCCATCTAACCTCACTGAGCTTGAGCTGTTTTGCAAGGAGGAATGGGCAAAAATATCAGTTTCTCGATGTGCAAACCTGATAGAGACATACCCCGAGCGACTTGCAGCTGTAATCGCAGCAAAACGCGGCGCTACAAAGTATTAACTCAATGGATCTGAATAATTTTGCACACGCACTTTTACCTTTTTTATTTGTTAAAAAAGTTTAAAATATCCAATAAAGTGTTTTCCACTTCACAATTGTGCCCCACTTATTGTTGATGCTTGACAAGAAATTACTGTTTTATATCTTGATGTTTGAAGTCTGAAATGTTGCAAAAGGTCACAAAGTCCATGGGGGGCCAAATAGTTTTTCAAGCCACTGTATGTAAGGTGTGTTACTAATATAGGCTGAATGATAAAGCATGCTACTGAAAATTCAAAGCTAAAAAATTAGGGAGTTGACATTCTTTTACCGATCCAGCCCGCCTGAGAACAAAAGTCTGGATCCGGCCCCAGAGCTCAACTGAGTATAAAATCCCTGCTTTAGACAGTTTGACACAGAAATGATCAGAAAAATGTTCCACCTTCCAAGTCTTTGGGCTGAGTGAGACGATGGACGCATTACGGCATTCCGATCCTCCGGCGTCCATTTCTACCACACCCTCCTCCACTGGAGCTGAAAGAAAAGTAACATTTCTGTACTGTTATGGTTGTTTTATTCTCTTCATTTCAAATTTAACTCATTTAATGCCATACATTTGCAAACCTATTGTCCCTTAATGCCAAAACGTAAAAATACAGTTTTATTGTTTTCATTATAAAGGGCTTGGTGCTGCTCATCGCCAAGTATCGAGCCTCTGTGAATGGTTTAGGTATAATAAATCTTTGTCCACATATCGAGGAATCCACTGCCCCACTTCCTATAAATAATTAAGTGTGTGTAGGCGGCCCAGTATGGTGAGTAGGTGTAGTGAAGCAGTGTGGTAAGAGTCGCAAAGGATGGACAAATAACTGCAGTTATCTCTTCAACAGAGCTTATTCCTTTCAAAAAAAAACAAAAAACGATTACCGTAAATTTAGGACTATGAGCTGCTACTTTTTCCCCAAACTTTCAACCCTGCGGCTTATTCAGTGATGCGGCCAATTTATGTAATTTTTCTAACGGCCGCCAGCGGCGCTCGAGTACAAAAGGTAAGATTTAGAGCGGTGGAATATATACGCCGAGGAAGACTGCAACTTCTTAGCTTGACTAGCGGCGAGAAATCTTTCACTAAAACTGGCCGCATGCAAAAGGCAACTTTTTCGCAAGTCTGCCAGTGGATCCTGACAGCGTGGGGCAGCATAAAAAAATCCACCATCACCAACGGGTTCCGAAAAGCCGTGACAAAGAGGAGGGCACACCAGCGACAGTGACAGCGCGAGTGAGGCTGCGGGAGCGTGGGACGACGTCTATATGACACTGTTTCTTTCAGACACTGAGGAAGACAACTTTGATGGCTTCAGTTGTAAGGAGGAAGATGAGGACGGTTTACCGTGATTTTTACAAGTACGGATTGTTTTTTTAACAGACCCGTTTACTGTGTTGCGAGCGTGTTACTAGCGTGTTGCTTCCTGTCACAGGCACCGTTTGGGATGAGAGTTATATTATTATTATTAAAGCTTTGAAAACTCTCTCGGTGTGCTGTATTTTTTTGTAAATATGAGTGACCATGTATAATATGTATTTGCAACTGTATATTTTTGTAATCTATTTATTTGTATTTATTTTGGACACTTATTCTGATATTTTTCGGATGGGCGAATTAAAAAGAAGGGGCGTAACAAACGCGGGCTGACGGGAAGTGGGGACCGGTAAAGGTGAGTGATTGTGGACACGGCGGACAATGGTGGATATACATTTTTCCCCACCCTTACCTTTGGAAATATACACTTTTTTCTTTGGATTACTTTCAACGGGACCCGAACTCTGCCGGTCTGCATCAAACCTTGGTTTCATTTTTATTTTACATTCATTTAGTTGGCTGTGATTTTTGGACTGTGTACTTTAATAAAGGATATTCAGTTACAATCGCGAGACTTAAAGTCGGGTCTGGGTGACTTTTGTATTACATTTTTTTAATGTGGTGGGTGCGGCTTATAATCAGGTGCGCTCTATAGTCCGGAATTTACGGTAGGTCCCATCATCTGGTCAGAGAGGTATAAGGTTACATGCACAAGGGGGAATGCAATTTCCATGGTCACCGAAATCATGATCATTTCCCAGGAAACATTGGGCGTGAAAAGGTCTTGAAAAATTCATGCACCGGCTCAGGTGTTCTTGCAATAAAATGTTATTTTGTAAGCAAAGTGCCCTTGTGTTTATCGAGAGCAATGTTTGGATATTGGAGGTATCACAAATGCAAAAGATCAAAACAAAAATAAAATTAAAAGTTCTGCTTGAAATGCCTCTTATCGCAAAAAGCTGTTTTTCCTTAGATTTCTTGGAAAGAGTATTTTCAAGAAACTTGGTCATCTTCAACTGCTGATTACTAAAGACTGGTCAATGCGCGAAAACATACTTTTTTTTCACATTAAAGTTAAGGGTTCAAGCTTTTTCTTTATACATCCAATGCCTATAGAGCTACAAAGCTAAATCTTCTGTACACCTTCAAAAACGAGTTGAAATGGAAAAAAATGGCTGGCATTGGTTCTCCCAGTTTAAGGAAAAACATCTGGCATTGAACGAGTTAAATGTCAAACCCGTATAATGTCAGTGTCTGAAATAACGTCTGCCCGGACGCCCGGGGCCTGCATCTTTTACATCGGGCGTACAACTTACAAAACGTCTGCGTCCGGGTGGCCGACAACTTTTTCAAGAAAAAGAAAAAAGAAAAAAAAACGATTTTTTTTTTTCCAAAATAACATTGGTATTTGTTCGGTTTGGAAATTTCAGAGTTTCGGTCTGTTTCACCTGCATCGAATAACTTCCTGCTTCCGGACTTTCCCGAGCCTTATAAGGTCATGCATTTGCATACCATTTTCAAAAGTAGACGCACAGAGAACGCAAGAAAAACGGATAAGTGTTTAGGAATCAAGCTAAAACCTCAGCCCCAGAAGAAAGATTCAAAAGAAGCTAACAAAATGTATGACGCTACAAAACGTAAACGTACATTAAAAGCATCGCGGAAAGAGGAGTTCACGTGGATTGTAGCAGACTACTGAACGCAAACATTGCGTGAATGAAGATGTGTAAATACTAAATTTTGTGCAGGCTTGGGGAGTAACGGAATACATGGAACGGCAAAAATGATGTTGGCAAGCTGTTTGGATTTATTTTCATTTTGTTTCTGTCGCATTTGATGTTAGTTTTGCCGGAGATCAAAGCCAGGAGAGAAAGCTTACCACGTGTTGTGAGTCATAATTTTATTCATATTTAGTTTATTTTGTCTTTTATCAGCATATTTAGTATAGGAGTAATCCAAAAGTAATTGAAAGTAATCCAGTTAAAGTAACCCTACCCAACCTTGATGGCAGATGGAAAACAGCAAAGTCATATACATGCAATGAATGTTATAAGTAGATTTGTAAAGAACTTAATTTTAAAGTGTTGTTCTGATATATATTGTGATTATCAATCCCTAATACTTTCTAACAACGTTTTTTTTTACGATTAGTCATCTTATTGTGTTTCAAATTGTAAAAAATGGGGCAGGCAACTTTAGAGTTGTCTGCCCTGGTGTCCGGTAACTTTTTGTCATGAGTTTCAGACACTGCTAATGTGCTTTACCTATATTCGGCATCTTGTCTTGATTGAAGTATATCCGAGCCAAACCGTCCTGAGAAGTTAATCAAAGTTACTAGAGAACGCAAACGGCATCCGTTTGAGTCTTCCACAGCAAAAACGTACTCTGATAAGGAATGACGTGTGAAAGATGTTCTCAACTGTGCGTGAAAAAGAGTCCGGGTCGATGACAAATTCGTAATAGGGAATCGCCGACGACGCTGTGAAGAAAGTACAGTTGATAGCGATTTGGGTTCGGTCTCACAGTTTTGGACTCACAGCAATCTTGATGGTAGCGCTTCAGACAGGCTAGGATCCTCTCCACCTCCTTCTCTGTGGCTTCTTCCTCGGTCTCTTCCATCTTCTTCAGCTGATGGAGCAAAACGTCCGATGAGATCACCAAATACAGTGATCCCCCGCTACTTGGCGCTTTTGTTATTGCTGGTTTACTGCCTCGCGGATTTTGAATTAAATTGTCTTTTTTGTCATTGATATCAACACATCGTGAATTGTGTTCTGGTATGGCGGGGGCAATTCGGGGAGGACTTTGAGTAGTGGGTGGCCATGACTGTGCGCATGACTGTGATAAACTGATGCATGCGGTCAAACAGCAGAGCGGGCGAAGAAGTCTATGTCAGTGTTCTCGCTTGCCCGCGTCCCTGCGTCCTAGACGCATCATTTTTGCTGGGGACGCATAGTCTCAAATGAACGTGTGTCCCCGGGACACAACTTTTTGCCACAAAATTGTCATTATTACCCGATTACTATTTTTTAACAAAGATTTACTGCACTAAACCTTTTCGTCAGGCAGATCCACCATTGTTGTTTTGGTCTCGCGGTTCGAGTTTTTGTCTGCACGCCGATCTCGGCCAACGAGATCTCGTTGTGTAGTGAAAGGAAGTCCGTCTTTTATTAGAGAACCGTTTTTTGGCTCAACTTATTAAAAAGAGCCCGCTCAACGGCTCACTTGCTTTGGTGATTACGAATTATGTTGTATAAAGAAGTTAAGAAAAAAAGGAAGTATAAAAGGTGAAAATAAAAAAAAAAGACAGGTTTGTGGTTATCCCTTTAATCGGTATATTACCAACAATATTTTGATCCAGAAAATGAATTAATACTTTGATGATTAAAACTGAATGAATATATAAATGTATATTATATATTTGTCGCCGATTTACAATTTCAACCTCGATAACACTAAATTTTGGGGACCCATAGATCTCTGTTGGGACCCATAGATTTTTGAGCACGGCGACAGCTAGCGGCTCGTTACATTGAACAGTAATTCATGCATTAAATTAGACTCTGAGAAAAGTCAGAAAAGCGCAAAGAAATGCTGATCACCAGTGGGTTCTCAGTGGATTGTCAACAGGTTCGGGAAGGGGCTAAGGCCGCCTAGGGAGAGAAGACAATAATAAGGATGCAGGTCCAGCCTACTGCTATGGCTAAGCTATGCAACAACGCTCTCAAGCACTTGTGGAGCCTCTATCTCACCAACACCAGATCCTTTACGCATGAAGCAGAAAACCTGGAGCTACAAGACATAGGAAACTGCTACATTGGGGACGGTAGTATTTCAATCATGGTGGAGACCTGACTCAACCTGAGGTTACCCGTTGCTAGCGCGCAGCAAGACGCTCTTTCAATCTGAAAGGAGAAAACCTCCAATTTCTTTGTACTTTTGTACAATGACAATAAAGACTTAATTCAACTGCAATTCCGTGTTCCTTAGTTACTTTGTTACAGTTTGTATACTCTGTCGGTAAAGACATCATTCTCAAGTTAAGTTTGACCCTTTGGGACTTTTATGAAGGTGAGACCCTACTTCACGAATGTTCACGTTTCGCAAGGGATTCTGGTCCCCATCAACCGCAATAACTCTTCCAGAAGATATCAGAGGGCAAACACTCCTAAGTTGTACATTCGCAAACGTTACTAAGAGTAGAAAAAAATTGTAAATACAAATAGTGAGCCATGAATAGACAGTGCGCATTATTTGACCACTAGATGTCGCTTTATGGTGTAGTGCAAACGAATGAGTGCTAAAATGTATAAAGAAGGGTACCAAGTATGGCGCATATGTCAAACTCAAGTCCCGTGGGACAAAAGCACCCTGCCACTAGATTTAATGTGGCCTGCGGGACAAATGCTGAGAGAAGCAGAAAATAGTCCGACTATGGCCCGCAGTTTTAAACATGTCCACTGAATGTCGCCAAAGCTAGGCACCATTTCCAAACCACCCTTTGTAGCTGTATTTTCCTTCTACAGTTACTCAACCAGAGAACATTGAGGAAACGCAGCCTGACATTATTTTGCTTTAAAATAAAGAAAAGTCTTGGTCACGCCATTTAAGGCAATAGAAAAAAAAAATACAAATTTAAAAATGGGGCACCTGGGAGTCTTATCATAAGTTTAAAAAAGCTTTAGCTTCTTTCTGTCATAAATATTGAATCGAACAACCAAATTCCCATTATCCGGAAGACATTTTGATAAAGAGATAAAAACAGAACGCAGAAAAACTTTTAAATCATCCATCCATCCATCAATTATCTGCACCGCTTATCCTCAGTAGGGTCGCAGGGGTGCTGGAGACCATTCTAGCTATCTCCGGGCAGTGGGCAGGGGACACCCTGATCTGGTTGCCAGCCAGTCACAGGGCACACAGGGACAGACCACTCACTCGCTTATTCACAGCTAGCGACAATTTGGACCGGCCAATTAACCTGACATGCATGTTTTTGGAATGTGGGAGAAAACCGGAGTGCCCGGAGGAAACCCACACAAGCACAGGGAGGACATGCAAACTCCACACAGGAGGTTCGATCTCATGTACTCAGAATTGTGCCGCACACGCACTAACCACTGCGCTGCCGTGCTGCCCATTTTTAAATCATTCAATCAAAAATGTCATGACTGTGCTATTTTTGTCACTTCAAAGTCTGCAGTAGTTTTCCCGAGTTGGATAAACTGGAGTGGAAATGAATTCAATTGTTGTTTTGCTTTTATTTATTTATTTAGTATTTTTTTACACTACAATAATTATATCTTAGTGACGGAGAAAAAATATTGAGGTATTGTTTTATCATCAAGTCTTATACCAGCTCAGTAGCCTAGATGGTAAGGCGCCCGCTTTGAGACTGGGAGGTCGGTGGTTCGCGCCCCGGCCGAGTCATTCCTAAGACTTAAAAAGTGGTCGGCGGCGCCCTCTGTTGGCTGCGGCTGCATCGGCTCGCTACAACGGGTCAGGTGCAATCGACATTTCGTTCTGTGTACATTGTTACACAGAATGACAATACAAGGAAATTATTTGTATTTGTATATTATTTGTATATCCATCCATCCGTTATCTGCAGTGATTATCCTCAGTAGGGTCACGGGGGTGCTAGAGCCCATCCCATCTTCGGGTGGTGGGCAGGGGACACCCTTAACTGGTTGCCAGCCAGTCGCAGGGCACACAGAGACAAAGAACTCACTCTCTCGCTCGCTCATTCCCACCTAGGGACAATTTGGACCGGCCAATTAACCCAACATGCACGTTTTTGGAATGTGGGAGGAAACCCACACAAGCACGGGGAGAACATGCAAACTCAACACAGGAGGTTCGATCTTATGACCTTAGAACTGTGCCGCACACGCACTAACCACTGTGCCGCCGTGCTGCTAGTCTTACATCCCTCAATCATAATTTAATTGTGAGCCTCCTAAAGGACCCCCAGCCCTCCAGCTAAGGCAAACTTTTGATGTCCTTAATTTACTAGTCAGACCCCAGTGAGAATGTTTTTTCTGTCTTGTGGCCCCCGAGCTAAAATCAATTTGACACCCCTGAACTATGGAGACTCAAATTGGCCAAAACTCACCATTCTCCTACTCGTTTTTTTGCCCGGCCTTTTAGCATTTTGTTTTTTTTTGCCTGTAGCAGCAAAACAACAGATAATTATGCCAGCTCCCTCTAAGTGAGGATCATGTTATGTAAAATAAATGCACATTTCTGAACCCTACGAGAATTTTAGAAAATACATGTTTATATAATAGTTCATGTAGTGTTGCTTACTATTTAAATCAATTTTGTTTTATTTAATTAAGTGTTCTACCACTAGGAGGTGCTAAACAATACACACTCTCCCTTTAATGTTTCATTGCTACCTGAGTGGGCAAAACCCTTTTGACATCCTTGTTAGGGGGTCTTCTTTGTCGTTCAATTCTTTGCTTGGGAGGTGGCGGCTCGGTATGGAAGGAACCTAACCTGGTGAGAGACAAGTTATTGAGATTTACTAAAGGACTCTGAACTATCAACATTAGTACGATTACCGTATTTTCCGGACTACAAAGCACACCTAGAAACCCCAAACTGGCCAGAAGTTTGAAAGTGCACCTTATAATCCAGTGCGCCTTATATACCGGAAAATACGGTGGATACAATTAGAAATATAAAGCTACAATTAAATGATAATGCATACAATAACTGTTCTACCTTTGAGAAACAACTAGCGTGGTGTTCGAGAGCCCTCTTGTGGTAAATGTGTTTATTGTTTTTGGACTGTCCATAAATATAAAATGTAATGTGATTACTTGAAGATTGTTTATGCAGGGTTCATACAGCTTTTCCATGGCCGAATTCAAGCAGTTTTTAAAGCACTTCAAGGCCAATTTTCTCATTTCACCAGTACTACTAAAAGGGGAAATCTGGTGTGAATCATGACTCTATAGCCCAGCTGTTTGAGGTGACCGAATGCTGCCTGAAGGAAAAAAAGAGCCAAAAAACGTGACAAATCTTAAGCCAAACATAAAACAGCAGCTGAATGGGGCATATAAAATGAAACCCAGTTTCTCTGCCCCGTTATATTAGTGATGCTGCCGTCTCTGTTTTGTCCATGTTGTATCAAACTTTTCTGTTATCTCCACGACAGACAACATCTTGGTCTGATACACCAGCCCTAATGCACCTGTAGGGGGCAATGATGCTTTACAAGACATACTAATTCAATTGCAGCTGCAGTCGGCGTCATTTTTAAGCAGACTTTGTTTTATTATTTTTTTCCTTTTTAGGTTCAATCCATGGTCTGTCGAGTCATACAGCCGAGAAACCCGACAAGAATTTCAAACGTTTTCAAGCACTACACCATGAAAAAAAATCAAGCATTTTCCTGATTCTGAAAACAACATTAATATTCAAGCATTTTCCCAGATTTCAAGAACCTGTACCAACCCTGTTCATGACAAAGTTTTGTACAAAATTACATACTCTTGTTTGAATGCATTCAGTAACTGTTCCACCTTTGAGAAACAAAGTTACATATTCTTGTTTGAATTGTTATACTGCATACGGTAACTGCTCTGCCTTTGTGAAACATATACAGTGGTCTTTGAGTGCTTTTGTGGTTAACATGGCAATTGTTTGTGTATAAAATTGATTTTAGTGGTGAATCCAAATGTCAAAGTTCATTTATCTTCCATGAAATAATTGATATTTTAAATGTATTAATTTTTATGCAACCCTAGCTTTTACTGTAATTTTAATTCCGCCCTATATATGAAAAATATATCACAAAAGAATAATTTTTGGGGGGATGCGCGCTTTATAATCCGTTGCGCCTTATAGAGGGTAAAACATGGTACGGTACAGCTAGCTTACCACTAACACCATGGCGACGGTTTTTTTCAAATAACTAATTATTGGTGGCTCGGTTTAGGAAAACCAAACCTCCCAGGGCAAAGCAAAAGGCCGCATTCTGGTGCCGTGATATTTATTCTGAGTTATTTTACAGATTTTTTTTACCTCTAATTACTATTATTTATTTTTTTCATGAACTTTTTGATAAACAACAACTGTATCTCTACAACGAGCTTAGCTGAGAAAACTAATTTACAGAGAAGGACCCAAATGTTTATGTTCAAAAGTCAGAAAGAAGCAGTTTTCAAGAAACGGGAAGCATGTTGGAACAAAAGAATGTAAGAAATTCTCATTTGATTGGAGCAAAACACACCATTATCTTTGTTTTAAGGTAGGTACCAATTGTGTATTATTTATCACATCCTAGTGACAAAAAAAACAACATTTATTTATATAGTGAGAAAAAAATACATGAACTATCACAAACTCTGCCCGACCTACGAAAGAGTTAGGTTCCGGACGATCATTTGTAAGTTTAATTTGTTCGTAAGTTGCTTCAGTGCTATATTTTGTATGTTTATGGTTTGTATACGTATGTTTAAGGCTTGTACAAGTAACCTGCATTGTAAGGTACCATAAAAGAAGCACTTTTTTACTTGCGCTTCAAGAGATCCTCCTATGTGGTAAAAAGTGGCCCAAAAAAGTTTTCCGACCATTTTCTCAACCGCATCAAGCTTTCTTATTCCACTTTCGTTTCAAAAGAAACAGCTTGCCTCTTCTTTACATTTCACACCAAACATATTGAATGCATGCATGAGATATCAAACAATAAAAAAGTCATAGTTCTTAGCGCACTAGCAATACAGTACACGTTGTTATGATTACACACAAAACAGAAGGTGGAAGCCGGATTTCTTCTTTGGTGTGGATGCTGGGTGACCTCTCACAGAGCCACGCAGCGGAAAGAAGCACTACAGTACTGTCCTCTACTCGGAAAATGGTGCACACAATACAAAATGTAACTTACAGCAATGTCCGGATAGTTTTCGACATCCCGAAAAAAATGATTGTATCTCCCAGGATCTGTAAGTCGAATGTTCGTAAGTCGAGGAGCGTCTGTATGTGTTAAAATACTCTTAGGCCGAGAAATATTTGTTAAATTTACATAACCAGGCAGCAATCTCGCTGCAAGAGGTACCCCAAAACCTTGCAAAACATTGAGCAAAAAAATATAGAAGAAAAATGGTGCGGTTAGGCCGCTTTGAATCTCCGTAGTTTGATATCTTTCCTGTGCTTTTTAGCAGTCGTTTTTGGTTAAACAACAAAAAACTGTGGCATCTGGTGGTCAAATATTACACATTGCCCCTCTAAAATAACCATGGGCTCCAAAATGGATTCTGTTTATGATGTCACTTTTAAACCTTTGAATTGCAAGCGTTTTGCTCCAACAAGCGAGTCAGTGGCTCAAAACGTACATGTAATGGAACGTCGGTGCTGTCCTAAAACAACGTTCGGCTCTCCGGGACAGTTTTTGCCAGGCGTTGCTGGGTAGGTAACCATCAATTTCATCTTTATCGTCCTGGTCCCCCTCGCTTTCGATTCGGTTGAGACCCATGAAGGTGAGCTGTCAGAAGTAGAATGGTAAAGTCAGGATGAAAAGCTAAGAATCAATGCAACAGATACAGTATTAACATTATGAATATTCACTGCCTCAAAAGGATGCTTCTATTTAGCATATTGTGAAGTGAGAACTGAGTGGATACATCTGGCATATGAAATATGGCTTTGCAACCAGAGGTGGCACAATTTTTAAGATAATTAAGAGCACATTTAGGATAAAAATATTGTATATTTCATATACTATACATACAAGCGTAATGGCCTGGGCTTGGCGTTTCTGGGTATTCTACTTGAGCGAGGTTGTTGGTGCCATGGTTTGCTGAAAAAGCGCTAGTGAGCCATTAAGTAGTGCCAAAGAGCGGTATGACCGCATGAAGCACCAGAGCCGCTTGGACAGGAAATCAGATGTTTATCCATTTTGGTATTTATTGGAGGTGTCTCGACACCAAACCTAGCTAAAAACACTCCCAAAGGCCTAAAGTACAACCATGTAAATACTCACGAAAATAGGTTAAGCCATTTCGGAGACTATAAGCCACATATGAACACAAACACACATACGAAAATTGTACACGAAAATGTACAACTTTGTGTTCAAATATATTGCATTTTATATTTTCTATTTGCAAACTTTTTAATGTGGTCCTGATAATCATTGAGAGTATTTAGTTACCACCAAGTCAGACAAATACTTATTTTTATTTCGAGGCAAAAATCAAAAAATGAATATGCTTTATATAAAAAAAGCAGAAAATGAAATCACCAGTGCGTTAGAATACATCGGAAAGATGCTATTTTGAGTAGTGCCTATTTTTACTTTTTTATGATGCAAGCTTCCTTTTGTAGAAATGTAATAAAGATAAGTAATAGATATATAACATCCGATTTACGACCTACTCAATTTACGTCTACCCGTACTTCAAGCCATGGCCACAGATTACATCTGGCAACACAGTGCGTAGCAGCACAGCAATGAGTACAACAATTTTGGCAGCCAGCCGGCACAGCAAGCTTCCACTACACCAGCAATTTTTCAAATAGTGGGGTGCAAGATCGCTCTTTCGGTCCCGGACCCCTGTTTCAGTGGCTTCCGTGAAAAATGCTTTTGTTTGCTTAGTTTATAAAGTATGACTACATGTTAGATTTCTGTGACACATTCATTTGGCTTGAGGTAAATTAACTGTGAAGTCTCTAAATTGGTCATCTCTAAAGCCCCAGTGTGTAATATTTGACTACTAGATGGCACTGTATTGTCTAACGCGAAAAAAAAAGCAGTGCCAAAGAGCATAGCGTACCAGCAAGATGCCAGACAAACATGGCGGCATGGCTACATAAAAAAATACAAATTTCTCAACCTATTTTTTATAACTATTAACATTGGTATGAAAGTTCATGTATTTTTACCGAGTATTCAAATCAATGTTTGTTTGTTTTTTACTGAAAACTTTTTATATTACACACTGAAATACTACACGCTGTCACTTTGAGGATCAGAAAAACAGTGATGTAGCTTTTATGAAATGACTTACAAGGTGCTGAGCATAGACATTGACATCAAAGGCGCTGTCCTCGTTTCGCATCCGTTTGGCTCTCTCATGGTTTAAGTCTGTGGCCACAGTGACAAACCTGGAATCCAGCACCGCTTCGCTCGTTTCCAACACTGTCAAAAGATAAGTGTGCTTTCAGAAGGTCTGTGCGGCATCCACTCATAAAATGTAATCAAATTCAATTGAAACTTAGACTTTTAATAGCCAATACTGAAGGAGTCTAGTCCTCTACCTTGTAAAACAGTGTAAAATGGTGAATCACTTTTTATGCTATTAATGCATCCATTGTCTGCACCGCTCATCATCAGTAGGGGCGCGGGTGGTGCTGGAGCCTATCCCAGCTATGTTTGGGCAGTGGGCAGGGGACACCCTGAACTGGTTGCCAGCCAGTCGCAGGGCACACAGGGACTGACGCTTGCTAATTCACAATTTGGACCGGCCAATTAACCACACATGAATGTTATAGTAATGTGGAAGGATACTAGAGTGGCCGGGTAGAAACCCATGCAAGCACGGTGAGAACATGAAAACTCTACACAAGGAGGCTGCGGTAGCTGGACTTGAACCCTGAACCTCCGCACTGTGGGGCGGCGCGCTAACCACCCATCCGCCGTTCCGCCTGCTATCAATGCATATAAAATATAATCTATGACAGACTGGGGGGGCAAACTACAGCCCGCAGGTTTATTATCCAGCCCACCCGATAGAAATAGGAAAAATATTAGATAGATAGATAGAGAGATAGAGAGATAGATACTTTATTCATCCCCGAAGGGAAATTCACATTTCCAGCAGCATCCCTGAGCTGAGAACAATACAATAATAAAGCAAAAAGAATACAATGTACAAATACCCAGTGTGATATTAGGATCAAATATATATCGGTAAACTGAAGTAACACTGCACCACGGCGGCGCAGTGGTTATTCTGAGGTCATGAGATCAAACCTCCTGTGTGGAGTTTGCATCTTCTCCCCGTGCTTGCTTGGGTTTCCTTCTGGCACTCCGGTTTCCTCCCACATTCCAAAAACATGCATGTCAGGTTAATTGGCCGGTCCGAATTGTCCCTAGGTGTGAATGAGCGTGTGAGTTGTCTGTCCCTGTGTGCCCTGCGATTGGCTGGCAACCAGTTCAGGGTGTCCCCTGCCCATTGCCCGAAGATAGCTGGGATGGGCTCCAGCACCCCCGCGACCCTACTAAGGATAAGCGGTGCAGATAATTGGTGGATAAACGGATAAAGTAAGACTTATAAAATTGTTTTTTGCTGCAATTATTGATCCCAGTATCCTTCCAGTACAATACGCTTAGCTGGCGACATTTTCCTGTACTTACCATTTTATTTAACATGTATTTATTTTTTCTATCGTGATATTTCATTAAAAAAGGGGGGTTATATCTATTGCATTTTCAATGCGTATCATAATATCTAGTGTGGAAAGGTTTCTTGTTAAGTTGAGTTAGCTTGGAGAATGCCCAAAGTATAATAAAGAGTTATACTGAAGAGCACAAATACAATACATGTACTAGCACACACACACAAATATTTAGAGAATGAAAATAAAAGGGAAAAATGATGCTAGGATGAATGGTCTCGTATCAGATACACTGAGCTGCCCCTCAAAAAAATCGAGTCTGTAAAAAAGGGACCTTATATTTTTCTGCTTTAATTCGGAGTGTTTTAAAACCAATTTGATGAAATGGTATATTTATGAAAAAAAAAAAAGATAAATATACCGTGTACAAGCCCTGGCCTACTTACGAACGAGTTCCGGATGATCGTTCATAAGTTGAATTTGTTCGTAAGTTGCTTCAGTGTTATATTTTGTATAGAATGTGTGTTTAAGGCTTGTATAAGTAACCTGTATTGTTTTGTACTAAAAAATAAACATTTCATAAAATAATATGCTCTATAAAGATAAAAAAAAGTTAAGTTTAACATAGTTTTGGAGGTTGAGCTTCAAGAGGTCCCCCTCCGTGTTAGAGTGGCTGAAAAAAAGCCATCCAACCATTTTCTCAACCGCATTAAGCTTTCTTATTCTACTTTCCCTTTTTTTTTACACTTTACACCAACCATATTGAATAGAAACATTAAACAATAAAATAGTGAAAGTTCTTAGGACGCTAGAGATACAGTACACGTAGTATGTTTCTACACAAACTAGGAAGAGGAAACGGATTTCTTCTTCGGGGTGGATGCTGGGCGACCTCTCACAGCGCCACACTTTGGTAGTGGCGGAAAGAAGCACCACAGCACTGTCCTCTAATCGGAAAAAGGTGCATACAATATAAAATCTACCTTACAGCAATGTCCGAATATTTTTCGACATCCCGAAAAAAATGGTTCGTATCTACGGTTTTTGGTAAGTCAAATGGTCGTAAGTAGGGGAGCATCTATACTCAACCAATATGAAAAGTCACTATTTGAAAAATTACACGTACCATTTTCAAAAAGCTTGTCTGCCTCTTCCAAAACCTCTGAGAGTTTGGTGCTGGTAGGATTTAAAAAATCTTCTCGGTTTTCTGAAAAAAATAAAAGAGAAATAATAGGGTACAAAACACCCCACAAAAACCATAATCCACCACCCAGTGTAAATTTGTTTTACTTACGCTGAAGAGAATTGATGAGGTCTCTATACTTGCCCCTGATTTCCCTCCTTATTCCCCTATTGTTGCCGTCCTGCCCGTTGACGGAGCCGATATTGGAATCCTCATTGCTCCGCTTCCGGTCGCCGCTGTTGTGCTTTGCAGCGCCATCTTGCTCTTCAGATGAAGGGCATCTGAGACGCTCCATCGATCGTTCAGTCTGCAAGTGTACAGGACAGGGATATGAGAGTTAAATGACGTTGGGCCTTAAAATATTCCCGTCAACTCTTAAAAAGAAAGTTTGTCGATGGTGGAAATTTGCCGGTCAATGTAACCTCTACAGACACAGAAACATAAAAAAATGTAAATGTTGATAAGGTCTTCTTTCTTTCTTTCTTATATGTAATAACTTGTGAAGCCCTTTGAGACTATTTGTGATTAAGGGCTATACAAATAAAAATGACTTGACTTGACTTCTTTAACTTTGTGTCCAAAAGAGAACTTTTTATTCATAATCATAAATCGTCCCCCTCCTGAGTCCTCACAAATAAAATATGAAATTTCAAGTTAGCATCGGGCTTGGTCCCACAAATCAAGATAATTGGTCGAGCTCGGGATGAGTTGGGCTTCAATAACCGCAGCCTTTGGGGAGAACATGCAAACTCCACTCAGGAAGGTTCGATCTCATGACCTCAGAACTGTGTCGCACGCACGCTAACCACTGCTCTGCCGTGCTGCCTTATCAATGCATGTATAGTTTATTATTTCACCCGTTTTTAAGACACAAATTTGAATAATTGACTATAAATACATCTAAAACTGGTTAGCATAAATATTAAACAAACTAATGAAAAATAAAGACATTATCAAAAATATTTCAAAATAGAAAATAATAACCAATAACAAATCATACTGAATGCATTCTTTAAACTAGTCTATCATAATTTTATTTTAAAATGTTAGAAAAAATATATAATATTCCATTAGTCATATAAAATATGTTTAAATATTTTAAGTAATAATATTTATTTTTTATTTAAATGTGCTTTTAAACATAATAATATCTTAATAATAATAATATATTGGTATTAAAATAAAATAAGTATTAGGTATAACTTTAAAACAAATAATAATACATTTAAAGTGTTTGTTTTTTTAAACCATATAATATATTTTTGTAGTAAAATGGTACAAATAAATATTATTACTGGGGTCATATAAAATATTTGGTAATACTTTCGTTAACCATTTTTATATCTCTTCAGTCTGTCCGATGGAAGATGGAAGACAAACATAAGGGCGACTTCTAGGTAGGGATACCACTATGTAAAAGAAATACACGTTTCTCCACCTATGATTTTGATTCATGAACAATAGAATTGGTATAATAGTTCTTGTCTGTTTGCCTGGTGTTCAAATTAATGTTTGTCTGTATTGGATTAAATAATTTGTACACAGGGTTGGGTAGGGTTACTTTAACTTGATTACTTTCAATTACTTTTGGATTACTCCAAAACCAAATATGCTAACAAAAGAAACTAAATATGAATAAAATTATGACTCACAACACGTGGTAAGCTTTCTCTCCTGGCTTTGATCTCCGGCAAAACTAACATAAAATGCGACAGAAACAAAATGAAAATAAATCCAAACAGCTTGCCAACATCATTTTTGCCATTCCATGTATTCCGTTACTCCCCAAGCCTGCACAATATTTAGTCCTTTTATTCATATTTAGTTTCATTTGTCTTTTATTAGCATATTTGGTAATGGAGTAATCCAAAAGTAATTGATACATAGTCATCCATCGAACCATCCATTTCCTGCACCGCTTATCCACACTAGAGCCCATCCCAGCTGACTTTTGGGCATTGGGCAGGAGACAAGGAGGATACATAATGTGTGTGTGAATAGGTAAGTGTGAAGCACATTGTAAAGCACTTTGGGAGGCCTTCATTGACTTGAAAAGCGCTATAGAAATGCAGACCATTTACCATTAAATATTACACACTGGCCCTTTAAGGAATTACGTCAACGTGTTTTACCACTAGCATTAGCCACTTAGCCGCGCGCTAAAACACTTCGTATCAAAAAATACTTACTTTAACGCTTGCAAATGCTTAAAGCCGTATTGTTTGTTGTGGTTGTTTTTGGGGGGGTCCAAGCAGTGCCAGGAGCGACGATTTCCGAGCAGTTAAACGCAATAAAACGAATGGTGACTACACTTCACATTCAAACGATCGTGTACTTCACCTTGGCTAGGTCTGAATGTGTTCCCTAGTTCACTAACTTCTCGTTTATTTTAAAACCCGAAACTTTGAAGTTTTGTCAAACGTGCGAACTGAAATCTGTCGGGAGACTGGGACAGCCATCTTTTCATGTGCGGCGCGTTGCACTAACGGTAGGTCGTTCACGAATGAAAGGGCTTTATGAGCCGGATTTTTTAAGTGAACGACAAGAGCCGGATCCCTATCAATAAGGAGCCGTCTATTTCAAAACTCTCTCTCTTTTCCGCTCTCTATCTCTTTGTCTATCTCTGTGTCTAGTTACTCTCCTTCTCGCTTTCTCACTCTCTTTCTTTGTTTCTTTTTTGATCTCTCTTTCTCACTATTTTTTTACTCCATCTCTCACTTTCTGACTTTTGTTCTCTATTTCTCTCTACCCCACTCTCTTGCCCCCCTCCTTTCTCTTTATTTCTTCTTCCCTTTCTTTCTCTCCCTCATTTCTGTCTTTTTCCTCTGTCTTTACTTCTTTCTCACTGTCTTTCTTTTTTTCTCTTTCCCTGTTTCTCTTTCTTTATCACTCTCTCTTTCTCTGTCTCTCTCCTCTCTTTGTTTTCTCTCTTTCTCCCTCCTTCTCTGTCTCTAGCGTTTTCTCTCTTTATTACTCTTTCTCTCACTTTCTCTCTTTCTCGTGTTCTCTCCTTCTTTCTTTTTTCCTTTCTCCTTCTCTCTTTTTCCCTTTCTCCTTCCCTCTCTCTCTCTCTCTCTCTTTCTTCCTCCCCCTCTCTCTTTCTCTCTCCCTATCTCTCTCTCGGTCTATGTTTCTAAAGTAATTGGCTTAATGCATATTGTTTCATTTTTATTAGTAATATATCTTTAACAACGAAACAATCTGAGGACTGTTCGGGAGCCGAAAAGCTGGCTCTTTTTAGTGAGCCGAGCCTAAAGAGCTGGTTCTCTAAAAATAGCTGAAATCCCCATCAGTACTTTATACGTCACGTCAAGTCATGTTTATTTGTATATATTTGTATTCGTGACACCCTTATGTTTTATTGAGTTTGATCTCAAAATGTTTTTTTAAATTATTATCCCCCCCATCTTGGACAAATTGTTTCCGACATAAGATTTTACCAATTGCGTTGTCTCTCACGTCATGTTTTTATATTATTTAATAAAATGTCGTACGACTAATTTCAGTCCATATTAACATTCCCAAATTATCAGAGGGGACTGTGGGTAATTTGAGTGATTCGGTTTTATTCGTTTTTAACGTTTTTTTACATTGTATCAATACGACTAAAATTGGCACTAAACAGTCAAAAACACTACAAATGTGTCGATTTTCATGGCTCCAGAACATGCTGCGAAACACAGAGAAAATGAAATAAAATAAGTGAAGTAAAAAGAAAAATAATAATTATGTCATGTTTTACTCAACACAACAGGGGGGGATACTAAGCATAAAAATATAATTTGCAAATTAGAAATGTTGATAATATTTAAAGATTTGACAACAACAAAAAGTTGTTGACAACATTTTTAAAAGTGGGATTACATTTTTGAGATTTTTGTGGATTAAAAAAAACCTTGCTATAAATAATATCAGATTTATTGCCTTGCCTTATGTTGTCCAGAAATTATTTTTTTTTACATTGTATCGTTCCAAATAAAATTGGTACGAAACAGCAACAAACAAACAAATCAACGATTTTCCAAGGGAACAATAAACACTGGTACATTGTATCAAAACAAAAAAATGACACGAGGCAGTCAAAAAAACAATACAAAATGTCAATTTTCACAGATCAATAAAGTCTGCAAAATGACGTGGAAAAAATACATATGAAAAAAATATGTAGTCCTTTGGTACTAAACTCGGGTAAAGAAATACATTAAAGTCGTGATTGTCGTGGAACGGAAATGATTGCGTGCTCACGTGACGGCCATATTGACGGGGGCAACACCACAGATGAACTTAAAGGGACATGGTGTATTATTTTACGCCTCCTTGTGGGAAAATAATTTAATTCGTTAAAAAAACATTGTTTTGAATAGTAAGCAAAACTACATGATTTATTATACAAACATTGTTTTTTTTAATAAGTCCTAGGTCACTTATTTGTATTTATTTTACATAATATGAGCTTTAGCTATTTGGAGCTGACATAATTGTCTGTCGTCTTGCTACCTCCCAAAAGACAAAAGCTTTGTAAAAGGCTGGGCAAAAAATGAGAAGAAAATTGTTGCGGTTTGGTGACTTTGAGTTTTTGTATGTGTAGTTTGTATTTTTTATTATGCCACATAGCACTTTTTTCAGTTGCACAACTTAAAACGTCGAGTCCTGTTTATTTAGGTTCTAAAATTAGCTCAAAAGTAAAATTTTATTTCTAAATTGCATGATTTTTTTAGTGATTGACTGGGCCTATTTTAATTCAACTTATAATAACTACCTGGCAATAATATAATAACATAATATTAACATGATAAGTTGCCTTTTCAGAAATGCATATTGAACTGGTAGCCCTCAGTGCCATCGGTAAAATCTAGCTCTCAGCTTCAAAAGGGTTGGTGACCTCTGACTTAGACATAAAGAAGACAAAACCTAAGCTAAGAATGCTGACCGCATAACTAATACAATCGAAAAACAGTGTGTCAATGATATAAATGTCAGCATGGTCATAATCAATAGTGTCTTTTAACTGTTACACTTGGCTAATACAAATTCAAACTTCAACTCAAACTACCAGTGATTGAAGTGGATCACTTTTTATTGAACTTATTTTAAAACAAATTTCCTATACTGTTCTTCACATTTAGATCAGTTTCTGTCCAAATCATTAACAATATTCTGACAATATCATAATGTCAATTCTTTGAGAAAACTGACAGCAAAGTCTGATATGGGCTTCGACAAAAGGGTGGCCTCTTGGCATTTGCCTCATCAAGATGACCCTCACTGTTTTATTACCCATTGGCATTTCCTCGAGAGCCACAATGGTTCTTAAATGCCAGCCAGGCAATACAGCCTCATGTGGATTGCGGCGTCATAAAAGGGTTCCCAAAAGGGAATGCTGCAACTGGCTGTACGGGAAATGGTTTATGTAAATCAGTTTACCAGCTCGGTAGCCTAGATGGTAGGGCGCCCGCTCTGAGACTGGGAGGTCGCTGGTTCAAGACTCGGCCGAGTCATACCTAAGACTTACAACATTGGTACTCATTGCCTCCCTGCTTGGTGCTCGGCATTAAGGGTTGGAATTGGGGGGTTTGGTCACCTAATGACTAAAATGGCTGCGCCCTGTTTGGCTGCAGCTGCTTCGGCTCGCTACAGTTTAACTGTACGGGTCAGGTGTATGGACAATTCGTTCTGTGTGCATTGTTACAAAGAATGACAATAAAAGTAAATTCTATTCTAAATACTGTACATTTTAAATATGTGAGAAAAAAACTATTCACTGGAGGATGAAAAACACACAATAATCTCCCCCCTAAAAATATTTAGGAGATATTTTTTACATGAAAGGAATGATGTCTTTAAGATTCAGAAAATACTGTTTAACTAACATGAATAACTCTACTAAGGGCGGATTTAAAGAATAAATGTACAAAAACGAAATTCTTTTTTTTTCATATGGCAGTGAAGTTATGTTTTTCTTACAATATTAGGCCATTGCAGGTCATATGCTGGTTAAAAAATATCAAGAAAATACTGATTATTTATTCTGAGGCAGATGGTTTCCGACAACAGTGCCCTTCAACCAATCTGTAGATTATGGCATCGTGTATTTTTAATTGGATGTCCCTCCCTCAAAATATTCATGTTTAAGAATACATTTGGCATTATTGGACAGTCAGAATATACGGCAATAGCTTGACTAAGACTTGTCCAAGCTAAAGAATGTTTGATAAAGTTTGATACACCTGTGTATCATCTAGAATTCTGACCCTGAAAGACATGTTAGTCCGCCCATTTAGAAGTCCACCTGCACTCCATGTATCATACTGAATCAGATATATCAGCCTCAGGTTGTTAGCTCCATAAAGACACCTGCCCACCCCATATAATAAGTGAGACTTTAACTTGTAACATGGCAAAGACCAAAGAGCTGTCCAAAGACACCAAAGACAAAATTGGACACCTCCACAAGGCTGGAAAGGGCTCCAAAGCAATTGCCAAGCAGATGGGGAATAAAGGTCCGCTGTTGGACCAATCATTAGAAAGCTGAAGAAGCTAAACATGACGGTCAATCTCAATCGGAGTAAATTCTAAGAAAGGAGAGGAATCAGCCCGGAATTACAAGACAGGAGTTGGTCAATGACCTGAAAAGAGCTGGGACCACCGTTTCCAAGATTGCTGTAGGTAATACACTAAGATGTCACGGTTTGAAGTCATGCATGGCCTGAAAGGTTCTCCTGCTTGGAGTGTGAGGAAGAAGAATGAAGAGTACAATCCGAAGAACACCATCCCTACTCTGGAGCATGGGGGTGGTAGCATCATGCTTTGGGGGTGTTTTTCTGCACATGGTACAGGACGAGTGCACTGCATGAAAGAGAAGACGACTGGGGCCGTGTATTGTGAGATTTTGGGCGACAACTTCCTCCCCTCAGTCAGAGCATTGATGATGGGTCGTGCCTGGGTCTTCCAACACGTCAACGACCCGAAGTACACAGCCAGGAAAACCAAGGAGTGGCTGTGTAAGAAGCATATCCAGGTTCTAGCATGGCCCAGCCAGTTTTCAGACCTAAACACAATCGAAAATCTTTGGAGGGAGCTCAAACTCTGTGTTTCTCAGCGACAGTCCGGAAACCTGACTGATGTAGAGAAGATCTGTGTGGATGAGTGGGCCAAGATCCACCCTAAAGTGTGTGCAAACCTGGTGAAAGACTACAGGAAACATTTGACCTCTGCAATAGAAAACAAAGGCTACTGTACCAAATTTTAACATTACGGTAATTTTCTCAGGTGTTCAAATACTTGTTTGCAGCTATATCACACAAATAAATCATTAAAAAAATCATGCATTGTGATTTCTGGATTTTTCTTCTTAGTTTATCTCTCTCACCGTGGAAATCCACCTTCAATGAAAATTTCAGACCCCTCCATAATTTCTAAGTGGGAGAAATAGCACAATAACTGGGTGTTCAAATACTTATATTCTTCACTGTATATGTCAAATAAATGGTAAGAACTGATAACTAAAAAAAAGGTGAACAAGCATTGTTATTAAGTAAAGGGAGAAAGCCTGGCAGACAATTGCAGGACCTGCTTAACCCGTAAATACTGCAAAAAATTACACTGTGCTTCACTAGTACTGCCATTGTAATGATTAAACGACTGAAAATGTTACTTCCCAACTAATCAACATGTTCTCATTATGACTTAGATAGATGCCACTCAGTTAATATTATAAGGTGCAAAAACCCATCCAGTATGTCAGTGTTATCCATTTAATTGTTATTATTATTATTTTTCCTTGTATTTGTTCATAAAACCAAACTTGTCTGGCCAAAATAGTACCTGGCAATAAGTCCAATTTTTAAATATGAGAACATTCCACGAACAGATAAGTGACTTCGATTTAGATGAGAGTGAACAATTGAGGTCATTACATGAGATGTCTGACATGGTGTGTATGATTTGTAGCAGTAAAAAAAGGAACACACAACTGGCACAGGGGGTGGCCCACAAAGCCAAAGGGGTATGATCCCAGCGGAAGAGCTGGCACTCCATGTGCAGTATTTTTGGCCCCACCAGCTTCCATAAATATCTCAGGCCATCACCCGAGAATCTATACCTCTCAACGAGATGGTCTTCTCCAAAGGCCAATGGGTCCACCCTACCCCGGAAGACTCTTTCATGTCTAAATGCTCCTCTAATATTTAGGGCTTCCTCTTCCAGAATATCCTCCAAAAAAGTAAGGGAAAAGATTAATTGGAATTAGAAATGAATATACTGTTTGTATTACCTTTCTCAAATACCAACTTTGCATGTTTTTTGGTTACTTTTTAAGATCTATATTCATCAAAGGTCTGATGGTAATTTGACCATTGGCATACAACAAAACACATGGCCTGACAGCAATAAATATACCACATGAATGACTATGAATAAGTGTTATAATTATACAGTCAACTGACTTAGATAAAAGCACAAAATAGGCTTTATGTGACATTTTAACGCAAAATAATAAAATTAGAATTGTCTTTATTGTCATTGGCAGCAACGTTTAGCCAACAGTGGTTGCAATGAGATTAAACTTGGCATTCAAGGATAATCATGTAATAAAGTCTTAAAAGACAAAAATAAGATAAAAAAGGATGTCAGGATACAGAGGCAAACATTTTTACAAGTTGCTTGGAGACTGGCTCAAGTTGTAATAAAAGTGCAATAAAAACAGTACATCGTAACAATAGTGCAAAAAAGTAGTGCAATAAACATTAAGCAGCAACACAATTCCCAAATAAGATAGAAATACCCGTTATTCTATGCAATACACGTTTTTTTCAACACAAATGACAAGATCAATATTAATCACAGTCTTGCTTGCTTGTTTATGTCACGGCCAGCCCGAAGGGTAGACCAAATCGCGTAACGTTTCTCAAAAGTTTATTGAGATAAAGAGGAAAGGCACCGCCCGCGATCCGGTGCTTGCTGGACGTGGGAGGCAAGCCGCTCACAGAATCGGATCCTGCTCCAAATGCCGAAGTGGATCTTCCGGAGCGGGAGATGGTGGTGTCAAGGACGGAAAAAACAGGCCGATAGCTGGGACGGGAGCGCAAACGTGGTCGGGGTCAAAAAACAGGTTGTAGCCGGAGACAAACGGGGAAATCAGGAACGGAAGGGGGGAAAACGGGTGCAAAAAGCGTGACCGATGGTAGTCAGAGTCAAAGTGCTTGCCTTGTTGAAACAGAGGTTTGCTGACGGACTGACAACCAGCGAGTGAAAGGACTGAGCTTAGGTAAAACGGGGAACCAATCAGGAAGCCCGCAGCGGCTGGTGCCAAATGAGCACAGGTGAAACAAATCAGTCATCATGACAGTTTAGGGTAGTGATGGCCCTGGGTAAGAAACTGTCTTTGAGCCTGTTAATCCTTCTTTTTAGAGACCTGTAGCACCTACCAGAAGGGAATAAGAAAAAATAAGACAACATATAAAAAAAGATACTATGAAACGCATATATTTTTTCACACTATTGACTAAAATGCCAGATGCATCTCTAGGATAATTGTAGCTCGGTGGGTAGCCTGATCCAAATCACCATGGTAATTGAGCTGAGGTAAATCCAACCTAGTTTCATGCAACTAACTCGATTTGGCCAAAATAATAACATATCCATATATTGGTATGGTGCAATATCCCCCTGAGATTCCTCTCTTGATATTTAGGGTCCATTGGTTAATATTCGACCACTAAAGGGCACTGTAACAGTGCTTGAGTACAGCAAAGCAGCAAGATACTAGACAAACATGGCAGCGACTACCAGGTGTGGATTCAGCTATGTAAAAGGAATACAGCTTGCCGACCCATGGATAGTTAAAAAATAATATTGGTATGATAGTTCATGGGCGACACGGTCAGAATTGTCTTTTAATGGAACTGAAGTTTCGAGAGTGTTTACCGTTCATCCCCTGGTGCAGTGGAATATTGGGCCTCTGAAATTAAAACTGCAACTTCAGTGGACCTGTTTAAATCTAGGCTTATAACGCAGATACATTCTATAACTTATGCGTGACCTTAATTTCATGTTAATGATGTATTTGTGTTGTTTGTTTACATACCGTCAACCTGTACGGTTTTGCCGTACAAAGTACGTTTTTTTATACATTTTAAGACGAGTACGACGTACAAGGAAATCTGTACGGAAAAACGCAAATTTGTCAATGATGGGTACCATCCGGTAAACACAGACTATCACGACATGGCAAATCAATCAAGTCGAAGGAGGAGGAGTTCGCCGCGGAAGCCTCTATCTAGGTATCGTTTTTTTCGTAGCAAACAAAGCGATCATGAATCATTCCGAAAAAAAAAAAAGGTCTATGATTATTTTGTATTTTGTACGGGAAAATACGACAGTTTGTACGGGCATGGAGCCGTGGAGGTTGACATGTATGTGTTTATGCCCTTGCAACATCCATTGCAGCCTGGCCATCCTGGAAGGGGGATTACATTCTGTGTGGCCCTTTCCCAAGATTTTTTTAATATCTTCATGCTGAGGTCTTGAGTCTTCCCTCTCCCTCGTGTAGGTTTTAGATCAGGGGGTGGTGTAATAATAGTTTGTAGTCTGAACAGCCCTTTGAGACTTCTTGTGATGAAGGGCTATACAAATAAACATGACTTGACTTGAACTGCGAGTAGCGCCCCTAGTGGCACTAAAGGTTAGTGTTACAGTCGATGAATGAAAGGCAGTCGGCGAGAGTTGGAGGGGGGAGACACTAACCTAAAATAGAGAGCAACACTTTGTTTGAAACTTCTCATGGAACATACACTCGACTTCTTCAAAACACCGCCTAGGACAATTATTTCACTTCCCTGCGCAGTCATCAAACTTGCAGCGCCCGCTGAGGACACTTTTCTTTTTTAATGTTTCAACCACGACATAAGGTTCGGATGTGCGTGTAATCGTTAAGGTGGAGACATAAGATAGTTTAAAACACACGTCCACAGACAAAATCGTGGCACTTTTCTTTCCACGGACACCATCGCTGCATTTATATTCCCACGCGCTTAGCGTGATGCGGGCACAACCGAGCGGAGCTTCGCCAACTGTGGGAGACAATGTGGGAAGGCTTTTGACGACCGCTCTTCGCTTGATTAGCTATTAGCATCGGAGCACGCCGGCGGCGGCACGCGAAGCTGCGGGGAACCTTTGTGGACCCCCCAAAATCCAAGTAAAAGGGGAAAAAACTACATGCCTGTATGGTTCCGAACAAGTGGACCATGAACGCAGTCCTGCACAAATCGCCTCCGCGGAGCTGGCTGGGACTCAAGTTGAGACTCAGTAAGTGACCATTTTTGGATTGAATTTGTACGGACTTGAAAAGCCTTTTATATTCAAGTACAGTGCTTACTCACTTTAACAATGTCGAATGCATGAATATTCGATCTGTTTATTTAGAGGTAAGGATAGTGAGGAAAGATTATCTTCTTTGCGATGCCGATTTGACCGCAGATTAGAGTAGTCAGCAGATATAAAGGCAAACTGAAACAAGCCACTGAGGTGTACAAAACGTTCAATGAAATACTGTACAGAAAACCATCACAATTAATCAAAATGTGTTACAAATATACTGTCAATCAATTATGTAAAATTAAATTCCATATTCCTATTCAGCAAGGAACATAAAAATTCTGACTAAAACTGCACAAAAACGGAGGCAGAGTTCCCATAAGATATTTTTGTAAATACAATTATTTTGGAACACGCATCACAAATATAAAAACAATTATTTCATAGGAAATAACTGATCTTTAACATTATTAAATCGCTAGTATATGACAAAATGTATACATTTACAAATATACTAAATGCCAATTTCATTATTTGAAGACTCTTAATGAAAGAGATGAAAGCGCACAACAAACTGTTAAATTACAAAATTAGGTTTAAGAACGGTTAATTTCAGTCTAATGTTTTAATATACATTTTTTTTTACAATGCTTCAGTGAATAAGAGCTTGAAGATATGTCACTTGACATTTCTCTTTGTGAAATGAGTGTCCAACCTTTCTTTATGCTTGTGCTAAAGTTTTAACAAAAACTAAAATATGAGGTGAGTTTACAACATTCAGGATGAACTGACATATTTTTTCCCGAACTGTTGTTTAATTGATTATATGTCTCAATCTTACTAGAGGTTAAGTGTTTGCAAAGCTGACATGAACAACGTATTTGTTTTGATCCTATTGCAATTGTAAACCAATGTGTATGATTTAGGTTGGTTTAGTTTTGATGTACTTCGCCATCATTTTCAAATATCTGACCTAATTGATTCTAAATGCTAAGCTTTAACAATTAAATTAGGATTGTGTGGTTATAATCCCCGTAAGAAAATGATTTATTTGTTACTTAATACGTAAAATGTAGGCTTAAAACACACCTCTATTCTATAGCATATGAATAATGTATCTTATGTTGACAATATCTGTGTATTATTTGTTATTCCAACATCCATTGCAGCCTGGTCATCCTGGAAGGGGGGATTACCTCATGTGCGGTCCCTTCTCAAGGTTTCTTCATTTTCCTCATGTTGAGGTTTTTGAGTTTTTCTTTGCCCTCATGTAGGCTTTAGATCAGGGGATGGTGTCATAATAGTCTGTGGTTTGCAATAATTTGTGGTCTGTGCAGCCCTTTGAGACTCTTTGTGATTAAGGGCGTCACAAATAAACATGACTTGACTTGACTTGATTATTTTTTTTGCTCACAAGTGGTACGATCACATGAGTGTGTTGTGAGGAAAGAAAAGGTAGATATGGATTTCTCGTACAAAGTAAAAGCTGGTCCATCTTGGTTTTCTAAAGTAAAGTTATTGAACATGCATGGATAGGTAACCCTGGTCGATCAAATGCTTAACTGGCTGGGAAAATAAAATTGACAAGAAATTTACTGCAGTGTGCACTGCACAGATTGGTCATATAGTGACAAAAATAGGCTTAAAAAGTACCAAATGTGAATATAGATTACAACAAAGGCTTGGATGAAAAAAAAACATTGGAATTGAAGTAAATCTGAGTGAGTCAATCTATTTTGTGGGTCAGCAATCCGTGGCTCAAGAGCTGCCGAGTGGCTCCCTGGCACTTTTCAAGAAATGTTTACAGATTGAAAATGAGGAAATATATTTTTCTTTTAAAAGAATTTCTGTAGGAGGACAAACTTGACACATAAACCTTTAACGCTTTCAAATGCTGCAAAAAAGTGTGCAACAAATATTACATTTTAACGACTTCGGCAGATTTCTCCTTTCATCTCTCCGCGCTGCCCGTGTTGGAGCCGAGCGGAGCGCAAGCTTCACCCCTTTTAAAGGGGCAGCGTTACAATCCAACTCAAACCTTGCCACAGCCCTAATTTCAACACCAAGTCACATTTAACTGATTATTTATTTATAAGAACGTAATCCTGTGTGGCCATTTTTAGAAACAAATTAGCTGCTTTTATTGGGGGTTTCAGATTATTGTCAGTACATATTTTGAATAACATGTAGGGATACTATTTGATGGGTGCGTTAATTTGGTATACAAAGAGAAGAGGATGCTGCTGCCTTGTACCCTTGTACTGACCTGTTTGACATCCATCCATCCATTATCTGCACCACTTATACTCAGTAGGGTTGCGGGGGTGCTGGAGCCCATCCCAGCTATCTTCGGGCAGTGGGCAGGGGACACACTGAACTGGTTGCCAGCCAGTCGCAGGGCACACAGAGAAATAGGCCACTCGCTCATTCACACCGGCCAATTAGAATAGAAAAGAATAGAATATACCTTTATTGTCATTGTTACAACATGGGATATATTGTGACAACGAAATTGGACGTGGCACTCCAGTTCCACATTTTACAGTGAGGATATAAGGAAAACAAAGAGATAAAGGAACAAAGAAGATGTTTGTACTGTCCTTGTTGTATAGGCTTTGTTTTCCTCCGGAGGTGGGGTGTATGATGGGGTGAGGGACAGACGGAGATGGGCGGATCCAACTAGATGTTTGATCTTACTGTACACACGGTCCAGTGTTTTTTTTCCCCAATTGCTCAGTCCACGTACTGAATGTATTTGGGAAGTACAGTCCATAAACATGCCCAATTAAAGTCGCCGGCGACGATAAAAGCTCCGTTGGGGTGTGCAAGCTGCTGTTTATTGATAGCAGCAGGCAGGAGATTTAGCGCTATGCTAATGAACCTAACATGCATGTTTTTGGAATGTGGGAGGAAACCGGAGTGCCCGGAGGAAACCCACACAAGCACGGGGAGAACAAGCAAACTCCACACAAGAGGTTCGATCTCATGACCTCAAAACTATGCCGCACACGCGCCAACCACCGTGCTGCCCCCTTGTTTGACATGTGCACAGAAATCAAACTTAAATTGTATTAATTTGATTTGATTTAGCTTTCCAAAAGGCTACTACTTCATTTTTATAAATGCTTGTGGTCCAAAAGTTGGATTTCTTTATTGCATTTCTTTAATTTGATCCAAACAATGAAACATACTGTAATTCATTAATATTGCAATGACGTTTTACTTAAGGGAGTAGCCTACAACAGTGTAATCACGAGGTGCATCATTCTCCACAGGATGTGCTGCATCCAACTTAGTCATATAGTGGGATAATATAGCGAATGTAAATGCATATAAATGTTGCATTCATTGTAAGGCTTGTATAAGGTTTTTATTTGATATCTTTTTTTTTTTGCGGCTCCAGACAATTATGTTTTTTCCCCCGTCTAATATGGCTCTTTCGATATTTTGGGTTGCCAGCTTCTGGTCTAGGTAAAGCAAACTTTATGTAAAGTTAAATATATTTAGGATTGCTCTATATTTAGGAATTGCCGTACATTTATATTCAATTGATTAAATGGTTAAGTTGTAGAGTACATGTTTAAAATTAGACGTGGGCACTCCAACTGCACTGAAGCCTACTACTTGCCGAGTTTGTATGTTTAGCCAAACCCTTCCATCGATTCATGACTTTTTCTTCAATTCTGCTTGTCTCATTAGAATAGATTAAGATGGACCAAAGGCCCATCAATTGAATGAGTTGAACACTATTTTTGAGTTACTGTTTTATCAACTAATCTAGTTTTTCTTTGAAAATAAACCCGTCATGTTTGGTAGCCTGGTCAAGCAGAATGGGAGGATCTTAAGCTTTTTATGCCTGAGCAGTTTTTCTGTGCAACAGGGGATCGGATAATCTCCTAATTGCCCGATGACTGTTTCAACTGCCCCTAGCACCTCTCCACTTCATGAGTTGCCTTTGAGCATTTAATGAATTCACAGCATTAAATAACCTGTATAGCAGTCTTAATAGAGGAGTATGGAAACCTTCAGTATTCCAGGCCACTGGAGTCTAAAATATACCCGTCTAATAAACAGATGTCTTGGCTGGTCTTTGTTTAGAGTCTAACAACAAAAATAGTTTCACATTTAATTATGTGAGGGTTTCTGAAACTAAGGCATTTGAGGTCAGATGTTTTCTATAATCAAGACCTGAATGCTGGCCTGATTAGTTCCAATGTTTGAACAGCTTCACTATTGAAAATAATGGAAATCAATATACTGTACAATCCATTTTTGGCTTCACATTTGTCAACACTAATGTGCTTATGTTTGATGTTTTTAGTTAAATAAACTGAGCTATTATAGAAGTTAACCACTTAGTTGTCAAACCTTGAGAAAATCTGTGACTTTAGGTAAAGTGGAAGTAAAGAGGAATCTTTACATAATTTACAAATATATCTGAACTCAAATGTTAAGTTAAGGTATGTCACTGTTGAAGGAAAACCAAAATGATGAACTTTGTCGGAGTGAAGCTGCAAGGGATACTCAATTTGTTGTCTGTCTGCTAATTTTATGCAACTTTAATATCATTCAACTTTACTCAAATTGCACATGCATACTTTTGAAGATGGACAAATTCACAGAATAAGCAAAATAAGCAGTTTGAAGTTTTAAGCGATGCGGTATATGTCTCTTGAGATTTTATTTTTTTATTGTATGCCTTATTATGTCTTTGAACTCTAGCTAAAATCCTGGGATGTCAACCTCTGAAGAATAGTCATTGTTAGGAAAACAATTGTCTTAGTAGCGCTTATTCTAGTGCACTCTGTTCACGGGCCCAGACTCTTGCTAGTGTACTCTTAACAGATAGTTGTAGGCTCACTAGTTTTCACCTTTATAAGGCAAACAAATTTAAGTGCGTGTTCAGGGTTTATGTCCCGCTGTCTCTGTTTATAGTTCAGACTTCCCCCTCCATTGTTTTACTTTATTCCTGACAGTAATTTCCTTTCACCCTCTATCTACCTCATCCTGAGGCAGGTCCTAATCTTCCCCACCCTGACACTCAGACCACTTTGTGAATTTCTGCCTTTTTTTAAAATCTGTTTTTATTTTTGGTGCTAGTATTCCCCTTTACATTTTCTAACTATTATATTACATAAACCGCTTTCCATACCTCTGCCCTAGAATATATCTATTGTAATGACTTGCTCGCTACCTGCTACATAAACATTCAATTGCAAATAGCAATATGAAATTTAGTTGTTTGTGATCAGGAATTTTATGCATCAAGTAAGCAGCAGAAAGGAGGATGGTACTTTAAAAAAAATATCATGCCTATGTTTTACATGCATGGTGAGTTCCTGGTCATATTACTCATTCAGCTACACAAATGGTTTCTTTATTACTTGCGACAATTGTATGTTTTGATTAATGTATGTGTTTCATAAATGTGATCAAAACACATCCATGTCCCAGGGGCCAGTTTCTCTAGCCCGAGATCAGTGGGCCAAGGACCCCTGTGTTAGCTGCTACACGGCTCTCTGCGCACCCAACCCATTCAGCCCCTCCCACAGGTGGTGAGCCCATGGAAAAGGGGCCCGCCTGGACCCCGTGAGTAAAGGCCCGGCCACCTGGCATTTTTTAGCGGACCCCACCTCCATGCCTGGCTTTAGAGGGGGGTCCCGGTTACCCGCGTTCAATGGAGGTAAATTGTGCTCCAATGTTGAGGCCCTTGAAAGGCACTGTTGTCAACTCAGCACTGCAGTGTCATTTTGACTGCTCATTCGATTATGAAGTCATCGTTTTAAACACGCTCACACCTTGAGGAGGCCTTTTGCCTTCCTTCCTTCTCTTGCGTGTCTTTACACATCTTTTCTCCCAAACATTGTGCCTAGTGACTGCTAATCTTAACTCTGGCACTCCTCCATTCCCATTGCTGCTCTTTGAAGTCACTCTTCTTGTTTTTGAGTCAAATTAATTTGTTCCAGATTTCAATAAAGTCTATATACTTTTGCTCAAACGTTTGTGAACCAGATTTTTTTTAACTCCCCAAGTGATGAAATGAAATGAAATGATCTGCATTTATATAGCGCTTTTCAAGTCAATGACTTCCCAAAGCGCTTTACATTGTGCTTCACATTTCCCAATAGCGGCCGTGATCTGTGCAGCCATGTAAGGCTGCTAACCTGCTTATTGGGGGTATTGGGGTTTCAGTGTCTTACCCAAGGACACTTCGGCATGTAACACGGACAAGCCGGGATTCGAACTGGGATCCCTTAATCCTAAAACGATCGCTCTACCTCCTGAGCTACTGCCGCCCCAAGTAAGTAAACTTGTGAAATGTTTGGTTATACCAGGGACTGGAAACTTTTTCCACTTATGTTTTTTTTTTTTTTTTTTTTTTTTTTTTTGAGAGCCACATCATATAGTTTAAGACATAAAACCACCAAACCTAAGCTATTAAGCACACTTTATTTCACAGTGTGACGTTTGATTATTTGATCAAATCTATAAAATAATGGTACCCTATTTCAACAAATATGCCATTTAAAATGTATCTCCCTTCCGCAGTTACTTGAAATTATGGAGGCTCATTTTGACAGTCATTTTGCTGAATGTAATGTTTCAAAACAAGGTGCGAGCGGAGTTCTTTTGTTAAAATGTTACAAAATTCTGCAAATGGCAAGGATATAGATGCATTTAGGGGAGAGCACTGTGTGAATTGCAGACTAAATTCTGGGGGTGCGCCTTATAATCTTGTGCGCTTTTAAATGCGGAAACACGGTACTTTCTTTGAGCATCCCTGGGCTAAAATAGTTGCCCATCTTGTGGTTGTAGTCCCACCTACTGTTTTTGAATGCAAATGATATGCAGCTAATAAGGTTCATAACTAGACAGCTTTGTCAAGAAAGGAGTCTTTCTGGATGTGAGATTGTCTTTTTATGTAAACGTTGTGTGATCAGATGGAAATGCTGTATGAGCAACATGCAGGTGCATTGTTTGTAGCGAGTCTCATGATGAAAGGGTCACCTGATGATCAAAGCGAGGACATGTAGTATCTCCTCTGCCCTTCCGAGGACCCGGCACATGCTTTGTTTCTGCAGGAGGTTGAAATTGGCTCCTTGTATTGGCAAGCCAGTTCCCATGCTTCACATCTGCCTGCTTCATTAAAAGGGAAGCTGGATGCCCAAAGCTGCTTTTGATTATTACCACATGTCTGCTAAGCCCAGAGCTGCTCAGGAAGACCAGCTCCCATCCTACCCTCTAATTTCTTATCCCAAAATTGGACATATTGGTTGCTACATTTGACTGTGTCCCTCCCTTCCCTGAACCCGGACAGGCACCATCCCACAGTATTCCTTGTCCTATTTTCAAATGTGCAACAAAACTACGTCTACTCATTAGGAATGGCAGAAAAACAGTTACAGTACTCGACAAAAATCCTCGGTTAACCAAGACACGTCTGTTCATCCACTGTCTTTGTAGCCGAGATGACGTTTTTTAAATAGTAGACCGTTAGTGATCATCAGGTTAAATCTAGTCCGTCCCCAGGCATTGGATTGAGCTCTTATTTTAAGATTTTTATGACAAATGTAGATATTTTAATAATATCATTATAACTATAAAACAAATTCATCACAATGATAGTTGGTAACAATTGACTGGTAAAAATAACTTTGATAAACCTTTTATTGACTAAGTATCATACAGGCTGCCTGGAGGTTTTTTTTTGTTATTTTGTCAATGAAAGGGCCAGAAATCATGTTTTAAATGATTACCTTTGGCCCAAACTTTGAATATCTGGCAATATCTACAATAACTATGTGTTAAGAAAATGTTTGAAATTACAAAGCAAAAAACGGACTTGGATTTTTCACCACTATAAGTAGAGACTGGAACTGAACATGAACACTTTGTAAGATAACATAACATAATAGAATAGATAAAATAGAATAGAATAGAATACACCTTTATTGTCATTGTTACAAAATGGGTTAACATATTGTGACAACGAGATTGGGCATGACACTCCAGTGTCACACATTCACAGTGAGGTAAAAAAACCAAGAAGATAAAGGAACAGATAAACAAATGGTTATGACAATATTTTATTATCTGTTTGATGGGTAATCCTTTCAAAATAGTGTTTGTTGTTGTTCATGCACCATTCTTCTTAGTATGTGCTTTCTGGTAATTTACAAATGGCAATTTAGATTATGTTGAGATCTTGTAAAGTCATGTATATTTGTATTGCCCTTAATCACAAAGAGTCTCAAAGGGCTGCACAGACCACATTTTATTGCAAATAACAGACTATTATGACACCATCCCCTGATCTAAAACCTAGATGAGGGTAAATAATACACAGATATTGTCAACATAAAATATAGGTTTTTCATATGTATGAAGTATCAATAAATATCATTTTCAGTTTTTACTCTTTCTAAATCTGCATCGTAAAAACAAGCTATAAGGCATCACTTACAGATGAACCTTGTTTTTATTACCTTATTTTCCAAATCTTAGTGTTACATTTTCTTCAAATTGAGTGGCGTGCCCTATTGTGTGGTGTGCCAAGTGTGTGTGTGTTGTGGACTGTAAAGAGAACACCAGGAAAGTTTGAGGGGAAGTGTGAACGTTGAATAGAGTGTGTTCATGAACGATTATAATTATGTGCAATGAGAATATGTCAGTGTTATCAGTGTCCGTACGTGATATCAATTTGTGCATGTGTACAAGGGTGTGTGTCGTTTGCATTTCACAGTTCATTTGGAAATACAGTGTAATTCACATCCACTCGCTTCAATCAGATTGTGTCTTTTTGCACGCATACATGATATGATCCCGAATTCTTATCCAGTCTGGATGGGCATTTTCCTTATGATGGTTGGTCAAGTCAAGTCACATTTATTTGTTTATCCCTTAATCACAAAATGTCTCAAAGGACTGCACAGGTACAATTACATCATCCCTTGATCTTGTTTCCACTTTCCATATTGCCTGTGTACTTTCCCTCTCCCTATGTATCCCTATATGGGGCAGCTTTGAATTTCATTGACACTCTGTGTAATGACTTTAAAGGCATTTTATATATATTCAGAAAATGTTTGATGACGCTGTGAGATTTCGAAAATACAGTACGTAAGCGATGTCACCATCTTGAACGGTCGCGTAATACCAATCACATAATTAAACAGCTTGCATAAATATTATTGCATATCTTGGAGCCTGAATGCAGATTTGAGAAGGAAATTACATGTATTTGAGATGAAGTGTTTGAGGAGTATGTTAGGAGTGACAAGATTGTATTGATTGACAGATGAAATTGCGAGAGACAGAACTGGAGTTGTAGTGGAACTGAGCAAGCGTGTGGATAAGAGTAGTCGGTTGGTTTGGACACATGGAGAGGCTGAATGAGGAGAGAATGTTGAAGAGGATCTAGAGCAGAAGTAAATGGAAGGTGACTAAGAGGAAGGCCGCGATTGACGTGGATAGGTGGTGTTATGAGTGCACTGCAGGAAAGAGGTCTAAATATAGTGGAAGCTAGATCTCTTGTTGGTGATAGGAATGAGTGGAGAGGTGTTTTAAAAGGATAGTGGGATGTTTAAACGTGTTCTAAGGGATGGGTAGGGCACCTGTATGATGCGGCAGGGGTAAACCAGTGAAAGCTGTCGGGCCCTGCTGTTGAACAGAAGAGTGTGTTGTGTCACCCTGACCCGAGTGACATGGCTGCTTTCTTGTGTCCCGTTTGATCTGGAGAGGGACGAAAGCATGACCAACTTAGGTGCCGAGGTGCTTAACTTGTTTGGGTGTTTGGGCATTTGGGTTGGCCATGGTCCAAAACCTTTGTGTGTTTTTTCCTACTTTTTCCCATTCTTTTTAATTTTCTTTCTTTTTGTGTACGTGTTCGTCTTGCTGTCGGTCACCCCTCTCAAGGGATATGACCAGGGTAGATAGTCATAGTTGTATATGAGCTTTTCATTTTTTTTTTTAGTTGCTTCACTTCATAATAATCTGGTTGAGTAAGGCATTTACTTCCGTTTGTGTATTTAGGTGAAGCCTTTACTTATGGTTTTTGACTGGACCCTTAACAGAACACTGTCAAATTTCAATGAGTCAGCTTGTCGACTGTTGACTACTCTTTCAAACCACGCCCATGTATATGATAAAATATAAGCCCGCAAATTTCCCAATTATTATTCTCGTAGATATGCTTTTCTCAACTCGCCCAGAATATGATGTCTTTTTGTTTTATTCATTTTATTTGTTTTTGTTCTATTTTGTTTTATTGTAATAAAATCCTCCACGGAACTTCTCTCCCCAGCTTTTGTTTTATTTTACATAACGTCAGGTTGAACCGTAGATTTTAAATTGGACACCTTGTTTGAGAATAAAGCTCCCGCCTTGAAAACTAATCCATTCTATATGTAAATCTAATCGTGTAAAGTAGAATAGCCACTTTACACTGTTTTAATCTACTGGCATATCAAGGCAATAATTGTCATAATTTCATCAGTTCCTATACCACCCACCCACACAGACACATGAATACACCATTGTATATGTAAAAATAGATCAGGCAAAAGAGCTCAGCTATAAATTAATGTGGAATATATGCGCCCTTTACAGTTAGTGGAATAAATAAATACAGCCCATTCGGCATGTAGGAGAGGTATTTAAAAGAGATCATTGTGTCGTCTGGTCTAAAAGCCATTTGCCATTACTACCCCAGCATGCATTGCAAACCTTTATGAATACACCACTTGTCCTACTGAGTGGGCCCTAAAACCCACCTTACAGTCCAGACCTCCTACATAAGCAGCAAATGTGGCACATTTGAGGAACATCTGATCGCAGATGAGGTTGCGTCTGTGTGAGATCAAGGATTGCGAAACGAATCGCTCTTGGAATTGTTTTGAAGAATCCGATAAGGAGGTGACTGGTGCTCTCAACAGGAAGAGCAATGAGAATAACTTTTCCCATGGCATCATTTGATAGGACCACTTTCTCTTTTAAGATTTTCAAGAATGGGAACTCAAACTTCATTTTTTTTAAAAGATTTTTTCCGGCTTCTCCGTTCTAATGGAGGTGTTGTAAGACGAAGCTTGACTGCAAAACTGCATGAGGTCATCATGCAGGTGGATATTTGGAATGAGAATCTTGGCAGGCTATTAAAGCGGAGTTTAAACTGGCAACTTTATTATTTGGAAAGATTAGGTCATTGAAAGGAGAATGCTTAGGCCGGTCAGAAGCTCCGCAGATGACTCACAGTTGGGTCAACCCTCACTTTACAGCGGAATCTAAAGATTTGTTTTTTTGATAATAACTCGAGTGAACGAGCTTAAGGCAACAGAATGTTCCTATACTGGAAGAAGCGAGGCGCTTATGAGTTGGAGCCACAACTGACATCTTACTCCCAAATGGGAATCGAGTGCTATTTCTGGTCATCATCCCTGGATGACATCCATGATCTGTGTGGTAAGAACTCCAAATGATCACAATTGAATTTGCGCAAAGTGAAATGGCGAGCGTGATCAAGTATTTTGTGTGTTTATCACGATTTACAAATTATATTTTTAAGGCCAACACATTAGAACTTGGTTTATGTTTTGAAAAATAAGGTTGTGTCTTTTTTTTTTTTTTTTACCTGTGACTGCCACCTCAGACCTAACGTGTAATAAAACCCACTGAGTCAACGTTGTACGTGATCCCATCCACCCAAATAACTGTGGAGTGTTTGACCATAAATGCTCAGAACACAAGTGAAGAAACAAGCTAAGAGTCATGGCTAAAAAAAAGTCGGTAAGACATTAGTAATTTTGTGGTCAAACTTCACAGATCACTGTCATCATCTGTTGACCAACCCCCAAGCCACAAGAAATTTCCAGTGCTGTTCCCGAGCCTAGATATATTGGAAGATTGCATCAGTAGCTTCATCTGTAATTTAGGAGGAAAAAAACCTGGGTGTCATCACTTCGTCTAGTCCACATCTTCTGTTACTTTTCTGTACTTTCAGTTAAATTACACAAACATATTTTTCATTTTTAGGGACATTTTGGACATTAATATTTTGCAAGAGACATGACTTCATCTTGTGTTTGTTCGTTCTTTCTTTGCTTCTTATCGTCTTTCTGCTTGTCTTTTTGTCTTAGTGTTTCTGTCTTTGTTTTTCTATCTACTTTCCGTCTGTCTTTCTTTATCCATTCTGTACTGTTACTTTGAGGTAATTAATACACCTTCCTCATGGAAAGGTCTTTCCTCCCAAGCATGTTTGTGCATATCTGGTGGAAATTGATGTGCCAGCTTTAATGGTAACAACTCAACATGGATGAAATATTTACTGGTCAAGAAAGTTGTACTATAACATTTCTTTCTCTGTAGCCTGCCTTTGCTTTTGTGTGTTTGTGTAAGTGATGTGGCACCATAGCGCTCACTTTCCTTTGCCCTTCCTTATTCACGCTATTAGTGAAGGAGATGTATTAACACAGGTCTGTGAAGGAATTTCCCTTAACCTTCCTGCCAGCCAGCCACCCTTAAAGTGTACTGGAAGTATCTGGCCACTATCATGCTTATGACTGCTGACACAATGCTTTTTGGCAGATTATGGTTGCCAAGATGTGTTGATAGGTTTTTTGTTAACAGTAGAAACCTCTTTTAACGTTCACCATCTTAAACCCAATGTATTTGTATTTTGAGTTGCACAGTTATATGGTCATTGGTCACACAAACATACAAACTACAGTTCAATCACTGTTTTTATTCTTTACATTCTTTGGTTAACCAACATAAGTGCTATGCAAAGTTTATGCAAACTTCCAAACATAAATACTTTTTATTAAGGATGCGCATTAACTGTTTCTTCTTACCAATACCGTAACGTCATATCAGACTGAGTGCCCTTTGCGCTAATTACTAACATAAGGTAGCCTTGATAGGTTGGAGTCCCCTAGTTTAGAGTTTGACTTTCAATCAGTTGAGCCATACTTTTGTCAGTGGTAACAATATATAATAACTCAATAACACTATATTGTTATAGACACCATAATACTGAGATATTGTCTAAAGTGCATATGTATATGATCATGGGTGTGTTCATGATGTAAAAATGTCATGTCTAAACATTATACAAGTGCTCTAAAACTGAATGTCGTACATATCTTCGCTATCAAGTGGCAGTATCGTAATGTACACATTAGCGGAGTGGGTGGAATGGTGGATCCCTTAACCACTGGGGTCGTAGGAGCACCATTTCCTGTGGTGTGTCTTGGGCAAATACAGCCTGGTGGCGCCCATCCATCTCCAGGCCAACAAATGTTTCCATAGCTGTAATAAATCAAAATGAATACACTAATGCTTATTCCTGAACAAACTCCATTATTTAATGAAAGGCATTATTTTCATTATTTTGCTGGCATCATCTGAAAATCCTTGATTATCATTTTGTTTTCCTTCCCAATTAGTTACATTTAGGAACATTCCTGCAAAGAATCCCAACTTGGAAAGCCACACACAGTACAAAAACTTTGATAAGTCAGCAGTTATTTTCGAAGCTATTTAAGCTTAGAAAAGGGCAATTGACCCGGATATTGTTCAATTTTCTTTTTCGTGGCCTTAACCCAAACCGGTTAAGTCAGGCAGGTCAAAAGTCCGGCCCGGGGGCCAGTCAGGCCCGTGATCAAATTTCCACTGACCTGCGGCCTCTGTCATAATATTAATAATATGTGGACAGCCAGTAATGTTGACTGCAGTATTAAATAAATCTGTTTCAAAGAAAATAAAAACATTACCTTTTTTACCAGCAGTAGCCCTTTGGCCACTATGGCCTTCCGTGAGAATTTTAGCCCACCCCATTTCCGATATGGCGACTGTAAATAAAAAAGGAAAGTTGACTGGGGGGCTGCTGCTTCCAGAACAAGTGGAAATTGAAGTAGTTTCTCACTGAAATATGAAACAACTGCGTCTGCCTTATTTGTAAAGAGTCTGTGGCTGTTTTTAAAGAATATAATATCTAGAGTCACTGCTAGTTTAATCATGCTGACTACAAAAAGCTTGCTGGAAACAAACGTGAAAAGGCGAAGCAACTGGAAGCAGTTTTAACGGCACAGCAGCGCTTTTTCACGAGACCCTGCAGGTCAGATGAAAATGCTACAAAGGTGAGCGCCGAGGTCGCGACACTGATTGCCAAGCACTACAAAACTTTAACAAAGGGTGGATTTTTTAAAGACTATTCAAAGAATACTCGGCTGAATAGTCAGCCCTCACACATTTTCAGCTTCTGGCCCGCTTTCTGAAAAGTTTGGACACCCCTGGGTTAAGTAGTATTTTAATGCTTAAAAGGGGATTTAGATGCCACTGTTTTGCGGATCACGGCGTTGATGTGATTCTCCACTGTCTCTTTAGAATGCAATCTGTTTGTCCACTGTCACGTGTGTGTCAGTGAACAGTTTGTATCAGCTTTTTGCCTCGTCAGCACTGCTGAGTTAAGCAAATTTTGATTCATCAGAGAATGAAAGACCCAGAGAGTGGGTAATAGAGAAAAGTCCACATTATATGAGGAAGTCAATGGCAAGATGGAGCACTTGTAAAAATAGTAGTGTTTTATTGATATGCTAACAAGATTGGTTCCTGAAATTTATGAATGACCTGAAATGTATATATTCATCTGTTTAAAGGAGCTGTCCGGAATTTAGAACATTTTTCTCAGTGCCGCTTTCTCTTGCCTTATGTCATTATTTCAGTTGAAATCCCTACCTAAGGTCGCCGCCATGTTTTTCTGGCTACTTGTTGCCTTGCTGTGCTCTGTAGCACTGGTTTTCGTTCGCATCAGACAATGCAGTGCCATCTAGTGATCACATATTACACACTGGAGCTTTAACGTTTACGAAAGCTGTAAAAATATGTAGAATACCTATTACATTTCAACTACTTGTATTATTTGCCCTTGTGTAGGTTTTAGATCAGGTGATGGTGTCATAATAGTCTGTGGTCTGCAATAATATGTGGTCTGTGCAGCCCTTTGAGACCCTTTGTGATTAAGAACTATAAAAAATAAACATGACTTGGCTTGACTTACTTTTGCTGCATTTCTCCTTTGCTTGTTTTCTTCTCTACCGTGTTTCCTATGTTGGAGGTTCCAACCTGGAGCTGAGCATAGCTCAAGCTACGCCCCTTTTAAAGGGCCAGCATCACAATATAACTCTGCCTTCCCTTCGCTACAGCGATAAATTTAACACAGAAGTCTCAATAAACAGGTAAGAAAAGAATCCTTACACAGGCCCTTTTAGTAATAAAGAAGCCGTTTTTATTAAGGGATTTTATGATTTTTGTATATATTTTGAATGACACTTAGGGATAGTATCTGTGTATTGTTGCTCAGGCCCAAGAATGGGGGCATTGATTTGGCATCAAAAGAGAGAGAAGAGGATGCTGCTGAGTTTTACCCATGCACTTACTTTAAATCAAATTTAAATTGTATTAATTTGAATTTTTTTTAGCTGTTAAAAAGACTTTATTTTTATGAATTCATGCTGCGTTTTATTGCACTCTTTTTGTTGTCCAGATAAGCAGCACATTATGCACGTTCAGTTTAGTTGTTTTTTCAAATCCTCAAAATGAAAATGACATCAAAAATTGGATGCATTTATTCCCTTTATTTACTGCAATACTGTAATTAGTTAATATTGTAATAAAGTTAAATTTGAGGCGGTATCCTAGAACAGAGTAGTCACGTGGGGAATCATTCTCCACAGGATGGGCTGCATCCAACTGATTCATAAAGACAGTAGGCTAATATAGGTACTATAGAGCGATGTGCGTGTGTTGCATTCATTTTTAGGCTTGTATAAAACTATTAATGTTTTGCGGCTCCAGACAATTTTATTTATTTATTTATTTACATATCTGGTTGGTGTTTGGGCTCTACAAAAAGCAGGCCTTTAGCCATATTCATGCTACACTGAAAATCAATTAAAAAAAGAAACCCACAGTGGCGAGCATGACCACACGCTCCAGTTACCCTCCCCATCCTCATTCCTCTTGCCTAATTTGTTCCGCCCCAAACAGCTTTGCTAAAAGTAACATAAAAGCACAAAAGTTCAGTGGAAAATAAAGCATAAGGGCTCAGTTGAACTCAGTTGGCTCTTGTTGACACATACTGTACATAATAGAGAAAATATTTAACTTTCAACTTTTTAAAGGACGCCTAAAATTATGCATACCACCTTTAACTATTTGAATTATGCTATACATATTAATGCATCAATATTTATATTCCTCCATTTGAGAAGCAGACTGGTGATAGAGACAGTTTATCACTTAACTACCTTTAAACAGGGGCGGCAACCCAAAATGTTGAAAAAGCCATATTGGCAAAAACAAATTAAAGAGTATATTGTCTGGAGGTGCAAAACAATAAAAGCTTTATATAAGCCTTATAATGAATGCAACAAGGCTTTTGCGAAAGATCGAACAACAGTCACAGCAGACACGATAGCCCTTGCATAAACTATCCATTTGCAAAGTGTGGTGTAACCCGCTGCCTTCACCTCTTTGTGAAACTGGGGTTTCCGTCGGTCGAGCCATTTCGAACCATCGATTCATTAATCTTCAGTTCTCTCGCTGCAGTTCAATTTCCGTGTTCCTCAGCCTAGCTGATGACGGCCAGTTTAAAATGTGCTTCATACATGTGCCTCTGTGCCATTTACAGTGTCTAAACAACTCAAACAAGTTGTGCAATAAGCACACGCCCGTTGGTTTATATACACGTCCACAATTAAAATGGTAGCGGTGACGCCCGCAACTCAATCTTTCACAGGGACGCCCACACGTCTTCAGTCACGTCCGCCACAAAAGGCGTGCTGGGCAATAGGGCATGGCTCACATTTGGAATTAAATTAAATGAAAAATAGGGTAGCATACATATATATAAAATGAAAAACACAGCCCTATGATAAGGTGAAACTAATAAAATCATATTATTGCTGTTTAAGTTACATTATGTGCAAATATTAACCAAGGCAGTGCATGGGTAAAACACAGCAGCATCTTCTTTTCTCTCTTTCGATACTAAAAGCATCTATCCTTGGGCCTGAGCAAAAAAACACAAGTATTATCCCCAAGTGTCATTCAAAATGTATACTGACAAAATAGGAAAGACCTGAGAGAGAGAAACAAGTGAAGGAGCCGATATCCCTCTCGTCTCATAGTTGCATAGTATCACCTGGAGTTGAAATGTATTATTCATTCTACACATTTTTACAACATTGGAAAATGTTAGTTTATGTCACGTTTGTCCTCCTACTGAAACCATATTAATAGAAAAATATATTTCCCTCCTCCATTTATCTTATTTATTAAATATTTTTGGAAAAGTGCCTGGGAGCCATTCTGCAGAACTAGAGGGCCACATACCGCTCTTGAGCCGTAGCTTGCCGACCCCGGTGTTGGAAGGACAAAATATCTCTTCAAATGTTTAATGGATTTATTTTGAAAGAATAACAACTTAAAATTAGATACTAACCTTTTGTGATCACCCCCTGTGCAATGGATAGGCTTAATTAGACACGCGGATAAATATGCCTGTGTTTTGTTTCTATTATTGTCTTTATCTCATGTACTGTATGTTCCCGCACAAGTTGCAGACATAAACAAAGCCTTTAATCACTCGCTCAATGTTGAGTATTGTGGACTAGGTTTTGGATGTTTATTTGACAAAAGTGATTTGTTATTGTGGAGCATGGAGTGAGTGCACTTTGCTCAAAAAATGGTACAGAGCTTTCTACTCCTTTTCTCCATTTTCTTCCTGCCCTGTCACTCATTATTCTTGTCCCTCTGATCTCTTCCCATTAGTGCCCCCGCGCCTGCTCCCTTTAAACTCGTGTTTACTCAGTCTCACTTTGCTCTCTATTGCTGCTCGGACACCCTTACAATCCCTACTCTCCTCTACAAGAGATTTACTGTCCATGGTACATATCGGAACCTCAGGCAGTGAGCCAGGGCCATACTTTTAACAGTTCTACCAAAAAAGGAGTGGTATGAACATGTGCAATTAGATTCAAATTAGTTTGGGTCCTTTTTTGTTTGTGACTCATGTTCTAACATGTCTGTTGGTTGTGTTTCAGATGACAAGCCTGTTCAAGAGGAGGATTGGGTGGTGTGCCAGCACCCTGAGTGTCCAGACCAGCGCAGGGCCTCAAAAGTAAGACGACCAAAACTTAAAAGGCTTTTCCTAAGCTAAGCATAGGCAAATATAAGATTCTGATGGTAAAATAATCATGAGGCGAAATATCCCATCACGTCATTACGCTTTTTTTTTCTAACTACACATTTCATCTGTGACCACAAAGAATATTTATTTATTATATTAAATCTTAATGTACAGTGATCCCGCGGGGTCGCCGTCCAAAAAGGTCCCACGATGGTCAAAACCCACAAAGTAGAAACCTTTATCTATGTATTTATTTACTTATTAAATACTTTATTATACATTGAAACCAAAGGACAAACCAAATTTACAGCCTCAAGCCTTTCTTTAACAAATAAAAGTACTGTACTCAATAAACTTTTACTCTTACAAATAACTTCTGTTGTGTGAATTACATTTAAAAAAATATTTTGCGCTAATTGATTTCAGGACGCTATGTTTTTACTTTTCATGATACTTTGTTCGATCATGTCGATGTTATGGAAAACTTCATTAAGGCATGATTTGGCATCACAAAATGTTGAAAGAGTCATATTGGACACCAAAAAATGTCTGTAGCTGCATAAAAATACAAGCCTTATAAGGAAGGACACCGATATTGTATCGATATTAATTGGAAAACGTTAAGAATGAATCCTGTTTGTCCTACAAAAACAATATATACTTTTCCATTTTCAAGCATTTATGAAAAAACACCAAGTCGCCACTTCGGGGATGAATAAAGTATCTATCTATCTAGCTATCTAGCTATCTATCTAGCTAGCTAGCTAGCCCCAAAGAGCAGCATGCGGTTTCAGAGCAAGTAGCTGGTTGTAAAGTCCAACTTTGATGCCGATAGAAAGTATATTTCACTGCCTTTTGGTGAGTTTGTCGGTTCAGAGCATTTTGTTGACATGATGGGTTTTAGAGAAACTTGAAATTGAAAAAGATCTGCTTATACTTAATGTAGGTTTATCAAGCTGTTTTATTTTTATGTACAAGTCAAGTCATGTTTATTTGTATAGCCCTTAAATCACAAGGAGTCTCCAAGGGCTGCACAGACCACAGATTATTGCAAACTACAGACTATAATTACACCATTCCCTGATCTAAAACCTACATGAGGGCAAGTAAAAACAAGTACAAATCTTACTGCAACGTCATTGACGCACATTCAGACACAGGCAGAAAAGGGGCAGTCTGTTTAACCAATTAGAATGTAGAATACAACGCATGATAAAAAAATCAGCGAAAAACGGCCAAACCACGAAAAATATACGGCTATACAGTGTAATCCATTGCTGTAACTTTAATACTTTAGTGTTTTAGTGAAAAAAAAACAAACAACACACACTGACCTAACACTGGTACTTTTTGAATTTCAAAGTTACCTGTGTGTTTTATTCCGTCAGGGAGAAAAAATGCTATTGACCTATTATTCAAATTGAACACTTACTTATGTGGTCATAATCTTCCTCAGTGTTTCAAATACTGCTGTATTCTAAAACTCATTTGGTAAGATTCGTGATTGGGGTGGCGAAACTAATACTGCAATAATTACCTTTTACATGGCAACCCCCTTCCCTGTTAATTTCCTCATCACCAGCAACACTAAACTTCATCTCTATGGTCAGGCTATGGTTGAAAGCTTTTAGGCTGGTTAAAAGGGGTGTCAGGCCTCTTGTGTCTGGCCACTGAACTGTTTAATGAATTAGTGCTTTGAAGCCGCCAGTTTTGACAATAGGAGTCTGGCCAGAAGGCGGAGGGGAGACGGACACAGTGCATGCTCACTGCCTGCTTGTTTTGGTTGTTCAGCTCGGCCTCCTACTGCCTCTCCTTTATGTGATGTCCTTTTTTTCATTTGAGTATTACTCTGGAGACAAAAGGAAGAAAAAAGCTGAAGTCCATGGTAACAGATGAATAAAGGGGTAATAATACTGCATTAGATTTATAGTGCGCCCTTTCTAGCAGTAAACCACAGTTCGGATGTCATTTCAAGTCTACTGCCCTCTAAGACCATATCCGGACTTTTGCACCTTTCATTCACCATTGTGAGTGGAACTAATGGCAAGGTACGCTAAGAGTCTTGCTTAAGGATGACTTGGTAACAGATACATTGGAAAAAGAGTGAGCTATAGAACCTGAACATTCTTTCTGCCACATTTAGTGCCTACTTCCTTCTAAATATTTACCAAAGTTAGGTAAATTGTCAAGAGTTTTCAATTGCTAAATTTAAAATTATAGGAACAATGCAATGTAGTAAAAACAAAATTGGACTGTAAGGCGCACCCAACAATCCAAAATTGGGTATAAATTTTAAAGTGCGCCTTATAACCTGGTGCATCTTTATATACCACAGAATAGGTTGCATACATAGAGTAATTTTAGGTGTTTGTTACTACACGAGGTTTTACGGTATACTTCTGTATTCGAACAATGATTGATTAATCAATATTCATCGCTGGCACAAATCGCAATTCATTGTTGATTTGAACCAGAGGTGTGGTGGTGAGGGTGCCAATGTTCTAGCACTAGACCACTTCTTCACCTGTATGGCAATAACGTTGCAAAAGACAGAAACAGAAAAACAGAAAGTCTTTCAACAAAATACTAAACAAGCTCTTACATCGTAAACTGTGAGGTTAATTACACACAGGTGTAAAAGTGGAGAGACTGTTTAAGCTATCAGAATGCACTATGCAAATGTGTTCCTGGAACCGTCAGTAAATATAGTGTGATATTGAGATAAGCTGTAATGCCTTTTCATATGTTATCTGTACCAGTTGTGGTTTAGTGGTATAGTCCTGGCCCCCCACCTCAGCGATCCAGGTCTGATTTATTTTGTCAACTGTATTTTGTGACTTTAAACAGTGATTATTGCATCATTGCGCTATTATGCTGTTAGTGTATGAAAAGCTCATCAGTTACACTGTAGCTCTTACTGTAGTCTCATTTTGATGCGGTTTATAGTGCACCTAAAGTATGAAAAGTACATGACAAAAGACTATTTTTTGGGGGGGAGTGCGCCATAAAATCTGAGACGCCTTATAATGGGGAAAATACGGTAATACAAAAGCAGAAAAGGGTGATAGTATTGGAAACAACGGATATGTTTACATGCAGGGAGTTGTTAGATTGATACCAAAATTTCCTTTTTCGGCCCAATCAGAATAACACATTTATATGACAAGTGACAAGGGTTAACGCTGTATCTCTTAGTTTGGACAATTTTTAGCAGTATTGGTTATAGTGTAAGTGCAGAAAGTTAGGCGCTGTGGTAGCGTGTGGTGTGCGGAAGGTGTTAGTTAGAGTTGTGTTGAAAAAGCCGCACGTGGTGTCTAGGGCTTGGACGATATGCTTTGGTTATGATTCGATTGTATCATAATACTAAGATGCCGATTGGATTTAAATCAATATGCTCGATAACTGCTGTACTGTACTGTATTACGAATCAATGCAATTGATAATTGCAATTTAATTTTCTTCCCTACAAAAACAAGCAACTCAAATCATACATTTCTGGGACAATAAACCATGATTGAGACAATGAGAATGTAACATACACTCTGCAACAGGTTTACAGACACAAAATGTCATTGACTGAAATGTCAATATAACACAAATGTGGTCCTTTAATATCCTTTTTATGATTAACACTGTAAGATGATAAAAAAATAATAGAGCCTCCAAAAGAAAATTTCATGAATAAATGTTGATTTTAAAAATCGCCAAAAATAAAATCACGATATGTACATGAATCAATTTTTTTTGTTCCATCCCGAGTGGTCTGAGTATATCTGTACACCAAGGATCGATCCAAAATCTCCCCGAAACGACATGCATCAATAGGAGCACCATTTGAAAAGGCACAGTATCTTAGATGGCCATCGAGTATATCTAAACAATTCCAAAATGACGTACGGACACCTTTCTTACTTACGATCGAGATGCGTTCCGGACGATTCTTAGTAAATTGAATTTGTTCGTAAGTTGCTCCAGTGCTATATTTTGTATGGAATGTATGTTTAAGGTTTATATAAGTATGTTTAAAGCTTGTATAAGTAACCATGTTTTGGTTTGTACTAAAAAATAATCATTTATTAAAATAACCTGCTCTATAAAGATAGATAAAGAGAAGTTTAACTTACTTTTGGAAGATGGGCTTCAAAAGTTAGCCGACTTCCTCCTCCGTGGTAAATAGTGGACGGAAAAAAGCGATCCAACCTTTTTCTCAACCGCATCAAGCTTTCTTTTCCAGTTTCATGTCAAGTGAAAGGGCTTGCCTCTTCTTTACACTTAATACCAACCATATCGAATGGATGCACTTAATACCAACCATATCGAATGGATGCACAAGATATTAAACAGTGAAAATGTCAATGTTCTTGGCACGCTGGAGATACAATACAGTATTTTTACACACAAACTGTGACCGTAAGAGGAAGCCGGTGGATGCTGGGTGAGCTCTCACAGCGCCACACGCCGGTAGCGGCGAAAAGAAGCACTACAGTACTGTCCTGTAATCGGAAAAAGGTGCACAATACAAAATCGAACTTAGAGCAATGTCCGGATATTTTTCGAAATCCCGAACAAAATGTTCGGATGTACTGTTGTTCGTAACTCGAATGTTCGTAAGAAGGGGAGTGTCTGCATTATCTTTTTTTCAATATTGCTGTCACTCAAGGTTGATCTGAATCAGAACTATAAATGCTTTAAAAGATTGACATTTTACACTTATTTTTTTTTGCAGTTCATAAATTAAGTATAGGCTAACATTTTGTCAGTAAATACTAAAACTGTGTGGTTCCTATTCGGGAGAGGTCATGTAGAGTTCACACATCAAATTTTAGTGAACAGATTCCACGTGAACATTGATCATGGGGCCGCAGTAGCTCAGGAGGTAGAGCGCTCGTCTGGGGATCATGAGATCGCAGGTTCGAATCCCGGCTCCTCCGTGTTACATGTCGAAGTGTCCTTGGGTAAGACACTGAACCCCTAATGCCCTCAATAAGCAGGTTAGCGCCTTACATGGCTGCACGGCCGCTATTGGGAAATGTGAAGCACACTGTAAAGCGCTTTGGGAAGTCATTGACTTGAAAAGCGCTATATAAATGCGGATCATTTCGTTTCATTTCATCATTTTTTGACTTGTTGTCATGGCCTGACTCACATTGCCAAGCCCTTGATGATGTGATATTCCCCAATGACACAATTCCTAATATTCCACCTGAATTTAAGAATTGAGGTGTGAGTAAATAGCGGCTGAGACATCACCTAATGTTTATTCTGGCATTTTTTTGATGATGAAAAAAATGATTTGGTATGAGAGCTGTTACTCTTCCAATCACCCACCCGGTCTTCATATTTATGCCAAGCCCTTGATGATGTGATATTCCCCAATGACACAATTCCTAATATTCCACCTTAATTTAGGACATGAGGTGTGAGTAAATAGCGGCTGAGACATCACCCACTGTTTAGTCTGGCATTTTTTTAATGACGAAAAAAATGATTTAGTATGAGAGCCGTTACTCTTCTAATCACCCACCCTGTCTTCATATTAATGCAATACTTATTTGCTTCCAACATCTAACAATAGCAGAGGCAATGGTTGGATTTAGAGTCCTGCGCTTAAAAGAGCATTTAGAAATCAAATCCTCTTTCACACTTCTTGATAAAATGTTCCAACTTTTACTACTCTTATCCACTCAAACAAACATTTATAACAATGAAAAACAATCCTGCCTACCCCTGTCTACCTTTTGACAATGTGCAAATATTTAGCAATTATCTTTGTTTTCGCAGGCCATTATTCTGGTTGGCGTTGTTGTCAAAAACAATTTAGCATTAGAAATTTACTGTCAATAGCAAAGCAAATAATCTGCACCAATATTTAACGTATTGTATCTGCTTCTTTATTGGTTACTCAGCCAATAAGCAATCGGTTTAAATCTATCATTTATCCGCTGGTGAAGCGGTGCGTGGGTTATTTTGTTGTGTAGCACTTTCATTCCCATAGAAGTACTGGAGTGGTTGACAGAACAAGGGCCATAGACTATCAGTGGCCATCCAATTTAGTACAGTCCAAAATATGGACGCATTGGACAGTTTTATCCAATGCAAATCGGAACAGAAGTCACTTCACCAAACCTCACTCTTTATAGCACATTGAATTTGCTTTTATGACTAATTCACCAATGTTACACAAGTGCATTGGGTCTCGGCTAAAAATATCGCTCAGGTTTTTTTTGTAAAGGGGAAACCCTTATGATGCGGCAGGGGTAAACCAGTGAAAGCTGTCGGGTTCTGCTGTTGAACAAAAGAGTGTGTTGTGTCACCCTGACCCGAGTGACATGGCCGCTTTCTTGTGTCCCGTTTCATCTGGAGGGACGAAAGCGTGACCAACTCGGGTGCCAAGGTGCCTAACTTGTTTGGGTGTTTGGGCATTTGAGTTGGCCATGGTCCAAAAATTTTTGTGTCTGTTTTTGCTTATTTTTTTCCCTTTTTTATTTTCTTTGTTATTGTATGTGTTTGTTTTGCTGTCGGTCACCCCTTTTGAGGGACATGACCAAGGTAGATAGATAGATAGATAGATTACAACACAGTAAAGATTGTTTACAACAAGATCAGACGTGGTAATCCGGGATTAACATGCAAGAAAGGTTTGAGAGAAAAGTAAGACTAAAAGCATGTTAAGATAAATAGGCAAACATATTTACCAGGTAGTGCATTAGAATCAACAATGAAATGCTCATTTGCTAGGCGTGTCACCTAATTAAACTAATCAAATTTCAAGTACCGGTAGATCTTTTGTCCTGAGCCGCTCGCGCCCTCTCGAGTCAAAATAACAGGCAATGCCACTTTGTAGTTATAATTAGGTTTAGTTTGTCCGTGTTGCTGTGGAGCTAACAAAATGGCCTCATTCAATTTTCATACTACAATGTTGGTCTTGATACACATTCTGCTGCTGTCACTAACATGTATTTTCTCTGATTCAACACATATTCAAACACACTGTTAATCAAGATAATAATTGCAGCAATAATCTACCTTGTTTTTACTATAACAGAGGCCGATAGCGCTGCCACGTGTTTAAGATTTTGCTGTCTCCATGGATTATTTTGCTGGGGTTTACTGCAAATCCAGGAGATTTAATACCGCCTGCAGGGTTTATCGAAGCAAATACAGTCTTGAGTTTAACCTGAAATTGAAGAAGTCATCTCTAAATTTACGTCAGTTTTGCGCTTGAGCTAGTCCCAGCTTGCTTGTCCTTTAGTCTCCTGTGTCTGTCCTGTAAGAATTATAAAGACAGGACCAGACATGTGTAAGGTTTGTCTTACTGTGAAAATAACCCTTTCCCCAAAATCAGGGGCCCAAGGCACATTATGTTGCCAATCACCTTTTTTGCATCACAATATGAACTGTTTAAATTCAAATATCCTCTCCTTTTCTTGTCTCAAATTTTCAGCCCCTCTGTGCTGCAACAGCTGCTGCAAATCTCATTTAACTAGCACTGACATGCCCATGTGCTATAGCGCGGTAGTAAACACAATGATTAAATGACATGTCCCCTTTGTGTACTCTTCAGCTAATCTCAGCAGTCTTTAGAATCTGTTTTCCAATTCCACTGCAAAATGCACTTTTTTGTAGGGATGAAAATGTATTTAGGATAGATGGATGGACGTTTGTTTATTCTATAAAACAGAGCACCAAACGGTAACAATGATCATTACAACTTGAAAACACTTCAAATATTCCTAACTCTGAGCAAGCAATATTTGAGAGATGAGCAGTTCAGCTACAGGCATTTTGTGTTTTGCAACACCTAATGAGTTGCACTTTACTGTGATGCTCAAAAGAACCATAATGGGTAATTTTCCATGTACTTTGTTCTTCTATTCAAAACTTTGCAACCGTGCATGAATCAGTGCTGACTTAAATTGAGCAACGAATTCATCTGAATTGTCTAATAGTTCGATTGGATCATGTCATGTAGTTGCCTCTCTTTTGCTGCCATATCCATATAGGGAGTGCACATGTGTGAAAGCTTCAAATGTGCTAGGTTCTAGCAGACGCCCCAAAGTAATTATAGGAATATTTGGCTAATGGTGCGCTTTTGGCCAGTTAATGCCCTCCTGGCAATATGAATAATTATTTTGCCTTGCCGCTGGCGGTCTGCAGCCAACACCTTGCTGTATGCCATGCTAGCAACAAAAAAAGTGATTTCACGCCAGGTTGAATCAGTACTAACCAGGATGAGCCTTGTCACGAAAAAGGAAAAAAATGTAATAAAAAGAGAATACCTCAAGAATCTAAGATACTTGAGCTTCACGGTTCACGAATCCTTTAACCGCCTGGGTCGTCAGGACCCCACTCACTGTGGTGTGTTTTTAGTAATTACAAACCTGGCTGTGCCCATCCCCCTCCAGGTTGTTTTTTTTTTTTTCCCCCACATGAAACAGATAATGCTGGTTTCCAATATGATCAGTAGCAGGAGAAGCCTGCTGCTAATATACAGCACCTTCATCATCTGGTCGCTGTTGTTGTTGGTGTAAAGCTTCCTACTCACATTTTGCTTCAGATGTACTCTCCTGGACTATTATTTTAGAGAACAACCCAACGCTACTTAAAACATTTTTCTGACTGTTATGTCCTGCAAATAGCTGTTTCAGCAATCAACCAACATCCCGAAGCAATGTATCAACTTTACAGTTTGTTTTGACTGGGAAATACAAGCTCAAGTGATGACCTAGCAATCCCAATTAGTTATTCGGATCCAATAAAACAGACATGGAATAACAGAAAGCAAATAGATGACTGGACTGGCACTCCGAATACATTGTTCCTGATCATTGTATAGACCTAGTAGTTGGGATTTAGAGTCTTAAAGAAGCCCCCAAGCATAGAAGGGTTAAGAAAACAAGCCCTCTTAAATGAGCCTGCAATCATGTATAGCCCATGTAAACTGCATCTTAATGAAATGTTAAGTCCGCACGGCTCAACTACAGAAGCATTGCAAGGCATTTTCCAAATGTATGATTATGGCTTCCCAACTTCAGCACACTTGTTTTCTACATTTGAAGCCAACCAAGCAAACTGGTCATCCGGCCAAGAATATGTGGAAACATAGACCAGCATCCCAGGGGAAATATTTGCTTGTAATCCTCTTAGTGTGTCCGTGCAGCATTTCTTGTGCCGATGTGCTCATCCTCGTTATCCTCACACTGCATCTTTCTTTTGTTTGCCCTTGCATCGCAGACTTCCAGGGAACACTTGTGGAATTTAAAGCTCATGGTGGGTCAGGGGGTTAATGCCAAGGTCGGGTCACATAGGCAACCATCCCAACTAGCCCCAATTTCCCACTCCTCCCCCAACAAGGGCTTTGCCAGAGGGGTCTAATCCCTCATGTTAATTGCATTGCTGCCATCCCGGCTTTCAAGAGTCGCCTCCTCTAATTAAGACTGACAGTGGGGGACATGGATTCAAAAGGTTACTTTATTTCAAACAATTGATGTGGGGTTTTAGTCATTAAAAAGCTACCCACTCCTTTACCCTACTCCAAACATGTGCCACCTCCGCCTACTTTGTTGAGGGTGGCAGGGGGTATGTTTTTGTGCGCTAATCGTGAGGGATTTAAATGAAGTCATCTCTGTTTTAAGAAGAAAACAAGAGAACAGTCGCAGTGTGCCGCCTTAAAAATCTTAATTTTTTTAAATTTAATGTCTGAGTGTTGAACCAGATCTTTGGGAACAGTACCTTGATATTTTTTCTAGGAACTTAAATAAGTGCCACTTTCTTTTTTTCTTGTTGCGTTTCATAACCTTTTTGAAAAAAGTGTTGGGTTTTTTTTTTTTGATCGAAAGCACAATCCGTTCTCTGCATGGCACCGTTATCCAAACCAGACAGTAATTCTGGTATTGCATTGCAGCATGCATGTTGTATTGAAAGCAAAAGCCCTGCCTCAAAAGAGTGAACTGCTCCGACTGCTTGTGAGCAAGATATTTTCTGTTCCCAAACACCGTTTCTTGTGCAATAAGTGATAAAAGCAAAAATTGGATGCCTGCAGGTATAATAATTATTGAGACTGCGTGATGCACTTCGAGTTTTGACCCGCAAGACCATTGCAGGTGTCGACAAGCTTTTGCGTAAGCTTTCATTGATATTTCCTGTTTAGGAGGATATCCTTGTCTGATTTGAGTCAATTCTGACATTTGCTAAACTGACACATTTGTTCACCTATAACAACTAAGACGTTTTTTTTATTTTTCAATTTTATCGGCCAGAATATCAATTTGAAGTTATCAAAGTAAGCTTGTTAACTTTCCAATGGTGGAAACAAAACAGAAAGCAAAACATTAGCCTGAAGAAAAAACACGTTTTATTCTAAGTTGGGACGAGAGGGACTATTTGATATGGATCAACTACATTGCTGGGGAGAAAAAAGGGAGTTCATGGCAGTCAGCTTGTGTGTGGGTGTGGTTGGGAAGGTGGGCGGGCCTGTAACTTTCTGCTTGTGTGTTTCTGTGAGAGCCTGTCAGACTGCTGTCATAAACAAAGTGAACACATCCATTGTCATCGTCTGTGAATTTTGGAATATCATCTAAACCAGAAAGTGAAAACAAGAACATTGCACTAGGAAGCTTAAATTTGATCAGGACCAAAACTCCTTCTCCTGTTGGATCTTGTCAATATTTATTCCACTGAAACTAAAGGCTTATATTTCCTGGGACGCTGACATTTTCTATGGTAGGTAAGCATTAAATATGCTCTTCTTTTTTTTTTTTACCTCTGTGTAATGTTCTTATTAAGTTTCCGTTCGTTCCCTGGTTAAAGTAAAGGCAGGTGTGTGACATCACAATTTACAATGGTGGCTTTTTTCCACATATGAGTGGAACAGCACTTTGTCTGTTTTTCCTCCAAAGTGTGCATATTTCACATCTGCTTCTTATATCAACACGCCAGCCTCCCTCCTGGCACCAACAACCTTCTCCTAAACAGACAAAACTCTCAAACAAATCCTTCTCTGTGTCGAATTTGAAACAGCTCTAATCCAAATGAAAAATCCATTTTGGGATTTAAATATTCCTAACGGGCATTGTGCAGCCCCCTTGTCTATCTGTGCCTGCCCCCAGGCTATGGATGGAATGGCCACTCGCGCAACAATAGACTGTTCTTGCTGCTGTTCCTACATTTGACTTTGAGCCTCAGCTGCAGGTGAGACACATTTTCTCCGCATTCTGGTTTGCATAGTCCAAGTTCAGTTTATCGCTCTAGGAGTATTTTAATGGCGCATTATTGAGTGGGGTATTTTTTTTGTGACTACAACAAGGCAGTTGAATGGCCTGGAGTGCATTATCCTTAAACACATTTCACAATTAAGCCATGTTTACATCTAGCCCGCTAGAACATAGTGGATGTCTTGGTTCTAGAACTACCAGCTGTCTGATAAGAGAGCATTTAAAGTGGTGGTAATAGTTTTCTGAGGTGAGTCGATTACTTCGAGTTGAAACGGATCTCTTGCCACAACTTGTTATCAGGGTTTTCTATAAAGATGTTGAGGTGCACCCCGTTGGAATGTTTACAGTCTAATATATCTTTTGGTTTAAGCCTCCAGTAACCAATTTGGGCGCTGACACCCCCGTTTCAAAAGCGGTAGTTAAGTTATTGTAACTCCGCGACCGTCAGCCTTAAAAAAAAAAAAAATTCTGAAGGTTGCTGGAAAAAGAAGACAGGCTTTGGGGCGGTATAAAAAAAATAAATGGAACCAAAGTAGTTCTCCAAAACACCCACAAGTGGTCACCAACTTCCTCTAATCGTATCTCACAGGCATGCACATGTGGCAACGGACCAATTACAGGCAAGAGGTGACGGGTAATGCATTTTGTCAACCATTTTTGTTATCTGTAACTAATATAAACAAAAAATTTGAATCCTTTAAAACTTCTTCACCATCCACCACACAGGCCCATTAAACGCCGGGTCATGGTGAAAAATAGTTGGCAATATATGGAAAACTAAGAGCAAGACTCAAATTTATTTGTATATATTTATAACAGTTAATTATTTTTCAGTGCTCTTACAATGCAGTCATGTTTAGTGCCATTCGTATCACTGAAAGGTCTGTTTTTTATTATTCCTTTTAAATTGTAATTACTTTATTTTAGCACATATTTATGGTAGATATTGCCAGATATTGAAAGTTTGGGGTTTTCATAAAAAAAGGCCAAAAGTTATAATATGATTTCTGACCTTTTCACGGCCAAAATAACCCCCAAAAAATCCAAGCGGCATCTATGATGCTTGGTCAATTAAGGGTTCAATTTTTTTTTTCAATTACTTCAAGTTAGAGGTAAGATCTTGGGCCCAGACCCGAACCCGTTTCGAACTGGCATAAAATGTCAATATTTAAGTCGAGCTTCTCCTTCATTTTTTTTTTCTTCGTGTAGTACCTGCACAGCATGCACTTGCTTTTACTCGAGTAACAGAATTGGGCGCCGCACTTCGGGTCAGTGCTTATTTTGGCGCGAAGCGCACACTTGATTTGAGGGACCGAGCCCAAAGTGAACTTGAAGCTGCACCTCGGCGCTGCATTTCGGCGCCGCGTGTACTTAAGCCGAAGAAGACACTTGGGTGCCGAAATACGCAGTGTCGCAAAGCAGCTTCGGGTTTACTTTGAGCGCTGTCCATTAAGTAAGGTTAATTTGTTGGGTTCGGGCTCTTGGACCTGCGGGCCGTGTCGGGTCGGGCTGGCTTTTTAGGCCCGATCTTACCTCTATTTCAAATTCAAAGAAAGTTTTTATTTAGATAGTCTCATTATGAAGTGGGGGCTGATGCTTTTTACAGTAAAAATCTCCAAAGACTCAGTTTTTAAGCGGTTGTTTCACAACCCATTGGTTGCGGGTTTGACCCCATGTCCCTGTGATCATGTTAAAGTGTCGTTGCAACAGATTTAGAAACCCAATCGCGCCTGATGCTGCATCATCATTAGAAGGTCAATAAGTCTTTGAATGGAACACATTTCAAGTGATTTACGGTGGGAAAGCACTATTACCTAAGAACTATTTGCCCATTCCCAACTTGGGAAATCTACATCATTTGTCATTTAGCAGATGATTGCATTACAGAAGCTGGACTTAGGTTCATCCCAGACACTGACTCATGGGAACTTTGGTGTACTATGTATAGTATGTAATATGAGCCTAACTTGGTGAATCGTATGTTTGATTGCATAAAAATGAGTAAATATAGTTTTAAAAACAAGTTTGCACAAAATGTTCCTTACATTAAAATTTGCCCATTCTAATGAATTATAAGATTGAGCTTATATGTTTACTATGACTGAAGTATATTTATCAAAGTGGTTGCTCTTCCCATTAATCAGTAGCCAACTTAGCCCGGTTTCAAAAAAAAGGTCACTTACCCCTGCTTCAGAGCCAGTCACGAATTTTGCTTTCAGTCTCTTTTCAGAAAAGGGAATTCCGTCTTGAATAGCTTTGGATATACTGTCCTGCTTTTATCAATTGTATCACTTTAAATGTATTTACTTGATGACATCTGCTTGTAGCAATATTTTAATGGAGGCCATCTGACATGCATTTTTTGACTTTTTGGGTTATTTTGAGACCATAGTGATCCCTTGCAGTGCTGCTCAATGTTTATTCTTCTCCCATACATTTCTTATGTTCCCCAGTAAAGACAAAGATCTCATTTTGACAATTGTAACTGAATTTGCCATTGCTACTGCTCTGTTGATAATAAGGTAAGATATGTCTCTTTATTTGAAATAATTATTTTACTTATCTATCCCTTGAATTTTATGCTGCTGCTATTTTATATTTTCATTAAGACTTCATGGTGATGGTAATAATGTAGTTACCCATTAATTAGGAATGGGGTTGATTTACTGTGATTGTTTGCATTTAGACAGAGGTGTAGATGATAATGTGGAGGTTCATGGGCTGGCAGCAGCCTTTTTTCAGCTGTTTTCAGGTGCACAGCGATTAGAAGGCACATATTAACTACTAACACTCTTTTTGGATTCTCTATCTCCTCATTCCTTTATTCGTGGATTAATACATTTCAAATGAGTTACCAATTTGACCATGCAGTTACCGCACTCGGAGGTGTAAAAATAATAACAGAAAATGCAAATAAATGCAGCAAAACAGACTATGTAGAATACCCTAAATGTGATAAGAGTATCAACTGCAAACTTAGGGTATACATTTCTCTTTAGGTTATCCGTAATATTAAAAAACTGTGTTCTGAGATCAAATCTAGCTACCAGACTTGTGCAGAGTTTGCATGTTCTCCCCGTGCTTATGTGGGTTTCCTCCCGGTACTCCGCTTTCCTCCCACATTCCAAAAACATGCATGTCAGGTTAATTGTCCGGTCCAAATTGTCCCTAGGTGTGAATGAGCGAGTGAGGTGTCTGTCCTATTGTGCCCTGCGACTGGCTGGCAACCAGTTTAGGGTGTCCCCTGCCCACTGCCCGAAGACAGCTGAGATTGGCTCCGGCACCCCTGCGACCCTACTGAGGATAAGCGGTGCAGATGATGGATGGTGTGTGTGTGTGTGTGTGTGTGTGTGTGTGTGTGTGTGTGTGTGTGTGTGTGTGTGTGTGTGTGTGTGTGTGTGTGTGTGTGTGTGTGTGTGTGTGTGTGTGTGTGTAATTTTACAATGTATTTAACACTCTGCTACATATATGTAATGTAATTTTGTGTGTGAGGGTGGGGGAATGATTTGACATCTAACAAAAAGAAAAAGTAAAATACTACAACTTGTTAATGAGTCTTTTTCCATGAAGGAGTGTTTTTCTGCATAATAAATAAGGGAAATTGTGATTCAGGTGTTTGTAAGTATATGTATATGCTTGTCTCTGATTCTATTAGGGTTGATTTTGGCAAACTAATACTGAGACACTTCCTGTTCTAAACGTGTTTGCATTATTTGTTTTGTTTATTACAATTTAATCATTCGTATTAATAAACACTGGGTACCCTTACCAAAAGCTCAACTAATTGCTTAAGTTTACATGAATTCTTTCATGAACAGACCGGTAGAACATTTAAACATGCTTATATCATTTTAAATAAGGAAAACTAAGGTAGGCCAGCATTTCAATATAATTTGACAGATGCTTTGTTGTTGTTTTTCCATATGTTAACAGGATGAACCTCTCTCATGGTTGTTTTGTGTCACCTTGAAGGATTAAACATAAGTGCCTCTGTTTGAGTAGCTCAACATGTGCATAGCTACAATGAACATTACAATGAAGTAATGTAAAGCAGGTGTGCACACTGGCGGACATGAGTGTTGCATAAGCGCATCTGCTGCTCCTTGCTAACCTTATTTATTGATAATAAATAATACATGGGCGGGGAACATTCTGCCTTCCACCCTTTGATCTCAGTAATCCATTGCCAGGCACCAATCTCCGACTCAGCAAATGGTCCAGGTTGAAACGCAACTACTATACTAATATTTTGGCTCGTCAACTCTCATATTTCGCTCTTCGGGGGACAAAGCAGACTGTCTAGGAGACAAAAGTGGAGGAAAGGAACATTGACCAGAAAAACCTCAAAGATTCGCCATGCAGAAGTTGACTTTTAAGTTACTCTGTTAAATGGTGCAACAGTTCTTTCTAAAGCTTGTGGTATCTGCTCAGCTCAGCTTTTCACCCGTCTTGCTCTTAATCTTACAACTGAAGGCCCATTTACAATATAATTGCTACACAGGCTTTAACGCGAACCTGCAGGTGGAGCAATGTGTCAACTTGCAAATGTGCAGCTGTTTCCCTCAGAGTTGAGCAGTTTCGCTCCGGTTGGTAATGACTGGTAAGCCCTTGTGGAGCTTGCGTCCCAACAAAACACAGTGGTAGCCCTTAAATATGAGAATCACAAAAACATGAAAATATCGCTATACAATCGTTTACAAAAATCTTGCTCACTATACCCTTTAGGTATCAGTGAACACTACTTTGTAACACCTGAATTGCATTCTGTGGTAGACCCCCCTAAAATCCTTATACATCAACTTTTTATTCTGAGACAGGATAGTCACTAAGATGTGCACCATCCTCCTCTGGTTATGATTACGTTTCCAGGTGTTTTTGTTATTTATTTATTTGAAATTGTTTTTGACCATTTCAATACTTCAGCTCACTTCAGAGTTATATTATGAAGCGAATTATCTTTATTGTCATTGATATGAATGATGTGAAACGTATGCAATGAGATTTGGCATGACATAAAGAGAAAAATAAGATAAATGACTGTCATGATAAATTGGCAAAAATAATTACCAAGTCGGGCTTTGAGATTGGCCTAAGTTATATAATAGTACAATGAAAAAGAATAGTGCATCGTAACAGTAGTGCAATGAAAAGTAGTACAATAAAATTTAGCAGCAACAAAAAAAATCTGCAAGATAAATATATTCAGTGTTGCACACTTGTTTAGGGTGGTGATAATCATGTCACTGAGCCTATTAGTCATTGTTTTAAGGGACCTCTAGCACCTACCAGAGGGCAACAGGTCAACGAGGTGGTGGACAGGCTGAGAAGAGTCTTGTAATGTTAATGGTTCTGCCGCGGTATCACAGTGCGGCAATTTCCTCCAGACTGGGGCAAAGAGCAGCCGACAATCTTCTGGGCTGTGTTGATTACTCTTGTATGTTTTTCCTGTCCACTGCCGGACTCACTGCATACAACACGGTGATGCCGGATGTCAGAATGCTCTCCACTGTGGCTTTGTAGGACACCTTCAGCTTCTGTTAAGTTATTTACTTCAAATTGTTTTTATAATGTCCATTTCAGTACTTGAGAATGCTCGAGAAGTGAAAAATGTGCCAAACGCATCTAGATGTGTATATACTGCAGAATATTCTAACTTTTAAGTTATTATCTGATATCCATTTAAACTAAACCCTAATCCTATTCATTATACAACAAAAGCAAACAATTTGACTTGCTATATCCAACTATTTCAGAAGGGACTGCACCTTTTCGCACAAGAATACAGCCGTGCAGTCATTCAGATTCAGATTCAGATTCAGATCTACTTTATTGTCATTCTAGTACACGTGTATACAGAACGAAATGTCGATGGATCTGACTCCCACAGTTTCCCTCAGTGTCCTTCAGTGTACAGATATAAATAAAGCTGTATTGAGTTATTTACCATAGTGCCGATAGTGCAAGAAGAGACGCTAACCAGATGTGCAAGATGGGCAGTCAGGTTAACAAGTCAGGTACACAGTACCATTATATTGTAAACAATAACACTGTAAGTAATAACACTGTAAGTAACAATAGTGCAGAGATCAAATGTGCAAGGAGTGGCAAGCTATAAAAAAACTGCCACTAGTGCAAAAGTCAAATTAGCAGCCGTTTAGATTTTAGTTAACTATATGTTAGATTGACCATTTAACAGTCTAATGGCCAGGGGGACTAGACTATTGCGGAGCCTGGTGGTCCTGCACCGCACACTGCAGTACCTCTTCCCAGAGGCTAGCAGAGTGAATAGTCCATGATGGGGGTGAGAGGGGTCCCCGGTAATGTTCTTAGCATGGGATAAGCAGCGCTTCTGGCCAATGTCCTGAATGGAGGGAAGTGTAGTCCCGATTATTTTCTCCGCTGTCCTCGTTACCCTCCTCACACTACCCCAGTCGGTAGCGCTGCAGCCTCCACACCACACAGAGATACAGCTGGTCAGGATACTCTCTATGGTGCCCCTGTAGAATGTGATGAGGGATGGTGGGGGCAGGTGGGCTCTCCTCATCCTCCGCAGGAAGTACAGGCGCTGCTGTGCCCTCTTAACCAGAGATGCAGTGTTCACGGACCAGGTGAGTTTGTTTGTGATGTGCACCCCTAGGAACTTGATACTGCTGACAACCTCCACAGCCTTGTTGTTGATGCAAAGTGGGGCATGGTTGGGCTGGTTTTTCCTAAAGTCGACAATGATCTCTTTAGTCTTGTCAACATTCAGGACCAGGCTGTTGTCCTTGCACCAGCCCACCATCTGCTCCACTTCCTCTCTGTAGGCCAGGTCGTTGTCATCCCTGATGAGGCCCACCACCGTTGTGTCGTCAGCATACTTCACGATGTGGTTTGTGGCGGACCTAGGGGCGCAGTCGTGTGTCATCAAGGTGAACAGCAAGGGGCTTAGGACGCAGCCTTGGGGGGAGCCCGTGCTGAGGTAGATGACATCTGAACTGTTCTGACCTATCCGCACAGATTGGGGTCTGTCACAGAGGAAGTCCAGCAGCCAGTTCCGCAGGGGGGTGTTGAAACCCAGAAGCCCCATTTTGTCTACCAGATGTTGTGGGATGATGGTGTTGAATGCTGAACTGAAGTCCAGGAACAGCATCCGCACATGGGTGTTCTTCTCCTCTAGGTGTGTCAGGCTCAGGTGAAGCGCAGAGGAGATGGCATCCCTGGTGGAGCGGTTTGTCCTGTAGGCAAACTGAAAGGGGTCGAATGAAGAGGGGAGACTGGAGGTGATGTGCTCTTTAACCAGTCTCTCGAAGCACTTCATTATGATAGGAGTCAGTGCAACGGGCCGGTAATCGTTGAGTGATAAGATCTGGGTTTTCTTTGGCACTGGGATGATGTTGGCAAATTTGAAGCATGATGGTACTTTGGCTTGGTCTAGCGAGGTGTTGAAAATGTCTGTTAGTACACAAGCCAGCTGATCGGCGCACTCCCTAAGTACCCGCCCCGGAATGTTGTCCGGGCCTGGAGCCTTCCTTGTGTTGACCCTATGTTCCATGTTATCTTCTTTCATGTTGAAACAGCTCTCATAATGTGTGGATCATTTTAGGGATAATCCTGACTTGCCTTCTAAGTCATACTTTTCCAATTTGGCTACTTGCAGTCATAAATGACGCACATCCTGCCTAATAAGTGTACTTGCTCTTATGCTTTACTCTAGATTCACACTTTATCAAACCGCTGTCGTGCATGATGTCATGTGAGGCGTCAAAGTGGGGGGGAGGGATTTTTTAAGGGTTATTGATCTATCTTCTTTATTCATTATCCATTATCTGTTATCGGTCAGTTCATAATACGCTACAAAGCCTAGGAGCCGGGACTCACTCTCAGCCAAAAGGCCAAGCTAAGGTCCTAGCCCTAAAGCCTTGCTGCGATCATTGCGGATGCACCGTTCCCGGAGGTACTGCAATACCGGGCCGATGCGTGGAGTGGACAGAGCAAGCTCTTATTCCATATCCGGATTGCTAGTGGAAGCTCCTAGGGAGCGTCAAAGGAGGATTTTTTTTTGGTCTTTTTTTTTTTAAAGACTACTCAAACCAACCTTGGGTACGGTTCAATGTGAAGGGCTCCCAAGTTAGTACACATTTCTGAATTATCAGATTTGCTTCAATCATATTTATGGTTATCAACATTTGTGCAAAGACAGTGAACATAAACAATAGCTCTTATAATAATTAGAAATACATATCATTTGAATAAATATGATATGCAACACTTTGAGACATCAACGTATCAATCGCATGGTTCAGTCCAGTATAAACAGTGGAGCAAATAAGTATTCAAATAACCACCAATTGTGCAAGTTCTCTTACTTGAAAAGATGAGAGAGGCCAGTATTTGTCAAGATGGGTAAATCAACTATGAGAGACAGAATGTGGAAATAAACAGAAAATCACATTGTTTGATTTTGAAAGTATTTCTTTCCAAGTTAGAGTGGATACTAAATACCATATTTTCTGGACTTTGAGTTCCTCCAGAGGATAAGTCTCATATCCAGGCCCTTGTGCGCTTTGCTACAGAGCATTTGGATGATCAAGAAGAGAGAGAAAGAGAGAGAATGAGTCAGCGAGAGAGAGAGATATAACGAGAGAGAGTTGGCGAGAGAGTGAGAAATAGGGAGCTAGATTATGTGATCGAAAGAGAGCAAGAGAGAGAGAGTGGGAGTGATTGAATGAAAGACAGACAGGGAAGAGGAAGATTGAAAGAGGGAAAAAATGGAAGGAGGGAGGTTGGGAAGGAAATAAAGGGGAGAGAAAGGGAAAAAGAGAGAGGTAGCAGAGAAACTTTTTCCGAGTTAAGATGGCAATATCAAGTCACGTTCATTTGTATAGCCCTTAACCACAAGAAGTCTCAACGGGCTGCACATACCACAAACTATTTCAAACTAATATGAAACCAGCTCCTGATCTAAAGCCTATATGAGGGCAAGGAAAACCTCAAAACCTCAGCATCAGAAAAATTAAGAAACCTTGAAGTGTCCGCACATGAGGTAATCCTAAATTCCAGGATGACCAGGCTGAAATAGATGTTGCAGTACGCAGACATTGTCAACATGAAAGCGGTTATTCATAAGAAATAGAATATAAGTGAGTTTTAAGCCTAGATTTAAACAGTTCCACTGAGGTTGCAGATCAAATCTCAGAGGGCAGAGAATTTCACAGCACTGGGGCCCAAATGGAGACCGCTCTCAAACCTGCCGAGCTCTTCTTGGGTCTTGCAATCACTAGTAGAACAGCATTTTCAGAGCAAAGGAACATAGGGGGAAATTAATTCTGAAAGATATCAGGGGGCAAGTCCATGCATTTTTTTTAAAAATACTATCAAAACTTGAGATTCACATCTTAAACTGACAGGGAGCCAATGCAGGTTAGCTAAAATCCGGGTAATGTGATCAAACTGTCTTAGTTAAAAGTCTTGCTGCATCATTTTGTACCAGCTGCAGGCTCTTGATGCTAGACTTTGGCAAGACCAGAGAGTACCAACCTCATGTTTTGACGTACTTTTCTAATCATTCAAAGCATGACACCACACAATGGTGGTTCCTTACCCCTGTTCTATGCCCTCTGTTCCCTTCCCAAATTTAAGAAGGGTAACAAAAGTAAGGTAACATCATTTTTGCTTAAACTGATTCGTCAGGTAGAAACCTTCGATTTTATTTGAAATAGTCAACTAATTATAATTAAAGCCATCTTTTGAGAAAACGGTTCATTAATGTGCAGCTCTGTGAGACCGTTGTTGTTGTGAACGCAATCACAGAGTTTTTTTTAATCTAACCTGTTCTATCTTAAGGGCTGGGAAAAAAAAGAGTAAGGGAGGGGTCGTATGCATGAAAAAGGGAAGGCAGCAGGACATGACTTTTCTCTTGTGGCGTGTCGAGCGGCTCTGTTTAATCTCTGTTGGACCGTCAAGATGGTCTTGACTAAGCACAGGCACTAATTTGGCCTCAATATTTGGTCAGAAACTCTTCTCAGAGGCTCCTGAAATTTGTTCTTCTTTTTGTTCCCCCTTCATTTGTTTTCTTTATAATTTTGGTGGGATTCCTTATTATTTTTCTTTGAACCCACCCCTTCCTGTCCTATTAAAGATGTGATTATACCTGGCTAGACATTAAGAGGAAGGGATTATTGGTTAATAAGGGGGGCCAGGTTGTTGCAGCCTGGTGAGATGACGGACTGGACGTTTGGCTAACTTAGATATCGAGTCCTTGCACTCCCTAATATTGGTGTAGTTTGCAGAAGTACTTAACCATTTCCCTGTGACATCAACAGAGTACTTCCTCTTTAATAGGAAGTGGAACATCCTTACTTCCTGTTGAACCGGTCAGTTACTGGAGTCACACTTGAGGATATAAAATCATTATGGGGTGTGTCTTTTCTAAATGCATATATACATTTTTTTTCTTTATCAAGTCAATTGTTGGTAATAGAAGCATAGAGTATTGTTAGTTATAATGTTTAGGGATTGTGATTTCAATTTTTCAAATACAATGCAAGATAAACAGCAAAAATACACTAATAGCAACAGGTGATACAGAAAATATGTTTACAAAGATCAGTTAAGAAAAACACAAATAATAAATGCGGACGATTTACTGACTTTTTTAAATTTGCAGTTTTCTTGAGCCAACATTTCAACAGGTTTATACATGAAGACTTTTTAGGATACCTGAAATATAGTTGCATGCCCTCTATTTAAATTTTTAAAATACATTTTTGTTTTAGTTTTTTAAATACAAATAAAAATGTATTCCTACTTGATTGTTGATAGGTTTTAAGCACTGGTAGGTACAAATTCAAATAATATTTAAAAACATCCCAAATAATTTGTTGATTAATCAAAATATGAGATTTTTGACAGGCCAGTCTACCATCATTAACATTATAATTGCATTTTACCCTTTTTGATGCCTTGGTCACATGTGAATGTATCACTAGAGAGTCGAAAAAAGGCATCTCATAAGACAAGCTCAATGCAGAAAAGCCTTTAAATTTCAGTGATGACATTGTTGTAAGAGCTAGACTATTGAGTGCACTCGCATGCATTAAATCCACCCAAGCACAATGACAGGAAGTACATTAGCAGGACTTCCATTGTATCTACCCGAACATAACCGCATCTAAAAGAGTTGCGTGATGATGGCACAGGCGTGCAAATGCCTCCTGGTGTTTTGAAGCCCACCACCCTTTGAGATAAAAGTTTACGGGGGTTTGTTGGTGCGGAGTTGGATCTGTCTGGTTTGAGACGGATCTACTTAATCCTGCAGCCTTCTGCTGCCTGTTGTCTGGGCTGTGGAAAAGCTTCCAGGACATTGCTGGTCCCTGCTTAGCTTAGCTGTTAAAGCTGATCGCAGAGGTGAAAATCTAACATACCAAGACAGATGGAGAGAATGTTGGCGTGTCTTAATCTTTGGAATGATTGTGTGTTCAATTGAATTTCAAGGTTTTGTCAAACTGTTAGTAGTAAGATTGCTTCGTGTATAGCTGATTTTTACAGAGTTCAAATTAAAGCCATACTTTTGTCAACCTGACAGTTTGGTTTCTATATATTTGCAGGTTTGCCACCACCCTGATTGCCAAGGCCTGAATAGCAAAAGCCCACTTCACCTGTGTGAGTCATGTGACTCGCGTTGCCACTTGGAGAAGGACAACATGCACTTTGACCGACACCCCCGGTTTGACTTACAACCTCAAGGTAGCTTACAGCGTTTGGATTGTTTCACATTAGGGATCACTAATCAATACACAAAACTTCCCCAAAACTGGAGATTAGGGAAGGACACAATATGTTGCACATTTTCTTTGTTGCCATTACATCAACTGTTGTTGGTGACTTTTTGTTTTGTTTTTGTTTTCTGTTTTGACATTGTAATGGTGATTCAAATCATGACAATTAAGAGTTAATTACCACCAAGGAATGTGTTATTTGAATGGGTTAGTTTGTGCATGACTTCCTGGATGGAGTTTCTCCTCTTAGAAATAAATTGTGATATTACTGAAGATATTGCATTAAGAGCCACACATCAAAGATAGAAATATTATTCATTGTTATTATTATTGTTATTGTCAACAAGTATTTTCCCTGTTCTTTTTAGCCTCCATCCTGGCTCGTAACGTTTCCACTCGATCCTGTCCCCCACGGACCAGTGGCCCCTCTGACCTAGAAGAAGATGATGAGGGAAGCAGTGACCGCGGGTTTGAAGACTTTCCTCTTGCTGTATGGTTAAATAATGTAATTATATAACTTCAACAAAGTTTCATTTGCAGGGAGAAGAAAACGGGGGGTATGAAGCTGGTGAAGAAGAAGCCACGCAGAAGACACACCGATGTAAGTTGACTCAGTTGCCTTGACGCAGAATACTTCTTGTACACAAAAATAAAGTGACTAAATAGAAGCACGCATTTGCATAGCATGCAGCTAAAAGATGTCTCACTATGTGCTTTGAGGGTTTAAGCTACAGTGCACAGGAGATTCCCTGTGGAGATGAAAAGGCCTCGTGTGGAGTAGAGCACGGCTTACCAACCATGTTGAAGCTGAAATTACTACTTTGTCACTGATTAGTGTGAAGGTTGATAGACATTTCTTAAATTACTGTTATGTCATTATGTTGTAACTTTGTTCTGATACTACCAAGTTGTCCTTGTGAATGGGGCTAACATGCGCTCAGTCGACAGAAAAAAACATCTTTCTTAAAAGAAAAGGGCACTTCGGGGTGATAATCTAACTCCAGAAAGAAGTGTTCAGTACTCCTGTTAAGAAATAATAATGTAACAATAGAGAGTGATCATGTTGATGATAAGTTATAGCAGCTCTTTAAGACACATATACTGATACTATAAAATGCTTAAACAATATTTTCCATTATTCAGATTTTCAAATTATTCAAACATTACTATGACTTGGGCTTGCGCAAGAGCGTAGTGCTAGTAAAAGAGGTTTTGTGTAAACTGTGTGTATACCCTTCCTTCTAGGATCCCAGTAAAGAGTGTTTCAGTCTCAAGTTCGACCTAAATGTGGACATTAACACTGAAATAGTGCCTGCTATGAAAAAGAAAACTTTGAGGTGAGTGATATTTATTGAAATTTCAGTTATCAACAACAAAATATATATATTTAAGGTTGATTTGTCTGAATAGAATGGGCTTGCAACAACGAATAAATCAAATTGTTTCAAATAAATTATTAAAAGTTATCATTGATTCATGTGTCGTGCAATACATGAAGCACTCATTGAGTTAATTCAATGCAAATAAGAGAGTGCACTGAATTTTCTCTTGGACCTGCAGCAAACTTGTATTAGAGCTTCTGACTTAGGGTGTCCAAGACCAAAACGCAACTCAAAGTGCTGTAAAAAAATATTAAATATACAATAAGACTTTAAAAAAGTTGCCTGCAAAGCAATGAGTTAAGCAAACGGCTTTAAAGAGAGGAAATTTTGGTAAACGCGCAAGCAACCTCTAGTTTAGAGGTTTTGTTTAATGAGGCACAGCACCTCCCTGGAATCATTACATAATAAAAATGAAACAATACAATATTTGCACACATCAGTATAAAAAATTACTTACATATTTGCAGGTGTATAACATACATTTGTATGTATTTTTGTTTGTTAGGCTATTTGACAATCACTTGGATTTTTTATTGTTTTTTTATCATAGAATATTCTGTTACGTGCACTATTTTTCTATCTGTCCAAAACTTCCATATTTGAATAGAGGAGGAAAATGTATTTTTTAATCCGATTGATCATTTAATTGAAAAAAAATCGACCTATTCGGGGATTATTTAAAAAATGGTGAGTTGCAGTCCTAGAATAGTTCTCTTCATCAAATGTCACTACTGCTCACAAGCACTTCATTCATATACATTACTCAAATGACCCTTTGAAAATGTTTTAATACATACAATACATACTGTATTTGAAAAACAGGTGAATCTATTGAAATGATGCACCCAAAAGCAGCTTTGAGAATTGGTATGTTTTTTGCATTACTTATAATATTATTTGTTTTCTGGGGCAGAGAGGTTCTAGGTCCAGTGTTTGAGAGGAATGGCATTGAGCTGTCGCGTGTAGACTTGTTCCTGGATCAGTCCAACACGCCGCTGTCGCTTAACTTCGAAGCCTATCGATTCGGAGGTCACTACCTTAAAGTCAAAGGTAAAAGCACCACTGTTTTCATGTTTAGCTGGCACTCATTAATAGGCTGGAAGTTACGATGCCTTTACAGAGCCCAAGCTGTCGGAACGTATTTGTGTATCCAAAATCTGCTGTCAGACAGATTTTATTGTTCTTGGTAAACTAAAAATGGCTCATTGCACCAGGATCAACAATACCGCTTTGTTCATACAAGTAGAAAGTTAGAAGCCTTTTGATTCAGAGCCAAGTGGTGTATTTAACTTTAGTGTTCTTATCTGAGCTGACCTTTACAGTGAGGAGAGTAATCTGTATAGGCCAGTTTCCTCTCACACCCGCTGTCCAGACTAAAAGAGGAAAAGGAGTGGACCCCTTAAATGAATAAAGCTAGGAAAGGTGGAACACGTTATTCTCTATTACATCTGTTCTGCAGAAAAATTGAATAAATGTCTTCAAGGTTGTGCAATGAACACTGAAGAAGCAACACAAAGCAGACGCACTCGGGTTAAGCATAAAAATGTGTTCACCAACCAAAAATTAACTATCAATGGCAGTGATTTTTAACCCTTTCTGAGCCAAGACACACTTTTTTTTCTTTTTTTTTTTTAAATCTTCAATCACTGTGTTGGCAAAATTAACAGCACAAATACAATTTTTTTTATATAGTTTGTGGTTGCTCAGGAGGTATAAGGCGTTAATTATTTTGGTTATTAATTAGGTAGTAGTTTCCGAATTATACTATATTCTTAACCCGTTTTTCTAGTTTAATTATATTTTTGTCTTATTTTTTAAAATGAAAACCAACATAATACTTAAAAGGAATATCTGCCAATGTTTCTTCAATCGTTTTAACATTTTTCAGTTGTTTTCCAAAATAAACAAAATATTATTAAACTCTGCAAACAACTTGATCAAACAAAATCAGCGATTTAATATCTTTCCCTGGACGACACGTAATGCGCAAAAGGACCCCGGTTCGAGACCGGGAGGAAACATTTGTTAGCCTGGAGAGGGATGGGCGCCACCAGGCTGTACTTACCCAGGAAACAACAGTAAACGGTGCCCCTACGACTCTCGTAGTCAAGAGATATACACGCACACACACTACCTCATGAACAGTTAGTGTACAGAATTAATGAATAACAATCATCTGCTGGTAATTACTGATATGGATAAATGTTACAGTTACTTGGCAGATCACTGCAAGAAAGCAAAGATACTGACCAATGGAATGTTTTTGCAAAGACAAAATTGGCCAATTTACTGTGGCACACGAGACAAAGTCCCACGGCACACTACTGTTCCCCGGCACACTATTTGAAAAACCTTGATCTATAGTGCGCTTGAGGCGAATATTATGTCAAAAAAGTTTTAAATGTTCCAAGGATGCCTACAGTGGTTACAGATAACCATGTGTACTCTGGTTACCTATTAAATTTAAAAACATGCAGGTTGTGTAACTGCATACTCAAAATGTTTCATTAATCTCATTTTGATTATTTTTTTTTGTTTATGATCTTTGCCTATATGTCCTATAAATGGCAGGTGACCAGTCCAGGCACTTGACTCAAAAAACCAGTATGAGTTGCTCACATAAGTTGTTGGGTATAGTTTTTTTTACTCCCTTTTTTATGGAAATATACAATTATTATCTTATCAGTAACTGAATTTATAGCAGAATCATTAAGTCCTAAATCTCGCTTGCTTGTAACAAAAAAACCCGAGGAAGTTGTCTGGTCCATGTAGGCCACTTTTTAAACTGGTGTTAGTTTTAACGGGCCTTTCTTTGTCCGGAAGCACGGCCTGGCGACGAGCTAAAAGTGGAGCAGGGGGTCAAGGACATGAGGTCTCTGAGCTTGCCCAACATGAAGCCCGCTGGAAATCAGACCTCCTACATCCTCACAACAGCCACTGACAGGGTGGAGCACGGATCTCTGGGACGTCGCGAGGGTGCCGATCCACTGGTGAGTCGTCATTCTAAACACAGACGTACTCAGTGAGAAAATTGCTTAAAATTATATTTATTTAATCCAAAATATTATTCGGTGGTTACAGATTCGGCCAGCTGGTAGTGTTCACGGTTTCCCACCCAAATTTATTAAAAATACATACACTCTCCTTCTTTCAACCATTCGACTTATGTAAAATGGTAGTTTCGAAAAAAATTTTGGGGATGTTGAAAAATATCCAGACATTGCTGTAAGTTAGATATTGTATTGTTTGCACCTTTTCGAGTACAGGACAATACTGTAGTGCTTCTTTCTGCCGCTACCGGTGTGTGGTAGCGCTGTGTGAGGTCACCCAGCATCCACCCAGAAGAAGAAATCCGGCTTCTACTTCCCAGTTCATGTGTACACATACTAGGTGTACTTTATCTGTAGCGCGAATTTTTACGTTTTTATTGTTTAATCTCTCATGCATCCATTCAATATGGTTGGTGTAACATGTAAAGAAGAGGCGAGCCATTTCTTTTGAAATTAAAGTGGAACAAGAAAGGTTGATGCGGTTGAGAAAATTGTCGGAGCGTTTTTTTTTTCCGGCCACTTTTTACCATGAAGGAGGACCTCCTGAAACCCATTTTCCAAAAGTAAGTTAAACTCAACTTTATTTGTCTTTATAGAGCATATTATTTTATGAAATGTTAATTTTTTTAGTACAAAACAGGTTACTTATCCAAGTCTTAAACATACTTATGTAAACCTTAAACATACAAAACATAGCACTGAAGCAACTTACAAACAAATTCAACTTACGCACCATGTCTCGTTTGAAAGTAGGGCAGCGTCTGTAGCCTTATATTGTGTCTAGTATTTATCATGAAGGAAGCAATATCTAAACATGTTTCATTTTTAGCTTTCAAATAGATAGATCATAGATAATGGATAATGATTCTTAAGTCTGGTAGGAAAATAGTAGAGACACAAGTGGTTTGATACTAACAAACTACATTATTTACATGACAAGGAAAATTTAATCAAACAGAAGGACATTGTGGACAAGATAAACTTGCATTTCTATTTAACAAATGAGTAAATTTGTGGGAAAAGGGAGTTGAGTAAAGTTGGCAATGTTGTAATTTCTTGGAGAAACCCAAGATTCTGGATTGTTGTGCTTAATTTGAGAAATGTTCCTAACTACAAATTTTGTACCCAAGTTACCTTGATGAATCAGGCTGGGGTTGTGAGTCACGTCTTTGCACGCGGCAGGAATATATTATATTGTTGTGCTGCCTTGTTTTTGTTTTACGTTGCATTCCCGCTGGTGATCACATCTTGACCAAAGAGTTTTATGTTCAGTGGAAGTATTTTGTATTTCATTTGTCTGCTCTGCTAAACTGTGAAGATTTGTGAATCCTTGCGCCTCAATAAGTCTACTTCAGATTTCACTCCGATGTGCTTGGCTGCATAGTAGTTATACAGTCGAGTCATTTAGTTGGATGGGACTTAATGAGCCTTGTCATGCAGGCCAGGAGCTCGATTTCCTAAAGATGAACAACTCGCCTCCATTTTCCGACATGTCACTTTTGATTAGCTTCGGTTTTAAATCTCGAATCGCTATACACTATTTAGGTCAGTCCTGTAATGCAAATAACACTCTTGTATAGCAGTCTCTCTTGGAAAGAATGGGTTCCACTTCACTATGTAAAAGAAATACAAATTTCTCTATCTTTTTCTTTTTATAAAGACTAACATTTGTATGACCTTTAATGTATTTTTTGCCTAATAATTAAAAGAATGTTTTTATTTTTTTACTGAAAGAACGTTTTTCGGACCACTAAAAGGCACTAAATATAAGACACTGTCCTTTTAAACTGGATGGAGTTCATAATTTAACATATCCACACGTGTACGCTTCAAAAGAAAAAGGTTTGGTGTGGTAAGTCAAGACATCTAAGTGGCCATTTGTGGACAACAACAACGTATCCATCTTTTGGGAAATTGGGCTCTCAACCACTCGAGAACAAAACTAGCAAAGTTTGGTCCATGGATATCCATCCATCCATTATCTACACCGCTTATCCTCAGTAGGGCCGCGGGGGTGCTGGAGCCCATCCCAGCTATCTTCGGGCAGTGGGCAGGGGACACCCTGAACTGGTTGCCAACCAGTCGCAGGGCACACAGAGACAGACAATTCACTCGCTCATTCACACCTAGGGACCATTTGGACTGGCCAACTAACCTGACATGCATGTTTTTGGAATGTGGGAGGAAACCGGAGTGCCCGGAGGAAACTCACGCAAGCATGGGGAGAACATGCAAACTCCACACAGGAAGGTTCCCTCTCATGACCTCAGAACTGTGCCGCACACCACTGCCCCCCGTTCTGCGGTGAATGATACACAAGAACATTTAAATACATTAAAAATATTTGAAAATAGAAATGTACTTTTGAATCATCCTAGAGAGTTATTTTTTTTAAAATTCTAGTAGGGTCAGGTGTATCGACATTTCGTTCTGTGTACATTGTTACAAAGAATGACAATACAAAGGAAATTATTATTATTATTATGGATGAGTACTGCAAGCTTTTCACAGTGATGGTCAAGCTTCCCTTGCAACCAGTCCCCCCTGCTGGTCGTGAGAAAGATTACATAGGGAAGGCCTCAGGTTTGCTTTGGCAGAGGTTCATTTTCTGAGTGTATTTATTCCAAAATGTAGAATGAGATAACTTCCTAATTGTCCACCATTCAGGTTTCATGAAACTCAAACTTCACATATAACATAACAGACTTACGAAATTCTGAGTGAAACACCAAACCAAAATAGTACTGAATCCTTTTGATTGAGTTAATCTAACAGTACAGTATAGGCACTTTTAACCATTTTAATGTCATAAAGATGCTTGCTGTTCGGATTCAGGATATATGTTAATCAAACTGGTTGGCAAAATCGAGACTGATGATGCTCAAATGTGTATGTAGGAGCTGATGTCAGTGTTGACGTGAAGGATAAACGGTTGAATATTCGAAAATCAATCCGCAAATACACAAAAACAACACCTCTCAGTTCCCAAAGAAGTTTGTTTGATATGTGGGAAGATATAAAACGCATGTAACCACGCTATATTTTCAAAATTGTTGTCGGGCTTGTGACCTCTCAAAATGAGTAGCCAAGATGGCCGCTCATCTCTCTCGGACACGCGTTTAGCTGTTGTCGGGTGTGTTTGGGCCCTGTCGGAATTCTGAAGCTGAAATTCCACCAAATTTTTGTTCAAATACTGAATACAGAGTCGTTTGAATACCAAGTTACCACTGTTTTTACAGATACATATTTATAGATGCTGTGTATCTATAAACTATTTTTTGGCACTTTTGTAAATGAAGTATTTTCTTCTGGTTGTGCGTCCCTTTTTTTTTTTTTAGATGAAATTTACAACAATCCACAGTCAATCTCCACCAGGTTTACTGTATAAAATACTGATTATCACTGGGACTATGTAGGCAAAATGAAAAACCACCAGGTTCCAATTAAAACACCATCGTAGTTTTACTGTTAGTGTTTTTAGTTTGATCACCTAATGTTGTCTGCACTGTCGAAGTACTACTTTAAAAAGCTCTTCAAAAGCCGTTAAGACAATGTAAAGTTTACAAGTCTGATAAGACCTTGGCCTGTGTGGCAGGCAAAAAAGCAAGTATTCAGATACTCTGTCTGCAGCCTTATTGTATTCTTCTTATTTTGTGTGACTAAGTGTAACGCTATTGTCTTCATCGACTTCCTCTTTCCCAAACTGCGCAATTGGCCTGTCTGAAGGCTCATAAAGAAAGGCGAGCTTCATGTTGTCTTGTGCTGACTGGTTTCGCATGTCGTCAATGGCTGATTGAGAGGCAGTCTCATGTGTAATCCTGTCTGTGTTTGATTTTGCTCACTTCCCATTTAGATTATCTTCACTACACTTCTCTCCACTACACTTAATACAGTTTTGAATTGAGTGACAATTATCCATCAAACTTCTCGTACGACAAGGTGCACCTAAAAAAAAAAAACAAATTGGCCAGATTTTTGAAGGTGCGCCTTATATACCGGAAAATGCGGTGCATAAAAAATGGAAATGCATAGTTGCAATTAAATTAAATTGTATTACAGTAACTGCAGCACGGCGGCGTGGTGGCTAGCGCGTGTGCGGCACAGTTCTGGGGTCATGGGTTCAAATCCAGCAACCAACCTTCCTGTGCGGAGTTTGCATGTTCTCCCCGTGCTTGCTTGGGATTCCTCGGGGCACTCCGGTTTCTGCCCACATTCTAAAAACATGCACGTCAGGTCAATTGGCCTGTCCAAATTGTCCCTAGGTGTGAATGAGCGAGCGAGTTCTCTGTCCCTCTGTGCCCTGCGACTGGCTGGCAACCAGTTCAGGGTGTCCCCTGCCTACTGCCCGGAGATGGCTGGAATGGGCTCCAGCACCCCCGCGACCCTACTGAGGATAAGCGGTGCAGATAATGGATGGATGGATAACTGTTCTGCCTTTGAGAAACATATAAACTGGTCTTTTAGTTCTCTCTTGTGGTTAGCATGTTAAATGTTCTTTGCTAAACGGAATCAAAAGAGAAGTGCTGAACTTCAACAAACGCTCATAGCAAATTCTCTTTAGTTGTTGCTTTGTTGTTGTCCGTAAGTATAAAATGTTTTTTGATCATTTGAATGAAGAATTTTGTTCATGGTAAAGTTTCTTACAAAGTTATTTACCCTTGTTTGAATATTGTTTAGTATGTCTTAGTTTAAAATCTATCTGGATAGTTAGCAAGCTAACGGGACTTTTTTTTGTACTTAGTTTTTTTAGTTTTACGGTGACGTTATAAGGGTATGGTTGTAGGCCATCCTTTAAATAAACAGAAACTGAGGAAAAAGTCTGGTTATTTGGGATGTAGCTCATTAGCTGTCTAGATGGCAAAAAAGGGGATTCTTCGGAATAAGGACAAGACTGTGACCATTTGTGAATTAATGAAATATTTTTAGTGGTGAAATCAGACATCATAATGTTAATTTATGTTCTATAGAACAAATTAATTTAGTTTTAATTTATTAATTATTCAACCCAAGCTCTTAATATAGTATTGATTCTGCCTGCCTTTTATTCTAGTGCGCCCTATATATGAAAATATATATCACAAAAGAATATTTTTTGTGGGTGTGCCTTATAGTGCGGAAAATACAGTAAGAGTATTCCAATTTAAAAAAAAAAAAAAAATAGACATTAATTTGTTTGACTTTTTTTAAAAAATGGCCTCTCTAATCTATTAAAGTAGGAGAACTGGCACAATTGGTGGTTGAAAAAATACTTATTTGCCCCACTCTTTATGATGAAATAAAAACACAAGATAAAAAATGCATTTCATAGAACATAAATATTAAGGGATCTTGTTTCACGTCTAAAATGAATCAATTAATTCATAAATGGTTACCCTATGTAGAACCATTTCATTATACTCCTCAATTTCCAGATTTATTTACTGTATATCTGGCGCACATGCTTATTTAGGGTTTTTTGCGCCACCAAGTCTGGAAAATACTGTATTTTATTCGTCTTAGTATCTTTGTTTTACGATTTTCGTAATTTGGTAGATTACTGCTTTTGGATTTGTTGACTTTTTTTATTGTTTTTCTGAAACTGTTATAGAAATATTTATATCTATTTTTTAACCGTCAAAATTTGTTATTGTAGTTATTTTAAATAAATACAGAACCTAAAATCTGTGCTGTTTTTAATCAAATTTACAACCTAATTTAAGGGGGGAAGGTTTAATAATTTCATGATCATTACTTTTCCAAGCAAAAAGTAATGGTATAGGTATCGATCGATACTATCCTTAGTTTACTTGAGTGGATCGATACCAAAAATCCCAGTTTTTCCCACCCCTAGTTAAGAAAATTGACATCTTTCATAATGGGTGTTTTGGGGGTATGGGGAAAAAGTTTCCTTTTAAAAATATATTTATATTTTAAATATCAATGAACTCAAGTGAAACATTTCGGTCATTTTCAAATGACTTTCACCGTTCTAGGTAATATAATATACCCAATGTGTGTTGTGGGTGGAGCAGCACAAATGGGTGTGTTTGTTAGTGTTTTGTGTGCGCGCCATTGAACAAAAGAAATCTCCTGACACCCATAGGTGGAGATGACAGCGTGCGTGACCTTCGGCCTATAGCACTCCGTACCTGGAGGATCGGGTCACGTTAAGGCAGGCACTCAGATACAGTTTCAGTTTTGAGTTCCTGCACGTATTCAGAACTCAGGGAGTTTTCTGTGATTAAATGATGCGCTTTAGCCGCCTGTCTTCGTGGCACAGTTGGGACCTTCGCCAATTGGAGATTGCAGAGTTGCCGGCGGAAGTCAACCACGCAACCGAATGTCAGGTGAAAGCCTTGCTGACTTATAGATTTCAGTTACGTACATGCACATACAGAAGAGAACCTCGCGGGATTAATATTATTATCATCAATTTGCTTTATTGTTAAGATTTAGCGTGAGAAGAGTCCATTTAAACCTATGAAAATGTCATTTAAAATATTGTTGTTGTTTTTTTTAAATGGAAACAGTGTCAAACGTCGTACGATTACGGTAACATTGTTCCCAATGGTTACACTACAGTAAAAAAATTCTGTTTATTTCAGCATTTGTGTAAAAAAAAAAAATCAACAACCGGAAGCTAGTTTTGTTTGTTATTCTGATTAGAATCCCTCATGTTGAAATTCTATTTGCACTCGGCTTTATATGCATTTTGTTTTACCATGGTAGTGAAAACAACGACCAAATTATGTTTTTGTTTTTTGTTTTTGCACTGAAGCACATTTGGAAAACTCGTGGCTCAGGGGCCTAATCAGGCCCGCCACATTATTTTTTGGGGCCTGCAAGCAATACTGAGAGAATCACGAGAGAAAAATGACTTGCAGGTTTAAATATGTCCACTGGATGCCGCCATAGCAGGCGCCACTCGTAAAGCACCCCAAGTAGCTGCATTTTGATGGCTGATATTAATGAACCACAGAACATTGATTCCTCGTGTTAATGAAATGAAATGATCTGCATTTATATAGCGCTTTTCAAGTCAATGACTTCCCAAAGCGCTTTACATTGTGCTTCACATTTCCCAATAGCGGCCGTGATCTGTGCAGCCATGTAAGGCGCTAACCTTCTTATTGGGGGTATTGGGGGTTCAGTGTCTTACCCAAGGACACTTCGGCATGTAACACGGACAAGCCGGGATTCGAACTGGGATCCGTTAATCCTAAAACGATCGCTCTACCTCCTGAGCTACTGCCGTGTTAAATTGTTGATTGTTGTTTTGCTTTTTTAACCAATGCACAGTTGAAAAACACTAAAGGATTAAATCTTAGTGATGGAAAATATATTTTTAAAAACATCAATAATCGTTTTATAATCGAATCTCTCATCCCTGAATTTTAATTGAAATGTGAGCCTCTCAAAAGACCCCCATTCCTCTGGCTAACGTACACTTATCATGCCATTCATTTACTAGTCCAGCCCCCATGAGAATGTTTTTCTACAAGCTAAAATGAATTTGACACTCCTGCGCTTGGGGAAAAGGTACTTGCAAGGGGGAAGTGGCCCCGTAGGCACTTTCAGTAGTTAGTAAACAGACTAGTACTCTATCCAACAGATCATTGGTGTTTTTGTGTTTTCGTCCACAGTATGACTAGAACCAGTTTGAATCCGAGTTCTTGCATATTTGATTCTCTTGCCCCAAAATATTCAAAATAGGCTAGCTAGCATAAAAGCAAAAAGTAACACATCTTCATATCTCCGATTATAAAGGCTTTAGAACAGAAACTAGTTTGATGTTGGTCCTGCTTAGCTTATGTAAATGGCGCTACCCAGAAGTTGAGTTGCTGCAATTAACCTATATTTGAACACTGTTCAAATTGTTGGGCCACATAAGACATTTTTCAGGTCTTTAAGGCCAGATTAAGTCATGGTTTTGAAATGTAGTTTTGTTTCTAGATAACTAGGAAACATTTTGTGTCCTTCAGGCATTGTGTTGACAGCAGGGGATTTCACTTTAATTTCCTTGTGCATGTGATATTTTACAGGTCAGGGCCTAGTGTTTGTTTTGAAGCTTTGACAAGTCTGCAGTGTTTTCCCGTTGTTAATCAAAACTGCTTCATCAAGAAATAGTGTTATCAGTGCTTTACCAGCCATACTCCCTTCATTCTATTACCATATAGTCCTCCCCCATGTAACGATTTTCCCATTTCTCGACCAAGGTTACTGCCGCAAATGGTCGTGATAAGATAAGGCTGAGAGCAATGTTTAATATCATTAACCTGGAAGTCCCCCGCTTTTATATTGTGAATGGAGGCTTTGTAGTTCTCTGTGGGCTCGGAAAGCCAACTGTTGTTCTCAACGCATGTTCTCAGTGAAAATAGCAGGTACAGTTTGATGAGTGTTGATGCTAAAGTTTTGGAAAAAAACATTTCGCATTAGATTAAGTTTTATTGCATGAATTCAGGAATTATCCAATCATTACCCAAAAATCTTGAAGAATTGAAAGAGTACTAAAGAATTGGCTTCCAAAGCGGAAATTCAAGTCACTATTGAGTGTTTGTAAATACTACAAGCTGTTGCCTTGAAGCTCTGCCTCCAAATAAATATTCAAATCACCCTCTTCTCTTTGGGTCGAGGTGAGAGGGCAGCAGCCTTCTGCTGTCCGTCCTCCCTCGTTTTCCTGGCCAGCACAATGAGGCAGGATTCTCCTGGTTGCTATGACTTCATGCCAGTGTCCGCATGATATGCAAGCAGTCAGAAGCTCTGCAACACTGCCCGGCCGTCTACATTTTCAGGAAAAGAATTCTCCCCTAAATAGCTATACCCTGCGGCCACTCATAACGGGTCTTGGACCTTAACCCTCCAAGCGGACACGTTTATCGGATGCAGGACGAGATTTTAAAAGAGAACATAAATGGAAACTGCTTCCAGAGTCTGCTGTGATCCATGAGTCAATTTAAGGCATCAGGATGGTTTTTGTTAGTTTTGACATGCCTCTGACTTCAACGGTGAGTGTAAAATGTTATTTTAAGTTTATTACAGCCTGCTGTAATCTTATTTCTTAAAGGGATCTTAATGTAAGTGTGGATCCTGAACACAACAAGAATCAATTGATTGTGTTTGAGTTGGATGACAAGAATAAATGCAATTGTTCCTCTATCCCAGGGGTCGGGATAACAAAATATTCAGACATTTTTATCTTCATTTTATTTTACTTTTTAAGAGAGACGGACAATATTTTTTAAGACAACATTTCACAAAACTGCCAAACCCGCTCCCTAAACTAAAGCTTATTCTTCAGCACATTTATTTTCACTGAATGACGTTAGATGATCGATTAAATTATAATACTGAAAGAACTTGTGTCCTATATCATCAAATATACCACTTTACACTACTCTCCCTCCTGCAGTTACTTAAGATCTTTGAGGCTCATTTTGACCTTCATCTTTTTCGTAAATAATGATTTCAGAACAAGGTGCAAGTAGTGTTTTATTTTAAACGTCACAAAATTTTGCAAACAAAGTTTCCGTCTGTACAGTATTTCCCTTTCGCGCAGTGGGCGTTTGGGAGAGAGAAGGAAATGTGCTGTCCTCAGAACTCCGCCCACCCAATCGCTCACCCAATCATAGCCATCCACTTCTACCACTCTCCCAATCAAATTGCTCTGTGTATTTGGCTGGTGTTTTTGGTTATTTTGTTTTTTTCTGAGAGTTTTCATCATAAAGTATCTCAACAGTGAACATAAATTGTTGAATGAGCTTGCATATAAAGGATTCCTTTGCGATGTACAACCAAAAGAGGGTATGTTGGTGTGAGACCTTGATTGTAAACTGTTGTTTAAACTCTGCCCTTGATATACTGGAGATATGGCTTGTGAGCCATAGGTTCCTGACCGCTGCTGCAGTTGCGAACAGCATTGTTCTTTAAACAAATGTTCAGCCAATTTCAAAGTACAGCCTGTGACTCAATTTGTTATCAGGATCATGTGAGCATGACATTTCTTTGCTCTTTCATTATAATATGTTTTTTAGCCTAATGTTTCCATCATCAATAAATTCTCTAGTCAGTGTTTTATTATATTTTAAGGTTGCCTGCACTTTGTGTATTCAAACAAATCATTATGTGTGGTTCTGTTGTACTGGATGGTTTCACCCTTCCTCCAAACAAGGTGGAGGTAGTTTTAAAACTATTCTAGCTGAAAAGATCATTCTTTCATTGTCGCTGAAAAGCTGTTTGTTGAGATCCGTGTTTTCTTGGCTTAGATATCCTCTTGGTGAGAAAATCATTTTATACCCTTTGTCCCCGCTTAGTTAATGTTGTCTTTCTCATTGGATTACTGTAGGTTCTCGTTTTTGCCATTGGGTAAATGCAATGAAATCCAATCTCTTAGGAATAAATTTAAAAAACAATGCATGAATCAATTGTTATTATTACTTATTACTTTCAATCCTAACTTTTGAAAAGAATTGGTTGATTTGTCAATTTGATGTTCCAATGTTATTCGTCACTCAAGGCAATTATTTCACTTTCATTGATTAAACTGTTGAGTACTCTGACATTTTATATTCTTCTATTATTTCTTGTATAACGGCAGAATCGAGGGATACTGGTTCGGGCCAACCTTATTGGTTCCCTCCCTACTCTTTCTGTAATGCTTCACCCAATCAGCATACGTCACTGATGTTTGTGTCTGCAAAGGAATTCTTTTGAAAATGTTATTGTTTTCCATTGATGCTGTCAACCTTGTGGAATGTTGATGTCTTAGGAACTACTTTTGGAGGTGGCGGGGAATTCTCTTGTTGATTCCTCATCACTGACAGTGCTGCGTTTAAAAAAAAAAAACAAGTGCTTCCTCAGATACGGCGGGGTCGCCTTTTTGTTTGCTCTGTTGGTGCTTGTAAAGTGAAGGGTGCACAGCAGGGCATGCTGACAGGGTAACAATAGTGAGGATGGAGGGGGTGGGGGGTCCTCACTGGTCAGTCTTGGAGTTGAGAAAACTTTCTGTGATGTAACGAGCATTCCCCGCGAGGAAGTAGCTGTCCTTCCCTCTCCTGTTTGTGTCTGACTGCTTTAATGGCCATGCTGATGTCATCTCTAACGTCAAATTCCCCTGACAAGTTCCTGTTTGTGTCCCCCTTTATTGTGTTTCCCTCTTTCCATTCACCTATCTGGAACATATCTGCTGTCCCTGGAGAGGGAGACAATAATGATACTTCTTTCATTTTCACTCATCGCAGCTGCCGTATGACCACCAGGTGTAATTGTACATATCGTATTTTCAGGACTATAATAGGCATAGAAGGTATATAAAAATATTGAAACGCATTCCAGTGTAATATCATATTTGCGTAATTATTGATCAGTCAATAGGTATGACTGACCTTAATTTCGGAAACTGGATTGTTCCCGTATGGGGTTTTGGGGTTTTTAAGGGTTATTGATCTATCTTCGTTATTCATTATCCATTATCCGTTATCGGTCAGTTCATAATACGCTACAAAGCCTAGGAGCCGGGACACTTACTCTCAGCCAAAAGGCCAAGCTAAGGTCCTAGTCCTAAAGCCATGCTGCGATCATTGCGATTGTTCCCGTTTTTTTTTTTTTTTTTTGGGGGGTTTGAACAAATTTATTGACACTAAAAACAGAAAACAATCATGACAATCTCAACAGCAATTAAGCACATTCACAATATTATATTCCAATATTACGTTTTTAACAGCAAACACAAAGTGAGGTTTGAACAAACCTTCTCGAAAATCAAACATATTCACAATTTCATTATATAACATCTTTGTTAGTGTCAATAGATCCGTCCAGGCCAAAGTCGATTGTCCTCGGTCTGAACAAATCCACTGACACCAACAGCAGCAAAACACAGCCATCAAATAGTGTCTGTAAGAGCACCGTATCCAAGCTACCAGGGACCTAGATGACAAAAAGTCAATAGGTTTAATCTCATTTTACACTATTTTTAGTCATGGTACCAGATACAAATGTTAAAGAAATGGTAAAACAAAGGTATTAAAATCGGTATAAAATTTTGTCTCGCTTTTCCTTAGCTCTAACTGAGAATTGTAAGTGACAAACGTTAAATACGTGTGGCCATGCATTTATATGTTCCAGGACGACCGAATTACATTTCTGTGGCCCCCCGACCTTTGTATGTACCACAGACAGGTTTAATGTCTGACAATATTCTCATGGCCGGGTCCAATGATATCAATAACCTGGTACCTTGACTATAAGTAGTGGGATGATGACATAAAACCCAATGCTTTTTTGTAGATTGTTTATATCCCTAGTAGGCCAGTCGCTGGGACATAGCGCGCTTCCCCCCATGATCCAGGTTTGATTCTTGATATTTTGACTGATCAATCAATGCCAAATATGGTACTTATTTATCTCTGGTGCGACCTTAACCCTTACTTTGGTTTGATTGTATGTGCCTTATAGTCCGGAGTGCCTTGTATATGAAATAATTATCACAATAGACACATTTTTGGCGGTGCGCCTTATTGTGCGGAAAATACAGTAATCATTTTTCTTTACACTAAGTAACTGTTTGCTGGAAAGTTCAGGTGGGCTGGTCTTTAAAAGCACAATAAAATAAAACAGGCAGACAGTTTTTACATAGAATACATAGATTTATCGGGAAGCTGTGGTTTAAGTTATTTCTTCTTTTCTGAAGGGTCAGTCCAGGCGGAGGAAGAACATGACGGAGTTTTTGGGCGAGACGAACATTCCCACACCGGATACGATCGGGCAAATGGGCGGCTCGCTGCCCGGTGTCGGCTCCGGTCCCGACAGCTGGAAGAACCGAGCCGCCAGCCGCTTCAGTGGCTTTTTCAGTTCAAACGCCGCAGCAGCTTCCTTCGGCAAGGTATTTCAAGCCTTTAATGGATTGTTTTTGGCAAGAACACTTATGATGGAGTGACAATGGGACAGTTCATTGTTTGGCTTTTGTGGATTGCTGGTCAGACATACTGTTGAGGGAACATTAGACAAAATGTAAGTAAGTAGGCTACAGTGGGAGGAGGTCAGAGGTGCGGGAGGTGAGATCATTTCCTTCCAAATCTTGTTGCCTCAGATATTTTCCTGCCAGCACTTCTGGAAACTAGCTGTCAGAGGAAATGTCCTGCACTGCATGTCCTTCACATTGATAACCAAATCATTTACACTAAGTTCCATTTATTTTGGAGAAGGTCGTTGTGTTCATTAGCTCTCATTAGAGCTTTTGAATTATGCATATTCTTTTAAACTGTGAATGAAAAACATTTACAAAGATGCACATTTAATGTTGTCTTTTTCTCAGGAATTTATTGATCACAATTAACCTATACTAGCTAGCTAAAAACAATTGCTCGATTAATTGCCTTTGTTGATAATCGTATCAATTATTATTTTGTAAACAGTTATTATTCCCGCCTTAATTTAGAATTGTACGAATCTGTTTAAATTCTGGCCTCTTAAGTGTAGACATTTGAATCTCTGCAGTCTTACATTATAGCAGAATGTGCTCTCTGTATGCAAGACATTTACATTTGCTTTGATTAGCAGTAACCACAATGTTTGGTTTTCAAGCTCAACTTTCTCTATTATGTTTTATGCACAAAATACAACACAGCATGCAAACATGGAACAATAAGGCACGATACAAATAACAAATGACAGCAAGAACAACCATCAGGTTGGGAGAGATTTAAAGATGTTTTTAAATTTAGTGTAAATGTAGTCCCATTTTTTTATCAAATTGTATCCAGATTATTTTTTTGCAGCTATGGGTTATATACACAAAAATGGTATGACTAATATTTACAAGACTCACAAGAAGAAAATTAGACATTAAAATTCAACTAATTAGATTGATTAACACCAGTTATCTAAATGCACCTCCATCTTATTTGCTCACTGGGTGAAAGTGGACTCCAACAACAATAACTCAAAAATTGTCTGTTTGTCACTCGATCTAAATGATCTCTTGGGGTTCTATAGTAATGTAAAACTAAAGCAATTCAATTGGCAGCAGTAATTGCAACAGGAATAAAGCAGAAATATTTCCAAGATTAAGCATTAATTTTATCAGCACAAAAGATTTCAGCTTTTGAGAAGGGATGTTTTGGATTTTGACTGTTGAGAGGGATACATTTTAAAAGAAGACCAATTAAGTTAATGTTTGACAAAATAACTTCCTTGATTTACAAGTGATAAGATTGTTATCCCTATGATACGTTTCCACAAACTTGTACCAGAAATGGAACAAATATTCCATAAACTTACATGATTGTTATGTGGAATGTTGGTAGCAAGATTTTATACTGCTCGTCGCAAACACTTTTTGATAGTGTTGTATTATCTGATATGACTCTGTCAGTGGTTGACAGTGAAGTAAAGGGACATATCTAAATCTTTATACATTTATAATCAAATATTGAAAATGTAGATTAGAAAATATAGTTGTTTGACAGCTGTATATTGAAATAAAACTTTAGTTCAACAAAGCCCTTTTTAAGACATTGTGTTACCCAATGTGAGTTAAAATCGCATTCATTCTCAAATGTGAAATCGAGACACTGTTAGTCACATGTCAAGGGTGGACTCGTGTCTTTTCACCCTTAACCTCTTCAGAGTCGAAAGATACTCTTGTGGGAAATGGACCTTTTGCACCTCTGATTTTGCCCCCACCGACCCAGAAGCAGGCTTCCCGCCAAATGTGTTAATGATCCACAGTTCCCCTTATCCACCTTCTCCTCTTATGACGTCCGACTATTTAAGACCATTGTTAAGAAGGGTCTTCCTGCACACAGCTGTTTTATGTAATTACAGGCCTTTGTCATGTTCTATTGTAACAGTGTCAAACTATATGTTCCCAAAAGGAGGTGGACCGGTTGGAGCAGCTCCACAGCAAGCTGCACTCGTACACGTTGTTTGGGCTGCCTAAGGTGCCGCGGCAGCTTTCCTTTCACCAGGATTCCTGGGAGGAGGAGGACGAGCAGGAACCTGACTTGGTCCTTGAGGACAGTTGGCAGATGTTGCTGGACAATGCTGAGGTTAAAATATGAATGATTTTATTACAACACGGGAAGAGACCTTCACATATCACCCCGTGTCAAGTCACAATAATTTTCTATAGCTCTTAATCACAAAATATCTCAAAAGGATTGCACAGACCACCATTACATTATCCCCTGATCTGAAACCTACACGAGGGCAAGAAAAAACTGCAATGTATGTTGCAAAGGCATCAACAGACAATACAGTCAACATCACCATTAAATAAAAGTAGAAACTGAAATAGTACAAAAACTCCAGTTGCTGAGGAGCCTCCTGTCCCAAAATATAGGCTGATGCAGCAGGTTTTAGATCAGAGGTCGGGAATGTATGGCTCACAAGTCCGATATGGCTCTTTTCACAAGTACATCTGGCTCTGAGATAAAATGACTACAGTTTACTGTCACGGTGTTACCCCAAGAGACCCCGTTTTGGCCTTGTGTGTATGGAAGCTCATTAAAAATATTCATACTCACTGTTGCGATAATTGATGATGAAAAGCCACAGAACAAACTGTAAACTCCAGAAAACGCCGGCCAAATACCCAGGTAATTTGGTTGTGTGAGTATATGGGTGGGTGGATCTCTGCACACAGCGTGCTCACCCTCTCTCGCCCAGGACTCTCTGTGCCTTAGGTAAATACATTTGTATCTCTCTCATTTGCGGTATTTTGTGACATCTTTACAAAACAACTCCTCTTGCATCTTGTTTTGAAATCCTTATTTACAAAACAAAATGACAGTCAAAATGAGCCTCAACAATTTTAGGTAACTGCGGGAGGTAGATCAATTTTAAGTGGTGTATAATTGTTGACATGGGACACAGGCTCTGGCATTATTATTATTTCATAGATTTTATAAAATTATCAAATGTCACACAGTGAAATAAAATGCGCGTAAGAATTAACTATTGTTTGAAGAGCAGATTTGGCAATTTTGTTTGTCTAAAAAAAATCTTAACATGTTGCTCTGATGGCTCTTTGGGTCAAAAATGTTCCCGACCCCTGTTCAAGATGATGCCATCCATCCTATTACCAATTTGAGTTGTTAAATCCAATCACATTCTAACACTTGCATTTCAGCAGTACTGTTTTAATAGTTCAATCTCCAGTCCAACTAACAATTATCGCACAGCATGTGACGAGAGTATCAAAGTAATTCCATTGCCATGAAAAAAAATAGATTCCCGTTTGCAGTACTTCCTTATCATTTACTGTCTCCCATTTCCCAGATGGGTGTTTACAAGCTCTTACTGCAGTTCTGGCAATTACAAGCACAAGTGCATGACTAACCAAGATAGCCAGATGGAGCATTTAGTGCTTTAGCGACACACGTGTGCAGGGATTACATAACAAACTGAAAATTTTCATAGCTTAATGTGTGCACTCCCCTCATGTTGAAACCTGTATCTTTGTGCATGTGGGTGTGTGTTTAGACGTTGACAAGGAGACAATTCCACCAACAGGAGGCAATATGGGAATTGCTCCACACCGAGGCCTCCTACATCAAAAAACTCAGCGTCATCACTGACGTAAGTCCAACTGATCAGCCACTGTGCAGACACAAAAGGGTCAATGAACTTACATAAAAGATAAAGCACCCTTTGCACCTTAAGAAAGCATGAGTCTGTGAATTCCGAGACTGATGCTTCGGTTTAGGGATGGGCGATGTGACGTTATTGGGTCATTAAGGACAGGTTTGTGCGCTGAATCAATTGTAAGATGGTTCAATCTTCTGTAGTCCTCATCTTTTTCTGGCTGTTTCATTAGATTATATTTACTTTTGCTTGTGTTTTATTGTGCTTTTCATTTTATTACAATTTTGAAATGACTTCTGTTCTGATGGAGCAGTTCCGTTTGACACAAATGCATGCTCACCTATACTGAATGCTTTTGTCCTCCAGTTTTACCAAAGTTAAGTCACACAGCGGATACCACAGAATATCCTGATTTCAGTACAGCAAACAAGCTTATACTGCTGTTTGAAATGCCCAATGAACACACAAGCACTCTTGGCATGCAGCCGACTAAGGGGATACGTAATTCACTCCTAGATTCGCACGTGTCGGTGCAGCCAGACAACTTAAAGTTTTGTTAAATAAACTGACATTTCCAAGTGTTACCAGACAATATGGAACCATATTTCTGAAATGTAAAATGAAAAAAGAAAATTTTAAAATGCTTTCCAAGGTGCCGACAGGAAGATACCAGCAATGAGTAGAAATGATGATGAATTTGCGTGTTATCGTTCCATTGTTCCAAAATAAAAGATGTTCAGAAAGTATAGTTGGCTGAAAATAACATTTTAGGGACAATGTGTATTATTAAGCACCTCTAAGTGGTAACGAAAACTAAATTTACTACAAAACATATATTACATTTGAATAATTGGCGAAAGATCTATTATTTAAACATTCACCTTTTAAAATACTAAGGTCAAGATAGTTTTTTTTTTTTACATAACATTATGCTCGGGGCAGCACGGCGGCGCCGTGGTTAGCGCGTGTGCGGCACAATTCTAAGGTCTTGGGAACCTCCTGTGTGGGTTCAAATCCAGCTACCGGACTTCCTGTGCGGAGTTTGTATGTTCTCCCCGTGCTTGCGTGGGTTTCCTCCGGGCACTCCGGTTTTCTCCCACATTCCAAAGACATGCATTTCAGGTGGATTGGCCGGTACAAATTATCCCTAGGTGTGAATGGGCGAGCGAGTTGTCTGTCCCTGTGTGTTCTACGATTGGCTGGCAACCAGTTCAGGGTGTCCCCTGCCCACTGCCCGATGATTGCTGGGATGGGCTCCAGCACCCCCGCGACCCTACTGAGGATAAGTGGTGCAGCTAATGAGATGAGATGGGATGGGATGAGATAACATTATGCTCACCTAGAGGGAGCTGACATGATAGTCTGCCATCTCGCTGCTAAGGGTACTGTTGGCGTCAGACATTCAGTGTCTCGCCGCGTGTTCAATATCCGGGACCAGACTGAATATTCAGAATTACCAATTTAGACTGAAATACGTGTTTGTAAATAAAACGTGAAAAAATTGAGATTGTGGTATTATTACTCCTGTTTATTCTTGATTAATGCTGCAAATGAATAGGTTGTTTCATCACAGAATGTTGTTAATTTACATGAAAAATTAGCTTATTTTATTCCTTGGTGACTTTGCAGCTTTTCCTGTGTGGCCTGCTCAACCTGCAGGAGAGTGGCCTGCTCACTGAGGTCGAACCCTCACGGATCTTCAGCAATATCCAGGAGATAGTACGTCTACATAAAGCCCTTTGGAACCAGGTCATGCAGCCACTGTTAGACAAGGCCAGGCAGGCCCGGGTGCTGCTCGACCCCACCGATCTTAGTCATGGATTTCATACGGTAGGTAGTAGCTCAGAACAAGACCTTCTTAGAGGCACATTTATTTGCAAAATAATTAGTGTGATTATGTTATCCAAACATTTGGTTGTCAATCTTCCATTCCATATGAAACTGTAGAAATTGGCATTTACCAAACACAACTCGGCTGGTAAATTTATTAGTTTCCTTGATGGACTGTGCAAGTACTGAGGAGGGCATTGTGTTTTGTCTTCAGTTCACCTCCAGGTTCAAGCCGTACATCCGTTACTGCATGGAGGAGGAAAGTTGCATGGAAAACATGCGAGCACTTCTCAGGGACAATGAACTCTTCAGGACCTATGTGACTGTGAGTAGGAGTGCCAACCTACGATTTTATAGAATGTGTTTCTAGTTGTTGGTTTGTTTTTGGCTTTTTATTTAGGCACAGCACAAAAAAGCATTAATTAACCAAAGAAAAAAAACTATTTGCACAAAAAGCAGCCGTGTAATACAATCCTTAAACACGTGTCTAAAGGAAGTCGGCTGAAGCCAAAGCTTTTAGTGTCTACTGTTCTATGTCTTTCCTTGCAAAAAAACATAACCTTACCCTACAACGGGAACTTCAAAAGCAAAGACATTTCAAACTTCTTATAGTATCGCTAGTGATTCCTATAAAATATAAAACCCAAAGAAACTCTTGATATATTTATGTTCTTTTGTATATTAATCTAATATCCATATAGTTTATTATTATTTTTCAATTCGTATAAATCTGGCTCTTATATGTATTTCCCCAAATCTTTATACAAGAGCTTAAATAAAGCAAAATTAAAGAACTGTACATCATGTGAAGGGTTTTTAGTCAAATATATGTCTACATGTCAGGTCATGTTTATTTGTGACACCCTTAATCACAAAGAGTCTCAATAGGGCTGCACAGATAATGGCAAACCACAGGCTATTATTACACCATCCCCTGATCTAAAACCTACATGAGAGCAAAGAAAAACTCAAAACCTCAACATGAGATAAATGAAGAAACCTTGAGAAGGGACCGCACATGAGGTAATCCCCCTTCCAGGATGACCAGGCTGCAATGGATGTTGCAATAACAAATAATACACAGATATTGTCAACATAAAATATAGGTTATTCATATGCTATAGAATAGAAGTGTGCTTTAAGCCTAGATTTAAACTGTCCACTGAGGTTGCTGATCGAATCTAAGGGGGAAGAGCATTCCACAGCACTGGGGCCCGAATGAAGAACGCTCTCGAACCCGCGGATCACTTCTTGGCTCTTGGGATCATTAGTAGACCAGCACTTTCAAAGCGAAAGTTCCGGACCAAAACATAGGAGGAAATTAAATATGAAAGATATATGAGGGAGCAAGTACCTGCATGATTTTGTATACTGCCAACAGAACCTTAAAATCACCTCTTAAGCTAAAAGGGGAGCCAATGCAGGTTAGCTGAGATCAGGGTTATGTGATTAAACTCTCTTGTTTTAGTTAAAAGCCTCGCTGCAGCATTTTGTACCAGCTGAAGGCTCTTGATTTGGGACTTTGGGAGACCAGAGAGTAGTGCATTACAGTAATCGAGACGGGAGGGAACAAAAGTGTGAATTATAATCTCCGTATCCGACTGAGACAGCATAGGGAGAATTTTAGCAATGTTGCGAAGGTGGAAAAAAAGCTGTTCTAGTAATATTCTTAACTTGTGTTTGAAAGGACAGATTGGGGTCAAATATGACACCTAAATTTTTGACTGAGTCACTCTGGGTGATATTACATTTGTCAATGTTCAGAACAGTTTTTGAGAACAAGTCACGGCATTTAGATGGACCAATAACTAACATTTAGGTCTTTTCTGAGTTAAGGCGCAAGAAGTTGAGTGACATCCTCATAACTGCAATGTTCTTTGCTAATTTGGATTCTAGCTAATTATATGCTGAGATCATGGCTAATAATCACTCAGAGAAACTCATACTCTTTAACTTTTTTTCTATTTGAACATAGTCCATCTTTATTTGTGTTACAATGTTGTGTGTAACAAGCCTCTATTTTGTCACCAGTGGGCAGAGACGCACAAACAATGTAATCGTCTGAAGTTGGCAGACATGTTGGCCAAACCTCACCAGCGGTTGACCAAATATCCCCTCCTGCTGAAGAGCATCCTCAAGAAGACGGATGAGCCGCTTGTCCGAGATGTCATAGTCAGCATGGTAGGGGGCGATTTGATTTTTATGTTCAATCTACATTGATGAGTCGGCAACCTTCCTTACCATCAAACTTGACTTTTAGGTGGCCTCGGTTGAGAGTTTTATCGACAGCATCAATTCACACATGCGCCAGCGTCAGGAGCACCAGAGACTAGCTACCATTTCTGCCCGCATCGACTCCTATGAGGCAGTCGAGGGCAGTAGCGAGGAGGTGGAGAAGGTGAGCCAAGCACTGGACGATAGGATTTTATTTTTTGTAACCTATTTCAAAGAGCAATGATTTTCTGCGGTATTATTTTCTTTTTTTAATCATTTTTTATAATTTTACTGGTGGTTTGAATGCTAAACAATCTTTTCGCTTGTTTCCATTCAGATCCTCAAAGAGTTCAATCACTTTGATCTCATGGCTCCCATGAAAGGAACGTCTTCAGAGGAGACTCGACAACTTCACCTGGAGGGCGCTTTGAGGATGAAGGAGGGCAAAGACAGTCGGGTAAAGACAAAATTCTCCTTTGTTCAAAATGTGTGCCTTTTTCCTCTTTTTCTTATAATTGACTTTTCACTTTAGATGGACGTCTACTGCTTCCTTTTCACTGATCTTCTGCTCATCACAAAGCCTGTGAAGAGAGTAGAGAAGGTCAAAATAATTCGGCAGCCTCTTTTCATCCACAATGTTGTCTGTAAGGAGCTGAAAGACACAGGTAGGATGCGAGTGGCAATTGTGAATGTTTTATAGGGATGTTTTCAACATCGCAATGAAATAAAATATGGTTGAATACGTCATTGTTTAGCTATAAATGCTCATATACATGTTGAATAAATTAAGAACAGAAAGAGTTTTACATGAAAGTGTGACTCCATGTGCCATTCCACAATTTTCTCTCTCCTCTGTTTAGGCTCTTTCATCCTTATCTACCTCAACGAGTTCAGGAGCGCAGTGGCCGCCTACACATTTCAAGCTAACAGCGCCCCCCAGGGGCGAAGCTGGATTGAGGCGATTTGCAATGTTCAGGTTTGCTCCCCGGGCGCTTTTTTTCTGTTGCGCTGTGTTGAGGCATGGCCGGTTTTATGCCGAGAAATGCATCCCTGCCGAGATTTGCATAATCACCACTTTTACCTCGTTTTATCTCACTCTTATATCACTTTTCGGGAATGTGATGGCAAACATATAACATAAAACCACTTTGTCTTGCATTTGTTGGGAATGTAATAAAATTGAAACCATTCCTTCTTTTTATTTGTTGTGAATGTCATCAAACTGTAATGCACACTGTATATAAATCACTTTTGAGCAGGTAACATGTTTATTTTGCCTTTTTCTACTCAAATGGCTTGTATTGAAACTGTTATGCACTCTACCATAAAGCTTATTTTAGCATAATAAGCTTGCTTTATGGTAGACCATAACAGTTCTCAAAAGTGATTTGTATACGGTGTGCATTACCATTCGATTCCATTCACAACAAATACAAAGAAGGAATGGTTTAAATTTTATTACATTCCCAACAAATGCAAGACGAAGTGGTTTTGGTTATATGTTCGCCATTACATTCCCGAAAAGTGATCTAAAAGTGAGTTAAAACGAGGTAAAAGTGCTTATAGTAGCGAGGGGATGCAAATCTCGGCAGGGATCTCTCGGCATAACACCGGCCTGAGCCTTTATGGGGCTATAAGCATAATTAGATTTGGGGGCCCCTTATTAATTGATAATTTGCATACTTACTATCACTCATTCCGTGTTCTAATCCAGGGATGGGCAACTATTTAGCATCGGGGGCCGCATTGTGTCCCAAATTTTGGGCCAATGCGCCGATCTTGGAAAAAGATCCAATTTTTAAATTTGGGAATTAATATACATGCAGACATTTACATGGTATCATTCTTTTAAACTAGATTAGTCTCATCAAATTGGTTTTGAAACAATCACAATTAAAGCAAAATAATATATAAGGTCCCTATTTTAGGCATTTTTTTTAGTATTTCTGTACTATTAATGTAGTCGTTTTCTTGGTAGTTTTTCTGTAGTCATACATTTTTAGTATTTCTTAAGTATTTTTGTTGTATTACGATAATTATGTTTTTGTTGTATGTCTAGTATTTCTGTAGTATTATAGTACTTTAATGATTTCTGTGTTTTTGTTGAAATACTCTATTATTATTTTTGGGTATTTTTGTACTATTTCTGTTGTATTTTGTAGTATTTATATTGTAGAAATTTTGATGTACAGCTGTAGTATTTCTGTAGAAAAGTATCACTGTAGCTTGATTTTTGTAGTATTTTGTCGTATTTCCACAGTACAATTTTTGTAGTATCACTCTCATTGTATTTTTGCAGTATTTCTGTTGTAACACTTCTGTAGTAGTAATTCTGTAGTAATATTTTTCTTGGAGTGTTTTTTATTATAGTATTATAAAGTGGTATTTTTGATACATTTCCAAAGCAGTATTTTAGTAATATTTATTATTTTTTGAAGTATTCACATAGTGTTGTTTTTGTCATTTTTCTTCAGTATATTTGTCATATTACTGTCGTTGTGTTTTTGTAGTAATTCTGGGGTAATATTTCTGTAGTATTTTTTATCATAGTATTTTTGTAGTATTTCTGTACTATTTTTTTCTATTCCGAATGAAAGCAAATATAATATAAGAGGTCCCTGTTTTTACGCACTATATTTGATATTTAGTTTTGTAGTGCTTTTGTAGATTTTCTGTAGAAGTTTTTGTCGTTGTAGACACACGAACGTGACAGTGACTCCAAAAAAGTTAACCGTTCTTTGGGGCGCCCTAGTGGTTGTGGGGCCTTAAGCAGCCGCTTCGATGTCTTATACCTTGGGCCCGCTCTGTGTTGAGGCGACTTCTTCTAACTTGTCTTTTTGCACGGCAGAACCAACTCCAAAGGCTTCGCAACGAGGAAGTGGTCCGGCTGCAGAATTCGCTGTTGAGTTGCACGGAGGGCGAAGAAGAGCGGGATGAAGAAGACGAGAGTAGCACCTCCAACACAAGCTCACCGTGTCTCAGGCATAAAGATCAGCATAATTTAAGGTACTGGAAGAAAAATAGATGGGACTTGTGTACTTAACAAAGTCAAATGACATTCGGTTTTCGTTGAAAGGGATCTTTTGGGAAGTTTTTGGGGAAAGGATTGCTTTCAAGTATTTAAAGGATTTACTGTGGATTGCTTATGTAGAAATCTACAAAAAAATAGTAACCCCTTAATTTACTACTATTTTATATTTTATCACCAACAAAGTGTTTAAGAAGTTTAATTTTCTTAAGAAAAAATGGATTCAATACGTACATTTATTTAACTATTAAAACAATTTAATCAAGTCATGTTTATTTGTTTAGCCCCAAATCTTCGTGACGATAAAATAAAAAAATCAAATAATTATTAAAGTTAAGATTACGGTAAGAAGATAAATAAAGTGCAAGTTAATTATGAGCACTTACCGTGAAGGAAGTCGGTGGTAGCGGAGAAGTGAGGGAGACTGAGAGAAAAAAATAACATAAGAGTGTGGGATCAGTTTGGTATGGCAGAAAATGCAAGTGCTCGTTGGGAGGACCTGATACTGTTGGTAATCGGTCCTGAGCACTCAGCCCTACAGTGGTAGCATCTGGATATTCTCATAACTTGGATTTTCTCTTGTATGTCAGGCAATAGTTTTGCTCAAAAGACATCTCTTATCTCAAGTTACTCGGAACTAAAGTAGCTTTTTTATAAAGGGGCCCCTGTACCAGATAATCGGGAGCATGTGCTTCATAAACGAATGAGTCCTGTTTTTTTTTTTAATTTTCAGCCAGTCAGACGGTTCCACTGAGACCTTGTCAGTGATGGAAGTTGAAGAAGCGTCAGAGTCTCTAACGTCTTCAGCCACCATAGATACCCGAGAAGGACAAGATGACGTAGCAGGTGGTGTCTCTGCCCTGTCAGAAGATGGACGGCCCGCAGTTGTCCACAGGACCTTTTCGGGCGATCACTCACAGTTAAATCAGGAATCGCATCCTGAGGGCGGTGAGCTGGACCCTCAGTGCCGCTCTCTCTCAATGGACAGCGCCTATGGTACGCTTTCCCCTGAGTCGCTTCTCAGAGAACTTCAGCCCCCACATAGTGAAGAGGAAGTAACCGAGGAGCCAGAGGAGGACGATGAGGAAGAGGAGGATGAGGAGGATTTGAACTCACTCGGCTCGCAGTTGTCAGTGGTGCAGCCGTGCAAACCTCGTCGCCGACCTCATGTGCAGTCAAGACTCCACTGTCTCCAGAAGATGTCTTCTCTGGTCTTGTCACGTTCTGAGGACAACCTCCTGCAGCTTTTCCATGCCAAAGCACCGCCCCCTCACCATTCCGATCACCCAAACCACACAGATGTTTCCTTGCTAGCACACAGCAAGAGCCTCTCCGAACTCGCCAGCAATAGCGCCAACTCACCCGCCAGTCTCTGCCCGGACGTCCTCACGGATGGAGAAGTTAAGAGAAAGTCCGATCCGACGGTTGGTGAACATTTGGGGGAAACGTCGCCCAGAACAAGAAATTCCCCAGCACCACAGCACAAGAAACTGACTTTAGCACAGCTTTATCGAATCCGCACCACTCTGGTCCTCAACTCGACGCTCACCGCATCGTAAGTACCCTCATAGACACCGATACAGACTTTGAACGATTATTTGACATTTCCACAATGAATAATAATGAATAATTAGTATTGTTCAATATCTGAGTATTTTTGAACAAGGAGCTGATACACAAAATCCAGAATGTTTTGATTTATATATTCGAATTAACTACTATATTTTATGCACTATAAGGCGCACACCTTAAAAGTATTTTTTTCTCTCCATATATGTTTCATACATAAGGCGCACCGGACTATAAGGGTCATAAAATTGAAACTACAGTAAGAGCTACCAAAACGTGTATAACCGTTGGGCTCGGCATTGCAAACCATTGTTTGCAAAAGGAATCAAACCCCAATCACGGTGATGAGGGCCTCAAAACTTTTCCACTTGTTAGAGATGACATACGATTAGGCATTAGAACTTATCTCCTCAAGACCATATTTCCACACACAATGCCAGAAACAATTATTTGCATATTGCATTAAACAGTTTCTCCACTAAATCACCTGTGCGTCAAAAATATATGAGTATATAGAATATGCAATATATGTACATGCACAATACAAAACTTGTATAGAATTTTTTTAGAAAGACTCTTTTCGGTTTCTGTCATATACTGGTGAAGAAGTGGAGAGACTCTTCAACCTATCAGAATGCACTATGCAAATAAGTGTTTTTTTGGCACTGTTAGTAAAATAAAGTAACAATGAGGTAACTTAATATGCCTTTTTGCATGTCATATGTACAAATCGAGGTCTAGTGGTAAAGTGTTAGCGGCGTCACAGCCACGACCCGAGATCAAATCCTATTGCATAAAATGTATTGCGATTTGGGCCAGTAATGTTTATCAAATGGTCAATTGTTGCTCATAAAAGGAACTAATATCGTAAAACTTCAGATAGTAATGCACACTAATAAATACCGTACACATTTCGAATTGTATTCACCGTATTTTGAAGTATGTTAGGCACACATTGAAATTTCTGGCCAATTTGGCCTTATAGTCCAGAAAATATGGTATTTAATTTTTCCGATTTATTAATTTATAATTTGTTTAGGCAATCATCTTTGCCCTTTTTAGTTATAATGATGTGCAGGGTTTGTACGAGGTTTAGAAATACTTAAAAACATTTGAATTTGTTTTCAATGTTTAAAAGTGCTTACATTTTAGGTTAAGAGCTTGTATATGCTTCAAATGGTCGCAAGGTTTCTTAGGTTAGGTGTTAGGACTAGCGTTGGTAGTTAGGGTTTTGACTTCAAATGAGGGTTTTAAACTTATTTTGTGGTTCCAAATGGCATTTAGACTTGTGTTAGAAACTAATGTTTAGGCTCCTTATTAGGATATTAAACTGAATTTAGGTTTGGGGATAGTTTCACGGCTAATGTTAGGTGTAGGGTTTGGTTCTAGCTCCTGTTAGGGTTTTAAAGTGAGTGTAGGGTTCCAATAATAGGTTTAGAGCTATGGTTACGGTTTGAAACAGTGTTAGGGCTTGGGTTACCGCTAGGGTTAGGCGTAGGGCTAAGGTCTGCAGCTTGGGTTTGGGCTGAAAGTTAAGGTTTTAAACCGATTTTGGGGTTCCGATATGAGGTTGTGGCTAGAGATGGGGTTTGAAACTAAGGTTTAGGGTCCTTTTGTTTTTATCTGCACTGGTTATCTTATTTTAATGATATTTGAAAGTACTGAAAAAGGGCTTGTTTTTGGCCATGAAAAGGGTGTACGAACACTGGATACGGTTGCGTACTGTATGTATATAATTGTGACAGAGCTAATTTGGCTTATTTGTGTGTTCTTACTTCTTCAGGGAGGTGTAACTGCCAACAAAGACGAGTTTCCCCTGGAGACAACACTGCACTCTTTTTCCTCTGTCTTTCTTGATGCCGCCGCTCCGCTGTTTTTTTATCTCGATGGGAGACGTTCACCGTGCCACTGAGACTTCCAAGAGCTTTGGGGAAGGCGGTGGAGAGACACTTTAACTGCTTGCACTTTGTGGAGAACGTAGCACCACAGGGGGGCACTACCGACCTTTTCGCTGGAAGTGGTGTGTGGTGCAGGGAGGGCTCCCAAACGCTTGAACAACTTTTGGGTTTGCTACAATAAGGGAAAACATAATTGCACATTTGTTTAGGAGTATAAGAAGACTCACTAAAGTGTGAAATAATTTACAGTACCCTGTGGAGTTTCTGTCTGTGTGCACACAATGTTGTGTGTTTTGTGTTTGAATAACTAATGACCAAAACGGAACCATGCAACCAAAGACGAGTCCATCAGGGGGGAGTTTTTGCCACTAAAGGCAGCCATTCTTATTTTTATTTTTGGTTGGAGGGCTTTTCTGCACTAATATTGACACATACACAGCACAAAGAAGTCACTTGGCTGCGCCTTTTCTTTCTGGTCACGTTTTGGGTTTTGCAGCAAAGATTGAACATTTTTCGGGGTAAGAGGATGTTTAATATCCTGAGTGCGCCAGTTCTTCCCAGGAGGGAAAACACCTAAACACTTAGCTTTCCAAACAATGTCAGTTTGTTTTCATTTTCTTAATGTCTCATATTTATTTTGTACAAAGGAGTATTAATGACTGCAGAGAGTATAGTCACACAGTTGTTCTTGAAATACTGAGGAAAAGGAAAAATTGTTGAGGAATAAAGTTATTGTGTTTAGAAAATAAATCCATCATAAATAAGTTGGACCATTTTGAAAATAAAGTAATAAATTCACAATGATTTTTGTTCCAAAATCAGTTGTATTACATTTTAGTTCTTTTGTGAATTTGCTATTTTTTCTACTTCCTGTTGTGACTTCCCCCTCTCTAATATACTCCTTTGTAATTGTTGTATATATAAATTTGAATAAGACGTAAATGATATTGTTGTGCTTCCCGCATCTGTACTTTTTGGGGACTTGGTCTTTAAATGAGTTTCATTGTCGCCCATTCATGTGCTGCCAACTGAAATCATTTATTTCCTGACTTTAAAAAAGGTCTCAAGGAATAAAAAAAAGAAGAAAAAGAATGCACTGGTGTGTTTGAATCCCTGCTTTTAAAGTTTTCATCGAGACCGGGTGGAAACATTTCTTGGCCTGAGAGGGATGAGTGCCAACAGGCTGTACTTGCTCAATACACACCACAGGAAATGGTGCCCATACGGCCCTTGTGGTTGAGGGAAACCCACCTCTGTAATGCAGCCATTGAGCATTAAAACTGTTTGGGCTTTGACAACAGAGGCCAAAGAACATTCACCAACGTTGCTGTTGTCATGATTACCGATGTGATGCACCTGTGCCCGCTCTTTTGGCGCCAACTGCCACGGACTCTAAATGGCTCCCTGTCACTATTTAAACCCACTCCTTTCTGTCATCTGTGGTCAGTCTGTCTGCGAACCTCAGTTAACACTAGGCAAGCCTTTTCCGACCCAGACTCCCACCTGTTTTTTTCTCCCCTTCCGGCTTTCGACCTCTTTTGTCCCCGACAACGTCTACTCTCCTTTTCTGGCTCACGACTCGCTTCCAACCCCGACCATGTCTACTGACCCGTTTTTCCGCTCCAGACACCGCCATCGCTCGCTACGGAAGTTCCACTTCCGCGTTTAGAGCGATCTGCTTCCAGCGATCACTGGATCAAGGGCGCAACCCTTTCCCTTTCTTCCAATTCAACTTGAGAGAAACGCAACGCAAGTGGGTCCTATCTCTGTTCTGGTCTTGACAGCTGTCTGTAAAACAATGAACAATTTGTTTATGCTGCATCAACTTTTTAAAAAATTGGTGTATGAGGACGAGGTGGAAAGATCCATGTTTTTTTTCCCGAATTTCTTTAAAAAGGTCCGACCTGACTCGACAAAAGATCCAGTCGCTTGCGCAACTGGTCCGATAGGGTCTTCTCAGCAGCAATGATGTCCCAAAGTAGTGTAGCTGGCCTGTTCTGTATTTACAGCTCATTATATGAGCTAATCTGCAGATTACAGCATGTTGATTCCACACGAGCCGCTAAACTGCGGGGGAGCAACGGCGAAGCTCCCGCCTACGGGATTTGTCCCTTAATCTCGACCCCAGAATCCCACCCCCCCTCACCGTTATCACATCTGGACCGTGTAGGATTTGCTCTTGTAATCCTTCACTTTAGAACTATTTTATTTTATCTCGCCAGGATTTTAATTATGAAAATGCAGCTTTGGCGTAGAAGTAATTACAAATCCTTGTTCTATTAGCCTCTGCTAAGTAATAAGGTACAACATATTGCACTTTTTGGAAATCTTCACTGTTATATGGCACAATTTTGTAGGAATCTTTCCCTCCAAGTTGTGTGAATTTCTAAGAAAGACATTTTTGTTGTATATGCAGCTGGGAAGAGAAAGAGCAAAAGGGTTAACACCACTTGCTGTGGCAGATGTCACAAAGCATGCTGTAAAAAATGTCCGATTAACACAAAGGGGGCACTTTAACAAATCCCGATTATGGGAGCACTTTCCTTTATTAAACTATGTCCCGGTCCTGCGCTCTTTGTGCGGGCGGATTAAAAGCAGGTAGACGCCATTGTCTGTCCGAACAATCCCCGTATAAAGCGGCCCCTTCTCAGCGCCGGCTTACTGGTCGTGGTTAACGGCTCCCAATCTTCATCAACATCAGCCTCTCAGTGCTGCGATTAGATTTAGGACACTTCCAGTCTGGGGGGGGGGGCGGTTCAGGTTAAGTAGAGCATGTTTACAAGTGTGATGCTGGTGTATGAGTTGGATGGCATATGGAGTCAGCGCGACATCTGGCCTCCATCAGGACAGTTTGCTGCGCCCGCTTTGACCTTGGCATGGAAACATCTGGATCGCTTGTATACATGTAAAGTCGCAGTCAGGGGTTTACAAACAAGCCACATCAGGAAGAACATTTTGTTGGACGGACTGACCACATACATCCATTAGATCTTGTCGCATTTGCCTTACTTGGCTAGAACAGAGGGGAAACTCCTGAGTTGTAGTAATACAACATACCTGCTGGTAATTGCCTGAGCTTCTGACGATTCCTGGCGAAGAACGCGTCAAGATGGCTGTGACAACTAGCTGCCAAATTGACACGGAGGGATTTCAATCAAAAGACTCCCCTTGACACAACAAAACTTTGTTTTTCTTCCGCGAATGAAATGGATTCTCTATAGAGTTGAAGTCTATGAAATGGCCTCTCTATTCCCTACAAATTTTTGTTTTAAGTTATATATTTTTGTCAACATAAATTTCCTGCTTCTGTCATGTATGGCTTGCCTTGCCAAATAAGGCATACAATTGGGATCCCAATAATCACTGTGGTGAAAGGGATATGTTTTCTTTTCTGTTTTTTTTTTTTTTTTAAGTCCAAACCTTTTTCAGATCACTTGCCCATCCACCAGTTCCCAATGAACCTCATCTGTTGAATGGTCTATGTCAGTGTTTGTCAACCTTTTTTCAGCCAAGCCACACTTTAACGCTATTGTCATGGCCAATTAAGTAAAAACAAATAAAACACATTCTACAATCATATTTTTACCTACTTAATGTGAGACTTTGGCTTGTTTGGATGAACATAGAGCTGATAATTCTGCTCGTAATAATTGAAAGACTTTCACAAAGTTCCTCACCGACTGTTTTCAGTTTCTCTCTGTGTTTAAATAGCTTTTGAAAAGCTCAAATCACAGATATATGTCATGGAAAATTTGAGCAATGTCAAAATAGCTTTGTTTGCGAGGATGGTGTACGCTTTCGCTATGGCCAACCAGAAAGCAGCAAAGCTTGGCTTAATAACTGTGATCTTGTCTCTGGTCAGTTAGTTCCTCTTGCTCCTGTAAAGTCATGTCCTTGAATTGGTCAGTTAACCCAGTCAAAGGATTGAATAGAATTCAAATACTAGATACTTTCCTCAGTTTTTGGTTTCTTTTGACTTCCACTTATACGTGGGCCTTCATTCTGGGTCTGAATCTAGTTTTGGGTTGGTATTGTTTTTTTCTTTGCAAAAACCTGTCCATCTTATCCGAGGTTGAGTTGCGGGGGAAGCAGCCTCAGCAGCAAAGCCCAGACCTCCATATCCCCAGCCACTTTTTTTAATTTGTGCACCGGGATCCTGAGGCGTTCCAAGGCCAGCCTAGAAACATGGTCTCTCCAGCCACAGACCGGCACAGGGCCCCTATGCCTGCAGAAAGCGGCACAGATCTGTATGTCGATCATCCATTCCATCCCACCCATGCTCGTGAACAGGACCCATAGATGCCTGGACTCCTCCACTTAAGGCAGGCTCTCATCCCGGAACCGGAAAGGGAATGCCGCCTTTTTACGGCAGAGAACTGTAGTCTCGGACTTAGAGGTGCTGATCTTCATCCCAGTCGTTTCTCACTCAGATGTGAACCGCTCCAGAAAGAGCTGAAGATCATAGCTTAAAAAAGCCAACAGCACCGCAAATAAGAAAAAAACAGAAATGTGATGCAGAGCCTTTCAAACCGGACTTCTTTCACGGTTTTCACTAAAAATTAGGTCTATAAAAGTTATGAACATAATCGATAAGAAAGGGCAGCCTTGGCAGAGCCCAACTTCGAGTGGAAACAAACCTGACTTACCACCAGCTATGCAGAACAAACAGTAGCAGTCCACACAGCCCTAATAAGACTCTCCGGTACCCTACACTCCTGAAGCACTGTCCGCAGGGCTCCATGAGTTCCACGAGGAACAATGGGAATTGCCTTCTCTAAGTCCACAAAACACATGAAGACTGGATAGACAAAATCACATGCACCCTCTAATACCCAGCAGAGGGTGCAGAGCTGGTCAACCGTTCCAGAGTGAAAACCACACTGCTCCTCCAGAATCAGATATTCAACTTCCTGACAGACCTTTCTCTCTCGTACCCCCAAATAGACCTTTCAAGGTAGGCTGAGAAGTATGCTTTCCCCACTACTGGTACCAGAAGCAGATATTTTATGCCCTCAAAGTTTTTCCCGATCTCCATTGTCCTTTTTGTAACCCCAATTTGATGAATCTGAAACAGATTATAGTTCAACTCTGTTCCTGGTGTGTTTGGTACCCTAACACAAATCTGCTGGTGGACAAAAATAACAAAGATTTGGGGCATGCTGTGCCCCCACAATGCCTTGCACCAGCAACAAGGTGATCAATTCACCGCCAGCTGCTGGCTGGCATGAATAGAGTGTGGCATATGCTAAAGGATCAAACACGGTTATCCTCTCAAAAGTTGTGTTGTTTCTGAAATTGAAAGAGCATAAGGTCCCACTTTTTCACGCCGCTGTGTAAACTGTTCACCTCAATAATTGTATCAGTCGTAAGAAGCTTACTGTAATTACAATATTGTTCTGTCCTCAAACACCGGCGCACAAATCACTCAGCAAATTAAACGGAACTCGTTCTAAGAGAATCCACGGCCGGATTAACGTGTAAGTCTTCTGCATTTAATATTTACAGCGCAGGCGTACAATTAATCTGACAATGTGTTTTGTCTAATACCTGAGACTATTAACCATACGCAGACACGGCTACAATTCCTGACCCAAATAGCTGCTGGTTGCGTTTTGTTTTTTCTTTGAGAGACAACCATTGTCCTGAGTTAAGATGGCGGCGCCCCTGTTCGGCTGCGGCTACATCGGCTCGCTACAGTTTTTTACACTTCGGTCATAAAACCCAGTCTTCGACTCAGTTTTGACGGCGCACAAACTCAACTCAAACTGCAGATTATTATACGATCGCAGTTTTTTTTGCTGGATATGCGATCATCCAGAAATCAAGCGATCGGTGCTACGACCACTCGGGAGTGTTAATTAGCCACGAACTGCTACGTCAACAAGACACAGCGGCCTACAAAGCAGCGAAGCAGAGTGGCAAGAGAGCGGTGTGACCGGAGGAGGAAGTGAGGTTGTCGGGCCGGGCTAACCGCTAGGCTAAAGGCTAAACCCTTAAAAACGCCTCTCCCATCCATTTTCCTCTCCAACGTTCGCTCTCTGGACAATAAACTGGACCATTTACAACTGAAGCTAAAATCGAACCGCGAGATGACGAACTGCTGCGCTAAAATTCTGACGAAGACATGCTTAAACTTATCTATCCCGGCTGATGCTCAAGGAAACTGTGGTCAGATGTAGCGACATTTCGTTCTGTATACACGTGTACACGAATGACAATAAAGTATATCTGAATCTGAATCTGAATTGTCCCAGCCATCCCTGCCACTAGGCACGATGTATTACATCCAAAGAAGGTACATGAGATGGAAGGCATGAAGTAAAGAAAAGTTAGATGTCTCCACAGGTTGCACAAATTAAGTAAAAAATCATAAATTTTGGGCAAAGTCACAGAGAGGCAGAAAAGTGAACCCCATTTTGTCAAGTAGTGTCAAGACACAAGTACTGAAACATAATGTATCTAATAGGACACAGTCAAATACTCTGAGTTCAAGTATAACAGATATCTAAACTACTCTTTAAATCCTGATTTGTGTGTGTGTGTTCATGCGTTTTGTCAAAACAGTGGTACTTTAGGCCTATGCAAGTGTCTAACTAGGTTTCTTGTCAAACCACCCCTAATAAATATCAACAAAATTGATAAACATCTGTTCTTGTGTATCACCGGCTCTGTAACTGCATGCGGCTCTTTGGCGCTCCCTAGTAAATCCCTGGAGGTTTAACAAACCAAGGCCCCAACAACTTCGCCCAAGTAAAATGCCCAGCCACACCGAGTCCAGCAACGACGGACTATTATGCTGGTTGTTTAATGTTTTATCGACTCAAGTGTCAGTGAATTATATCTACAACCACCATGACTACCAGACAATTAAAACTGACGACCCAACCAAATCTAAATCTATCTATCCTTAATCTAAACTACTTTAGAAATCCAGATATGTGTGTGTGTTTGTGTATTTGTATGTGGCTTATAGGCTCCAAAATGGCCAAACCAGTTTTCGTGAAAATGTACAGAGGTGTACTTTTGGTCTCCGCAAGTGTCTTTAGCTGGGTTTCACGTCAAGGCACTCCCAATAAAACAAAAAACAAAATGAATAAAACATCTGCTTTTGTGTGGTGTGCATTTGTGGTGTTTCTAACGCCCTCTGGCGGCCAAATTGGATACTGTTGCTCCTGACCAACGACCATTCCAAGCAGTCTTCTATTGGCTCAGCGATGCTGCGCAATTTTACTTGTTAAAACTAAAATATATAAATTTTAACATAAAACAAACAATAATATGTGTATAAAAATGTTAATATAAATACAGGAATAAATAATACAATTCCCGATACAAATAAAACATCTGTGGGAATACTCAATCAAATATAAATCAATATATTGAAGTGCGGGCAGCACAGCAGCGCAGTGGTTAGCATGAGTGCGGCACAGTTTAAGGTCATGAGTTCGAAACTCCTGTGTGGAGTTTGCATGTTCTCCCCGTGCTTGCGTGGGTTTCCTCCGGGAACTCCGTTTTCCTCCCACATTCCAAAAGCATGCTTGTTAGATTTATTGATACTAGCTAATACTATCACTAATTCTATTGTTTGGGGGTAAATTAGAATGCTTGGTCTCTCTATTGCCCTGTGCCATGAGGCAAGAGAATACGTTACATACTATGTTTATTCATAATATTCATGACACAGTGTCAACATTCAGATATTTTTAATAAGGAAATGCAAATACTGTGAAGTTGAATGAGAAAGAACTTTAGCTCTGAAGAAGTATAACTATTCAATCTATTTTAAGTACTTACCCATACATATTGGCTTTTGAGAACAATTGTATTTATCATTATTATCATTATTTTTTAATGATATTGGCTTATAAACAGTCCTAGTGAAAGATTCAACACCTCGAGTTTCAACCTTAATGCCCTTTTACAGTTCCAGTTAAAACTCACTGTTTAGGACAGTTGGTTTGTGGTAGTAAAATGCTTCTTGGGTTGAATCCCTGAAGCGCGTGCTGAGTGGTTCATGAACCGAGAGTTTAAAGCTCCGTGAAGCGGGTGTACCACGTGACTAATTCAGGAAATTATTTGCTAGGTTTGAGTGCAGCTCAAAAACACGACAAAGAAACGCTTTGTGTTCCCCTGAACCCCGTTTAAGTTCAATAACTTTAGAAAAAACGTCTGATATGGAATTAGATAGATAGATAGATAGATAGACACTTTATTCATCCTTGTAGGGAAATTCACACTTCCAGCAGTCTCCTTTGTTGTTTATTAACAGATTAACAGGATGCCCCCGGGGTGCTTTGTTGGAGTTCAGCCACAGCGGAGTGGATGACGTCACATGGTAGTCCAAAAGTTCGACGTCCCTGCGGCAGATGGAAATCTTTGTGCCCAAGGATACACCACCTCGTGTTAGTGAAATAATAGACACTTTACTTTATTTTCACTCCTTATTTTGCACTTTCACTTGTTGCACAAGAACAATTCATGTTAAGAAACTCTTCATATATATAAATAGTGTATACATTTTGTATTCAGAGCATGATTTACACCATTTCATTGCATGCACTAAGAATTGTATAATTATGTCCACATGATGGCGTAGTTGAGGAAATGAATCATCACGTGTGTGAAGCGTTTCTCTCCAGGGCTTCACTGCTTATGGGGCTTCATTTTGCCATCACTAATTCGTGGATAACCGCAGAGTAATATGGGCGACGATTTTATTAGCCTTCCACTAGTTGGGGGGGGGGGGGGGATTTGTAAGGTTTATTGTTCTATATTCTTTATCAATTATCTATTATCCGTTATCGGTCAAATCATATTACGCTACAAAGTCAAGGGGCCGAGACACTTGCTCTCAGCCAAGAGGCTGAGTCAAGGTCCTGGCCACAGAGCCAAGCAGCGATCCATATAGTGTGCAAATTCAGAACCACAGTTGACATAACTTCATAGATAGTGTACAAGGTTCATGTGCTGTCAAATAAATGCAACGTTATATGATAGTTAATCTCCATCCATCCATTATCTGCACCGCTTATCCTCAGTAGGGTCACGGGGGGTGCTGGAGCCCATCCTAGCTGTCCTCAGGCAGTGGGCAGGGGACACCCTCAACTGGTTGCCAGCTGGGGGCATACAGAGTCAGATGACTCACTCGCTCATTCATACCTAGGGACAATTTGGACCGGCCAATTAACCTAACATGCATGTTTTTGGAATGTGGGAGGAAACCGGAGTGCCCGGAGGAAACCCATGCAAGCACGGGGAGAACATGCAAACTCAGGAAGGTTTGATCTCAAGACCTCAAAACTGTGCCGAACACGCGTTAACCACTGCGCCGCTGTGTTATGCCCTGATCGTTCATGTATTTTTATTTATTTTTCAAACGAATTACGTTGTTTTACAATTTTCCTTTCTTTTTTTACCACGAGGTGCTAAATAATACACCCAGTCCCTTTAAATATTCAAACACTTAAGTTCCAATCACTTTACAGTTCAAACTGTCATGCTTCACATCTTATATCAAACTAGAGTCCATTAAGTCGTATTTTAAATATGTTAATGACGTGATTCTTGTTTTCTTTACGTTATTTCACCGAAGTGCACCAAAAATGTATCTTCTGAACGTGATACAGTAATCCCTCGGTTATTGCGGTTAATGGGGACCAAAACCACCCGCGGAAAGTGAAAATCCGCGAAGTAGCGACTTCCTTCAAAAATGCCTAAAATAAATAAATAAATACAAATATTAAAAAAAAAAAATATATATATATATATATTATTATTTTTTTTAGACCCGGTTAATGGGGACCAAAACCACCCACGAAAAGTGAAAATCTGTGAAGTAGCGGCGCCCCTTTAAAAATGCTTAAAAAAAAGGAAATTACATTATTTTATTCATTTACTTTTCTTTATTTTATTTTATTATTATTTTTTAGACCCAGTTAATGGGGACCAAAACCGCCTGCGAAAAGTGAAAATCTGCGAAGTAGCGACGCCCATTCAAAAATGCTTAAAATTTTTTATTTTATTATTATAATTATTTTAGACCCGCGTAGCTCTGAACCCGCGAACGTGGAACCGCGAAGTAGCGAGGTCCCACTGTATACTGTATTCAATGAGACGTTTACAACCACTATAGAAAATCAGGAAAACGAGAACTCTCTCAAATACGGAGGAAACAAGGGGTTAACCGTAAAAAAAAACAAGAGGAGGCGCAGCAGCTACTTCGATCGACTTGCTAGCTAGATAGGAGCGAAATGTAGACACTAGATTAACCGAACAGACGACCACTTTTGATGCTGCGTAGAAAAAAACAAGCACGAAAAAGAGGGATCGAAATAGCATCAGTTATCGTTCAACAACGACTAATAAGAAGTACAGCTAATATGAGCGATGTAAGCGAGGAAGCGCTGCTGGATTACTTCTACTCCACGGCGGGCAGCTCTGGCAAAGTGAGAAATGCAGATATACTGAAGGCTTTTAAGCCTTTTATTGGCCACGGTGACGTTCAGTTGCGCGGTAAGTAAGTTGATTCGTGCCGATAAGTCTGCAAAGTACAGTTTGCGTGTTTAGGTCACAAACTGCATGGTGTTTTCTCGCTCTCCGGGTCTCATTTTTGAAGACAAAATAACTTTTTGGGACGGCACGTAGGGATAGAAATGGCGTTCCAGTGTTTCCTGCTACGTTCCCCCCTTCCTCGCGGAGTGGAATGACGTCATGATGTATCCCGATATCATGACGTATCTTGTCATCACGAGTATCCCGTTATCATGACGTCATCGCCTCCATTGGGCCAAAAATCCAACAGTGCAGACTTTAGTCCAGCAAACAAGGCACAAGTGGGTTGGATGGTGTGTTTACGTCAGTGTTGTGCACGTAACTGACTAAAAGTAATTTAGTTACAGTTGCTAGTTACTTAAGTTAAAAAGTCAAGTCAAGTCATTTTTATTTGTATAGCCCTTAATCACAAAGAGTCCCATAGGGCTGCACAGGTTATTGCACAGACTATTATTTAAAACTATTATTACACCATCCCCTGATCTGGAAACAACATGAGGGCAAGGAAAAACTTAAAAACCTCAACATGAGTAAAATGAAGAAACCTTGAGAAGGGGCCGCACATGTGGTATCCCCCTTTCAGGATTACCAGGCAAAGGATATTGCAAAAAATGAATTGCATTACCCACTAGATTACTGATACCCAAATGTAGCGTATCATTCCGTTTAACAGAGTTGAAATTTGATTGTTTTGAGTTTTTTTGAATTCTCACATAATCAGTGTTTTTGTTGCATTACTGTTAAAACTCTGGTACCGCATTCATTTGTTAAGCCACGGGCGTGAGCGACTGTCTTTTTCTTTTGGCACTTTATGGGCTTCTGCGCTTGCCGTACCTTCAGCTATATCACCTCCTGCTGAAGGTAAGCTTTGCCCATTATCAGTTTGGGTAAAAGTTCATATTATGAATGAATGAAAACTTTATTTCGAACATTAAAATAAAACAGGACAAAAACAATGAGTCAACAACGAAATAATGTCACATAACATATTCAAAAAGGGGTAGTCAGAAGCTGATGCTTATTTCCCATACCCCTTTATCTTCCCTATTAAATACATTTTACAAATCCTCCTTTCCTCTTGTGTCTAATATAACAAAATCTCATGGATATACTTATTACATATGTCAGATATCAATAATTATAATAATTACAACAATCACATATTTTATACACTAATCTTCGTAATACCCATCCCTCAACGTCATAATGCGCCTAGTTACCAAATGTCACTCCGGCACCAATGATAATAACAACAATAAAAATAAACATATTTATAATAACAGTTCTGATATAATAATAGCAACAATAACAACAAGCTAACCATAGTTTTAAACGAAGTATTTCCAATCTCCCTCATATCCCATTTTCTTCATCCCTGTATTTCGCCAGTAATACTTTTTTGTATTTAAATTTGAACACATGGATAGTTGGAAATTGTTTGAGCTCATCTTGTAAATTATTCCAAAGTTTGACTCCACACACAGGCACACACATACTTTTCCTGGTTGTTCTCACCTTTGGGATTTTGAATTCACTACAGCCCCTCAAGTTATAATTTCCCTCTTTCCGAGTGAATACTTTTTGTATGTTTTCTGGCACTATGTTTTTGTTGACCTTAAACAACAGTTGTGAAGTGAACATTTTTATTAAATCATCCAATTTTAATAATTTAGACTGCATGAATAAAATATTAGTATGATCCCGATATCCTACCCTGTGTAAGGTTCTTATTGCACGATTTTGAAGGATAAAAAGGGGCTGTAGTGAACTTTTGTAATTATTGCCCTAGACTTCTGCACAATATGTTAGATATGGCAGAACGAGAGAACAATATAATAAATACAATGCATTATAATTTAAAAGAAATTTTGCTTTATTAATTATTGAAATGCTCAGTAGCCTAGATGGTAGTGTGCCCACTTTGAGACTGGGAGGTCGCTGGTTCGCGCCTCGGCCGAGTCATACCTAATTGGTATAATGGCGGCGCCCTCTGTTGGCTGCATCGGCTCGCTACAACGGGTCAATTGTATCGACATTTCGTTCTGTGTACATTGTTACAAAGAATGACAATACAAAGGAAATTATTATTATTATTATTAGATACCTTAGTTTGTATGTGTCTGATGTGTGTTTTCCAACCTAATTTATTGTCTATTATGACCCTTAAAAACTTAATTTCTGATACAATTATATTATATTAAATTCTCTCATCTCATCTCATCAGCTGCACCGCTTATCCTCAGTAGGGTCGCGGGGGTGCTGGAGCCCATCCCAGCAATCATATTATGCTAAATATAGGAGCTGCTTTCACAAACTATTTTTGTATGTAAATGTATAGAAGTTGTGCTAAATGATGCATACAAAAAAGCACTAATTAAAAGTAAAGTAATGCAGCTATATTACCTCGTGCTGAAGATATATGCAGGTGTGCACAGACGCCCTGACTTCTTTGTATTGTTTTGTTTACTGAATGCAGGCGATAAACCAAGTGATTGTGAACCCTTGTGTCGTGCATGATTGAGGGTCGTTACATCTGAAAGTAACTAGTTTCAAATTACTCTACACACTGGCATCAAAGCCGACCACCTGAAGCTTCTTAAAAATAGTCATGTAATAAAAAAAATAGAAGAAAACATTTACACTAACATGCGGAAGTAGTGAACCTTTTATATGTCTTGGCTCCTATCTTCAGAGCTTGCATACTAATACAGCTGAGACACTCCATGTTCATTTTGTCTTTTGTTTTCAACCACATAAATATTTCTACTCGATTTCTGGGTAATGTCCTTGACATTTTTTTTAACCACGCATGGTGTATTGCAAAAATAATTTTACAAATAAAAAGACCAAATTCAAGCATTCTTTTACCGTAAATTATGTGCTCACGTTTGCCCCATTGGTATTGTTGTTCCTGTAAAAGGCGCGCTGCCTACTGCTTCGCTGCTGGTAACGCAATCACAACCCCCCCAATTTTAGTTTAGTATCAAGTCACATTTATTTGTATTGCCCTTAATCATAAGATGTCTCAGAGGGGTGCACAGACCACAGATTACTGCAAACCACAGACTATTATTACACCATTCCCTGATCTAAAACCTACATGAGGGCAAGGAAAAACTCAAAAATATCAACATGAATCAAGGAACCTTGAAAAGGGACCGCACATGAGGTAATCCCCCTTCCAGGATGACCAAGCTGCAACGAATGTTGCAAGTACTAAATTTGTGAGAGGCACCTGGCTTTGGCAACATCAAGTGAACATATTTCAAGCTGCAGCTCGTGTTTCTCTTGCGCTTCCCTCAGCGTTGTCAATCCCTTAGCTGGCCTGATCCGGCCCGCGGGCCGCCTTATTGACACGCCTGCAATAAACCGTTGTCTGTGCAGCCCTTTGAGACTCCTTGTGATCAAGGGCTATACAAATAAACTTGACTTGATATAATTGGGTTTTTTACACCATTGTTTTGTAGTATTTCCCTGCTATGAACAATAGTCAATTAAGACTGACAATTTTCCCCTATAATCTATTTATTTTATTGGTGTCCGAAAGGCCAACATGTGAAGCTTGCCAAAATAAATGTTGATAGAGGGTGACCTTGCAATGCCGCCACATGTGTTCCAGATGTGATGTCAGAGCCATCTGATGTGTTTGCCGATTAGAGAAGTGCTTCCCACCACACACTTACATGTCGGCCAGAGCATGTGCTCGCTGTTTCATGCGTTGTAAATGTGATGATCTTACTTTAATCACAATTAAGTCCGCATGCATGACTGCATTGAGAACACTGACCACAGAATGGGGGAGATTTTTGATCCCGTATAAAAAGTGGGCCACGTTTGTAAATGATTGAAGTGGTGATACTAAAGGGTTCCCGCAGATCCTTGAAAAGTCTTAAAAGGCATTGAATTCATTATTCTTAATATAAATTCAATTTTCTAAAGTCTTAGAAATGTGAACACATTATTAAGATTTATTATTTTGTTTGAACTAAAAATTAATAACATTTATCAATTGTCTTTTTTAATATTTTACCGATTTACGTTTGTGGCAACATCGCGTGACCACAATGAAGGAACCATCAAAACGGTGATGTGATTTCAGTCGGGTGTCATGAACCGGAACAGGAGGAGAACCCAGATGGGTGATGTTTCTCACGCAAGCTTTTACTTTACGGGAAATGGGGCAGTCATGCACGTTAACCCAAACGCCAGTGATTCAGTGATTGTTGGGCGGAAAATGTAAGGCAGGAGTCTGGCGTGGAATAACAGGAAGCCAGAGGCCGACAAGATTGAAACCAATTGCACGAGCAGATATCGGACAGATGGGGTCAATACCGGACATGACGGGAAAGACAGGATTGATATAAAAAAATGGAGATCTATATTAAACAGGACAAAATAGACAGGAACGATACCGGACAGGAAACACAAGCAGGAAACCGGACACAGTCAAAACCCACATCTTGCGGGTGCAGAGGTTCATTGACGGACTGACTAAGGGTGAGTGAGAGCACTGAGCTTAATTAGAAGGGAAGCCAATCTGTCAACGAGCCGCAGCTGGCCCCACGTGGGCGGGGCAAATTGGGCGCCATGGCAACCGTGACATTGGGCATTTCAGGGCACACACATGTCTCTTAGGTCTACCCACAGTACACATAGCAACGTTGGACACACATTTTACTTTGGACCATGGGAAAGTCTAAATTTAATGAGACGTGGGTGCCCAACGATTGTTTTTCGCCAAGGCGAGGTAATGTGATAAGTAATGCAGGAAATACTTGTGTTTTACTGTTTCGTTTTAACTGTTTTTATTTTTGTCGAATTGGTCTTAAATTTGTTGTAGTTTATGGTCAATAGATACCTGGAAATTTTTGGTCATGTTCGTGTGAATCATGAATTTTTGTTTCCTGTTTTTATATTTATCCACACCAGGAAGTGTACTTTCTGTCTACACCAGGAAAAGCAAACCTTGGTTGTCATGTAGGAATGCACACAAATACTTAGCTAGCCTTCACGTAGCCAAATACTTAGCCAACCTTCACATAGTCAGCCAAGGGTTCACTTTTTCAGCAAACATTGTCAAACAGTGCCATTTTGACCACCTGGTAGCAAATGTCGTTACAGCGTTTTCCCAAATGTTCTTCTTCATAATCAGCAAATGAAGTGCAGATTTGTTGGTTAAATGATCACCCAAAAGCTTGGTTCATCAGTTTTAGATATTGTGATGAGCATTAAACCAAATTAGCTTAAAGGTGGGGTGCTTTGTTTTAGGTGTCCTTAAAAAGTTGAAATAAGAATATTTTCTCTTGTAAGTAAGTGTTAACAATGCTACACTGATTTCAAAGAGCCTTTATTTGTTTGTTTCCACTGCGCCTATCTGCTTTTATCTTACATTTAGCAATGCTGTTCGGGATGCAATGTTGCTTAAGCCTGACGATTGGGTCAGCGAGTAGAACATTTCCATATTTCACACAGCACCTTTAAATTATTATTATTGTTATTTTATAAAAATCTAAAAAGCTGTTGGTTTTAACTAAAATTTTGCTAATTGGGTGATTAAAATATGTTTACAATAGTTCATACTTTTTGGGTGCTTTTAGTCTTTATTCAACTGGTCAGCTAATGTTTATCATGGCCTTGAAATTGATATGCGTTATATAATAAATAGAACGTAATGATCACTGCTATTTTCTTCTGCTGGCTGGCCTTTCTTCCTCCAGCCCTGCCACCTACCTATAACATTGTTTTATAATATTGTGGGATGCACTGTAGTGATCCAGAATCTGAACCCTTTTTGTGTTTTGTGTTCTTTCAGCTAGATACAGAGAAGAATTCAAACTGATTATTGACAGGATTGCTGTGGTCAAGTCTGAAAACGTGAGTAGCACTGCTTTATTGATTTGTTTTTTTGAGATTTCAGTGTTATGAAACTCAAATTGATCTTATCTTTGCGTGAACATTGTCCACTAGGGCTGCACGATTAAGTCAAGTCATGTTTATTTGTGACACCCTTAATCACAAGGAGTCCCAAAGCTGCCCACACCACAGATTATTTCAAACTACAGACTATTATTATACCATCTCCTGATGATTAACCAAAGTCTAATCGATATTACGATGTGAAGTAGCGCAATCGTGTAATCGCGATACGCTGCGTTTAGAGCCCTGTGTGAGCCGACAGAAACCCTAACAAAGCATCCCCGGCAAAGGGCGCTGTTTTCTTATTAAAGTATGTCAATATGTTTAATCCTTGTGTTGTCTTTATTTTAAAACAAAACAAAATATAAATTGTTGAGACCAAGCTACAAAAAGAACATTAAAAGGTAAATAAGATATATTTTCAGGGGATTTTTTGGGGTTTTTAACAACACAGTGGCATTCCTTGCCCTCATGTAGAATAGAATAGAATATACCTTTATTGTCATTTTTACAAAATGGGTTAACATATTGTGACAATGAAATTGGGCATGACACTCCAATTTTACACATTCACAGTGAGGTATGAGCCAAGAAGATAAATGAACAGAGAAGATAAGGTTATAAAACAAGGGGGATAAGGCTATAGTTATAATTTACATGGTATTTACACAAGAATTGTCGGCATGTGGGATGTAACATCCAGTTGTTATCGTAATACCGTTGGTATCGTAAGGGTTGTGCAATATTGCATTTAGTGCAAAAGTCATCATAGTGCAAAAAAAAATAGTCAGCATATGCATTGGTGCAAACATAGTCATCATAGTGCAGAAAAAAGAAATGGTCAGACATTGTGCAAGGTGAGCAGTAAACATAGTGCCGTCGACATGTGCAAGAACATAGACATGAGTACCATTATATTCGTATGAGGTAGTGTTTGGCAAGAGTTCTTCAGTTTTTTTTTGTGCGGTGTCTGTTTTGAGCAGAGAACAAACATTGTGCAGTCAGGAAGTGTAAGAACATAGACGCGAGTACCATTTTACATTTGTGTGACGTAGTTTTTTTGCAAGAGTTTTCAGTTTTTTGTGCGGTGTCTGTTTAGGGTAATGGCTGTGGGGAAGGGTTTAGATCAGGGGATAGTGTCATAATTGTCTGTGGTTTGCAATTGTCTGTGGTCTGTGCAGCCCTTTGAAACTCTTTGTGATTAAGGGCTATACAAATAAACATGAAACATGAAACATGACATGACATTTCATTCTCATCTGAGGGCAACAGGAGGGTTAAGTACTCTCAAAAAATCCAGCACGGAAAACAAACTTTTATTTTAAAAGTGAAAATTGCATTGAAATTGCAATACTGGTCTGAAAAATCGCAATTAGTTTTTTTTCTAAAATCGTGCAGCCTTATTGTCCTATTCAGGTGTCCTTAAAAAGACAAAGTAGAATGGATTCTCTATCAAGTATGTGTTAACAATGCCCAACTAAGTTCAAAGAGCCCTTGTATTTTTTCCCACTATGCCAATCTGCTTTTATCTTACCTATAGCAAAGCTTTTCGGGCCACGGTAGAAGGAAAGTAGGGTCAGGGGGAAGTGATGGAGAGTGATGTTATGCTCGTCGCTGCAGATTTATGTAAGTGTAGCATGAAAATGGTGAAAGTAAAAAAAGGCCTGTTTCAAGTACAGTCCAAAAGCAAACCCAAACCTCAAAAGAGATGAAAAAAGAAGAGTTTATTTAAACGTATCTAAGAAATGCATGGACTTAAAAGCTTGACAGAGGCTGCAATGACAGAAGTGGGCATCAGCAAGTAGAAAAATGCCATATTCTGGGGAGCGCTTTTAAAGTGAATTTATCACGAAATTAGCTGTCAATTTATAAGATTAATCAATTAGTTGTGTATTCTTATTATTTTTAAAAGAAGTCCATTTTCAAAAAAAATTAATTTAATCTTAGCAATCTAATATTTCACACTAACTTTCAAGCTAACCTCTTTGCACTGATGTAGTTGGCAGCTTCTACTACTTGTTTCTACTCATGAATTTACTCCAGGTGGGATGAAACATGACTTCTGTGCTCTGCAGGGTGAGAAGTATCTTTTCCTCAAGAAGAAATACAGACAGCTGCTGCAAGTCCGGGACAAAGACAAACTTCAGGTGCCTGATGTAGACGGGCAGAGACAATCGAGTCCCACCACAGTGCCAGCCAAGGCGCAGCGGGATGCAACGGACTCCAGCGCTTGTGTCCCACTGCAGGTTGAATGCCGGGATGAGCTGATGATGTGCGGCGAGCCAGACAGTACTACTGAGGTGAATCCAAAGTTATTCTCTTTTATTCCACATTGATGCTAGGCCTAACAACTCCTCTTGAGTATATAAGTACCGTATCTTCCGAAATGTAAGGTGCATCAGAGGCCAAACACACCTCGCGAGTTTCTCAATACTCCTTAATATGGAAGCACATTCAACAATTTAGGTTCACTGTCAGATTCAGATTCAGATTCAGATTCAGATCTACTTTATTGTCATTCTAGTACACGTGTATACAGAACGAAATGTCGATGCATCTGACCCCCACAGTTTCCTTGAATGTACAGATATAAATAATGTTGTATTGTATTTTGGCTACGTATAGTATTTTACCATAGTTCCGATAGTGCAAGAAGAGTAGCTAACCAGATGCGCAAAATGGGCAGTCAGGTTAACAAGTCAGGTACACAGTAACATTAACACTGTAACAATAACGCTGTAATTACAATAGTGCAGAGAGCAATGTGCAAGGAGTGGCAAGCTATAAAAAAAACTGCCAGTAGTGCAAAAGTCAGATTAGCAGCCGTTTAGATTTAAGTTAACTATATGTTAGATTGACCATTTAACAGTCTAATGGCCAGGGGGACTAGACTATTGCGGAGCCTGGTGGTCCTGCACCGCACACTGCAGTACCTCTTCCCAGAGGCTAGCAGAGTGAACAGTCCATGATGGGGGTGAGAGGGGTCCCCGGTAATGTTTTTAGCATGGGATAGGCAGTGCTTCTGGCCAATGTCCTGAATGGAGGGAAGTGTAGTCCCGATTATTTTCTCTGCTGTCCTCGTTACCCTCCTCACACTACCCCAGTCGGTAGCGCTGCAGCCTCCACACCACACAGAGATACAGCTGGTCAGGATACTCTCTATGGTGCCCCTGTAGAATGTAATGAGGGAGGGTGGGGGCAGGTGGGCTCTCCTCATCCTCCGCAGGAAGTACAGGCGCTGCTGTGCCCTCTTAACCAGTGATGCAGTGTTTACGGACCAGGTGAGTTTGTTTGTAATGTGCACCCCTAGGAACTTGATACTGCACCCGTGCCAATCAGAAGCCCTGGATGACTGCTGAAATACGAAAACAACTAAAAGTACGGAACCTTGCCTTTAGATCTGGTGACAAGGAGGCGCTGTTATCAGCGAGGGCTAACCTGAACCTGGCTATCAGACTAGCAAAGCGAACGCACAGTCAAAAAATCCAGGAACGTTTCCTCAGCACAACCAACACCAGGGATATGTGGAAAGGCATTCAGGCCATCACCAGTTACAAGCCAACCACCGCCCCAGTGCAGAACACTAGCATGGACTTTCTGAATGACCTCAACAAATTCTTTGGAAGGTTCGAGGCACAAAACGGCACCCCTGCAGCGAAAGCGGTTCCAAATCAGGGCGAAAGAGCACTCCACCTGGACTCATCTGACGTGAGGAAGACCCTGAGAAGGGTCAACACAAGGAAGGCTCCAGGCCCGGACAACATTCCGGGGCGGGTACTTAGGGAGTGCGCCGATCAGCTGGCTTGTGTACTAACAGACATTTTCAACACCTCGCTAGACCAAGCCAAAGTACCATCATGCTTCAAATTTGCCAACATCATCCCAGTGCCAAAGAAACCCCAGATCTTATCACTCAACGATTACCGGCCCGTATGATGAAAAACCACAGAACAAACTTTACACGCCCAGAAGCTCTAGCAAAGAACCTAGATCTTCTTGATTTGGGTGAGCGGTAGGAGTGGGTGGAGCTACACACAGAGGGGCACACACTCTACCTCCCCGATTGCAAGGCACATCCCCCAAAAATAATCTTTTGTCATTTATCTTTCTTACACAAGGCGCACGAGACTATAAGGCTCATGAGATTGAGACTACAGTAAGAGCTACCGTGTTGAGGTAGTATGTGCCGTTGACCAAAATAGCTAAACATTGTATGCAATGGGAATCAAACTTGAATAGCAGCATTGAAAGCACACATTACCAATAGACCCCCCAGTGGTACGGATGACAAATGCAAATGCATTAGACCTTATCTCATTATCACAGCATTTTTATCCACGGTGCCAGCAACACTGATTTGCTTAGTGTATTCTAATTGGTTAAAAACAGTCTCTACACTTCTTCACCTGTGCGTAAATAATATCATGTACATGTATTTAATAGAGATTTGTATTTTGTCGAAATAATTTGTTTTCTTTATTCTCTAACATTTGTTGATTAAGAAGTGGAGAGACTCCTTAAAAGGTAGAGTGCTCGTCTTGGGATCAAGAAGTCGCAGGTTCGATTCCCAGCTCCTCCGTGTTATATGTCGAAGTGTCCTTGGGCAAGACACTGAATCCCTAATGCCCCCAATTGCATGGCTGAAGCTGCTATCGGCTAGTTAGTGTGTAAAAGGGAAAAGTGTGAAGCACATTGTAAAGCGCTTTGGGAGGTCTTCATTGACTTGAAAAGCGCTATATGAATGCAGAACATTTACATTTACAAGAATACACTTTGCAAATCAGTTTTCCTGGCACTGTAAGTAAAAATACTGTAATAATGAGATAAGGTCTAATGCCTTATGGTACCTCATATGTACAGCTACTGTTTCAGTGCTAAAGTTTTTGCACCTTCCCTGGCACTATTTGAGTTTGATTCCCGTTTTACACAATGCTGTGCAGTTTAGGTCAGTGATGTTTATCAATTTGATCAAACATTGCACATTTAATGCTCAAACCTTGTATAATAATCCATACCTATAACTACTTTCTGCATTTCCAATTTTATCTGCCACTTTCTGCAGTATGTAAGTCGCACCGGGTAATAAAGTGTACTTTCTAATTTCTGGCCTAATTGGGATTTTTAGGTGAGCCTTATAGTCGTGTTTCTGCAATTACAGTAAAAACAAAAATAAACACTGGTTGGATTTTTATTAGCTCAGATATTCGTGTCAGGCAGGTGGCCACCTCCTTATTACAGTAATACTTCATTTTTCACGGCTGTTACATTCCAAGTATACCCTGTGATAAGCAAACCTGAGAAGTCATAAACTTTTTGAACAATTATTACACAATTAATTAGTATAAAATATGTTGAAATCTAGGAAAACCTTTTCACAGGCCCATATATTCCTTTAACAAATAAAAGTACTGTATACGGTACCTGTGAACATTTATTTATTTACGTTTTTATCAATATTTACTCTCTTAGGTACTGTTTAGGCAATCACAATGCAGAGCGCAATGCATAAACCGCGTTATAGCGAGTGATTAAGGTATACTTCGAGCGTTATTCACGAGCAGTACTAGTTCTGACCCACAAGGTGGCGTCATGCTAATTGGCTGTGAAAGTTAGTAAGAGGCAGGGCTTGAGTGTTTCTGATTCATGCTCGTTTCTCATAGCATCAATCCCCCGTTCTTTTTTTTTAATTAATTTGATTATTAATTTGATATAAATCAGGGAAATTTTAAGGTTACCATCATTTTTGGTAATATTATAGAACATTCAAGGATAATTAAAATAGTCTTACCCCACAGGTAGTCGAAATAACATTAGCAGCAATAGAATATTAAATGTCATATTTACATAGATTTAGTTGACATACTTTTCTTTTCATTATAAGTTTTACCCTAAACCAATGAATGAATACATTTGCTGACTATAGTCACGTTGAAAGAGTTATAATACACTACCTGAATCATGTTCCTGTCCAATTCTTACGACACATTATTAAATGATTTTGAAATATTAAAGATAGTATTTTTAATCTTATTTTACTTGCAGATAACAATTGATTTGAATTCATTTGAACTCCTACGAGTTGCTGCAAGGTTGCCAGTGTGACACCATACATGCCAATTTTTTGACACTAAAAAGCTGTAAATTTTATCGCATACTCTTATTATTACGCGTGAAACACAATCCGTCTCTTGAATATTAAAAAAACAAACAAAAGAAAAACATGTGCTTGTTCAAAACCAAAAGTGGAAAACTTTGACCAAAAAAGATATCGAATGTGATCGTTGGAGCAGTTTACTCACATGGAGATTTCACTTCAAATAAAAGCAGCTGTGGACTTAAAATGCCATTGTTGAGTTAAGATTTTTGTTGTTGTTTGAATTTTCTAAAGCGGTACGGTCAGGATGTGTAACGCAACCTTCCCCCAGACATGTTTTTAGTTTTGTGACCCTTTGTTTGTTGTTGTTTGTTACTTTGTTCCTTGCATTTCCATTTCCAGTTTGGTTTTTGTCTCTGGTTTCGATATTGTTTGGTTGAATTTTGTTTGGACATGTTATTT